>NC_081413.1:153072848-153707848 GCF_030272615.1 Cryptomeria japonica
TGTATCTATGAAAGTAGATGCAAGAGTAGGACCATAAAATGGTTGATTGTAATTGAAATTCTTTTTTTTGGTTGGAGGTATAGGTTGATTAATGGCAGAGTGAATAAATATGGGTCTATGTTTTGTTTAGAAATATTAACTATAATATCTCTATATGAGAGTCCATATACATAGAATTGCCTCTTCTCCTCCCTCCATGGGTGGAATATATATAGTTCTGCACCAATGGAACTAAGTGTATCAACAATGGTTTGTATTGAAAATGCTAATTGTGCTACATGGGGGCATGTTAGGTTCATTTTTTTTTTTTGAAGTATGTTTATATTTTCATTTATATTTGCTCGCAAGTGGGCCTCATTAGGTAGAGGGTTTTAATTGGGATATTTGGGAGGGTCTTTGAGGTGGGGGTATTTGAGGCCGACATTGGTTCATTTGCAAAATATCATCTATTAGAAATTTATCTTATGTAGGTATTTGGTCGATTGGAATGTAATGTGGACCATGTGCATTAACAATTAGAAGAAAAGTAAATCTATAATTACTCGTATATAAATCAAAATGTTAAAGTTCACATTCACATTTGTAAGTAAATATTCATATTAACAACTAACAAATAAATATCTAAATGAATATTTATCACTAATGGTATAATTTACATATATCACAAATATTTGTCATAAATATTTAAGATTTACTATAAATAAATAAATTTGAGTGAACTACTTTAATTTAATTTAAACCACGTTTACATTTAAAATTTACATATATGTATGTGCACATTCATGCATACATTATTCACATATGCACATATATATGTGTACATTTAAATATACGATAAAAAAATTAAATAATAATAAACTTGAATGTGTACCCTTATAAAATAAATTGACAAAATAGATAAAATTTTAAAAAAAAAAAATATTTTTATAAGTACATACTTAGTTGGAAATTCATTGCAAACATAAAGTGGTTTGTCAATATATCTAAGAAACTTTTAGTGCTTGGGTGATGCTTCAAAATTTACAAATTCATGTTGTTTGCCATTGCAAATCAATCTTATAACTATGAGACTAATCATGCAAATAATTATATCACCTAGACATGAGTGCACATATTTGAGATTTAGAAATGTGGATCTTGTTAGGATAACTGGTGGAAAACTAAGAGGGGGGGCATGAATCAGTTGTCAATTGATGATAAAACTTTAAGCACACAAAATCTTTTATCGGAATGCATAAACCAAATCTTGGAATAGAAGATATAATAATTAAGCATAAACATAAATCACAGAATAATTACCAACCATCCATAACACATAACACCATGATTTGTATGTGGAAAACCCGATAAAGGGAAAAACCATGGTGGGAAGCCTACCCATAGTCAGATAATACTTTTGCAGCAAGTATATGATTACAATAAGAGGGGCCTGCACATGCAGGAAGGCCAAAAACCTAGAGCACATTTCTCATCACAAAAGAAGCCTCACTGACTATAAAATAAATCCAGACTACAATTCAGAAAGATAAATGAACTCCAAGAATAGCATCTCCTATGTCTGAGTAGAGTTTTGGTTAAGCTCAATACCAGAGGTCTTAAACCTCTTTTACAAACCCAATTCGATCACCAATGATCGACCAAAACCTCTGCATATTATTACAACTTTATTCACACACAAATAGTCTCATAACATTGACCTACGATCTACAAAGAGATCTTACATCATATTTATACCAACCCGGGACCTAAACAATTAAGTCAGCCACCTAAAAGATAATACAATAAATCCATTACATAAACCCATAAACCAATGATAAGACAAGTCGGGCTAAGACCGAAACAACATTAACCAAACAATAAATCCAACCAGTAACGCATGGTGAGCATCATCCAACACGTTACATAAACCAGTCCATAACTTAATAGAATAACACTGAACCCAAAATAGGTTTCCATAAGCTAAATGAAACACCACGATCAATTGGAACACGAACATAATAACCATCAGCATCTTGATAACCTTCTAGAAGCTGGACCAACACCACTTATTGGATTCATCAAAAGATCTTGATGAAAGTCCTATCGGTAGAACCCTTATCGGTAACCAAAAGGCTTACTAGAACATATGATAGTATCTAGATCATCAAATCTTGAACCAACTAAATGTGATACACATCAAGAACACATGAATAACCAATCCAAACCAATTCCAACAGTCTGACCAAACCCAAAGATAAATCTCCAGATCAACATGATAATCCAACCACTCTACTGGAATCCAGTAGACAACAAAACATCTAGTGTTGACATCAATGACAAACATCAATGCAACACATAATCAATTCCTCCAAATTTCCAACAGTCTTCCCCTTTAGCATTGATGGCAACACTAGATGTGAAAAACATCCAAGTGCCAAGAAGTGCCAAACAAGTCTCCCCAAATGGAAGACATCCAACAATCTCGCCAAAATGATATGACAATGAAGTTTTGAACCAACAGACCAAACTCCCCCTATGAATGATATCCCTATTAAGCTTTGTTTTTCACATAAACATCTCTCCCCCTTTGACATCAATGTCAAAAATCTGACATAAACATCAAAGAAAAGTCATAAAAGCTCTGAACCACACAACTGAATACTCCCCCTGAGTAGTAGCACCACCACATCAATCCAGAAATTAATAATAGCATTGATAAATGCATACCAGACTGATGCCAATCAACATCACTCAAGTCTCTACTAGAGGGGTAGAAACTCCCAATCCGTCTTTGAAGTACTCAAATGATTCATTCGGAAAAGGTTTAGTAAAGATATCTGCAATCTGTTCTTTAGTGTTCACATAAACCAGTCTGACTTCATTTGCTTCCACCTTCTCCTTTAGAAAACTATACTTGATAGAAATGTTCTTAGTCTTAGAATGAAATACCGAATTCTTTGATATGTCAATAGCAGTAGAGTTATCACAGTGAATAACTACCGGTTCATTACAATCTACCCTTATATCCTTCAACATTTACTTCATCCATAGAACTTGTGTACATGATTGTTTCTTGTTGATCCATGAAAAAGGTTTCTTTCCAAGAAAGAAAGCTCCACTAGATGTGCTCTTCCAATCATCAACATCTCCATCCTAGTCAGCATTTGTATATGCACATAGTGTAAAGTCATCATTTTTAGGATACCACAAACCATACTCATTTGTTCCTTGCAAATACGTGAAAATCCTTTTCACCACACTCTCGTGATTCTCTTTAGGATCACTCTTATATCTTGATACAATAAAAACTACATTCATTATATCTGATCTAGTCTGAATCAGATATAACAAACCTCCAATCATAGATTTATATCTTGTAGGATTTATTGCAGTTGATACATCATTCTTTGTCAATTTCTCACTTGTAACCATAGGGGTACCAACCGGTTTGGAATTTTCCATACCAAATTTCCTCAACAACTCTTTAGCATACTTACTTTGACAGATGGAAATACCTTTACCATTCTGAGTAATCTGCAAACCTAAGAAAAATTTCATCTCCCCAATCATAGATATCTTAAATTCCTTCTTCATATTTCTCAGAGAATTCCATACATAACTTATCCTCACCTCCAAATATGATATCATCAACAAAGGCTTCAATAATCAATATGTCATCATCATTAATATTATAATATAAGTTACTGTCAGCATTACCTTTAGTGAAACCAAGCTTCAAAATATATGTGTCCAATCTAGCATACCAAGCTCTAGGGGCTTGTTTCAATCCATATAAAGCTTTCCTTAACCTACAAACCATGTTTTTGTCATCTGAAAGTGAAAATCCATCAGGTTGCTCAATGTAAACTTCCTCTTCAAGATCTCCATTCAAAAAAGCATGCTTAACATCCATCTAATAAACCTTGTATTTCTTATGGGTAGCATAAGCAAGAAATAATTTCACAACTTCAATCCTAGCTATCGGAGAAAAAGTCTCATCATAATCAATTCCTTCCTTCTGAAAATATCCTTTACATATCAATCTATCCTTATTCCTCACAACTTGTCCATCCTCATTCAATTTATTCCTAAAAACCCATTTAGTTCCAATAACATTCTTATTTTTAGGTGGGGGAACTAAAGTCCATGCGTTGTTCTTCTCAATCTGATCTAATTCCTCTTCCATAGTTTTCATCCAACATTCATATTTACAAGCTTCAATAATTAATTTCAGTTCAACTTGAGAAATTAAACATGCCTCATCAGTTGCCAACCTTCTTCTTGTCATTACTTATATGTTCTTGTCTCTAATGATCTGATTCTGAATGATTTAACCTTACATACCTAGGAGTCTTCTAACTTTCTATTCCTCTTCTCTGATCTTCAGTTACTGTTGAATTTTATGATACTACCAGGGTAATTGGTTCAACATTCTATTCCGGTACAGGTGCTACCAGTTTAGTTATGATCATCTCCACTTCTAGTTCTCTCTCATAAGTTCTGATTTGATCTTTGTACAACTCATCCACCTTGACATTAGCACTTTCCACAATCCAATACAATCTTTTGTTATAACATCTATATGCTTTTCTTTCATTAGAATAACCAAGAAATATCCCTTCATCACATCTAGGATCAAAATTTCCAATGGAATCATCTCTTTTAATATAGAATTTACTACAAAAGATTCTAAAATACTTAATTGTACGTGTATGACCAAACCATAACTAATGAGGTGTCTTATCGATGTCTCCTTTGATATGAACTCTGTTAAATGTGTATACCGCCATGCTCACAACTTCTCTCCAATAGATATGAGGCAAATTAGCTTCCAAGGTCATAGTTCTGGCCGCATCCAAGATAGTTATATTCTTTCTTTTCACAACACCATTCCGCTGAGGAGGAGACAACTATCTCCTTATCCCATGCTTCTCATAATAACTGTTAAATTCACTGGATGTGAATTCACCACCCCGATCTAAACTTAATCATATAATCTTCAACCCTATCTTTGTCTCAACTTTTCAAAAGCTTCAAATTTCTCCCTTAGAAAAGTAACCCACATCATTCTAGAATAATCATCACTAATTAGCATGAAATATCTATCACCCTAATAAATCTTTATTCTAGCAGAACCACACAAATTAGTATGACTAAAATCAAGAACATCATTAGATTTTTCCTAGATATACTCTTAAAATAAGTTCTGACTTGCTTTCCCATTTGACATTCCTTACATATCGGATTATAGGGCTTCACAATCTTAGGTATATCTCTAACAGCCTATTATCACTATTTAAAAATGGGTGTGCTTTTTCCATTATTGGCTAAGTCTAAATGTTTTTGAGTCTGGTATGTTCTTATTGCTTCAAGGTTGTTTCAAATCCTAATGGGTTTAGGGTTTAGGTTTTAATTCGCTTTAATGATTGTTAAAAACCCTTTGGCTTTTGTTTCTGTATTACTTTTTTCATTTAAGTAATGGGTCCCTTTGTCATGAAGTGTTCCCCCCCTTGTAATTTACCTAGGTGGTCTCTTCAATTGTTTTAATTCCCACTTTTAAATATGGCTTCTCCTAAATGTTTGTCAGGCCTTGTAAGCATCACACAACTTTCTATTGATCTGACAGTCCACGTTGATTCGCGACCTAAAAGTGCTCGCAATTTATCCATCGTGAAATAGCGAAAGGCAGAAAGGTGGACTTGACACATAGGTTTGAGCCAAAGTTAAATACTGGTCAAGTCCCATCTGATCGGATGGCCAGCGTGAGTTCATGAGATCAAGATAAACATGGTTTACTCTTCACGAAGTCGCGAAAAGGCTTGGTGGTACCTAGCAATGAGGACTTTCCCTTCAGTTAAAAGGTAATCAGGTCAAGCCAAGATCGATGGCTCGCGTTGTTTCGTGGCCGAGAGTTGAATGACGATTAGTGTTCGCAAAGTCATGAAAGACAGGTGGAAGTCACACATAGGTGTGATGTGGCAAAATAGCTGCTACTTTTGTGGGGCTCGATAGGGATATGTCAAGTGACACATAGTTCTAAAAGGATTATTAAGGGCCCACCAAGGTGTAACCAACGGTTATGTGGGAATAATAAAAGATGGCACGTGGCAGATCCAGAATGGGACCCAAGCGAGTTACCATGGCTAATGGCCGACTGCCATGTGGGGTGTATTTACTGATGAAAAGGTGGGGTAAGTGATTCCTGGATGCAGGGCCCACTTAAAAGGCAGTCATCTCTATTTTGATCCGACAATTCTCATCGATTCGTGGCCCGAATATGCCCACAGATTAATCTCAATGAAATGGCAAAAACCGCTAACCGTCAGGGTGAGGCACGGTTAGTTAGAAAGATTGATGGTCCTGGTTGGAATTAAAGGCTGGGTGACTTGAGTTAGATCTAATGCTTGGCGCGGCTTCACGGAGGGGAAGTGCTCGATTGTTAAGTATTGCGAAGTGGCAAAAAGATGGTAGGGCCTAGAACTTAAGCAGAGAGATTAAGCAGAGGTAAAGACAATGCAAGTTCCCATGATCCAATGGCCAGCGTTGCTTCGTGAAAGAAAAGAGCGCGGGTTTTATGCACTATGAAATAGTGAAAGAGTGAAACAGAGGAAAGACTCAAAGGAATCATGACCTGTTAGAGCCATTTTTGAATTCGATTTGGTGAATTCAATTATGAAAAAGCCAAAGCATGCGGAGTTAATTCCTAAAAAACTTAAATGCCAACTTGTCTTCTATAGTCCGCATCAACTTAATTGCTAATACCGTTTCATCGAAGTTTGTTGCTGAGCGAATTGTTGCAGAGTAATTTTCTTCAGGCGAATAATTAGGTTTTTATGCTTTTCTTGATAACTCTGGTTTGTTCTCAAATATTTGCCATGTGAATTACTTTGTTAGAGGTCTGTGCTAGTTGTCGGTGGTGTGGTTGCTCGTCCAAAATGGCTCCTAGAAGAGAATTCACCGGGAAGGTGGGATACCAAGAATGAAATATATGTGATGATTTTTTAGAACAATTAACTATGTCCACCAATGCTGGGGCTAACATCAAAGAATTAGTGCCCAAACACCCTCGTATAAAAATTGGAGATGGCTTGTATGATAAGGGTAATTGGTTGAGAGACCCTGAAATAGGAATGTCAGGCTTAGGACTTTTCAAAGTCATTTTTGGGCAAAGAAATTCCCCTGCTCCTGTGAATGGCATATGGGAACAGGATGTAGGGAAGCTAGTGGTCCCAGGTGTTTTTATGGATATAGACCTGTTAACTTTGATTGCACAGAATTATGAATCTATGGCAAGGTGCATCCGGAACATAAAGGGGTCAGTCCTGATTGAAATCAATGAAGAAGAATTCAGAAAGGCTTTCAAACTCAGTGAATCCTCCAATCTATTGGAACCTATTGATTTTGAATCATTAGCCCATATTTACAACGTACAGAGGGATCATCTTAGGAATGGCCCATTAAGAGAGTTCTTTGTGAAGATAGGGGGGTTGACAGTTGTAGGCCCCAGCACAATGGAACCATTCTCGCTCAATTTATCCACCTTGAGAGCTAAGGGTATGTATTGGGCCTTGTGCCAGATCTTTGGGGAAGATGCTGAAAAGAATATGCTTACCCATTATATGCTGATGATTGCCCAAATTTTGAATCCTTCTTTGGCCATTACATTTGATTATGCTCCATACCTTGCTGATGCCATTCATAAAGGGTTAATAGGAATCAAGAATGGTAAGGTTGACAAGCCATTTGGATGGTATTCTATGTTAATGCACATGTTCTTGTTCAAGGGTGCTGACTACTTTGCAAAAAAGATGGACCTAATTAAGGTCAAGAATAATGAGGAAATGTCAGTACAATTGTGGAGTACTATTTTATCATGGGATAGAGAGGATGCAAGTTATCTGAAGTTTGATAGATGCTTTGCATCTAAGATCAGAATCCTCTTATGTAGAGAAAACCCTAGAATCCCTAAAGCTCTATTGGAATTTATTAGACCTAAGGAGTCTGTAGAGGATATCAAGATTGCTCACAATTGGGGAGACATCTATTTGTACCTAGTGTCTACTATTTTCAAAGTGTTTGGATTTAGAGGCACCCCTTATTTATTACCCTATCAGGTCCCATTGAAAATAGGGATTGCAGAAGTGCTAAGACAGATTGGAGGGGTGCAGGAAGCTGAGCTGACTAACAGAGGTAAAGGGACTATTTTCCCAACTGTTACCATGGCCCACCATTTTGTAATCACTAAGGGTGGATGGAGATTCTTTGAAGATTGCTTTAAACCATTTAGGTTATCAACTGCAGTGTCAAGATGTGCAGACCCTAAGGACTTCTTCAATGGCATGTTCAGGAAAAGAGCAGTGTGCAGAGGTAGGCCTCATCAATTTCAGTTTCCTGAGGATTTGATTAGAAATGAGTTCAACTTAGATGAGAAGGAATTGAGGAAGGAGAAGTGGGTGACATATAAGAAAGCCCTTGATTTTATTCATCAGTTTGACACTAGCTATGACCCTTTGTCTAGCTTCACCCCATTTGAGGAGAAAATAAAGTTTTTGATTCTTTATTTTGAAGATGTAATGCAAACCCTAAAGGAAAAAAGGGAGGCCATAATGCAAAATGATCCTGATAAGGTTAAGATGGTCTTGGCCAAGCCTTCTTTTTCTAAAGTAATCCCACTAGGTGACTATGCAATGCTCAAGAGACCAAAGTACACTGTAATGATGCCAGTGACAGGTGAGCCTTCCTCTTCAAAAGGGAAAAGGAAAGTTGAAGATATTGTAGACATTCAGGATTCCCCTAAGAGGCAAAAGGTGGGAGAAGAAATCGAAATTGATGAGCCTCAATATTCCCCATCTCAATCTCCTATCCACATTGGAGATGAACAAGCTGTGGCTGAACAATTATTGCAATTAGGGAGTCTTGGTGAGATTGCCTATACTTATGAGGAGACCCAAGAAGGGATGCCTGAAGAGCCACCAAATGCTGAAATGGATTTAATCGATGGCGAGTTAAAGGGCCAAGAATTGGACCTTACTATTAAGCAAGCTAGTGAAGAATTCCTAGCTAATAGCAACTTTGTTACATCAGGAGCTTTTCTACAATTTCTTTGGAAATAGAACATTGATCAATTCAAAATCAGATGTGAGAAAAGGGTAAATGAATAGCCTCTCAAAGATGCAGCCCAAATAGAAGAAGAAGTTAAGCAAGAAATGATGGAGGAGTTCAAAGCAATCACCCCTGAGAAAGGGAGGGATATGTTGGATAAACCTGGTGTGTTAATTCTCCCAAAATGGGATATAGTTGATGCATTGATCCTTGATGCAGTAAGAAAGGAAACAAAGCCAATGGAAGGTGTGACCTTCAACAAGGATAATGTTGCCCTTGTCCTATGGTCATTAAAGAAAGATGAGAACAGGAGGAAGAAAAATGCCTCAGATTCTAGCCTCTTTGGAGGAATGATTGTCAAGAGGGTTCAGGACACAAGAGTGGTGGAGGCAGCTAGTACTATTCTAGAAACTGCAAAGTTTAATGTAGCAGTAGTAGAGAAAGAAGCCCAAGAAAAAGCTACTGTCCAATTAAAGTTGGAAACTGTTTTAAAAGCTTATAATGAAGCTAAGGAAGGAATAGCCAATAGGGACAACATCATCACTAAACTCCAGAGCCAACTGGTAAGTCAACATCATCAAGGTGAGCCTTCAACATTGATGATCGCTTCCTCTCTAGCAAGACCCCCACCTACTAGTCCAATTATAGAATTCCCTCCTTCTCCTATGCCTTCTGGTTTCCAACTGGCTGAGACTTATCAACATGAAATGGAAAAGTTGAAACAAGCCCAGGCCTTATTTGCAAGCAAGTATGAAGAAAAGATAAAGGCAACAATTTCAAGCTTTGCTGACACTGTTGATGCTCCTATAGTGTATCTCAATATGAAAATAATTTTTGATACTCTTAATGAGTTGAATGAAGGTAAGGCTATTTTAGAGCCTATTATGAATAAATGGTTTCCCAGGGAAGTGGACTTAGAATTGATGTGTGCATCATATGATGAGGCACAGGCTGATGTCACTATCAAGTCTACATGTAAGTTGGCAAAAGGATTGACAAAGTTGGCTGAAGGAAGAGCTAATGTGGAAAGAAAAGCTAATTTATATCAAAAAGAATATACCGAGCATAAATTTGCATTGTTCCCTAGGGGTTTTGTCAACCAGAATCAATTAAAGGATAAACAGGCATGGCTAGATGAGTTAGGGGCTAATTTATCCTTAAGGGTAAATGAGATAATCAATATAGATGACACCTCTTTGTATGTTAAAACAATTGAGGAAATAGAGAAGATCAAATCTCATTATGGGTATTTGGATTCAGAGGTAAGGAAAGTGAGGAACACTTGGAAAAAGTTGTTAAAGTTGAATAAAGAAATTATTGGCCACTCATGGCCTAATGATGATGTTTTCCAAGGATGGTCCCAAAAGTATGTGGTGGCCGATGTGGAGGTTCAAGAAGAAGATGCTCCAGAATAGTTAGAACATGTTCCAGAGTAGTTAGAAGGCACTCCTGAATGGTTAGAGGATATTGTGGAGGAGCCACCAACTGAAGAAGTCGTTGCAGCAGAAAAGGACATGTAACTACTTCTTGAGTGAAGTAGTATTTTGTAACAACTTTTGGAAAGGATGGTCCAAAGCTTGTTTGCATCCATGATTATATAAATGGATACCAGTACCAATGTAGAATTATTGCAAAAGAATTGTAAGAAAACGCTGCAGAAATTTATCTAGGCTTTTCCAAGTTTTAATGGAGAATATTCGAAGGTTTTTGTAATACTTTTTGAAGAAAATATCAATATACATACCATCGGTTTTGAGTTTAAACTTTGTGTTGTCTTCAAATATGTTTGCAAGTGTTTACTATTTCATTCTGAATAATCTAGGGTTATTTCATTTGAATAGGGGTTGTAAGGCAACTTTCAGTAGATATGTTTCTTAGCTTTTCTCTTCAGGAGGGGAATTAAATATGTAGGAATCATTTCTACTAGTAAATTATTTGTGGGATACTTTGAATCTTGATGAGCGCAGTTTAAATTCGTATAAATAAATTCTTATGTGTGCCAGGCATATATAGGGATCTGCAGAAGCCAAACTAATGGGATATGTGGAGATATTTGATTGTGGGAGTATTGTTTGAACTTAGATGACTCTGTGACCTTGGATAAGGCACTGGTATAGATCAAGGTTGTCTATTACATATTTTGTAGGTCAATACTAAACATGAGTACAATTTTCATTCCTTTGTTTCAGTTAGTTTTAAGGTGATTAGATCCACTGGTTTTTGGACTGGTTTGCTATGGATTTATCTTTTAAAAGTGTGAATTTAGTTCACGAAGGTATACCCACCTGGACTTTGAATAAGTCCGAAGTGTAGAAGGTTAATCAAACCTTGTCACATGTTGTCCTGGAAGTTTCCTTCTCTTTAATATCTCTTCTGCATACAGAGTTATCATGTCACTATAAGGATGTTAAAGTGAATCAGATTTTGAGAACAACACAGCCTTAGTTGAACTGATCTTTACAATGCAATCCAAATTCACATGACACAACCTCTTATGCCATAACCAACTCTCATCAACTTGTGCAATCAAAAATTTCTTCTCACCGAAGTTCAAATGAAAGATTTTACCTTTAGTCTATGTACTGGTTGCAATCTCCAAACCAGATCTATTAATGATTTTGCATTTTCCATCCTTGAACTATAATTGAAATCCCTTGTCCACTAACTTTCCTACACTCAAAAGATTATGCCTTAAACCTTCAACATAATAAACATTATCAGTGTTATGCTTACCATCCAATGATATAGTTCCTCTTCCTCTAATCATACATGCTTTGTCATCTCCAAATCTAACCAGTCCACCATCAAATTATTGCAAAGATAAAAACTTCCTTTTATCTCCAGTCATATAATGTGAACATCCACTCTCTGTCACCCATTCATCCTTGTCTTCAATTTTAGCAACAAGGGCCTTTTCCTCATTTTGAACAATAGGTGCTGAAACATCTTCCTTAATAGCCAAAAATACCCATTCCTTTCCACTATCGGATCCACTAGCTGAATCTTGTGCCGGTTCATCATGAAAATCAATCACACCTTCCTCATCCGCATAGTAACATGATTTGTCTTTGTTTCTCCTGTACTTATGCTTGTTCTGATAATCATGGTTAGGCCTAAAATATCCTCTAGCTTTCTCTTCAAATCTTGAATTCCTTTCAGGACATCTAGATGAAAAATGACCTATGTTATTACATGCAAAACATTTAAAAGGTGATTTTCCTTCATACTTACTTCCTGTCGGACCTTTAGGTACTCTTCTAGCAAATAGGGCTTCAAGTTGCTCAAACTCATCATCTTATTTCTTCATTTCCTCCAGTTCCTTCGCATACAACTCTTTCCAATCACTCTTGTTGATTGATGATGCAGATGTGTGAAAAGAAAATTTAATCTTTGTAGCTCCTTGAGGACCAAATTCTTCAAGCTCTAAAGCAGATAATTTTCCAACCAAAGTATCCCTATTAACAAAAGTGTTAGCCATTGTTCTCAGCTCATTAATTATAGTAGCCTTCACCTTTTAAGTCGATGGAAAAACTCTCAATACTTTAGAAACAATCTCATCTTCGCTCAGAGATCCACCACAACACTGAATTCCCATAACAATTTCATTAACTCTTTCCATAAAAGTAGTAATCCTTTCATCTTCTTCCGTCTTCAGATTCTCATACCTTGCCTGGTAACCATCAAGTTTAGCAATTTTAACAGTAGGGTAACCTTCATTTAGATCCTCCAACTTATCCCATATAGCCTTCGTAGATGATTGGTTAGTTAGTCCCATAATTTGTTAGTTAGTCCCATAATTTGTTGATCAAAAAGTGCACTTTAGAGTGCTTCTCTAGCTCTACAATCATTATCAATGTCCTTATCCAAAGTTGTCAGAGGAGGATCTTCCATACAATGTAATTTGTCAAATAAATCTTAGGGGTTTCTCTTTGGAAAATAGATGCAGTTGAACTGTTAGTTGCCCTAGGATCTTCCTCAAGCGGTTAAGCTTCTACAGAGAGGACCAAGCTCTGATACCAATTGTTAGGATAACCAGTGGACAATTGAGGGGGGTGGGGTGAATTGTTTATCAACAGGTTATAAAAATTTAAGCACACAAAACCTTTTATTGGAATGCACAAACCAAATACCATAATAGAAGATATAACACTTAAGCATAAATATAAATCATAGAACAATTACCAACCATCCATAACACATAACACCATGACTTGTATGTGGAAAACCTGGTAAAGGGAAAAACCATGGTGGGAAGCCTACCCACAGTCAAATAATACTTCTGTAGCAAGTATGTGATTACAATAAGAGGGTTTGCACAAGCAGGAAGGCCAACAGCCTAGAGCGCACTGCTCATCACAAAAGAAGCCTCAATGACTACAAAATAAATCTAGACTACAATTCAAAAAGAAAAATAAACTACAAGAATAGCATCTCCTATGCCTAAGTACAATTCTGGTTAAGCTCAATACCAGAGGTCTTTAACCTCTTTTAAAAACCCAATTCGATCACCTATGATCGACCAAAATATATTCATATGATTACAACTTTATTCGCACACATATAGTCTCATAACCTTGACCTATGATCTACAAAGAGATCTTACATCATATTTATACCAATTCGAGACCTTAACAATTAGGTCGGCCACCTAAAACATAATACTCTATTACATAAACCTGCAAACCAATGATAACACAAGTCGGCCTAAGACCAAAACAACATTAACCAAACAATAAATCTAACTGGTAACGCATTGGGAGCATCATCCAAGACATTACATAAACCGGTCCATAACTTAACAAAATAATATTGGACCCAAAATAGGTCGCCATAAGCCAAATGAAACACCACGATCAACCAGAACATGAACATGATAACTATCAGCATCATGATAACCTTTTAGAAGAGTCACCAACACCACTTATCGAATTCATCAAAACATCTTCATCAAAGCGCTATCGGTAGAACCCTTACCAGTAACCAAAAGGCTTACTAGAACATATGATAACATCCGGATGATAAAATCCCAAACCAAATGAATGTGATACACATCAAGAACACATGAATAACCAATCCAAACCAATTCCAATAGCCGGACCAAACCCGAAGACAAATCTCCAGATCAACATGATAATCCAACCACTCTACCAGAAGCCGGTAGACATCAAAACAGCTAGTGTTGACATCAATGACAAACATCAATGCAAGACATAATAAATTCTTCCAAATTGGCAACACATCTAATCTTTATAAATTTCAAGAATGTTATGTCTTTAACTTTTCAAGTGGATGGTTGAACTTATAATTGTATAAAGACTTGGCTATGTGGTTGAGAGTTTCCCAATGATCAAGAATGTATGGAACTTTAGTCAAATCCTCAAGGATACTAATTTGATAGAATTTTATAGATTATGATAAAAAATAACAACACGTAGGGATGTGCTAGAGACAGGGGTAAGGTTAGCCCCTTGGATTTGTAAGACTAATATATATTATAGTCCATTGATGTAAGCTAATTCAATTTTTGAAGGATAAAATTGTAAATATTAAATGCCAATATATAAGAATCCCATTTTAGAGAGAGGTGGGTAAGGTTAGTACTTATATTTGTAAGGCTAGTCTCTTTTTTAGTTCCTTCATGTAAAATAATTCACTTGTCAAAGGACAAAATTATAAAGATCTAAAATACCAATGTATAAAAATCTTGTTTAGAGAGAGAGAGAAGTTTAGTCTAAGTAGAGAGGGTTAAGTGTAGTCTAAATGGGTCTTTGTAAGACTAATGTATTTTAGTCCATTTGAATGTAAGCTAATTCACTTATCAAATGAAAAAATTATAAATCTAAAATGTCACAATGTGACCTCTCCTTGTCAAGGGGGGTCATCATTAAATTCTTGGTCTAGGGTTTCATTTTTTTTAAGTTCATCATACTCACAACATGAACAATCTTGAAGATCATGAACAAGGGTATATGCCTTGTCTATGGGTTTGGAGGGTTCCTAATATTGTTTTGATTGTCTATCTTTAATCCGTTTGCATTTTAGAATTTTTTGAAACTATTGTGTGTGGATTATTTTAACACTAACAAACTTGATTTGTAATCTCTCTCTCTCTCTCTCTCTCTCTATATATATATATATATATATATATATATATATATATTAACATCTTTAATCCTTAAGAATAAAAAATGAATCTAATAAATTGATTTCTTCACAAGAACAAATGACAAACACAACCAATGCAAATAGAAGGTACAATATGTGTAAACAATATAAAGGAGCACCAAAGGAAAGTCCAACTTTTCAAAAACCTAAATGAATATGATAGAAAATATGAAGAATGCATTATAAGCCAATAAGATATGTATTGTTCCTCTTTCACTGCTATAAAATTACAAATCAATAAGAATCCATTCAAAAGTGTCCTTTTAAGATGTTAGATTGCCTTCCTTAATCTTGTGCATTAATTGAATGCATCTTATGAAATCACTAAATAAATAGTGAACATAGATGAAATATGAATTGCTAACAACTTAAATACCCATCTTATCAAGATAGATACGTTGGCAAGAGGCACTATTTCGGTGATATCAAATTGATGGATATTACTTAGGGGTTGTCATTGATGGAAACTCAGCTTAGTAATCCTATTTGGTACCTGTAAATTTGATCTACCAAAAGACATATTGACTTTAGACATTAGTTTGGCAGAGTACGAACAAAGTGTACAGATTCAGTAAGCACAACTCATTTCCGGTGATGTATTTTTGGTTGTGGTGATTAGGATAGTTGATTGGTTGTTTAAGATAGTTCATCTTGTAATTATAGCCTTCGATGTTGATTCTAGTGCATGATTCTTGGTTCGGTATCTGGTGATTATGGAAGAGCAAAGGTATTTCATGGATAAGGTGGGTAATGTGTATTGCAGAACTGAAGGGATGATTTCAGTGTTAGGTATTGTGTTTGAGGTTTCTTTTCCATGGCATGTGAAGCTTGTGATCATATGTTTTAGGTCTGGTATATGGATTTGTGATGGTTTGAGCCAACATGAGACTATACGTTTCATATTTAGCAGTTTTGTGAAGTCGACTTGATGGAGATCTATTTTGGTGGTGTGGATATATAAGATCGACTTGGATGATGATTTTGTATAGAGAATGTGTGAGAAATCATTTTGGGTGTGAGTGAGTGTAGTTTCACATGCACATCTTGAGTTTTGATGATCCAATAATTGGCAACATAGCATAATAGAGCATTTTTCCAGATCAATGGCAGCGGATCATTCTGAGCTTAATCAAAACTGATTCAAGGCATTTTTAGATGCTATATTCCAGCTTAGACACTGTATTTTCTTATATATCACATTTGTAGGATAGTGAGTCCTCCAAGGTTGCAACCTTGTTTTATAATTAAGTAGTAAGCTCTAGGCATTGAGCCTGAATGCAAGTGCATTCTAATTTTTTAATATTGTTTTACTACTGGCCATAGTATAATAATATTATGGGTACTCAATCCCACCGTGTTTTTCTCTTTTTAGGTTTCCACGTAAAATTTTTGGTGTTATGGTTGTGTGGTTATTTACTTTGTGTTTATAGATTATAGTTTCTATTCTTTGCATCTGGTGGTTAAATAATCAATTTAATAAACTAGTAAGTTGTAGAACACTAATTCAACCCCCCCCCCCCACTCTTAGTGTTTATTGATTCCAACAATTGGTATTAGAGCCTTGTGCCTCGGAAGAAGCCTAACAACCTGAGGAAGCTCTAGAAGATTGAATCAATGGACTCTGGTTTGCAGAGACAACTTAGTGTGGCATTTGAAGATCTTGATGCAGCAAGAAAAGAAGTTCGTTCCTTGAAAAGAAACCTGAATGCAGCTGAAGACTTCATTGAGACACTAAAAGATCAAGTGAGAACTTCTAGAGAAAATGGAATGGAGTTGATGGACAAGCTGAAGGAGAAATAAGAACAAACCATTGATAATCAAGTTCTACAAGACAAGACAAATGAATGTAAGAAGTTGGCTAAGGAAAATGTAGTTTTGAAGAATGAGATGCAATCTATTATAATGAAACCGACTAAGGAGATAGAAGACTAGAAGAAGAATGAAGAAACCCTAACTCAGGAACTAAAGGACAAATCTGATGAATGTTGTAGATTGACACATGAGAATGATCAGTTGAAGCTTGAATTGGTGCAAACAAAGAATAATGGGCAACAACTTGAAAGAAAAATCATAATTTTGAGAGATGAGCTAACTATAGCTAATGAGTACAAATAAAAATTCAAAGCTATTACAGCCTGGTTGGATGAGATGGTGGAAAGTCAGAGAAATGGGAAAGATATGCGAGGACTTGGATTTGAGAAAGGAGAATCCTCCGGTTCTAGTCAAAGCAATCATCAACAAAAGAAAAAGAAACCTTTGGTAAGACAACCTAATGCTTATAAATTCAATGGTAAATGTTTGTTTGTGGTAAATTTGGTCATATAGCAAGTCAATGCAGAAGTAGGATGAATAATGGGATGATGAATAATATGAACAATGGTCCTACCTTTACCTGTCAATGTTTCATATGCAACTTTGGTCATAAGTCAAATATGTCCAGAACAATGATAAATAACTTTCAGAACAAGAGATGTTATGCTTGTGGGATGTTTGGAAATATATCTAACCAATGCAGGATGAGACCAAATCAGATGAACTTTAGGCCTATGCAAAGGAATGTTGTTTGCCATGCATGTAACAAACTTAGTCATATTGCAAGATATTGCAGAAGCAAGAATGCTTCGGTAGGACAGAATAAATTAGATGAAAAGGGAAAAGCTAAGGTAGAAGAGATCATAGATAAGCATAAGAAGATGTGGGTGAAAAAGGAAGATTCAAATATGCAAAATTGCTCCACACCTAAATCCAGTGCTAGAACCTCATCTGGTAACTAGGGCATTTTTGCCATAGGGGTAGATTATCATGCAAATCTTTAAAACCCCCTTGCAGAGATCTGTAACTAGTCAAGGATGGTTGCAGATGATGGAGATTAGTTATGCAGTTGATAACTAAAAGATTTTATGGTGGTCTGATAATCCGGTAAATGAAATGATGAAAAACGATTTATCCGGAAGACTTTGGGGTTGTGCATTTATTACAACTAAAATATAGGTTTTCGATGGATAAAAGGGTATTTCAATAGTTCATTCTTCACAATGCAAATTAGAGAGAAGAGAAGAGTAGCAAAGTGAAAGAGATTCCAAAGTAAAAATTGAGTTCATGGCGATCTGAAAGGGATTTCTTGCATCCTGTTGTGATTGAAAAGCACATGGTTGATAGACTTGGTAACTTGAAACCAGATTTTAAGAATTTGGATGAAAAATGTTTCATTCAGTTCATTCATTTCTCGGTATTTGATGAACCCGAATGGGTAAGGTATGTTCTAAGACAAGTCCTTGATGAATTCTTATGGCTAGACAAACCCTATAACATCACAAAGCAGACTATTCAAGCATTGACCTATCTAAATGCTACTGGTGAAGTTCCTACCCTCTGGAATGTGAGGAACACCATTGTAATGGAGGTAAACGGTTCTAAACATGACAACAGATCAATGACCATAAGTGATATAGTGGAATTTGATGTAAGATTCGCTTCGATGGTTATCGGCTATATAAAATTTATCAGTCAAGTAGTTAAAATTCTTTATCTAGTACAACAATTTATGTGGCTTATCAGATGCTTAAAGAAAATTTTGAAAGAAAACAACTATCAGATCAATCCGTAGAAAGATGACTCCCAACTGGAAGAAAAATCAAGAAAAGATACATCTCCTCTTGTAGTTCATGTTCAAACAAAAGTTTCTCATGAGCAGCCATCTATACAAATTGACCCAGTAGAAATCACAAATGACACCACTAATAATCAGGCAACTGGGGACTCTAGTGAAGCTGTGTAAGACCCTCCATTTATGTAAGTGTACTCAGAGGAAGTAGATAAGGATATTGTGGATGAAAAAACTGAAGAAAAAGCTGATGTAGCAAAGGGTGACACAAATGCTAGTGTTGATGCTAAAAAAGATAAAGGAGAAGAAAAGGTTGAAGAGGCACTGGTGATCATGAAAAAGGGAAGCAGATTGTTGTTGTAGAAGATGACTTTTGCCATGGATTGATTGATTTGAGCACAATGTCTCCTATACAAGCACTGAAGTTAGTCACCCTTGCTCAAATCAAAGTGAGTGAGGACTTACTTAAGTTTGCATTTGAAGAAAAAGAGGTTATATCTCTAGCCCCTACTGTTTTGGAGAAAATTTTGCCTAACCTTAACTAGGATTCCAGTGACACGCCTTCCGGTAAGATTAAGGGTATGTTAAACAAAGTTGAATTAGATTTTGTATCATTAGAGAAAAAAGTGGATATAAAAGTTTTGAACAAATTTAATGAGATGAAACTTCAAACCTTTTTTAAAACAATTGAGGTTGATAGGGCAGTTTTCAAATCTACAGTAAAGAGTGTTGAGGATGCTTTAGATGAAGGTAGTAAAATCTTTAAGTCGTGTCTCATTTTGCCTAAATTTAAAGTAGACATTGACAAGAAGATTAGGGAACATGGAGGACAGTTAGCTGCAATTTCACAATCTCTTGCCCCTCTTTCAGTTTTTTCTAGCAGTTTTGAAGCCCAAATTATGAATCTAACAAACAAAATGAAGGGCTTGGGTGTAGAGAAGGAGCGGTTAATAGGAAGAGTAGGAGATTTGAGGAGTTTAATCACTCCCCGGTTAGATACTTTACTTGGAGCACAACAAGATTCAGTAACAACTTTGGGTAATGATGTAGCAGTAGATCTTAAGGGCGTGGAAGTTCATGCATACATGTTTAGCGCCTTAATCAATGTTTTGGATTGTTTCATGAGAGGATGGACTAAGTATCTGAAGTCCTTGAAGGCAACTTATGCAGATATTTTCAAGTTTCTATAGATCACCGTATACATTCTTTTGTATATAGGTTTTGGTTGATTCCTACCTTTGACATTGATGTCAAAGGGGGAGAGAGAGCAGTGAAAAATGGTGCTCATTCTTAGGGGGAGTTAGTTGAGTGTACAAATTTTTGGATTGTTTTAAAGTTGAGTATTTGTCATTTTTCACGGTGTTGCCATAAATTCCAAAGGGGGAGATTGTTGGAAAGAGACATTGTTCTGGTGATATCAGATTCATGGAGATTACTTAGGGGTTGTCATTGATGGCAACTCAGCTTAGTAATCCTATCTGGTACTCGTAAATTTGATCTACTGGAAATCATACTGACTTTAGACATTAGTCCGACAAAGTATGAACAAAGTGTACAGATTCAGTGAGTACAACTCATTTTTGGTGATGTAATTTTGGTTGCGGTAATTGAGATAGTTGATTGGTTGTTTAAGACAGATCATATTGTAATTCTAGCCTCTGGTGTTGATTCTAGTGCATGATTCTTGGTCTGGTATCCGGTGATTCCGAAAGATCAGAGGTATTGTGTGGATAAGTTGGGTAATGTGTATTGCGGAACTAAAGGGATGATTTCCATGATTGGTATTGTGTTCGAGGAGTTTGTGTCATGGCGTGTGAAGCTTGTGATCATATGTTTTAGGTTCGGTATATGGATTTGTGATGGTTTGAGCCGACATGAGACTATACATTTCATATTTTACAGCTTTGTGAAGTTGACTTGATGGAGATCTATTTTGGTGGTGTGGATATATAAGATTGACTTGGATGAGGATTTTGTACAAAGAAGGTGTGAGAGAAATAGTTTTGGGTGTGAGTGAGCACAATTTCACATGCACATCTCGAGTTTTTGATGATCTGGTATTTGGCAATAGAGCATAACATAGTAGTTTTCTAGATCAGTGGCAGTAGATCATTCTAAGCTTAACCGAAACTGATTCAAGGCATTTTTAGATGCTATATTCCAGTTTAGACATTTTATTTTCTTATATATCACATTTGTAGGATAGTGAGTCCCCCGAGGTTGCAACCCTATTTTGTAATTAAGCAGTGAGCTTTAGGCAGTGAGTCTGAATGCAAGTCCATTCTACTTTTGTAATATTGTTTTACTACTTGCCATAATATAATAATATTGTGGGTACTCAATCCCACCGTGGTTTTTCCCTTTCCGGGTTTCCATGTAAAAATTCTGGTCTTATGGTTGTGTGGTTATTTGCTTTGTGTTTTTGCATTATAGTTTCTAGTATTTGCATCCTGTGGTTAAAGAATCAGTTTAATAAACTAGTAAGTTGTGGAACATTGATTCACCCCCCCCCTCCCCCAACCTTCTTAGTGTTCATTGATTCCAACAAGATAATGGTGATCCAATGGCTTTGATTAATTGTTCATATCTACAAAACCAACAAGAAATTATATAATTGTTTCATTCGTCTTTGATTGATCCAAGAATAGAGGGGCGTAGGTTCAGTCGATTCAATGTCTATTGTATTGGAATGCATTGGATGGATGTCCATACATTGGGAGGGAAAGACACTTCCAAAGGTGAAAGGCCATGGGGAGATACCATATGTGATCCATGAATCTTCGATTGGGAAACCATGCCCCACTCCCTACCTCTATAGTGGGGGGTGGGGGCGAAGTGACTTAGGTAGGGGTTCCATGAGAGGGGGCTTAAACTCTATTTTTAAGGAAGAGGTGGTCCCATGAAGAAAACAAATTGTGATGTGTCATTATTTGGGATCTTTTCCAAAAAATAAGAGCCCCTACTTTTTAGGCCTGCAAATTTGAGCGAGCGAAAAAGGGGTGGGGCTAGAAATTGCCCCACCAACTTAGGGTTGTTATTTGGCACTTGTCAAACATCTAAGTTAAATTTCTATTAAAAAATAGTTTTGGAGGGAAATGGATTATTTTTATTTGTTTTTATTATGCACATAGGATAGAAGACAAAGCTATTATATTCATGAGACCACTGGCTTCCTTAAATTTCAAAGCTTAAATTTTTAAAATTGGACTACACTACAAATTTCATGGGACCAACAGCTTTGAGAATTTCCTAAAAAATCTCAGCAGCTCCAGCTTTATTTTTTAGGAAGGCCCCCTCCATGGGACCCCAGCCTTAGTGAACTAAAACATCTAAGTAGCTAGAGGAAAGGAAATCAATCGAGACCTCGTTAGTAGTGGTGAGTGAAAGTAGGTTGGGCAAATATCCATCAGCGGAACCCTGAATAGGGCACCATACCTTTGATTCATAGGGAATAGATGGCCCTGCATGTTTATTTTATGCTGCAAAGTCTATGTTGATCAGGGTTTGCTCGCAAGAATGGGTAGGTGGGCTGTTGCAAAATAGAATGTGATATGAAACGATGATGCAAACAAACACAATCTAATTCAAAAATAGTAACAAAATTTATTATTAGGTCGTAGAAAACTAATATGTTTAATTCAAACCGAAATGCTGCTGCTTGTTGTAAATAGGAGAGGAGTGGAGTGCAGTGTTATTGTGAGGACCAGAATGCAGCTGTTGTCGGCCACAGAATGCGGGAAGCATGATACAACTAACTGTTCAAGAAATCCTTACACCGCCGGATGGTTTAAAATTTTCTGTTATAATTAATACTAAAAATATGGTCGGATACGTGTGATATTATATTCATAAATGAGTAGGGTAGTAAATACATAATTGATAAAGAATCCCATCGAGAAGAATAAAGTGCCTCCTCCGTGTCATAATTTATCATAAATGAATATTTATTATAGTAATAATGTGTAACGGTTCAGATGCATCTTGGTTATATATATATATAGGATTATTTAATTTTTGATATTTAGAAGATGTATTCATATATAATGATCTATTGATGAAATTATTCTAAAAGAACCTATTTTAAAAAAAATCTTTTATAATTTCATTTTTTACATCTACATTGCCTTCCCAAAATAAATCAATGATGTAATGAAATTGAATAGATATTAGACTTTTTTCTTAATCAAATATCTATTGATGAAATTATTTTAGAAAAATCTTTTTATTTAGTGTCATTCTTAACATCTACATTGTCCATTCAAAAGAAGCCAACAATGCAATGAAATTGAATAGATAGTAATCGAGGTTTGTCAATTGCAGGATCAAATGTGGTCAATAGATGATGTTAATTCAAGATTATACCACTCCATTAATTAAGGCGTCGTTCATTGATTCATTCCTATGATGCATTATTTGAGCATTCAAGTCACAACCTTTTAAAAATACAATGATAAAGGTCATGTTTTGTGATGAAGTGTTAATACATTTAGAGTTGGAAATTCCTTACTTTGTATTTTCTAATTTACATATTTCACTTGTTTTGGTGTCCACATTTGTAGCATGTTTTAGGTTTTATTTAAGTCAATCCTTTGGCCTTTAAACCTCACCAAGTGCAAAAATATGCCATTTCTTGATTTAAGCTATTTTTGGACTTTAATTTCAATTTTTTATCACTTGGAAAATAACACAATTGTAGTTGATAGTAGTAGAATCCCCAACATTCTAATTTTTCATGCAATGCTCAACTCTAGTTTTTGTACCTTCGAACAAACAATTTAAGAAATTTCATAATTAGCCATTTTGAATGGTTAGATCTAATATATTTTTCTTTGAGAGATTAAAATATTTATCTATTTTTTTCTCATAACATTTTGTATCATACCTAAGTCTATCATTAGTCTCTCAAAGCTCTATAATCCTTACTATAGCTCTTTAACTCCTCCTCATAGTCTTATTTATATAAATATTCCTTCCAAAATTAACTGGCATCTTGGCAATCAATCATTTTCTTGATCTCCTCCATTCATAGAACACACACGACAAGTGTTAGATATCTTGTAGGGTTTTTTGGTAGCTATAATACTCTTGCACACACCATAGGCACCCACAATGTAGGGATCACATGTTATTAATATTTTTAGATTATATGTAGAGTTGAAGCACATCAAATAAGGATACAATTGAGGTATATTTCTAAAAGTTATATAGAAATTTTTATATCCCAAATATATAATTTTGATATTGATATCTACTCATTGGTACCTTAGATCTAATATCTGCTAGTAATGTAGTGATCAATAAAGGAGTACACGTCAACTATAAAATTTTGGTAGGCCAAAACACCAAGGTTTCCAATAGAGTAGTATGGTCACTATCATGATTGTTTGGTCTCTACCACAATAGAAGTCACCAGGGGAGAGGACCCAGTACCTAAACACATTCCAATGGTTGTGATAGTAGTTGTTGATTTAATACCCACACTTGTTAATTTAATGTCCAATGTTTTTGACAACATTGCACCAATAATTGTGAATTTAAAGTTGGTATTGTTGATGATGAATATCCATAGTTGTTAAAAGTAGCCAATCATGTGATGCCACATCGGCTGCTTAACTATGGGTCTCCCTTTGGCATGACCATTAGTCTCACCTTTTTTGGGGGTTGTTTTGGACACCTTGGCAAAAAGTATGTTGATGCGGCCCTGAAACCTTAGTTATAAGCAGGGGACTTACCACATAAGTTGCTATAAAAAATGGGAGTGATTTAAAATTTCTACATAAGTGTAAAGCGGAAAAATTGAACCCTAGTTGTTCCCCCCTCCCCAACTCCAGGGAGAGAGAAGGGAGAGTCACTAGGGTTGATGGTTTTCACTTAGGAGAGACTTTACATTCAAAAGAGCGGTTGAAACCCACAAGATCCAATCCCACACAATGCAAGATTGGATTCTAAATGAGTTTCAAGGGTTGTGATAACAAGGATACCCTCTTTTGTAAAGAATGTAGATAGAAAGATTGAACTAGGAATGCATGTAAAGTAGGAAAGATTTGCTTATAAACAGAGACAGGGATATGGGATGAAGCTGCGGACCTAGAATTAGCAGTAAAATGTCGAGACAGTGCTGTTCTGCAAATTTGAGTGAAAGTTGACGGGACGATGGCGCCTGGCGTGCACACGGTCCTCCGAAAAATCTACAAAATGAAGGGGGATCTGTTCGTCTCTGCACAAGGATTCCAGATCTTCAATTACAGCCGTGTACCTGCAACCTACACATAGAAAAGAGAGGATGATTGGGGGGTTAGGGATGAGGGGTTTTCCTTTAGGTCAAACCCCGGTTTTGGAATTAACCAAGAAATGAGAATGTTGTAAATGTTTGTAATGTAAACAAGTACTGATACCTTGTTGTAAGAAAGTTTGTATTCTTACATACGAAGGTGTGATGTATGTTGTTTGTTGTATGTTGTATGTGATCTCCTCTTCAATGGTTGAATCCTTGTCTTGAATGCAACACCTAGCCTTGAATGGAGACTTAGAATGCTCAATTGTTTGAAGGAATACTTGAATGCTTGAATGTTTGAATGTTTGAATATCGCTTCCGCCTTTTGCACACATATCTCTTCCTCTTTCTTACCTCCTCAAATGGGAGAGGAAATGTAGTTTATATACTTGTCAATTAGGGCTGATAGACTGATTTTTCTGACCTTAGGCCGACCAGGAAACAATATTTTCCAATTGCAAACTTAAAGACCTGATGCCCAAAAGAGACCGGGCCCAAAATAGGGCCAGGGACTAGGGCGCTGGGCGCCATGGTCCCACCTCCCGGGAAAGCAGGGTGCAAGGAGGGATCAGGCCAAGGTGCAGAAAATGCAGTTTTTGGTGTTACAAGCAGGTTTCGGGGTCTCCATTCAAGTTCAACGTTGCGCCGCCATCGTGAAGACCCAAATGCAGTCGAAATTGCAAGTGTCGCAATTTTAGGACGCTACATTTAGCCCCCACTTTAGCGGGAGTATAAGCGTACGCTCATACTTCCGGTAAAGTACAAGGAAACAACATTGAAAAACTTTCACCACGTCAAGGAGGCAAGATACACCAAGCCCCCAGTGGACTAAGGATCTTACGACTTTGATTGACAAAGTAAAAGGGAAGATCATGAGGGAGAACCATGACTGTCAGTAGTAAGGTTCCCTCACTCTGAGTCATGCAAGAAAGATATCAAAAATTTTCAAGGCAAAGCTAAATTTGTCAAGAAATTTTCAAGTATCTTGAAAAGATATGAACGGGATGTATGCCCCCCTACGTTAAAGCGATCGCACACGCCTCACCAGGGGGTGATTGCTTTAAGGTAGTGATACTGTAGCGTCCTAAAATTATGACACTTGCAATTTCAACTGCATTTGGGTCTTCACGATGGCGATGCAAAATGGAACCTGAATGGAGACCCCGAAACTTGTTCATGACATCAAAAACTACATTTTTCAGCACTCTGGCCTGATCCTCCTTGCACCCTGCTGTCCCTGGAGGTGGGACCATGGCGCCCAATGCCCTGGTCCTTCAGGTCTAGGGCGCCCAGCGCCCTGGTCCCTGGCCCTATTTTGGGCCCGGTCTCTTATGGGGCTTCGGGTCTTTAAGTTTGCAAATTGGAAAATAATGTTTCCTGGTCGGCCTAAGGTCGGGAAAATCAGTCTATCAACCCTAATTGACAAGTATATAAACTACATTTCCTCTCCCATTTGAGGGGGTCGAAAAGAGGAAGAAAACGAAGCAAGAACAAGACGCGGAAGCAATATTCAAACATTCAAACATTCAAGCATTCAAGCATTCCTTCAAGCATTCCTTCAAGCAATTGAGCATTCTAAGTCTCCATTCAAGGCTAAGTGTTGCATTCAAGACAAGGATTCAACCATTGAAAAGGAGATCACATACAACATACTACATACATTACACCTTCGCATGTAAGAATACAAACATTCTTACAACGAGGTATCAGTACTTGTTTACATTACAAACATTTACATTTACAGCATTCTCATTTCTTGGTTAATTCCAAAACTGGGGTTTGACCTAAAGGCAAACCCCTCATCCCTAACCCCCCAATCGTCCTCACTTTTCTGTGTGTAGGTTGCAGGAATGCGATTGTAATTGAAGATCTGGAATCCTTGTGCAGAGACGAACAGATCCCCCTTCATTTCCCAGATTTTTCGGAGGACCGTGTGCACGCCGGGTGCCATCGTCCCATCAACTTTCGCTCAAATTTGTAGAACAACACCGTCTCGACATTTTACTGCTAATTCCAGGTCCCCAGCTTCATCCCATATCCCTATCTCTGTTTATAAGCGAATCTTTCCTACTTTACATGCATTCCTAGTTCAATCTTTCTATCTACATTCTTTACAAAAAAGGGTATCCTTGATGTCTTAACCCTTGAAACTCATTTAGAATCCAATCTTGCATTGCGTGGGATTGGATCTTGTGGGTTTCAACCCCTCTTTTGAATGTAAAATCCCTCCTAAGTGAAAACCATCAACCCTAGTGACTCTCCCTTCTCTCTCCTTGGAGTTGGGGAGGGGAGAACAACTAGGGTTCGATTTTTCCACTTTACATTTTGGTGAACCCGATGTGAACATCCTCATTCTAATTATTCATGGTTAGATCTGAAAATTTTGCTCCCTTAATTACATTTCCATGTTTGATCTTTTGCAAATTTTAGAGGTTAATTGCATAAAAACCCTAAAATTTTCTTTTTAGTAATTAAACTTGTGAAATGTTTAATTGTTAATGCTTGTTTCAGATCTACCCTTCTATTGCAAATTGTCAATTCATATTTGTGCTTTAATTCTGAAAATTAAGTGGTTAAATGTCAAAACCCTAATTTTTAAGACCTTCTTGATTCAACCTTTGACTGATAATTTTAGTAATCAAAACACCTCCAAATCGGCTGTAACTTTGGATTCTGCAATAAAATCACAATATCTTTCATCCCTAAAAATTTGGAAAAAAGTTGCGAGGACCGTGTGCACCCCGAGCGCCATCGCCCCCGACATTTTTTCCAAAATTTCGGGAGCTAGATCTTACTGTATTTTTCTGCTAAAATCCAGAATTTTGACTGATTTTATCAATTTTAACACCTTCAAAATTAAAGTCAAAGTTGGTCTAGCAATTGCTTAGATTGAGGCTTCTAATCATTCAAAAATTGTTGAAGGTGAAATTCATATCAAAATTGTGTTTCTTACAGTCCTAAATTTGAAAAGTGTGTTAGCATTCATTCAAAATTTCAGTGCTTTATTCAAATTTTTGCAGTTTGTGACTTTTGAAATTAAGTGTTTAATTGCAACAACCTTGATTTCCACTTTCAAAATTGAATTTTGCATGAAATTGAGTCAACTTTTAAATTTCAAAACTTGCATTGCTTTCAGCATTCCCTCTAAAATCATAAAATTCAAAATTTCAGTTTCCCCCTCTTTTCCAAAATTCAAATTGTACATTTTTCAACAATCTTGGTAGGGTTCAATTTTGAGATTGCAACTTTAATTTGGCCTATCTATAGATCGTAAAATCACTCAATTTTTTCAGATTATCTTTAAAATCATCATAACTTTCATCCCAGGAAATTTTGAAAAAAGTTGCGAGGACCATGTGCACTCCGTTCGCCATGGTCCCTGACATTTTTTCCCAAATTTCGGGAGATTGTCCTGATTGCATTTAACAGCTTAAATCTAGGAGATTGGCTGGTTTTATTGAAATTTGCTACCTCTAAAATTCAAAATCTTCTCTCTCTCTTTAGTGCATGAGTTTTACAACAATAAGCCCTACTTACACTATTCCCGTTAGACGAAGCCTTAGAATTAAGTCTTTCCAAGGTTTAATTACTGAGGAGATGGAACCTAATTTGAATGGCCTTTTTAATGAGGACATGGGTAATTCCTCTAATCCTCTTAATAATGAAGAAGCTCTCCATGAGGTTTCTGTAGAACAACTTTCGAAATTGGATAACCAATTTGATGATTTACGACAATGGATGTCTCAAGAATACCCCGATAGTGAAGCTCTTTCATTAATTGAGGGTCTAAACGTATGGTTCAAAGTGATAAGAATGGAATTGATATTTTGCATGGTATTGCACACATTATGGATTCGAATGTGATGCCGATGAAAAGTTGTGCCGAAACCTTAGGTTATACACAACCTCCTACTCAAGTTAATCATTCTATTCCTTTGACAACTCCTATTGCTAGTAGACCTACTTTTACATCAAACATAATGACTACTTCAATACAAGACATTCCTCCTATGATCACTAGTCATGGGGGCAATCCCTCTTCTTCAATCAACCCTCTTCCTTCATTCAATCCGGCTTCTTCATTCATTCCTTCAATGAGTGTTCCTCTTATATCTCCACAAATGAACATGACACAAGGGGGCAATACATTTAACCCTTCCATTCCTCCTTGTAGTGTTCCTCCTTTCCAATCATCTCCTATGACTAACTATCATAGTGTCCCACCACCTTACTCTCTACCTTCTTTCAATAACATAACACCTCCATCACAATCTAACACATCTAATTGCCTCTATGAATCAATCTAAGTTTAGTGTTCCCACATTTGATGTTGCGAGCCCACTTTCTCTTGACATTGTTTGAGCCCCTAAACATGTTGAAATTCCACATTTGGAGCTTTATAATGGTAAGGGTGATCCTCTAACACATGTTAAGACCTTTCAAACAATATGTACTGATTTTGCTTATGACCAAAGGTTGCTTGCAAAATTGTTTACTAGAACATTAAGAGATAAAGCCCTACAATGGTACTGCTCGTTGCCTTCTTATTCTATTACTTCTTTCGAACAACTTGCAACTGCTTTTAATCAACAATTTCAAATCAATATAAGTCCTAAAGTTACTTTGATTGATTTAATGCATTGTAAACAAGGTGTTAAAGAAAAAGTAACTGATTTCATTGGTAGATATAAGCATTTGTATGCTCAAATTTCTTTTCCAGTGCCTGACAATGATATTCAAAGAATCTTTATTTCTAACTTACAAAAAGATATTAGAGAAAAACTTCTGTTTTCTGAGTTTACTTCTTTCCAACAATTGTGCGCAACTCTTCACAATTATCAACTGACTGTGAGTCAAATGGAACAAGCAAATCCTATGGCTCTGAGTGATAAGGGTGATAGTAGTCAACAACCATTTGGGAAGTTTAAACCGAACAGAGAGTCAATTAAATTCAATGAAAACATCATCAACAACAATGTGAATGCAGCATCAGGTGTGCCTCCTATTTCTAAGTTTTTCAAGAAAGAAAGAAAGTTTAATCCTTTGAATGAATCATTGCATAGTATTATGAATAAGTTATTGGAACAAAATGTGCTTACTCTTCCTCCTATAAGGCAAATGGATCCTGCAAAGATTAATTCACCCTATTTTGATAACAAATCTTTTTGTCAATTTCATCGTCATCCTGGGCATGATACCAAAAAATGTTTTGCTATAAAGGGTAAAATTCAAGATTTGATTGATAATAATACTATCTCTGTTTCTAGAGTGAATGATAAAGGCAACACATCTGTAGCTCCTCCTAACCCAAATATTCAGATTTTTACTGATCCATTACCTTCTCATACCTCTAATGCGATTGATACTAATGATTCCTCTGTCTCACCTAATGATCTTGTGTCTATGACTCCGAATGTGATTAACTTTGTAGAGCAGCAGAAAATCCCTAAAGAACCTTCCATCACCTTTGATTCTAGTGAAACTATCAAGGCACCTGATGGTCCTTTATATATAGTTGCAAAAGTCAAGAATGCACCTTGCCATTGAGTGCTTATTGATCCTTCTTGTATGGTTAATATCATTACTGAAGAATTTCTTTTTACTTTGCAATTGAATCAAGTGATCTATGATGAAACAAATGTGGTTGTGAAACTATTTGATGCATTTTCTTCTCCTGCAATTGGTTCTATTACATTACCTATTGAGGTCCATAACAAATCCCTTGATGTGGACTTTGCTATTATTCCATCATCCGAACAATTTCGTGTGAAGCTAGGCTATCCTTGGCTATCTTCCATGAAAGCTATTGCTTCTCCTATTCATAAGTGTTTGAAATTTCCCCATAATGGTGAAGTTGTTACTGTCAATCATAGTCTCTTTAAACCAGCTGAAAGAACTTCTAGCGTTCCTATTGATTATTTTTGGCCTAAACAATTCCAATCTCTTCCTCCGCGAAGTGATCATCTTTTTAAATCTTATCAAAAGTGGAAAAAAGATATGATCTTATCTCTAAGTGAACCTAGAACACCCAAACTTGACATTCCTATCGTTCTTGAGAAGGAAGTTCTTCCTTTGAAAGATAAAACTAATGTCTTTCCTCAAGAAGATTCCCAACCCATCCCTATGGATGTGACTATGCCTATATCTAATAAACTTCCTAAAAGTAGACCTGTACCTCCTCGTCATGATGGACTTGGTCTCCTTCCTAAACCAAATATTCCTCCCTTATATGGAGCAGTTCCTCCTCCTTCCTCTTATGGAGAGAAGAGACCTTCCTCTTCTCCTATTATTCAACCTAAGAGACCACAACCTAAACACCCAAGTGAAAAGGATGAGAACATTCCTCTTCCTCAATCTCCTCAACTTCCTACTAAGACTAGACAGAATCGTTCTGCACGTGAACGCTGACGAAAGCGTCGTCTTAGAGCTCAGGCAGCTACTTCTCAAACCCCAAAAACACCTTCAGCCAATATTATTCCATTTTCTCCTCAGCCGACAATTGAGCCGAAATCTCCTGAACATAAGATGCATGATGGTCTTGATCCCGTGCGAGTTAAAGATCCTATTTTTATAAATCTTAATGATGATATAGATGAAAATGTTATTCATGATGAAAATATTACTCCTATTCATTCTGATAGTGAGTATGAATATGTTGATGTTGATAACCATCTATCTAACGATTTTTCTAAAGCACTTATCCTAGCTCCTAGACAAGAACACCGTGGCTTGGGATATGAACATAGCCCTTGTTTGGATCTTGTGATAGCTCCATCTACTGTGTTGAATGTTCCTCCTCTAGCATGTTTCCTACCTTCCCGAAATATTGATCAACAAGATCGGGGGGTAGATGACGTGCTAGACTAGTTTCATTAGCATAGCAGACTCTCTCCTCCTCTCTTGACCTCTTTTGTTACTTCTTCTATGTGTTATTCTCATTCTTCTATTTGTTGTCCTTAGTGTTGTCTACTTGAGGACGATGCAAAGCATTGAGGTCTCTTTTGGTCTCTCTCATGTTGACTCAAAAGACACATGTGTTCCCTTCTTCTACTGACCCCGAGGAAAGCAAAGTCACCTCGTGCTTTGTGTTTTGTGTCTATTATCCTTGGGCTTATCTCACATTTGGGGGCTAAATCCTTGCGATAACGTGCTCCTTTCTCATTTCTTATATGTATCACTACATTAAAGCAATCATCCCTAGTGAGGCGTGTGCGATCGCTTTAACGTAGGGGGGCATACATCCCATTCATATCTTTTCAAGATACTTGAAAATTTCTTGACAAATTTAGCTTTGCCTTGAAAATTTTTGATATCTTTCTTGCATGACTCATAGTGAGGGAACCTTACTACTGACAATCATGGTTCTCCCTCGTGATCTTCCCTTTTACTTTGTCAATCGAAGTCGTAAGATCCTTAGTCCACTGGGGGCTTGGTGTATCTTGCCTCCTTGACGTGGTGAAAGCTTTTCAATGTTGTTTCCTTGTACTTTACCGGAAGTATGAGCGTACGCTTATACTCCCGCTAAAGTGGGGGCTAAATGTAGAGTCCTAAAATTGTGACACTTGCAATTTCAACTTCATTTGGGTCTTCACGATGGCGATGCAACAAGGAACCTGAATAGAGACCCCGAAACTTGTTCATGACATCAAAAACTGCATTTTTCAGCACCCTGGCCTGATCCTCCTTGCACCCTGCTGTCCCTGGAGGTGGGACCATGGCGCCCAGCACCCTGGTCCTTCAAGACTAGGGCGCCCAACACCCTGGTCCCCCAGGACCATGGCGCCCAGCGCCCTGGTCCCTGGCCCTATTTTGGGCCTGGTCTCTTATGGGGCTTTGGGTCTTTAAGTTTGCAAATTGGAAAATAATGTTTCTTGGTCGGCCTAAGGTTGGGAAAATCAGTCTATCAACCCTAATTGACAAGTATATAAACTACATTTCCTCTCCCATTTGAGGGGGTCAAAAAGAGGAAGAAAACGAAGCAAGAACAAGACGCGGAAGCAATATTCAGACATTCAAACATTCCAGCATTCAAGCATTCCTTCAGGCAATTGAGCATTCTAAGTCTCCATTCAAGGCTAAGTGTTGCATTCAAGACAAAGATTCAACCATTGAAGAGGAGATCACATACAACATACAACATACTACATACATTACACCTTTGCATGTAAGAATACAAACATTCTTACAACGAGGTATCAGTACTTGTTTACATTACAAACATTTACATTTACAGCATTCTCATTTCTTGGTTAATTCCAAAACTGGGGTTTGACCTAAAGGCAAACCCCTCATCCCTAACCCCCCAATCGTCCTCTCTTTTCTGTGTGTAGGTTGCAGGTACACGGCTATAATTGAAGATCTGGAATCCTTGTGCAGAGACGAACAGATCCCCCTTCGTTTCGCGGATTTTTCGGAGGACTGTGTGCACGCCGGGCGCGATCGTCCCATCAACTTTCACTCAAATTTGCAGAACAGCACCATCTCGACATTTTACTGCTAATTCCAAGTCCGCAGCTTCATCCCATATCCCTATCTCTATTTATAAGTGAATCTTTCCTACTTTACATGCATTCCTAGTTCAATCTTTCTATCTACATTCTTTACAAAAGAGGGTACCCTTGATGTCTTAACCCTTGAAACTCATTTAGAATCCAATCTTGCATTGTGTGGGATTGGTTCTTGTGGGTTTCAACGCCTCTTTTGAGTGTAAAGTCCCTCCTAAGTGAAAACCATCAACCCTAGTGACTCTCCCTTCTCTCTCCTTGGAGTTGGGGAGGGGAGAACAACTAGGGTTCGATTTTTCCGCTTTACAGATACATATAAGAAATGAGAAAGGAGCACATTATCACAAGTATTTAGCCCCCAAGTGTGAGATAAGCCCAAGGATAATAGACATAAAACACAAAGCACGAGGTGACTTCGCTTTCCTCGAGGTCAGTATGTTGTATGATAATTCATGTATATCATATGTATGTATGCATAATTGTTCTTCATTCCCCTATCAAGGAAGGTCACCTAGAAGAAGGGAACACATGTGTCTTTTGAGTCAACATGAGAGAGACCAAAAGAGACCTCAATGCTTTGCATCGTCCTCAAGTAGACAACACTAAGGACAACAAATAGAAGAATGAGAATAACACATAGAAGAAGTAACAAAAGAGGTCAAGAGAGGAGGAGAGAGTCTGCTATGCTAATGAAACTAGTCTAGCACGTCATCTACCCCCCGATCTTGCTGATCAATATTTCGGGAAGGTAGGAAACACGCTAGAGGAGGAACATCCAACACAGCATATGGAGCTATCACAAGATCCAAACAAGGGCTATGTTCATGTCCCAAGCCACGTTGTTCTTGTCTAGGAGCTAGGATAAGTGCTTTAGAAAATTCGTTATATAAATGGTTATCAACATCAACATATTCATATTCACTATCAGAATGAATAGGAGTAACATTTTCATCTATATCATCATCAAGATTTATAAAAATAGGATCTTTAACTTGCACAAGATCAAGGCCATCATGCATCTTATGTTTAGGAGATTTCGGCTCAATCGTCGGCTGAGGAGAAAATGGAATAATACTGGCTGAAGGTGTTTTTGGGGATTGCAAAGTTTGAAAAGCAGCTGCCTGAGCTCTAAGACGACGCTTTCGTTAGCGTTCACGTGCAGAACGATTCCGTCTAGTCTTAGTAGGAAGTTGAGGAGATTGAGGAAGAGGAATGTTCTCATCCTTATCACTTGGGTGTTTAGGTTGTGGTCTCTTAGGTTGAATAATAGGAGAAGAGGAAGGTCTCTTCTCTCCATAAGAGGAAGGAGGAGGAACTGCTCCATATAAGGGAGGAATATTTGGTTTAGGAAGGAGACCAAGTCCATCATGACGAGGAGGGATAGGTCTACTTTTAGGAAGTTTATTAGATATAGGCATAGTCACATTCATAGGGATGGGTTGGGAATCTTCTTGAGGAAAGACATTAGTTTTATCTTTCAAAGGAAGAACTTCCTTCTCAAGAATGATAGGAATGTCAAGTTTGGGTGTTCTAGGTTCACTTAGAGATAGGATCATATCTTTTTTCCACTTTTGATAAGATTTGAAAAGATGATCACTTCGCGGAGGAAGAGATTGGAATTGTTTAGGCCAAAAAAAATCAATAGGAATGCTAGAAGTTCTTTCAGCTGGTTTAGAGAGACTATGATTGACAGTAACAACTTCACCATTATGGGGAAATTTCAAACACTTGTGAATACGAGAAGCAATAGCTTTCATGGAAGATAGCAAAGGATAGCCTAGCCTCACACGAAATTGTTCGGATGATGAAATAATAGCAAAGCTCATATCAAGGGATTTGTTATGGACCTCAATAGGTAATGTAATAGAACCAATTGCAGGAGAAGAAAATGCATCAAATAATTTCACAACCACATTTGTTTCGTCATAGATCACTTGATTCAATTGCAAAGTAAAAAGAAATTCTTCAGTAATGATATTAACCATACAAGAAGGATCAATAAGCACTCCACGACAAGGTGTATTCTTGACTTTTGCAACTATATATAAAGGACCATCAGGTGCCCTAATAGTTTCACTAGAATCAAAGGTGATGGAAGGTTCTTTAGGGATTTTCTGCTGCTCTACAAAGTTAATCACATTCGGAGTCATGGACACAAGCTCATCAGGTGAGACAGAGGAATCAGTAGTATCAATTGCATTAGAGGTATGAGAAGGCAATGGATCAGTAAAAATCTGAAGATTTTGGTTAGGAGGAGCTACAGATGTGTTGCCTTTATCATTCACACCAGAAATAGAGATAGTATTATTATCAATCAAATCTTGAATTTTACCCTTTAAAGAAAAACATTTTTCAGTATCATGCCCAGGTTGACGATGAAATTGACAAAAAGATTTGTTATCAAAATAGGGTGAATTAATCTTTGCAGGATCTATTTGCTTTATAGGAGGAAGAGTAAGCACATTTTTTTCCAATAACTTATTCATAATACTATGCAATGATTCATTCAAAGGAGTAAACTTTCTTTCTTTCTTGAAAAACTTAGAAATAGGAGGCACACCTGATGCCGCATTCACATTGGTGTTGATGATGTTTTCATTGAATTTAATTGACTCTCTGTTCAGTTTAAACTTCCCAAATGGTTGTTGACTACTATCACCCTTATCACTGGGAGCCATAGGATTTGCTTGTTCCATTTGACTCACAGTCAGTTGATAATTGTGAAGAGTTGCGCACAACTGTTGGAAAGAAGTAAACTCAGAAAACAGAAGTTTTTCTCTAATATCTTTTTGTAAATTAGAAATAAAGATTCTTTGAATATCATTTTCAGGCACTAGAAAGGAAATTTGAGCATACAAATGCTTATATCTACCAATGAAATCAGTCACTTTTTCTTTAACACCTTGTTTACAATGCATTAAATCAATCAAAGTAACTTTAGGACTTATATTGTTTTGAAATTGTTGAATAAAAGCATTTGCAAGCTGTTCGAAAGAAGTAATAGAATAAGAAGGCAATGAGCAAAACCATTGTAGGGCTTTATCTCTTAATGTTCTAGTAAACAGTTTTGCAAGCAACCTTTGGTCATAAGCAAAATCAGTACATATCATTTGAAAGGTCTTAACATGTGTTAGAGGATCACCCTTACCATTATAAAGCTCCAAATGTGGATTTTCAACATGTTTAGGGGGGATAGCTCGAACAATGTCAAGAGAAAGTGGGCTCGCAACATCAAATGTGGGCACACTAAACTTAGATTGATTCATAGAGGCAATTTGTTGCTGTAAAGAAGAGACAGTTTATGCAAGATTTTTAATGGTCGCTTCAGTCGAAGAGTTCATATTAGACGTGTTAGATTGTGATGGAGGTATTATGTTATTGAAAGAAGGTAGAGAGTAAGGTGGTGGGACACTATGATAGTTAGTCATAGGAGATGATTGGAAAGGAGGAACACTACAAGGAGGAATGGAAGGGTTAAACGAATTGCCCCCTTGCGTCATGTTTATTTTTGGAGATATAATAGGAACACTCATTGAAGGAATGAATGAAGAAGTTGGATTGAGTGAAGGAAGAGGGTTGATTGAAGAAGAGGGATTGCCCCCATGACTAGTGATCATAGGAGGAATGCCTTGTATTGAAGTAGTCATTATGTTTGATGTAAAAGTAGGTATACTAGCAATAGGAGTTGTCAAAGGAATAGAATGATTAACTTGAGTAGGAGGTTGTGTATAACCTAAGGTTTCGGCACAACTTTTCGTCGGCATCACATTCGAATCCACAATGTGTGCAATACCACGCAAAATATCAATTCCATTCTTATCATTTTGAACCATACGTTTTAGACCCTCAATTAAAGGAAGAGCTTGACTATTGGGGTATTCTTGAGACATCCATTGTTGAAAATCATCAAATTGGTTATCCAATTTCAAAAGTTGTTCTACAGAAACCTCATGGAGAGCTTCTTCATCATTAAGAGGATTAGAGGAATTACCCATGTCCTCGTTAAAAAGGCTATTCAAATTAGGTTCCATCTCCTCAGTAATTAAACCTTGGAAAGACTTAATTCTAAGGCTTCGTCTAATGGGAATAGTGTAAGTAGGGCTTATTGTTGTAAAACTCATGCACTAAAGAGAGAGAGAAGATTTTGAATTTTAGAGGTAGCAAATTTCAATAAAATCAGCCAATCTCCTAGATTTAAGCTATTAAATACAATCAAGACAATCTCCCGAAATTTCAGAAAAAACGTCAAGGACCATGGCGAACAGAGTGCACACGGTCCTTGCAACTTTTTTCAAAATTTTCAGGGATGAAAGTTATGATGATTTTAAAGCCAATCTGAAAAAATTAAGTGATTTTACAATCTGTAGATAGGCCAAATTAAAGTTGCAATCTCAAAATTGAACCCTACCAAGATTGTTAAAAAATGTAAAATTTGAATTTTGAAAAAAAGGGGGAAACTGAAATTTTGAATTTTATGATTTTAGAGGGAATACTGAAAGCAATGCAAGTTTTGAAATTTAAAAGTTGACTCGATTTCATGCAAAATTCGAATTTGAAAGTGGAAATCAAGGTTGCTTCAATTAAACATTTAATTTCAAAAGTCACAAACTACAAAAATTTGAATAAAGCACTGAAATTTCGAATGAATGCTAACACACTTTTCAGATTTAGGATTGTAAGAAACACAATTTTGATATGAATTTTAATTTCAACAATTTTTGAATGATTAGAAGCCTCAATCCAAGCAATCGCTAGACCAACTTTGACTTTAATTTTGAAAGTGTTAAAATTGATAAAATCAGCCAAAATTCTGGATTTTAGCAGAAAAATACAGTAAGATCTAGCTCCCGAAATTTCAAAAAAAATGTCGGGGACGATGGCGCTCAAGGTGCACACGGTCCTCGCAACTTTTTTCCAAATTTTCAGGGATGAAAGATATTGTGATTTTATTGCGGAATCCAAAGTTACAACCGATTTGGAGGTGTTTTGATTAGTGAAATTATCAGTCAAAGGTTGAATCAAGAAGGTCTTAAAAATTAGGGTTTTGACATTTAACCACTTAATTTTCAGAATTAAAGCACAAATATGAATTGATAATTTACAATAGAAGGGTAGATCTGAAACAAGCATTAACAATTAAACATTCCACAAGCTTAATTAAAAAGAAAATTTTAGGGTTTTTATGCAATTAGCCTCTAAAATTTGCAAAAGATCAAACATGGAAATGTAATTAAGGAAACAAAATTTTCAGATCTAACCATGAATAATTAGAATGAGGATGTTCACGTCGGGTTCACCAAAATGTAAAGCGGAAAAATTGAACCCTAGTTGTTCTCCGCTCCCCAACTCCAGGGAGAGAGAAGGGAGAGTCACTAGGGTTGATGGTTTTCACTTAGAAGAGACTTTACATTCAAAAGAGGGGTTGAAACCCACAAGATCCAATCCCACACAATGCAAGATTGGATTCTAAATGAGTTTCAAGGGTTGTGATAACAAGGATACCCTCTTTTGTAAAGAATGTAGATAGAAAGATTGAACTAGGAATGCATGTAAAGTAGGAAAGATTCGCTTATAAACAGAGATAGTGATATGGGATGAAGCTGTGGACCTGGAATTAGCAGTAAAATGTTGAGACGGTGCTGTTCTGCAAATTTGAGCGAAAGTTGACAGGACGATGGCGCCTGGCGTGCACACGGTCCTCCAAAAAATCTGCGAAACGAAGGGGGATCTGTTCGTCTCTGCACAAGGATTCCAGATCTTCAATTACAGCCGCGTACCTGCAACCTACACACAGAAAAGAGAGGACGATTGGGGGGTTAGGGATGAGAGGTTTGCCTTTAGGTCAAACCTCGGTTTTGGAATTAACCAAGAAATGAGAATGTTGTAAACGTTTGTAATGTAAACAAGTACTGATACCTTGTTGTAAGAATGTTTGTATTCTTACATGCGAAGGTGTAATGTATGTTGTTTGTTGTATGTTGTATGTGATCTCGTCTTCAATGGTTGAATCCTTGTCTTGAATGCAACACCTAGCGTTGAATGGAGACTTAGAATGCTCAATTGTTTGAAGGAATACTTGAATGCTTGAATGTTTGAATGTTTGAATATCGCTTCCGCCTTTTGCACACATATCTCTTCCTCTTTCTTACCTCCTCAAATGGGAGGGGAAATGTAGTTTATATACTTGTCAATTAGGGCTGATAGACTGATTTTTTCGACCTTAGGCCGACCAGGAAACAATATTTTCCAATTGCAAACTTAAAGACCCGATGCCCAAAAGAGACCGGGCCCAAAATAGGGCCAGGGACCATGGCGCCCAGCGCCATGGTCCCACCTCCCGGGACAGCAGGGTGCAAGGAGGGATCAGGCCAAGGTGCAGAAAATGCAGTTTTTGGTGTTACAAGCAGGTTTCGGGGTCTCCATTCAGGTTCAATGTTGTGCCGCCATCGTGAAGACCCAAATGCAGTTGAAATTGCAAGTGTCGCAATTTTAGGACGCTACAATAATATTTCGAGAAGCACGAAGTTAGGGTTCTCAACTACTAGGTCCTCTCCCCTATATAAAAAAATCCAATTTCTACCTAGAACTAGTTTCTCTTCATCTTGTAGTCTTCATCTTTTTAGAACTAGGTTGCTATCACATTGATATAGCTTATATTATGTTTCTGCAACTTTCTATCTATAATTAATTTACACAACACTAGCAATCTTCTTCATCAAAATTTGAGATAGGGATGCCCTTCTTATGTTTACTTTGTAGTTTTAACATTTCTCTTCATGCTGAAGACTTTTTATGTCTATAAAATGCACCTCTCATATTTTTAGATTAGCATAATATTTTATTTAAAATATTCTTATTTTCTATATACTTATATTGAGTGAATGATCTGATGCTAGTTAATTAATAAAAAAATAGGGCAATTTAATATCTCCCTATACTAGGATACATAAACCAAAAAGATTAGACATATAAACCAAGACTTTTAAAAAATGTTTTTGTCAAAAACCATATTTGAGATTGGTATAAAATCCAACATATTAGAGGAACTATTGATGGTGAAGAGGAAAAAAATCTTATAAGGAATGAAGGAATAGTAGTTGGCATAAACTCATTAATCCACAAACTAAATACTTTTATAGAAAAATAAATGAAGTGACAAGGCATCTTTTTTTTTCAAGAATCTAAGAATATCCAATTAAAGTGTGGATTTACAATCTTATGGAGATATCCTAGCAAGAAAAAATAAATTCTTTGAAGCTATTATCATGATAAAAACTTAAAAAATTGTCTTGGTGAAGTCTCTTAAAAAATTTCAAGTCTATTATTTTGATTTATCACATTAGTGATACCTTGAAATATTTCCTCAAACCAACAACTTGAGTTAGTGCTTGAGCAATACCTTGAAACTTATTCTTGCTAACAACTAGGGGGTATTGCCTACATTCAATACCTTGAAATTTTATTTTTCTAAAATCTTGGAGTATTTTTGGACCTTATACCTTGATGTATCCTCTACCATGAACCTTGGGGTGTCAATGGTTGTTAGAGTCTCTATAGATCATAATGTGTCACTTGAGTGACACCTTAAGTTATATAAAGATCAAAAGGTATCACCTAGGTGATAATTTCCCCATGCATCTCCCTATTTTAACTTGGGGAATCCATAAATATTTCATACAAACTCAATGTAGTGTCATAAAATTGTGACCCTCACAATTTAGACCACATTCTAGGCCCTCACCTATGCGACTGCATCTCTCTACTCGATTGAGATCCCTCTCTGCACCTTCATTCTTAACTTCTCCCATCTCATCCCTGATGACACCTCAGGACCCTGTTCAGGCCCCAATATAGGAAAAGACAGGCGCGTAGTGCCCCTATCCCCCTTGGACAGGGGCGTCATGCTCCTGTCCTCCCTCTTAGGGTGGCCCTAAGATGGGTCTATCTAGCTCTTGAACATAATTTTCTCTTCAGGGACTTAAACTCTCCTTTTTCGCCCTTTAGTGGGATGAAAATTAATCCTCTTGGGCATGTATAAAAGGAAATTCAATTCCTTCATGAGAGATAAGATACAGATATTAAAGAGGAAGGACTTCATTATCGTCATCAAGCATTCAAGTCTTCAAGCATCTATCAAGTTCTCTTCTTCATGTGTCTTCTTCATTCATCCATTGGAGCAACATTACAACATTCATTTGCAAGTGTGTGTGTGTTAGGGTTTTTTCATGTTACATGCCATTTGATACAACATTTATGATTACATTCAAGAAGCAAAGCAACAATCATCAATCAATTGCAGATCTACAAGATATATATTTCCATTATTTGCATTTAAGCATTTGCAATTACTTTCTTTCAAGGTTGATTTCTCAATCAGGGTTTGATTGAGGCAAACCCCTATCCACAACCCTTCTTCCCTTCTTTTCTATGTGTAGGTTGTAGGTGCACAGCTGTAATTGCAGGTTTGGGCTTCATTTGTAGAGATGGAAAAACCCTTTTCAGCTTGTGGATTATTTGGAGGACCAAGTACACTTTCAACCTAGTCCTGACGAATTTTCTCTAAATTTACAAGGTAGATCCGTATCAATCTAAATATCTTAGATTCAAAGTTACAACTCGATCCTAAACCGGTAGCTCCTTATTTCATCCATTTTGTCTCCTTTTTCTGCATAGTCAACAAGTCAACTTATCTATTTACAAAAGAGGGCAAATTACATTCCAACAACTTGCAATCCGCTTGGTATTCACATCCTTATTTCCCTTGGATTTGGATCTAGTGGATTCAACCCCTCTTTTGAATGTAAAGTATCTCCCAAGTGAAAATCATCCTAGTGGTTTCCTTTCCCTCTATTAGGTGGGGAACCACTAGGATCCAATTTTCAACTTTACATTTTGGTGAACCCGATGTCTTACATCTTAATTCCGATTCCTTATTGTTAGATTTTAATAATTGCAATTTGAATTTTAAAATTTCATTTTCGAATTTGATCATTTTGCGAATTTTAGAGGTTAATTGCATAAAAACCCTAATTTTGCATTTTGAGAAAATTGAGCTTGTAAAGTGTAGCATTTTAGTTCCTTATTTCAGATTTGATTTCTATTTCAAAATCTCCATTTAAATATGTCTTTTCATTGTGAAAATTAAGTGGTTAAAAATCAAAACCCTAATTTTAAGAATATCCTATTTTGACCTTTGATGACCAATTTGACCTATCTAGACATCTCCAAATTAGCTTTTATTTGAATTCCGCAATAGAATCATAATTTCTATAATCCCTGAAAATTTCAAAAAAAAAATGTCGAACCAAGTACACTTTGCACCTGGTCCCTGGCTTTTTTCCGAAAATTTTGGGAGTCAGAATTGACTATATTTTTTTGCTTATATCCAAAAAATTGGCATACTTTATCAATTTTTCCACCCCTTAAGGTCGGATACAAATTCAAATTTCCACACTCTTAACTTTTAAATTAATTTTCATAAAAGGTCCTAATTTTAGATCTTCTTTCCAAGTAAATTAAGATTTTAATTAAGAGGCTTTCAATGGCAATTAATGGATTAGATTTATTTTCCATTTCACACATGATTACATTATTTTTAACATATATTTATTACAATCATGTGTTTGATAATGGCTTCTTTCATTTCATGTTGCTTCTTTTCATTAATAACACTTGGTCATATTGTGTTGCTAGGATTTCAAAGTCATTTCCTTTTCAAATTGATCTTAAAGATTTCATGTATCATTTTTGTTGCATTATGGTGAGGTTACTAACAAAATGCATTTCATATATTAATCACCTTAAGGGTTTTGTTGATCCGAACCCTAGAGACCCTGATTCTTGCACCTCTCCTAGGGTATCCTATGTGAATAAGATGAGAGATACTATATCAACCAATGATCTTTTTGGAAAATAGAAAACATTGGAAAACAATATGGGCCCATTTTCTTCTTACACATACCCTTGAGCAAGGGGGGCAAAATCAACATATAAACATTCTTACATCTTTAGACTCTCCTTATTCTCCTAGGACTTACCTTCAACATCAAGATATATGTAAAGAGAATGATGTTGTGCATTTTATTCATGCTCTTTCCCCTCACATAGAACTAAGTAAAGATGAAACTTTAGATGATGAAAATGTTCATTCCCAATCTCCCAAAAAGGATAAGCATGACAAAGGAAAGTAAATTATTCTTTCACATGATATTCCTTCTTCATCTACAAATCCTTTTATTCTCCCTTACACAACATATTTCAAATAAATTCATGATCCTATTCCCCAAACTAATCATTTTCAATATTCTTATAGCCGTGGCTTTCATATAATAACAAAACAAGGTTTTCAAGGACAAGGACTTGGGAAATTTGATCAAGGAATTCATGTCCCTCCTATGCAAGCTACTACAAAAGGCCTAGGAAATGAAACTCCTCTCTCTATGAATGAACTCCTTAAGCTCCAAAACTTCAAAAACTATCTCCAAAGGCAACAAATCAAAAGAGCCCACAAGAATGATTCTTCTTCAAAATGTCCTTTTTGCTCATTTCATCAAACCCATGATCATAATGCTAATGATCGCCCTGATTTTCCAAAATATATTCAAGATGGGATAGATAGTGGAAAAATTAGGATCATGGATAATAATAATTCTTATTTTAATAATTCTTCTCTTTCATGTCAAGACAATAAGCTAAAATGCATTTATCATCTTGATAGACTAGCTACAAGAATCTATTGGAGATTGAAATATGATAAGAACATTTCCTTTCCTTCGAAAAACCAAAACCAAAATCTTAAGAAAGTGAAAGGAGAGGTATATTACATTTTTCATGATTCATATTCACATTCTCTTGGAAAATGTCATGCATTTAAGAAATTTGTTTAAAAGCAATATGACCGTACATGAATTTCTCTTACAATAGATCTAGCTATCTTCCTTAAACTAAACATAGTGCCTTAGCACTTCTTTTTCTTTTCATGTTGCTCTTCACCTTATGACATAACTATCCAACTTAACTAGGGGCTCTCTATCATTTGTGGTGGTAATGTTTCAATTTTAAATACTTTCGGGTAACAACATGAAGTTCACTTCCCATGTTTTTTCAATGCATATAACTCTATCTTTATGCATTGATTAGATCTCCTTTCTTGCAAACAATTATTATCATAATTGTTTTTTGTTTTTTTCTCTTTGCTTGAAGAGGTGGATCTTTAATGAGTAATACACTTCTTCTTCTTCTCTTAATTTTATTGGAAAACTTACCTCTTCTATGGCTTCGATTATTCACAAATATGATATACCACTAGTATGGAATGATCTCTTGTGAAGTACATGTCCCTTCCTTGAGAGGATTTGTTCCATTAGGAAGACATGTCACTTGAAAATAATCACCATTAGAAGATGTGTAATGCTCCTCCTTGTTCTTCTTACTTGGGGGGCAAGGATTTCACTCCTTTCTCTTTCTTTTTATCTCATTTATCATTATTTCCTTTTGTTGGCAAATGCACACTCCAATGAGAAATTGTAGGTGATTTAAGGTATTTTCATTGATGGCAGCCTTACAATCATGCGATACCAAAAAGCACTGCCACCGGCAGACTCTACACCGAAAAGGAAGATTACCGGCACCCTGGCCGATAAGAATTTTATATAAATGTATTTTGTATTTAATTGTAAAAAATTTTGTAAGCCAACTTGGTGGATTGTAATATGACTCATATAAGTATGAGATCATTGTAGATCATTTAGTAGAGGAATGGATAGAAGGATTAATGTAGACCTAATATGCGAATTGTAAGGTAGATATTGAATAAGGGTTTATGTATACTACAGAGCTTAAACTGATACTGAATCTGGCATAGTAGATGCTCATCTGAAGCAGTACAAGCCATTGGATTTGTATAAATTATTTTTGTAAGTCAGTGTGACTTCTTTTGTACCTGAGCAATGAGCTCTAGGCACTTGGCCTTCCTGCATGTGCAGGCCCCTATTGTAAATAGTAATATTCCCTTATTGGCCAGTAAGCGAATATTGTGGGTCACAAATCCCACCGAGGTTTTTCCCACACCGGGTTTCCTCATTAAAATATTGTGTTATGGTGTGTCTCTTATGTTGTGGTTATTGTTCTTATTTGCTGCATTATTTTTGGTTTACCAGTACACAGTTTTGAAGTACTTTTCATGTTATAATTCAAGTAAATTCTTATACCAGTCAAATACTGATTCGTCCCCTCCCCCCTCTCAATATCTTTGGGAATCCTAACACCTTTAAGGGTTGTATTTTTAATATGAGATTATCATTTCTTACAATGGTATGTTCTTATGACTAATCCCTCTTAGGGTGTATGTGATGATTTCTCTCTCTTCTCTTAGAAGATTACCACTTCTTGAGACGTGCATTTTACACCTACTAATGTATTTTCTTGCATGTGTTCATGTAAGTTCATTGCACATTTTCTTATGTTTAAATCCCTCTCTAGAAGATTGTGTAAGCTCTTCTCATTGTCTCTACACTTGGGGGGCAATGGTTTCTCTCTCTCTCTCTTTCTCTAAGGATCCACTCTTTCTTATGTTGTGGATGGTGTGAGTTTTATTACTTGATGTCATTCCTTGTGTGGAATTGTTGTTGTTCACTCAAGGGTTCTCTCTTATACAAGAAGTGTAAGTCCTTGACTACAATCTCTTTCACACTTGGTAATGTACATCTATAATAAATTCACCCATCCCCATTGGGAAAAATGTGAGTCATCCTTCATCAAGAATCCCTTTCACCTAGTAATAGGAGGAAGGATTGAATTCTTGTTCTCTTCTATGCTTCATTCTAGGAGATGTTATATTTGTCTAAGACAACTCCTCTTGGGGGATAGATGTTTTTTTAACAAAGATCTCTTCTTCTCCAAGGACCTCCTTTACACTTATAGCATGATATCTCTTTTCAACTATCTTATCCTTGCTTGAAAAGTATTCTCTATCTTGCTTGGATTTATGACATTGTTGCATGATGGATATCTTCTTTGTGTTAAAGGTAGGTATCCTTGTTCTACTTTCCTTAATATATCAACATTAAACTATGTTGACATCTTAAGGGGGGGGGCACCCACACTACTCCTTTTGTACTATATTTCTCTCACACGTTGTATCTCTTATACAGTGGGTCACTCTTGGAACCAAAGGGAAGCCTCTTAGAGAAAGATGTTGCTACTTTTCTCTTATATAGTGGGTCATTCTTGGAACCAAAGGGAAGCCTCTTAGAGAAAGACGTCATTGCTTTTTTTTTATATAGTGGGTCATTGTTGGAACTAGAGCACAACCTCTTAGAGTGAGATGTCGCCGCTTTTCTTTTATACAGTGGGTCATTCTCAGAACCAAAGGGAAGCCTCTTAGAGAAAGATGTCACCATTTCTTGACATTTGTACTATACATCCTATACAGGTTGTAGCATACTCGAGCATAGACTCCTATGAGGTGCTTTGAACCTCAATTGCACACATGCACATGAAGTTGAGTGGAACTAATGATGTTCTTACTCTCCTCCCTTACATGGATCACCTAGACAAAATCTGGGGGCTAGTTTTCCATGTCCTTTTTTCTCCATGGATCACCTAATTCTAGGGGTGAGATGTCCATGGTTCCCTTCATTCACCTTTCTTCTCATGGATCACCCAAGTGTGTATTCATGTCCTCTCTCTCCTTCCTCCCATGAGCTCATAGTTTTACTATTGATGGTTCATGGATGATGCCAGTTTTTCTCTTTTATGTGAATATTGGTTTTTATGTGATGGCATTTGTCTTTGTGTTTCAATTAGTTGTTTGAGACATTTGTATCAAGATCTCTTCGACTAGTTGATATGTGGTCTTGTGTTTTTTTTTGTCGTGTGTCTTTTGTGCTTTGTTTTGTTTTGTTTGTCGTGTTCTTTTTTGTGTGCGTGCTCTTGCATATGCTTGAGTGAGTTAAAATCTTAAGATTGGGGGATTTTTTCCTCAAGATTACCAATGTCTTATACTCCTTGTGATATTGCTCTACATGTTTCATATTCATCTCTTCCTCTCCTCTACTTTATCGATAGTATTGGCATAATCCATACTCCCGCTAAAGTGAGGGCTAAATATAGCATCATAAAATTGTGACCCTCACAATTTTGACCACATCTTAGGCCCTCACCTATGCGACTGCATCTCTCTACTCGATTGAGAACCCTCTCTGCACCTTCATTCTCAACTTCTCCTATCTCAACCCTGATGACACCTTAAGACCCTATCCAGGCCCCAAGATAGGACAAGACAAGGGCGTGGCACCCTTGTCCCCCTTGGACAGGGGTGTGGCACCCATGTCCCCCTTCTTAGGGTGGCCCTAAGATGGGTCTATCTAGCTCTTGAACACAATTTTCTCTTCGAGGACTTAAACTCTCCTTTTTTGGCCTTTGGTGGGATGAAAATTAATCCTCTTGGGCATGTAGAAAAGGAGATTCAATTCCCTCATGGGAGATAAGATACAAAAATTCAAGAGGAAGAACATCATTATCATCATCAATCATTCAAGTCTTCAAGCATCTATCAAGTTCTCTTCTTCATGTGTCTTCTTCATTCATCCATTGGAGCAACATTACAACATTCATTTGCAAGCATGTGTGTGTGTTAGGGTTTTTTCATGTTACATGCCATTTGATACAACATTTATGATTACATTCAAGAAGCAAAGCAACAATCATCAATCAATTGCAGATCTACAAGATATACATTTCCATTATTTGCATTTAAGAATTTGCAATTAGTTTCTTTCAAGATTGATTTCTCAACCAGGGTTTGATTGAGGCAAACCCCTATCCACAACCCTTCTTCCCTTCTTTTCTGTGTGTAGGTTGTAGGTGCGCAGCTGTAATTGGAGAGATGAAAAAACCCTTTTCGATGCACCGATTTTTCAGAGGACCAAGTACACTTTCAACCCAGTCCCGACGAATTTTCTCCAAATTTGCAAGGCAGATCTGTATTAGTCTAAATATCTCATATCCAAAGTTACAATGGGATCCTGAACTGATAGCTCCTTATTTCATCCATTTTGTCTCCCTTTTCTGCATAGTCAACAAGTCAACTTATCTATTTACAAAAGAGTGCAAATTACATTCCAAGAAATTGCAATCCACTTGGTAATCACATTCTTATTTCCCTTGGATATGGATCTAGTGGATTCAACCCCTCTTTTGAATGTAAAGTAACTCCCAAGTGAAAATCATCCTAGTGGTTTCTTTTCCCTCTCCTAGGTGGGGAACCACTAGGATCCAATTTTCCACTTTACACTAAAAAGTAAGTTCCATTTTTAACATGCATTGATTTTTTAAAAAAAATCCAAATTCATAGTCCTCTCAACTTCCAAATATATCTTATAGAAATTACATTGTATCTTTTGAGCACCTCAATATTATTCAATGCCTCTAAGGTATTTCTTGGTGATGTATTGAAGCATCGTTTGAGTGACTTCCTTTAACCTTGTTTAAGGTATCATTGTGGTATTAATTTGATTCGTTATCAAGAAAATATCCTATATTCATACTCTCCAATACATTACCATGGTGATAGATTGAGGCATCCTTCGAGAAAAATCCTTTACCTATGATGAAAGGAGATTATGTAGATTTTGAAATAACCTTATAAAAAAGAAACATAATAAGTTATGGATATAGGAAATAATAATAAAGAAATAACACATTGCATAAGATATAATTGGAAAACATCCTCACATTTTAAAGAACATTCAATGTATTATTTGAATAAAGATACAATACAACTACATATCATTTGTCCTCTCAACATGATATACATGAGACCTTCAATCATTTAAATTTATAGAGTCAATTTGAACAATAATTAAACCTCATCTCAAGTGAGCACTACCATACAAGATACATCACAAGTATCCAATATATAGGCAAGACAATCTAGGAATTTTCCAGTGGTTTCTAATGATATGGTTAAAAAAAGGGACCCAATTTGGGCACCTAATTTGGTCCAAAATTTATTTCTATCCACTCATGAATCCACCTCCAATTATATAATGTAACTCCCAAGTCAAGGAGTCCACCCACCAAACTTGAATACTAGGCATAGGTGCATTCAAACCTCTTACACAATTTTCTTATACATTCTATTATTAACTATTTAAAGATGCTCCATTTAGTCAACTATGTAATCCCCTTCTCATAAGTGCTTACATGTGCTTCAAAGTATCATTTATACAACTTTAAATGTCATAGATGCTCTTACATACATTTCATGTCATCTAGATCATGGTAAACTTCTTACAAATGTCATTTTACTATTGCTAAGTGACATGGTGTGTCAACCCATTATATATCAAGGTTTTTTACAAGTGGAGGACACTTTTTTTGTGTTCCCATATTTATAATATATTGCAATAATAATTATCTACAATGTTCCTAATATTTGCAAGTGTAGCGTCCTAAAATTGCGACACTTGCAATTTCGACCGCATTTGGGTCTTCACGATGGCGATGCAACACGGAACCTGAATGGAGACCCCGAAACTTGTTTATGACATCAAAAACTGCATTTTTCTGCACCCTGGCCTGATCCTCCTTGCACCCTGCTGTCCCTGGAGGTGGGACCATGGCACCCAGCGCCCTGGTCCTGGCCCTATTTTGGGCCTGGTCTCTTATGGGGCTTCGGGTCTTTAAGTTTGCAAATTGGAAAATAATATTTCCTGGTCGGCCTAAGGTCGAGAAAATCAGTCTATCAGCCCTAATTGACAAGTATATAAACTACATTTCCTCTCCCATTTTGGTAGATGGAAAAAAGGCGGAAACGATATTCAAACATTCAAGCATTCAAGCATTCAAGCATTCCTTCAAGCAATTGAGCATTCTAAGTCTCCATTCAAGGCTAAGTGTTGCATTCAAGACAAGGATTCAACCATTGAAGAGGAGATCACATACAACATACAAAATACAACATTCATTACACCTTCGCATGTAAGAATACAAACATTCTTACAACAAGGTATCAGTACTTGTTTACATTACAAACATTTACATTTACAACATTCTCATTTCTTGGTTAATTCCAAAACCGGGGTTTGACCTAAAGGCAAACCCCTCATCCCTAACCCCCCAATCGTCCTCTCTTTTCTGTGTGTAGGTTGCAGGTACGTGACTGTAATTGAAGATCTGGAATCCTTGTGCAGAGACGAACAGATCCCCCTTCATTTCACGGATTTTTCGGAGGACCGTGTGCACGTCGGGCGCCATCGTCCCGTCAACTTTTGCTCAAATTTGCAGAACAGCACCATCTCAACATTTTACTGCTAATTCCAGGTCCATAGCTTCATCCCATATCCCTATCTCTGTTTATAAGCGAATCTTTCCTACTTTACATGCATTCCTAGTTCAATCCTTCTATCTACATTCTTTACAAAAGAGGGTATCCTCGATGTCACAACCCTTGAAACTCATATAGAATCCAATCTTGCATTGCGTGGGATTGGATCTTGTGGGTTTCAACCCCTCTTTTGAATGTAAAGTCTCCCCTAAGTGAAAACCATCAACCCTAGTGACTCTCCCTTATCTCTCCTTGGAGTTGGGGAGGGGAGAACAACTAGGGTTCGGTTTTTCCGCTTTACAGCAAGGTATATAACACTTAATACTAATATTATCCCAACTGTTGTATACATTAAAAAAAGTTAAAAAATTATATAGAAAGTTCTAAAAAAATGAATTAACCACTAAGGGATGAATGATTGTAGTCAACTTGCACCAACCATGCAACAACTTGTCACTGCTCATTTATTTGAAAGAACTGCCAACTTGGTAGGAATACAATCACCAAAATCTCTTGTAATGCCATAAGCTAGACATCTAGGAAATAAGTCTAATAGATAACTTTTTTTTGAATAAACAACAATGAAGATAAAGATACAATGATAATATACTTTATTATACAATCTAACACACACGAGTGTCATGTGAAACATTATGATATAAGGACATTTTAAAAACATGGTTGACCTCACCAATGGTACAAGCATAAAGATTTACCAATTATGGGAGGAAGGGACCATGATGAATCTATGGTTCATGAAAACAACCCATAAATGACAATTGGATACTAAACCACGATCATGTCCTCTCACAACACAAAAAAAGGGAAGATTAAGGGAACTGTCAACTTTAAAAAATTACACCAAGGCACTCCCGAAAACTAAATATCATTGGACATTAACCTATACAACCAATGGAATAAATATTAGCTAATAACCATCGACTAGATTACTCAACCATGAAATTTTGGAACAAGCAGTAGGATGAGGGTAATAACCACCTCCAATCAACTCAATAAAAAACTTAACAAAACCTAAACAAAAAGAAAAACCATCACAACAGGATTCCTTAGTAGGAGGCACAAGCTTTCTACCAAATCAAATGATAACAAGTCAATTCCAAGATAGGATATGCTTCCTAATAAAATTAGGTGCAATAGAGCTTGAAGTATAACACTTGTCAATGAAGAAATAACATCAAAAAAATCACTAGGCCAAGGGGAACAACTTTCATATACAAAGTTTCCTTAAGAAATGGTTAAATGACCAAAAATATGATGAAATGATAAAAACAAGGGACCAAAGGACACTAACACTTAGAAAATATGGTATCCCTAGTGCACAAGTGTTTAGGTCTAGTGTTGTAGTCCTAATTTGGTGCTAGAGTTCCAAGTAAGAATTGTAGCCCTTCCTAGCACTATGGTCTTGAGTCTAGTGCTAGTTACTTGACCAATGAACAAATAAAATCTTAGTCTTGGTTCTAGGACAAGAACAACACTCAAGAACCACAAGGAGAGTACCATGATAAAAAAAAAACTTAGAAATGATGAAAATAAATGAGGAATCACTAAGGTCCTAGACAAACAATCTCACCTCACACTTTCTCATGAAGGAGACAACTCCCAAAGACTTGGGAGACCAAAAGAGACTCCAACATAAGAAAGAAAACATGAAATTCATGCCACATATTCCTACCCAACCCAACCCAGTCATGCCAAGGCCATAAGGAGAACCCAAAATGACCCCACAATATGGTAGTTCTAACCTACACTCTATCATAAACTTGGGAGCCAACTAAAGGAGATTGAATGTTTATAATCCACAAGGATTCATTTTAAGGCTAAATCCAAATACACTTTCTATTCATTTTACTAGTGTTTCTATGAAGAAAAATTACATATGAAAAGATAGAAACATTTAACACCAAAATCGAGAAAAAAAACATCTAAAAGTAGGTCCACTTATGTGAGAGGGTTATTAAATTTTGACTTTCTACAACGTTTACATATATAAAGAAATGAGGTTTCTTTAGTCATGGAAGCAATTCTAAGATGTACATTTCTAGGGTTCAACTTGAGGGAAACAACATTTTCTTAGAAGTTTGTATAAAGTTTTTTAATATTTTTCAGCCAAAAAAGAGGTGGCATCAAGTAGAGAAAGCATATATACTCATCCACAACCAGTCAACAATTACATTAGTAGGAGGGTCAATTCTATTAAGTCATCATCCACATTGGCATAATGATCATGGTATATTGGATCATGAATGTTGACATAGTCCAAATTAAAATTAAAGTATTTTTTAAAAACTTGTATGAGATTGTTTTCTTTAAAGAATTTTAAATCATACAAGAGAGAAATGACAATATAAAAAGCACACTCATCTGCAACCCATCTAAAAAAAACTTATTAACTACATAATATCAAAATATATGATTTATTTTTTTAAAAGAAGGTGTAAATGCTTTTGACGTGGAGCTATGAACTAGCGAGGTCACAAATGAGAGACCTCATCCCCATTAAAACATTCAACAATACCACCCCAACACGATTTTAACCTTGATGATAAGAACAATAACACCACAACTTAACCACCACACCATACCACTACTGACATCAAAATGCATGATTGAACACCTCAATAAAAAAGATATTTATTTTTATCAAATATTAAAGATGATAGCTACCTACATCCAAAAAAAACAACAACCTAAGATTAAACTTTTTAAGGCACACCTACCTATCAATGATCCTCCAACTAAGAGCCCAATAAAAATATATCCCCCCTTATACAAATTGGCTGATTTTCAAGATTATTGCCCCTTTCCCAAGTTCTAGAATAGATTTTCATTCATCCCTCAAATATTGTTGTCCCTTTGGCTTAGGACAAGATGAGAATTTAGAGGCCCAACTTGCCTAATCATGGTATTTCACATGCTTTGTCCTCACTACCTTTATGGCTTCGATCACCCATAGATAACACTTTGTGAATCTTGGTGTGAAAGCAATGACAGTTAAGTTGGTGGCAATTGACTTATGAATTGTTTTGGGTTGTAAAGCACAAACAAACACTCTTGTACGCAACCTCCATGAAATTAGCTTGTTTATATTCGTCCTCGAAAGGAATGTAAAACTTTAACTTTCTCTCCCATGAATTGTGAAGTTTGAGACGTGCATGTGAGATATGGCCTTGCGTGCCAGTGCAGTGGAAGGAGCCATGTTTTAGTCTCATAAAAGTACACTGAAATCGTGAAACGAAATCTCCTCAAATTCGGGTTTTTGAAAACATGCCAGGTCAAAGAAATGGAGCGACTGCAACGTAACGCTGAGAAAAGAAAGGAATAAAAATATGAATTTGCAATGCTTTTCCGACATGCTTGACTTAAATGTGCGCCATGATCCGACCGACCAGTCAAACCTCCCGAGCCGTGCGGCGATGGGCGCGCGGTCGTGCAGATTACAAGGCGCCTTCTTTACTATTTAACGCATAGTTTATTTCGCATGAGCTGTTTTCCGTTCTCTGCTGCATTTAATATTTTCCGGATTCATGTAATCATTGCGCACAGGGTTTCGATTCTTTATCTAGGAGTGGAAATTTGGAGTTTTGGCCAGGGATTTTGAGATGGATAGCGGTGCGGACAAGGGAGGAGAAATATTTCATGCATGGAGGGATTCAATCGCTGGAGGTGCTCAGAATGCGAATTCTAGTTTCTATGCCAGGCTTCTCGCTGGGCCGAATTATAGGTACCAGGGAAGGGACGGGACTCGAACCTGCGCCGACACGACGGGGACCGCTCTGAACAGGGCGGCTGCGCCGTTTTTGCAGAACAGGCAAAGCGCTTTTGTGGCTCCCGCGGGGTCGAACACGGGACCGGTTGATGAATTTTCTGATTTGGGGTTTCCTTTCAGTTTTCCTCTCCATTTGGCGGCACCTCAAGTAACGGTGGTTCTGGAAGGGCGGTCCATCTGTCAGAGGATTTGCCTTGATCATCATGCAAATTATGAGTCCTTTGCCAGAGCGCTGCGCAAAATGTTCGCCGACATTGTTGTTATTTCTTCACTGGATGACTCCTCTTGCATTAATTTGGCAAACGCCGTCCCAGGGCACTTGATTGCTTATGAAGACATTGAAGGAGATCTTCTCCTCGCCGGTGATCTGTCATGGAAGTAAGTTGAAGCTAAATCTGTTTCGTATTTAGACAAAATGTTTTTTTTCAGAGAAGAAATTTGTTTAAATTTTAGACGGAACGTTTAAACAGCACCGTTAAATATACTGTGTAAAGCTTTTTCAGTTTTTCCGCCCCGGCCTACTGTACTGAAGGGAAATGAAGGTTAGCCAGGAATTACATACCTCAAAATACAAAGTTTCGGTAGTTTATTCTGCTATCTTGAATATTTTTTAGTCAGTAGGAAATTTGTTTCATTTTCAGACAAGATTTTATCAGCACCGTAAAATATACTGTGTAGAAGCTTTTTCAGTTTTTTCGCCGGGCTGGTTTACCCGAGGAAGAGGAAGTTTGGCCAGGAATTATATACCTTAAAAGATACAAAATTTTCTGCAGTTAGGTTGAATATTTTCAGGATTAGGTTATGTGAGCATATTTCTGCAGTTTAGTTTGAATATTTTTCACATTAGGTTATGTGAGCATTTCTTTCTTCAATGTATATTTTATAATTCATCATCATTTTCTTGTTTATTCAATCCTGGATCCTGGGATATATTTTAAAAGACATAAAATTTCTACTGTTATAATTTTAGCTTGAATATGTTCTGATTTCTGAATTAGATTATAGAAGCTTTTCCCATCATAAAGATTTCAGATCATCATTTTCTTTTCCCTCGCCTGTTCATTTTGATGATAGATCTTGAAATATGAATCGAAATAGATGAAAATTATTCACTGAAAGAGATAGTCGAGCTAACATTATATACCTTGTTTTATCCTTTTTTGTTCTAAGCTTAGAATTAAAGCTGAGATTTTCAAGCCTCTTTTAAGCTTTTCATATAGAGTGAGTTTAAAGAAACACCATACACAGAGCCATTTTCCTATTGACTAAGCTTTTCCATTTTTTCACTTGATTCAAAAAGTCGTACCCAAATTTGCATACACAGAGCATTCAAACAGCTCAATCAAGCACAAATACAAGAAACAAATAGTACTTATTGTAGGTCATCATTTGATTTTTTTATAAAGTACTGGGAAGCATTTACTGGCTCCCATTATGTAGATTTATAAGCCACATTTGAGCTTCTGATTTTCCTTCCTGTAAACGATCTTCAACTACCCTTATAATGATAATAATAATTTAATTACGACATGTCATTGTCATGTACAGTTTTTATTTTGCATGTGAGTTAACAGAATAATAACTCTTTGTCTTTTCTGTTACAGAGATTTTGTCCGGGCTGCAAAGAGAATTAGAATTTTACCGGCGAAGAATCCGCCACGGAAGAGTCATTGATTATCTGAGTACTCACAAGGAATCAACTGAAGCTCAGTGGTTTTGATTATTTAATTGTATAAATTGGCTGTATGTGTAAATGGAAAAATAGCATTATTTTATAGAAATGAAGTTGTTGATCTGTTTAGCCCAAGTATTTCTGTCATGAGTTTTGGAGTTTTCTTTTTCTCAACCAACTCCTTAGTTTGGAGTGGGAACAAAAACACCAAGTTTAGTGAAATAATTCAGCGATGTAGTAAGAACAGTCTAATTTTAGACTTGTCCATTCATATGACTACTTATTATTAGTTGGCAATATGATCAGCAGCCTGTTACTCTCTTATCAGTTCTGAACACAATGAATGCAAAGTCAGCAAGAACAGCTCTACGAAGCAATCGGAACATATTTGGGGAATGTAATTCAGCACACAGATTTATTCTAACAATAGTATCATTATAGCATAATAGCAATAATGTTTTCACAGTTGTAAATATACGGACACAGTACAATTCAGAGATAATTCAAGCATCAATATAATATTCATTGATGATTCACCACAAGCAAAATTGATGGTAAACATCAAAATGCGTTTTAAAGCATTTTCAATCTTCTTTAAAAACCAGTGGTTCCCATTAGATAGGTTAACTCTTAACTCATACCAAATCTCGTTGAAAAAAACAGTGGCTCTTAAAATATTTATCTCTTGAATCTTCTTACCTAAATTTAAATGTTGATTTACAGTTCTTATCTTTGTTAGTGATTTGTCTTTTAGTTTTTATACGGTTGTGTGAAATAATTTTAATAGCTTTTGTATTTTATTGGTATTGGAAGTATGAATCAAAGTATGATGGGCTTTACAATCAACTTGTAGACTTTGAATTTTGATAGACTTTTCACGAGTCATTTCAATCAATAAATAAATCAAAAGTCAACCAATTCTTTATAAATTAATCAACTTCAATCATTGATTAATAATATCTCGTAATCTTTAACTCTTAGATCTACATTGTCTTCTTTTGTGGAGGCTTTTGGATCTCTTCAAGCTTCTTGTTCAGGTTTGGTGGCCTTGCTTGGTTTGGATTTGTGCATTGGTAGGGGATTTCAGCCTGTCCTTGTTCTTCCACATGTGATGCTTGATGGGACTCATGCTGGTCTTGTCAGCTTCTTCCCCAACTAGTCATTTTGTGGTGGATGTTGCTCTTGCAGTTTATGCTATGGATATGGATATGCTTTAGGGTTTATGGCTTCCAAGCTCTTGGTTGGGGTACATTTCGCATTGTCTTCTTCTCTCTCTCTCTTGGTCTTTTGGTGGAGATTGAGTTTGTTATAGTGTCCTCTAGAGATTTATGCCATTGTTCATTCTACTAAAGATCTTATGGAGGTGGTCGGGGTGGGTTGTTGTTCTTCCGATAGTGGGCCTTGTTGTGGAGTTTGGAGGGGTTCCTTTCAAAGAGTCTTTGTGCTCTTTCTTGCCCCTTTCTATTTCTATGAAGATGGTTATTCTTAGGGCTTCTACTTGTACAAGGTTTCAAGATGCCTATCAAAACTAGTTGGTTTTATTTTTTAGCTTATAGTGGGCTTATGGAGGTGGTCCTTATTGTGTTTGGAGGTGATTTGTCTTAGCTTTTTTTAAGCTCTTTGTTGATTCTTTCTATGAACATAATCATTTGTATGGGAGCTACCTACAAAAGGTTTCAAGCCGCCTTCCAAAACTTGATGGTCATTACTGCTTTGTTTTATTCTTTGGTTGTACTACATGCAGTGCAAAGTGTTCTTAAAAACTAGAAGATTCAGGGTTGTTTCTATGTTCCTTTTCCTTGGCTACATTTCTTTATAGCCTAAGGTGGTTTTGATGTCGAGTTTTAGAATCCTAAGGAAAACCTATAGTGGTATTGCAAATTACAAACCTATTGAGGTGGTCCATGATGCTTTGTTTGCAAGGATATCTATTGTAAAAGGTTTAGGGATGCCTTTCAAAATAAAGGTTTTTTTGTGCTAGTCCATTCTTTGAGTATACTATTTAATTCTTTGCTAGAATGACTAGGTGATTATATTGGCACAAGGTTTTTAGATGCCTCCTAATCTTTGTGACCTCCCTCCTTGTCTAAGATAATCTCGATTCAAGGTGGACCTTCAGGTAAAAGGTTGTGGGAAGCCTTTGAAAATTTGCCTTTTGTCAATTGTACCCTTGGCCATTTTGGTTCCACCTCAAGGGTTTTTTCCAAGAAGATGGTTTGAGGTTCTTTTCAAAACATATTTGTTATTAAAATATGATTTCTAGGGTCGGGACCCTTGTTCTTACCAGTTAGTTGCTCCAATCAAAAGCCTCTTTTCAAAAAAGAGGCTATACTTTTTTGGTTTTTGTGGTCCTGGTGGTCTCATTGCTTGTGATTTCCTCCCTTTTGTGCACCTGCATAGTAGTTTTATAATGATTTGAGCCTCTCTGCACCTACATGGCAGTTTTGTAATGATTCAAACCTCTCTCAAATTTATCTAATCAAAACTCTTAGATCTACATCTAATTACCAAGTAAAATAATTTAAATTTACTATCTTCAATATAAATATTACTCTTTTTACTTTCTTAAAAGCTTGATTTCCCAAATGAATTCTCTTTGTTTAGTGGGTTGAGAGCTAGGAGCTCTAGAGTCTTTTAAGACTTTTCCAATCACTAAGAGTGTCATATCCTTATGTTGGGAAAATATTAATAAATGAGAATAAATAAAATTAATTAATTAAGGAGAGGCAAAAATATTGAAGGAAGATATGGGCTTGCAATCATGACAATTAAAATTGGTCAACATTCAATGAGTCTTTGGGCTCTTTCTTGTCCCTTTCTCTTTCTATGAACATGGTTGTTCTTAGGGCTTCTACTTGTACAAGGTTTCAAGATGCTTGTCAAAACTAGTTGGTTTGGTTTTCTACTTACAGTGGGCTTATTGAGGTGGTCCTCGTTGTGTTTGCAGGGGTTTTGTCTCATCTTTTTTGGGGCTCTTTATTGACCCTTTTTCTTTCTATGAACATGTTCATTTGTAGGGGTGCTACCTATAAAAGGTTTGAAGGTGTCTTCCAAAACTTGATGGTCATTATTGTTTTGTTTTATTCTTTGGTTGTGCTACATGCAGTGCAAAGTGCTCTTAAAACTAGTAGATTTGGGGTTGTTTATGTGTTCATTTTCCTTGGCTATGTTTCTTTATAGCCTAATGTGGTTTTGGTGTCGAGTTTTAGGATCCTAAGGAAAACCTATAGTGGTACTACAAATTACAGACTAATTTGAGGTGGTCCGTGATGCTTTGTTTGCAAAGATATCTACTAGTAAAAGGTTTAGGGATGCCTTTCAAAATCCTTTGATTTCTTTTGTGCTAGTCTGTTCTTTGGGTATACTATTTAATGTTTTGCTAAATGGCTAGGTGATTATACTAGCACAAGCTTTCTAGATACCTCTTGATCTTTATAGCCTCCTTCATTGTTTGTGATAGTCTTGATTCAAGGTGGACCTTTAGGTAAAAGGTTGTGGGTAGCCTTTCAAAATTCACCTTTTGTCAATTGTGCCATTGGCCATTTTGGTTCCATATTAAGGGGTTTTTCAAAGAAAATGGTTTGAGGTTCTTTTCTAAACACTTTTGTTATGATAATATTATTTCTTGGGTCAACACCCTTGTTCCTGTCGGTTAGTTGCTCCAATCAAAAGCCTCTTTCCAAAAAAAGGGTCTATCATTTTATGGTTTTCGTGGTCTTGGTGGTCTCATTGCTTGTGAGTTCCCCCCTTTTATGCACCTACATGGTAATTTTATAATGGTTTGAGTCTCTCCCATTTTTATGTAATTAGAACTCTTAGTTCTATATTGAATTACTAAATAAAATAATTCAACATTTACCATCTCCAATTGAAAATATTAGTCTTTTTATTCTCTTAAAAGCTTGATTTCCCAAATGAATTCTCTTTGTTTAATGGGTTGAGATCTAGGAACTCTAGAGTCTTTTAAGACTTTTCCAATCACTAAGGCTATCATATCCTTATGAAAAGGAAATATTAATAATGAAAATAAATAAAATTAATTAGTTAAGGAGAGGCAAAAATATTGAAGGAAGCTACGGGCTTGTAGTCATGACAATTAAAATTGGTCAACATAAAAGGAGTGGTACACATGTTACTACAACTTTATTGGACATGATAGGAAAGTGTATGATATATCCATCCATCAAATTATAAATATGTAGAGGAGGAGATTTGTCACCTCCCAAGATGATGAATCTCAGAGGACAAATCAATCCACCTCTACCTCACTCGAACTAGTGCTAAGGTGAGCTAGGGGATAACAAAACTAATACTTGCGCTAGAATGAAAAATAATTAAATGATGTGAAGTACAAAAATAATGAAATACAAGAATCTGAATTGACAGAGCGATATAAAACTCGGAGTAGAGTATACCACAAAGTCGAGAAGATCTTAGGTTTTGGACACCAACGTGGTACACACTATCGTCTGCACGACCAAAAACCACATAAGCATCCTGAGAATCAACAGTAACTTCCCTCCACTGTGCAGGATCTGTTCGCCACCTATACACACAAAGATGAGGTAAAATTATTAGGGTTGTCTAGGGGCATGCCTTAGTCAAACCCCCGTTTAGGTTTTTCCACCACCACGGATAGCCAGATAGATAGATTGGAATAAAATATAATTGGTAAATATGCAAATAGAAACTATACTCCACTTAATGGAAGTAAACCCCTATTGCAAACAAACAAATTGGTAAATTGGTAAGCTAAATGCACCTAAATGATAGATACATTCAAAGATAAGATTGATATATTGCATGCAATGATAAAATATGGATAAAATATAAAGAGAAGACAAGGCGTACAACCAAACCCCCCCTTTTTGAGATACGAGTGTGACAAAGCTCGAGATATGTGCTTGTTGCAAGATAGTTGCAAGATTGTTGTAGATAAAGATAGCTTGATAATATTGGTAGAGAATTCAAGAGAGCATTGGAAGATCAATATGGAAGCCAATAGAGACATAATGAGATCCAAAACCCAAAAGGGAACCCTTCAAAATGAGCAAAGAAATGTTTTTAAACCCGGAAAGGAGTGCAGAGAGCCGTTACAGCCGAAAGTGAGCCAAGAGACATGCGCCGGCAGGCGTCTGACTCACTACAGGACTTGAGATTTTGCAGTTTCATCTGAACATTAGTGTGGAACACAAACATCTACACGGTGCACTATTGTCTTACCAGAGATAGGCCCAAATGGGATTTTGGGATAAACATGGGCACTTTGTCTTTGGGACTCATGATGTGAAAATAATAGGATTTTGATCATAAGTTCATCATTAATGTACCAGGTGTCATGCATAAGTGTCATAAATGCACTCAGTGCAATTTAGGACACTACAAAATAGTTGATAAATTTTGAGAGGAGTAGTTGACACAACCCATTGAAGCATGAATATCCAAAAATAAAATCACTACTCTACAAGATATGCATAATGTAAGTTGAATGCCACCATAGAAGTAAAGAAATGGATAAATTAAGTTAGTGAACTATAGGAGAGTTATAATTATGCAAGCCAAATCACTAAGATATTGATTTCATTGAAATGGGAGAGAACTAGAATTATTTCATATTAGCCATAGTTTGGCATTAATGATTGTATGGACTTGAAAGTATGTGTAACTAGAGTACAATATGTATTATAACAAAAAAGAGGACCTAAGATTAGGCCTTGTATGATGGCATAATTCATCCAAATTATCGTTTGTACCTAAAGGTGACTTGGATTAATATACCTTATGGCTTAAAATTGGAATGGTTTCTATGGGACAATATTTTAATTGCTTCTTGGTAGAAGTGTTACTATTGTTAAATTTTCCTTAAATTGTATTAAATAAGGTTATTACTATTAAGTAATAGTGTAGTGTTTATGATACCAAGGGAAACTAGACATTGATTCTTTATTTAAGCTTGATTTTTAGTTTCATAATTAAGCATAGACCCTTAAGTATTTAAGGTAGAATATATTATATTATGATAAGTATTTGTAATCAAAATATTAAAAGGTTGAAGATAAATACTTTCCTTATGGATTTCTCTTGTCAAATAGAATGGATATAGCATAATATCACTTAGATATGATCCTTGCAATGCTAATGAGTACAAAGGAATAATTGTACCATTACAATATTTTATGTATTGATGTTTTGGATAGTTTATGATTATGATTAAACTTTTTAACTATCATTATCTTATACAATATTTGTAAATGGTCCCACTTTTGATCATATTCATTTATATGATAATTATGGTCAAGGTTAGTGATTATGATGTTTTTATTTGAAAATATTAATGGTCAAATTAATACCATTTGATTCTCTTTAAGGTCCATGTCAAGATTAATCTTGTTTAATAAATCATTATAGTTAGAAAAAGATGATTATTGTAGATTTGTTGGTATTAATAGAAGTAACTTTTCTTACCCAATGAGAAATTTCAAATGGGATTGTAAGGAACTAATCTAACTCAATTATTGTAGTGGGTTATTGTGAATATTTGAATTAGTGATAACATTGAATTTGTAAGCATGAGTTTTTAAAAATAATTGTAATATGGTTCTTTCTTGTCAATAAGAATTCAACCTAGCATAGTTAATAAGAAATCAACCTATCCTAGTACTCATAAGAACATGTATGCAGATTTAAATGGATCACTTCATGTGATATGTAATTCTAGTTCAACATGGCCAATGTTTGTGAATCCTTTTGGTATCATAAATATGCATACTTGTGCATAAGATGACCCTACATGTTGCAACCAATTTTGATATAGGTGTAGATAACTAGTTGTTAGTAGTACTATGCAAGTGACAAATGCTAGGTAATCATCCTCTAAAACATAGGATTAACGTACTTTCACTAGTAGCATGAAGGTGAAGGATGTTGGTGTGAATATGGTTTTATCCTAAATAGTTCTTAGTTGGAACCTATTCACATATATTAAGTGTTGAATACACCTTAGGAATAAGAGCGGGGGTGTGAATCAATCTGAACCTAATACTTTTTTACTTAATCCACATACACTTTAACCTTATTTTTATCAACAATAATGAAAGATATAGCAATAAAACACCATGCACAAGAGAACACCAAATTTATGTGGAAATACCAAACAAGGAAAAAATGATGGTGAGAGTCAACTCACAATATATGAATTACAATATAATATAGTTTTTAGGCTCATTTCCAAGGAAGCACATTACTCCCTAAAGGACTTTCAAGATAGAGCCTACAACCCTAGGGCAAGATACAAAGATCCAATCTAAAGATCACTTCTCTAGAAAAGGATACAATGAATGTATGAATCGACAACAAGAAGGTATTCAACAATACATCCTTTGACGATATCCAAACATGAAGTTGTCCTTGAATCTCTATTTTAGGTGACCAACTCCACAACAATCAACGCAAACTAATTTTGTCATAACTAACCTTTGTAAATAATATACTCATGTAGGTGTTGTTATATGGATCCTAATCAGACTCAAAGGTTAAAATTTCTCTACTTCTATTGGCGTGGTTTCCCCCCATATTTTTTTACAGGGATTTGGGGGAAGCGCCTTCCAAGATGGGGTCAAGGGGCAACACCCTTTGCAGGGTTCAGGGGCAGTGCCCCTAGCGCACTCCCTGTCACAATATAGGGTGGGGTCAAGGGGTAGCACCCCACGAGGCCAAAAATACTTATTATTTATAAAAGAGTCGAGTGTTATTTTTCTATTGGCTGACATGTTGTAACCCTAATTTTGTAACCAACATAAGTCTTGATAAAAAGACTAAGGGTTAGGGTTTTTCTATAGAGAATTTTGTAGCATTTTTGCAGCGGTATTGAGTTGCAAGGGGATTGTTGGTTGTAATCGGTTTTCATTTAATGGATAATAATATTGGACTCTCTACTTAGTAGATGTATCTCGAGATTGGGTGAACCACGTTAAATATTGTCTCTTCATTGTTATTATTTCTGTGTTTTTCATTCCTGTGTTTAATATTTATCTTCATATAATTGATATTTTCTGCATGCAATTCCTAACAGTATGCACAACACCCTCCTTTTCACATACACACACACATGCTCCATCAATATAAATTTGTTCTTCTATATATACTACCTTCTTCATTACAAACATCAATTAGGTCCCCCAAAATAAAGGACAACCACAAGTCCTATCAAATTGACCACCAAAACATAGTTATGGTGAAAACAATCGAATCTAGGAGATAGAGAGAACCTAAAAACATCTTAACACTTCCTTCTAAGTAGGTAGGAACAACTCACACGTTATCAATCATCCTCTAAAGATCGACAATAAGGTAATGTGTAGAAACACCAACCAACATGCCACAAATTTCCCCCAAAACATGTCCTCTAGATGATAAACCTAATGTGGATCCTTACACACCTTGGTAGGACCCAAAATAAATTCAACATAAACTTCTAAGTAGGTAGATAAATCCAAGGATTCACCACATGACAAGGAACAATACTAATCAATTGAACCAAAGCAGTTAACCTAAAACACAAATTCTAATCACCTTACATCATTAAACAAACTATTTGACACCATGAGGAGCACACTAGGATGTTCCATGAACATCCAACAACACTCACAAATTCTTCCTACACTTATTCATATCAAGATCATATTGGCACAATATAATTGATACTAAACACTTCATTTCAGAGAGTCATTCAAACATCAAATGCAATATCATTACTTGCAAACAAATAAACCATCTTATTTAATTTAAATGAGACACAACATAATTTTTTTAAACATTCCCTCTAAGTCACAACATCAAAAACATCAATGCGAAGAAATGAAGATTATTTCCCTGGCCACTTTTGAAAGAGAATCTAATTGTCAGTCAACAAAAAATACTAACTAGACCACATGCATCACCAAGAACCTAAAAATTTGGGAGTGCAATATCCATAGAGAATAAAAATTATATCCAAGTCCATAAGACCATATCTATTAATGTGGAGAAACACAAAGCATTCTTTGAGGTAGACATCAATACATACTTCTTATGCCAACTTTCTTCATCAAGCTTCCAAGAACCAAACTATCTTGTAAATAATAACTTCTCATTCAATGCATCATCTTCATTATCTTGTCATGCATCTAATAATCATCTTAATATCTCAATTTATTTAATCATCAATATATGATAATTTTCATCAACATTATCAATAATATCAATATACCCAAGATGAAAGGATGAAGAGATCATTACCCAAAGACATCCACCTTTGAGAATAGAGGGGATATTAGAAGGAAAAGAAGAATACATGTACCTTCTCCAATATGTAGGAAAAGAGTATTGTTAGAGAAGGATTGTGCACTTTCACTAAGGAGAGATTGTTCATGAAAGATGTATTATTTCAAACAAATAATAGGTCCTAAATAAGAAATACATATTTATATGCAAGAAATGATATCAAATAAAAAATGAAACTCAACAAAGGAAAGGTGAATCATTGAAGAAAAGATAAAGGAGGTAAATATTACCCTTTCCCCCCAAGCATAGAGGCAAGGACATCAAAGAAGGATCATTTATAAAATAAAAACTCTTCTAAGAGAAGGAAAGAGATCCTCATTAGGGATAAGTACATCTACCATATAGAAGGGTTTGTTATAAAAGATACCACTCAATGAAGAAAAGGATTTGATGAATGGTTATAGACTTCCAAGACTAAGGAAGAGGTCCCAATTAAGTATATATACTTAAGATCCTCATTAGGGATACTCTTTCCAATAAGAGGAAGGAGATCCCCCAACAAGGATATACACCTCCACAATCAATAAGAGATTCTTATAGAAGACACTACCTCACAAAAGGGAAAGTTTTAATCTCAAGAAGTAGGGATGTTTGAAATCATTCTTGTCACCATACATACAGACAAGAGATGGGACAATGATATGCTATTATGTTGCTTCCAAATTATGATTGTATGTGAAATTGTACTATCATGAATGACAATAAGCCCCCAATAGGAAAGCTACCAATGTCACATCGTAAAAAGAAACATAATAGACACTAATGTTATTTAAATATATGACATATTGGACGAAAATTTTGAATATGACATGTTAAACGCTCTACAATCAATGAGAGAAAAAACATGTATAAGATGATAAGTATTGAATTTTCTTGATCAAGAAATTAGTTTCTAGGAGGAGAATAGGCATCTAAGTCATGTTTCTCTTCCACACAAATTTCCTCATACATAAAAGAAACCTTAGGAAAGGGACAAGTATACTTTTTTAGGGCCCCATTTCTATAAGAGAGGATATTGGAATGAATAGAAGATAAAGCCTCATGAATGGGATTGTCCATCACTTGGGGAGATTCTTCAAGATCCTTGTCAATAATCATTTCCTTATGAGTGGAATGAGTGTTGAGAGATGTAGAGGAAGATTAAATTGAGATGAAGTCATCATCACTAATAAATATAGCATTCACATTGAGAGATGGTCTTTTAGATGCTTTTGTGGGCTTCAAAGGATTATATCCAAGTCCAAATGAGGCTTCACATATGTTATTTTCTAAAGGAACCTTAATCCCTTGTTCATTTATGCCACAACCATTGCCATTATATCCACTTTTGGCTAAGATGTGAAAAACCAGACCGTAAAGGGATGCCTTATCAAAAAGAGATGGTGGGGCCTCACATGTCTCAATGCCATAATTAGATGAATAAGAAGAAGATTTTGAATAATTGTTTGAATTAGAAGCAACCACAAAATTGTTACTTATTTGTTTAGACAAAGTGGGTTGCTTTTTAGATTCATCCATTTCTTTCTCCTTTTTAATCTTAGGTTGTCTAGGGGGGACTTTATATTCTCCTATGAAATCTTGAGGGTGTAAATTCTAAAGACCCCAAATCATCACCTTAGAGTACTTCCTCGGGAAAAGAAGCATCTTTGGGAGAAGATGGTGATTTGGTTTGAATGGAAGAAGAATAAAGAGTACTTGAAGAAGTAGGAGTACTTGAAGATGTAGGAGTTTTTGAAGAAGAATTAGAAGTAGTTGAAGAAGATTTAGAATATGACATTTGCAAAAAAGCTTGTAAATTGGTATCAACAAACAAAGTATGCATCTTGTTGTTTAAATGAATTTTACACTACGATGAAGAGTAAAAGGGACAACTTGCATACTATGAAGCCAATATCATCCTAATAGAATATTGAAAGTAATTTTATCAAGCATGATGTAGATAGGAGTAGGTAAAATAATAGGTCCTACCTTAATAGGCAAGGTTATAGTACCTAAATATTGTTTAGCAACATTGTCAAATCCATGGATAGTAAGAGAATTAGGTTGAATAAGAGAAGGATCCACTTTAATCTTATGAAATAAGTCAATGCTACAAATATTAAATCTAGATCCATTGTCCACTAAGGTTCTTCTTATAGTATTACCATTGATAAGAACAACAATCATAAGAACGTAATATTAATGTTGAGCTTTATGTGTTGTCATTGAGTCAATCAAAGAAGCCACATTATTAGGTGTCACTAGAAGTGGGACATCTAAGTTATTTAAACCATCTTGTAACATTCCACGATGTGTGCATGAAGTTTGGGTCAAATCACAAAGGGATATCTTGGCAGGAGTAGCTTTAAGTTGTTCAATAAGATCATACTCCTTACCAAGTGTTTGTGAGATATGAGGTGTTGGTGGAAGAATAGGTTGAGAAGTAGGAAGTGAAGAAGGAATAACCTAAGGAAGATTAGGTTGCCTATTTTTTTGTGTATTATATGTATGGGCAACTAAATTGTATCTCTCTTGAGTAATGTGTTTAGCATATGCATAAGGACTCTTTGTAGGATATCCTCCTTGCACAATAATATCTAGTTTATTAGCAGTGCAAAATTAATCATTAGTATAACAACCTTGAACCACAAAGAGAGGCTTGTTAAGAGGTTGAAAAAATGGAGAAGGATTAGCACCTTGAACTATAAAGAGGGGTTTATTAGGTGTTTCATAATCATTCACATGTATCATATTGATAAAAGAGGGTTGAGGAATATGTGAGGAAGATCTAGTAGAGTTGAAATCATCAAGTGGTTCATAAAGAGGATTATCAACCTTAAGCATTTCTTCATGAATAGTATTGTCTTTGGATTGAATGAAAGGGACATCCTCATAGAGGGGATTTTTAATTATACCAAACCATTGTAACCTAATATCATTCTCTTTTTCTAAAGTTTCCTTACAAGGGGTATGCATTTTAGGAGAAGGATCAACATCATTCATACATGATAAGGATTATTGAAAGATGTGTTAATAGTCTCTTCTTGCACCAAAATGTTATCATGGATAAGATCAATTTTGGGAGAGGGATTACCACTAGTCAATAATTATTTATCCCTAAAAGGAAGTTTATTGAAATAAGTTGTAGTGTTACTAGGAAAGGTAGGCCTCATATCATCATCTATCACCAAAGGATCCACATGGGGGAGATACTCTCTAGGAGAAGGATCAACATTACTCTTTAAAACTTCATCCTTGGGAGGGAGATCTTTGAAAGAAATATTAACAATTGCTTCTTGAAATAGGGTATCTTCATGGGTAGAGCCAAGTTGGGGATAGGGAATAGAACTATGTATTAACGCTTCATCCCTAGAGGGAATATTATTGAAATGAATAGAAAGTGATAGTTTTTTAAAGGAATTGTCAATCATATCACCCTCTTTAACCATAATATCATCTTCTTTGACCAAGGTACTATTAGGGAGGGGCATAGTGAGAGAATAATCAACATCATCATCTAATGGTTTATCCCAAATTGGGAGATCATTGAGAGAAATGCTAAAAATATCTTCTTGCACTATTATGTCCTCATGGGAAGGGACAATTTTGGGAGAGGGAATAACACTCTTTATTAGTGCTTCATCTTTAGAAGGGGGAGAATTAATAAAGGTGTTATTGAAATCATCCTCTTGCCTCAAAATGTCCTTGGTAGGATTGTTAGGAAGGGGGTGAATTGCTATAAGAAGTTCTACTAAACTATCATGATGCAAAGACAAGTCAGCCAGAGGCCGACATGTCATCCTAGAATTGATGGAAATTTTTTGGGCATGAAAAAGATTTGAAATGTCCTTTTTAAATTTTTTTTTTTACAAAATGCAATAAAATAAACAATGAAAGTAAAGAAAGTAAAATAAATATCTAAGCAATGAAGCAATTGTGTGATTAACTAAAAGCAAACATAAAAGTGCATGAGCTATATGAATGTTTAAGTGCATACAAATCAAATCTAAAGATGAAAAGCAATATTTTTGAGATTTTTGTGTTTTTTATGTAATAACGAGATCTAATAAAAAAATGTAAATGTAAGAAGGTCGGGTTCACCAAAAATGAACCAAATTGTAAGCACATCAAGTTCAGCAAAATGTGACAGATGAAAACAGGCTCAAGTAAACTAGAACCTAATCCCACTCTCATTCATACATTGGAATATGAAGGAGCCTAAGGATGTGATTCAATTTGACTTCCTCTTGTGAAAGAGAGTCAAGGAATATCTTTAGGACTTCTATGCCTTTGCTTCTATCAAAGGGAAATGAGTCAAGTGTCAAGTAATGATAGCCTAAGCTAGTGAAATGTATGAAAACAACTATATTAACTGCAATAATGGTAAGATATAGAGATGAAACTGAGACATAACTTGTACATATATGAGAGGGTAATTTTGATGTGCGCCTGATGCTAAAATATGAGTCTAAATTCATAGGACCAGAGCATTGGGCGCTCTGGTCCCAGTGACTATACTGACCTACAAACTAGAAATTTGTAAATTGAAGTGATCTGAACTTGAACTGCCAAAACCTACAACTGACTACAAAGGACCAAGGTGTTGGGCATTCTAGTCCTAGACTAGAGAATTGGGCACTCTTTTCTTAGATATCTAAGACCCTCTTCTGAATATGGATCTATTTATGTTGATTCTAACTTCCTGAAAGTTTGTAGCTTCACTGAAAACGTGCAAATGTACCTACTGTTAGATACTTGGTTAACCTCAAAGACACTAAGAGGGGAGCGGGGGGGGGGGGGGTTGAATCATTGTCAAACCAGTAGATGAAAGATTTAAAATTTTTTACAACTTTATAACTAAAATTAATATACCGCTAAGAAAATAATAATGTAGTAAAGAGAAACAAAAGAATTAGCATCAATGCACACCACAACACAAATATTTTGGTGAGGAAACCCAGTAGGGAAAAAACCTCAGTGGAATTTGTGACCCACAATATTTACTCACTGGCCAATATGAATAAGTATTACTTAGTACAATAGGGGCCTACACATGTAGGAAGGCCAATTGCCTAGAGTTCACTGCTCAACCATAAAATAGGAGTCACATTGACTACAATTGGATGGTTAAATCCAATAAACAATGTACTACTTCAAAATAGCATCTGCAATGCTGGATTCAGTACTGGTTTAAGCTCTGTCTGATACCTCTGCCAAAAACCTTGCTAGTAAATGATTCTTCTTTCACAAAATTGTCTTCGCTTTGCCCTGCTTCTTATTTGCTCTCAAAATAAATACATCAAAATGCATAAACAACTATCTGGTATCATAACCTCTGACATTTCATATACTGCTTACATACACATATTTCATTACCTATTTGCATTTCAAATGACCTACAAGATCTCATAGATATATGAGTCTTTACAATACATCATGTCAGCCATACAAATATAATTTACATTTCAAAACAATATTATTGCCAAGTCGATGTAGACTGCTGGTGTAAACTGGATGCTGGTGTGAATAAACCTTGTAGTGACTGTCGGTGCCGGTAGGTAAAGTATGTTGCCGGTATAACCTATGAAACCTTGTTGAACCATGTTGCCAGCTTGTTGCCATGTTGAACCTTGAACTTTGTTGCCACTTTGAACTTTGTTTCCATCAATAACAACATCTACCATTCTCATCTGAGTGTATAATGCCAACACCTACAAGATGGAATAAGGTGTATGGGTGGATATATAGGGTTTTTCCTTAGTCAAACCCCTTTTTTTGGGTGATTTCCACCTCCACAAATAGAAAATAACTATTGAAAAGTGTGTGTGCCCTAGAATCTCATGTGTTTGTAAGATCCTAATGAGCTAGAGTGCAAAACTAGAGTTGTACCCTTTGTTTTGAGTAAAAACCCTAAATGAACATAATGTAAATCCTTCAAATCACAAATGCAATATGGATATAAAGAAATAATGAAAATTTGAAAATTAATTATGTGAAACTCACATAGAGATATCAAAATAACATGAAATCATACCAAACCCTAAGGGAGAGGCACAAGCCAATCAATAGTCGTTGATCTCCTTGTTATTCTTCAATGTCTCCTAAGCTTTGATTGATGGTGAAAAAGGTTGATGAAGACTTGATGAATGCTTGAATTTTTTGATTGTAGAATCCACATAAAACCCATGCCCTTAATTTCTAGTGAATGGATCTTTCAAATGAGGAAATAATTTAAGGTTATATATATGAAACCCTAACTTTAATTTTAATCATAGGCCGACCTAGAATTGATGAAACTTCACACAAAGAAAGATTTAAACATTATAATACCACCCAAATATGATCTTCAAATTCAAGGAGAAAAAGTCGGGACTGATGTGATTCACACTGGTCCAATCAAATTTTTCCAAAAGTTTAGGGATGTAAGGTATTGTGATTATAAAGTCAAATCTAGCTCGATACATCAATCCAAGGTGTTTATATATGCGAAAATTAGCCTTAAAGATTGAAATAGGACTTTATTAGGATCTAATTAATTAATTAACTAAATAAGATGAAATAAAAAGGGGAACACTTAGGGTTAAGGGCCCAATTTTACAATGTTTGAAATGGTGAGAGGATTTTAAATTTAATTAAATTGATAATTAAATTCTTAAAGGAATTTTAAATTGTAGAATGCCACACACTAAGATGGGTGCTAATCTAAGTGTGAAATTGGACAACCCTAATTAAGGGTGTACAATTTCTAATGCAACACCTTGAAAATTTGTAACCCATTGATCTTATTGTTCCATTTGAACAAGATTTGCATCCATACCAATTTGTGGACCTTGTAAAAGAGGACTGATCAACAACCTATCTATGTAATTTTCATGCTTATGTTGATCACAACTTGACAACATTATTAGTTCATATATATTCTCTTCATCATTACCAACAAAAAAGGGAAGATTTCAACAAATAAATCAACTCAAATTTGAAAATCATCAACCTTTTCTTGATCTAGAACTTGATGTTCTTCATCTACAACCACTTCTACCTTTTGTGGCAAATCTAATTTATCATTTTCAACAACTTGTATAAATATATTGAAATATCCTCTTGTTGTTCTACAACCTAATCGTCTTGATAAATCAAAACATCATTGGGTTTATCTATGGATAGGCAATGGTTTGTGGTGGCAACTGATCATGTTCAATATCTCCCTATAGCAGGTTTGATTCATCTCCATTTGGAGCATGTCGCCATGGTAGGATAGGTTGCACATCGTTTCTATGTTGCTTATGAGAACCATTCGCACTCCATACAATAGGTCCACCTTTAAAAAGGGAAATAATGGTAGGAAGAGGAGGTCTAGGTGGTGGGATATTTTGCAAAGGGGACTGGGAGGTTTGAGTAGCGAGTTGATGGCCTCGAAAGATTGGAATCTTGAATTTGGGTCTTTCTTCAATAGTTTCCTCAAAAGGTTTCTCTTTAAACGAAGGAGGGTTCCTAAAACTTGGAATTTTTTATTTGGGAGATTTAGGAGACTCACATTATCTAAATCTTTGAAATTTATGCTCATGGACCTCTCCTTTCATAAGCTGATTTGGAACACAAGGGGGCAATTGAGCCTCTAGCATTTGCATTTGAACAAAGAAAAGTCTCACTTTTTCCTCTTTAGTAGCCACCTCTCTTGCAATATCCTCCTCACATTACCTCCTTTGAGCCTCCAATTCTTTCTCATGAAGATAGGCTCGAGACTCTAGTTCCACTTGTTACATATCAAATGCATGTTGCCTCTTGATATCATTCGATTTATTGGTCTAGTTTAGCACCATACTTTTGATATCACTGACAAAATAATCTTTTTAAAGATGGTTTTGGGCATAAAATATCTACCATGAAGTTGAGAAGGGATGGGTGAGTGGCAAGCATTAGGAAAATACCCATTTGTTGTTGAATTAAAGTCCCTTTGGCTAAAACTAAGAGCAGTCCTAGTTTGATCTTGTCGGTAAGGAAGCGAATAATAGGCTATATTCTCATGAAATGGAGGGAATAAAAAGTATTCCCTTGATATAAATTTATTATAAAGCATCTAAGAAGTCAAGACTGATTCTAATAAAATGATTGAAGGACAAATAAGTATTCTTTGTTGGGGATTGAAAAAATATCATTATGTTGCCAAAATTTGATTGCAAAGTCACCAAGTGCTTGAAGATTACCTCTCTAAGGCTTGATGGACTCAAGAAAACACTGAATCTTTAGTTTGGATTGAGCTTAGGACTGCTTGGCCAATAGATTTTCTTCTTAGAGTCGCTAGGTATGTGAAAATATTGCCTCCAAAGGAAGAAATTACTGACATACACACTAACTATCAACAAGAGGTAAGAGAACCTAAACTAAAATAGTTCAAATAGTCCCACCAACTATGCCAGATGTTTTTGTCACAAAATTTTGCACCCTTGTCTGAGCTATTAACTCAGGCAACCTTGTGAAACATGGAAATAACATCCAAGTGTGGGACCTTGACATATGAGATTGAGTTTCCAAAAAATGTCGACTTTCTTTCCAATCAAGGTGTAGTATTGAACCAACCCAACACTTGTAAAACTTTATTCTAATCCTCTTTTATTGATTCACAGAGAAAAAGGGGAGGATTGCAAAAAACTAAAAGAGGTGATACACCAGGATTGAAATTGGTCTTTCTTTTCCTATGAATGCATAAGACATACATAAAATTAACCAAACATACACATATTTTCCATTCTAATCATCTCTCAAGGATATATGTGAAGGTTAAGATCTTATAAGGTGATGGGGGAAATGAAAGTAATTCACGGATAGTACCTACAAAGATGTTAACATAGTCACACAATCTAAAAATAAAGAAAAATACATTCAAATAGAAAGGTAAGGTACATTACACAAGGTGGTTGAATTGAAAAGAGGTAAAAATAATAATTATATTGATGTAAAGGCAAGGAAAAAATAGAGATATAGAAAAGAATGAATTTCTATATAAGAATTGAAGGGTGAAGAACCTCAAAAATATATTATAATATTACCTTTATAGTGTAGGCATAACTCTGATTGGTTGTTGAAAACCCTAACCGACTAGGGTTAAGTTACAACAGGAATATAATGCATGGATCATATTAAAGATCTGAATGCTTGCATTATGGAATAGGTTCATAGGATGAAAAATTTATTGTTGTAGCCAATGAAGGTAGGAGAAATCAAAAATTTGTGTGACTTTGTCAAATGGATGGCATCTAATTGTTCTCTATTAGGATGAGAAAGTCTTATGTATGAAATAAATGAGCATGGACAACCTTGAGAAGCATTTATAGAGCCTGAAAGAAGTAATTAAAGTTGTCCTACATCAATTGGAAGAAGTTGGATGAAGATCAGATTGTATCAAGTCACTGAAAATATCAAAATGAAATGTCGACCTACTAATCAGCAACAACCCTCGAGTATCCATTTGAATTCAAACATTCAAATTGATTTTGAATGCAAGTCGTTGGATTTGGTCCTCACACAAATGAATGGCTCAAATCCACCAGGAGGGCCCTCATAATAGGAAATTAAAACATCACCATCGATCTGTGTCTACTATGCAAAATGGATAGTTGATATTAGATGAGGGGCCCACCTTTTGTCTTATGAACGACTTTGCAGCTCTACAGGTGATTTTTTCTTTGTTTTCTACCACATGTGGAGCTACAGAGTAACAAATGCTTCATATTTTATGACTTTGCAGCTCCGCAAGTGGTATTTACTTGTTTGACCATCTCACATATCTTCCTTGTCAATATTTTAAAGTTAATGTGCCAATGAAATGGTCCCACATCAGTTTCTTTTTAGCTTCAACAATCATTGGCCCCACATTATTATTTTATGCCACCTCTATAACTCCGCAGATGCATTTTTCTCTATGTTTGATCACTTGTAGAACTGCAGAGTAACACACTTTACTTCCTTTCTTGGGTCACACCCTCTTCATTTGTTTCTACCTGTGGAGTTTACACTATCTCACATGCCTTCCTCCACAACTTTGTAGGTCACTTTTCCTTCATTCGCTACCACAAGTGTGGAGTTGCTTCAATACACCATGTAAAATTCCTTAACTGAATTTATTTGCAAGGAAAAGAAATATCACAGGTCAAGCAAAAGATTTCTAATAAAACATTAAGATATTGAATCTTTGAATTTATAGAAATTTTATCACACCATTCTGTTTTAATTGCATCCTTCCTCTTGCTTAATTCACAACACATGTATACGTTCGATATAATAAGGGAATGATTATTGATCATTTCAAATAATGTTCCTAATTATAAAAATGAAAGGAAATGAATATGCATTTTTCAACTGGTAAAGATTTTAATATTTGTGCACCTAAAGCATTCACAGCCAAGTTGGCAATTCAGTGTTGACTTAAATTATTATAATGTAATGGCTCTTTCTAGAAACACTGTCACAGGTCAAGAAAAAGATTGCTAATAAAACATAAAGATATTGAATCTTTGAATATCTAGAAATTTCATCACACCATTCTGTTTTAATTGCATCCTTCCTCTTGCTTTGATTCCACCATGGATATAATAGCAATAGGAAAATCCCAATAGGCCAATTATTATTGACGAAAGGAATACTCTGTATTTCTTATTGAAAAATAGAGAGATGAATATGAACTCTCTTCCAGTTATTAAATCTAATGATATTTTTTGTTGCACCATTTCCAACAGTGCCTCCATTTAAAAATGAATTTAGAAAGGAATCTGTTCCATCCCGAAACTGTTTGGAAACCAACCCGAAACTTATTCCATTTCAAAAATAAACAATAGCTTATTGGCTTATTATTTAGTTTATATTAGTGAAGAAATACTAATATAAAATAATTAACCTGAGAATAATTTATTTAATTATTAATTAATTTATATTAATAAAATGGACAATTACTATAAAATAATTAATATAATATTCTAGTTGAACTTAAACTAGAATTTATTAGGGGACATTACAGTCTCCCATGCCTCGTGTTGCTTACCCACAAGCAACTATAAATTTGAATGCTCAAGAACATTTGCATTCTCCCATGTAGCGTCATCATGAGGCAAATTTTTCCATTTGATAAGGTATTCTTGGATTGTCTTGTTTTGCAAGTGTCTGTCCCTAGTATCCAGAACAACTTCAGGTATCATCTCTAACTTACCATCTTCATCCATTGGTGGTAAATCCTTAGAAACTGTCACCTGCTGACCCAAAGCTCTTTTGAGACAAGATACATGAAATACATTGTGTATCTTGCTATATGTTGGCAAAGCTAGTTCATATGCAACTACTCCAACTTGTCGAACTACACGATATGGTCCATTAAACCAGGGTTTCAATTTCTCGGCCCTACTATGCTTGAGTTAAATTTTTTACATGAAGTTCAGGATCTTTAGAATCAAATCTATCAATAAGTTTCTCAGTGAATTCAACATATGTAATAATCTGATTATGACCCAAATTTACTTGCCCATGGTGCCACCATTCATGTGCTACACCATCAAGATGTAATGCTACATGTTTGATTGCTTCATCTTCCAACATAGGATTTAATTGAAAATAGGTGTCAAGTTTTTGCACCCATGCCCTGGCTGTGGTTTTCCCTGACCTATCAAAGTAAGGAATAGACATCTTACCAATTTTCCTCTGTAATTCACTATTATTCCCTCACTATCCTCTTGGCCTATGTTTCATTCTGACATCCATGTATTCTCTAAATGTCATTGTTGATCTAAAATCATCCCCTAATAATAACCAATCATGGTGTATCTCATCCTATAATTCTCTAATTGTCAGTTCATTTTCTGGTTGCACATTCCTAGCAGTGAAGGTTGGCATAAAGGGTCTAGTTGTTCATGTTCTTTCCGGCTGATTATTATTAACAGAATGCTCATCTCTACCCCCATTATGTACCCCAACATTTTGATGTTGATTATTATTTTGTGCCATAAATTGGGTCATTAAATTAGTCATTCTGTTGACATTGTCCTACATATCTTGTTGACTTCTAATTAAAGTTGCTATGAGATCCCTATTATTTTCAAGTTCCCCAATATTGTTTGTTGCAAAAATAATCTCTTCGTCAGTTTCAGTATGGTTGTCCTCAATTTCAAACTGAATAGAAGAACTACTTTGTGCTAAAGGAAAGTTTTGATATATGTTTTGTCGAGCCCTAGTATTCCGAAAATTAGAATTTCCCTGGTGCATACTCAGTTGTGCATAGATTTTTCATGAATTTTCAACTAAAAAAAACACCCTACAGGCTAGAAGGATTCAAAAGCTGTGATACCACTGTAAAATTCCTTAACTGAATTTATTTGCAAGGAAAAGAAATATCACAGGTCAAGCAAAAGATTGCTAATAAAACATAAAGATATTGAATCTTTGAATTTCTGTAAATTTCATCACACCGTTCTGTTTTAATTGCATCCTTCCTCTTGCTTAATTCACAAAAAAATTATACTTGTTCAATATAATAGGGGAATGATTATTGATCATTTCAAATAATGTTCCTAATTCTGCAAATGAAAGGAAATGAATATGCAGTTTGCAACTAGTAAAGATTTTAATATTTGTGCACCTGAAGTGTTCACAACCAAGTTGGCAATTCGGTGTTGACTCAAATTATTATACTAAAATGGCTCTTTTTGGAAACACCTGGGTATGCACCAGGGAAATTATAATTTTTGGAATACTAGGGTCTGACAAAATAGATATCAAAACTTTCTTTTAGCACAAAGTAGTTCTTCTATTCAGTTTGAAATTGAGGACAACCATATTGAAACTGACGAAGAGATTATTTTTGCAACAAACAATATGGGGGAACCTGAAAACAATAGGGATCTCATAGAAGCTTTAATTAGAAGTCAACAAGATATGTAGGACAATGTCAATAGAATGACTAATTGAATGACCGAATTTATGGCACAAAATAATAATCAACATCAAAATGTTGGGGTACATAATGGGGGTAGAGATGAGCATTTTGTTAATAATAATCAACCGAAAAGAATAGGAACAAGCAGACCCTTTATGCCAACCTTCACTGCTAGTAATGTGCAACCAAAAAATGAATCGACAATTAGAGAATTATAGGATGAGATACACCATGATTGGTTATTATTAGGAGATGATTTTAGATCAACAATGACATTTAAAGAATACTTGGATGTCAGAATGAAACATAGGCCAAGAGGACAGCGAGGGAATAATAGTGAATTACAGAGGAAAATTGGTAAGATGTCTATTCCTTACTTTGATGGGTTAGGGAAAACCACAGCCAGGGTATGGGTGCAAAAAATTGACACCTATTTTCAATCAAATCCTATGTTGGAAGATGAAGCAATAAAATATGCAGCATTACATCTTGATGGTGTAGCACATGAATGGTGGCACCATGGGCAAGTAACTTTAGGTCATAATCAGATTATTACATATGTTGAATTCACTAAGAAACTTATTGAAAAATTTGATTCAAAAGATCCTGAACTTCATCTAAAAGATTTAACTCAGCTTAAGAAAACTGGAACTGTTGAGCAATACATTTATGAATTTGAAAGTTGGCAGTTTTAGTAACTGAAATTTCAGAGAGACATAAAATTGTTATATTCATAGATGGATTGTCCGATTCACTCAAAGGATGGGTTAAATCCTTAAATCCTCCAACATTACAGACAACTAGTAAAAGAGAAAGGGAATTGGAACCTTCTTTAAAAGGGAAAACTTTTAATAAAGGACCACCACTTAAGCTAGACAAACAACCCTTTAACAAGGAAAATTACCCCAATAACAGGTTAGAAAAAGAAGAAAGGGAAGAACTCAGAAGAAAAAAAATATGTTTCAGCTGTAGAGAATCATGGCAGCCAAAACATAGATGTCTAGGAAAGGGGAAAATTCATTACATTGAGGCTATGTTAGATAGTGACGATGAAGAGAATGTTGAACCTAACATAGAACCTGCATCAAAGAACACAAAATCAGAGACAGTAAAACATGGTGAAGGGGTAATAGAATCTATGACAGGAACACCACATTATAATATTTTCAGAGTTAGAGGAGTTTTGAATGGGTAGCATGTGGTCGTTATTCTTGATAGTGGTTCTACTCATAATTTTATAGATGCAGCTCTTGTGAAAAAGCGTGGTTTGCAAACTAAAAAACATGAGGGTTTTGATGTTAGAGTAGCAGGTGGAACTAATTTATCCAGTACTCATAAAGTTCCTAAATTGAGTATTACTCTTGGTAATTATATTGTTACTGATGATTTTTATGTGATTGATTTGGCTGACACTAATGTTGTTCTGGGTATTCAATGGATGGAAACATTAGATGAGTACACTCAGGGTTTTAAAAGATTGGAATTTTCTTTTAAAATTGATGATAAGAAAGTAGTACTTAGTGGAATGTCTAACAGTGGTCCCAAGATCATTAGTACTAAAAGAATGGAGGCTATATTCAGACATGGAGATGTGGCATGGTCAACACAATGTTTAATCTCTAACAAGGTATCAGGATTTGAATCTAAATCTTATCAAGATGATTTGTTAAAATTATTAGATTCACATCATTAGGCTTTCAGTGATATTCCTCTAGGAGTCCCACCTGATAGAGGATTTGAAGGTGCCAAACCAGTTATCACAACTCCTTACAGACATCCTAAAACATTCAGGGATGAAATAGAAAAGGCAATTAAGGAATTGTTGGATATGGGGCATATCAGGCCTAGTTCTAGTCCTTTTGCATCATCAGTAGTACTGGTCAAAAAGGATGGAACTCTTCGTATGTGTATTGATTACCAGGATCTTAACAAGAAGACAATCAAAAACAAGTATCCAATTCCTCATATTGATGAGTTGTTAGATGAATTACATGGTGTTGTCTATTTTTTTAAAATTGATTTGAGGTCAGGATATCATCAGATTAAGTTAAGAGATCAAGATATTCATAAAACTGTTTTTCATTGTCATTATGGTCATTATGAATTTTTGGTTATGCCATTCGGTTTAACAAATGCTCCGGCAACATTTCAATCTTGTATGAATCATATCTTTAACAAACAGTTGAGGAAATTTTTGCTAGTTTTCTTTGATGATATATTGATTTACAACAAAACTTGGGAAGATCACTTGAAACATATATATTGATATAGTTCTTGGTATTATGGAATCTCAATCACTTTATACAAAGGCTTCTAAATGTAAATTTGGAATTATAGAAATTTTGTATTGAGGGCATATGATCAGTGCTACAAGTGTACAGGTTCATCAAGAAAAGATAAGAGCCATTCAGGATTGGCCACCGCCACGAAATCTTACAGATTTACGAGGATTCTTTGGATTATGTAGTTATTACAGGATATTTGTCAAAGGCTTTTCACAACTTGGGGCACCATTGACAGATCTTACCAAAAAGGGGGCATTCTGATGGACTGAGGAAGCACAACAAGTTTTTGAGAAACTTAAAGAGGTAATGAGTTCTTGCCTAGTACTTGCACTTCTAGATTTTAATCAACCTTCTGTCTTAGAATGTGATGCATTTGGTGAGGGAATAGGAGTAGTATTAATGCAAAATAAACATCCTATAGCTTATGAAAGCAGGAAACTTAGTAACCTTGAGAGATTGTATTCTATTTATGACAAAGAAATGTTGGAAATCATGCACGCGTTGGCAAAATTTAGACAATATTTGGTTGGTGGCAAATTTGTAGTAAGAACTGACCATAACAATTTGAGATATTTATTGGGATAGAAAGACTTGAATGACAGGTAGAAAAAATGGATCAGTAAGATCCAAGCTTATGATTTTGAAATTGAATATGTGAAAGGTAAAAACAATGTTGTTGCAGATGCATTATCTAGAAGGCCTAAAACAAATGCATTATCTGTAGTAACAACTGATTAGAAATCTTTATTGTTGGTTGAATATTCTAAGGATTCTTTTGCATGTGATTTGCTAGATGGTAATATACAAGATGATAAATATAAGGTTGTAAATGATGTTATCTATTACAAGGATAGGATTTATTTGATTCCAGGTTTGAAGTTGAAAGAGAAAATCCTCCAATCCGTGCATGATATTCCTTTAGTAGGGCACCCTGGATACTTTAAAACTTATCGACAACTAAGAGAAAGGTTCACATGGAAAGGATTAAAAAATAATGTCCTTCATTATCTTTAGTAAAAACAATGTTGTTGAAAATGCATTATCTAGAAGGCCTAAAACAAATGCATTATCTGTATTAACAACTGATTAGAAATCTTTATTGCTGGTTGAATATTCTAAGGATTCTTTTGCATGTGATTTGCTAGATGGTAATATACAAGATGATAAATATAAGGTTGTAAATGATGTTATCTATTACAAGGATAGGATTTATTTGATTCCAGGTTTGAAGTTGAAAGAGAAAATCCTCCAATCCGTGCATGATATTCCTTTAGCAGGGCACCCTGGATACTTTAAAACTTATCGACAACTAAGAGAAAGGTTCACATGGAAAGGATTAAAAAATAATGTCCTTCATTATGTCAAAGAATGCACCACTTGCCAGCAAAATAAAGCAGAGCATACTTATCCTGTAGGCTTATTATAGCCGCTGCCTATACCAGAACAAAAATGGGAAAGTATATCAATGGATTTCATCACAGGTTTACCGAGGTCCCAAGGTAAAGATTGTATTTTTGTTTTGGTTGATAGATTAACTAAATTTGCACACTTCTTTTCTATCACTACAGAATTCACAGTTGTTTAGATCGCAGATTTATTCTTTAGAGAGATATTATGTTTACATGGTTTACCGAAGAATATAATCAGTGATCGAGATAGTAGATTTTTTAGTATATTTTGGGGGGAGATTTTTAGATTGACAAGTACAGAGTTGAACCACATCACCATTTATCATCTGCAAACTGATGGACAGATGGAAATAGTGAACAAGTGATCTTCCCAAGTTTTGTTGTAAATCAATATATCATCAAAGAAAACTAACAAAAAATTCCTCAACTGTTTGTTAAAGATATGATTCATACAAGACTGAAATGTTGTCAGATCACATGCTTATATTCATAACTCTGTAGCTCTGTAAGTTCAATTTTTAACCTTATTTTCTACCTATGGATATGTGGAGTTGCATTTGCACTAAGACAAGCCAACTAGTAGTGAGTAGCTTAGGACCAATGAATGAATTCTTTGGGGACCCTCCAACCGATGATGCTTAGGTGATCTAACCAGTTTTGTAAGTCAAAGTGAAAATAAAACAATGTCGAAAGCTAAGGCATGAATCTTAGGGGTTTAGGGTTTAAGGCCTTAGGTCAAATACAAAAGGGTTTAAGCCATTGAAGATGTCTCAAATTAGTTATGGTCAATGGCTTAAGGGTGACATGAAATGTCAACAAAAACCTTCACACTTACAACATAAACCATAAAAAAATTAGCATCTAACTCATACAATTTATATCATCCTTCAAATATATTTTATATTTGTATACCATTTGAAACCAAAGAAACATCAATTAGGTCATCCTGATTAGATGTAATGTGTAGGTTACAAATAGTTAGCCCAAAAACAATCTCTAAAATAATGTGAAATGAAAAATAAAATGGGTGAAGTCACACCATATCATCGCACATTCCTATCCATCCCAGATCAATGCCTGCAACTTTGTACGCTACCACACAAACCAAAATTGTATAGGTTGGCTCCAAAGGATAGAATTGTTAAAGAACACCAACCAAACTTACTCCAAACATGATATGGACCACCAAGACTTGCAGATGAAAAACATGGCATCACCTAACACCAACATAGCTAGATTATTGAGCCGCACCACCAAAACTACTAAAGGCGGAGGAATGCAATGCATGTCTGCAAATTGTCACAATATCATTTTATAACACAATACTCAAATCATCACAACTTCAACTGTAGATCAAATGAGAAGATACAAACTAGGATATATCAAGCATTTATATCTACCATCATCATACTACTACCACAAGAAATGATGAAGAAATCTGCCACAATACAAACCATAAAACTATACATAATTTGATAGACTATTCACTGCAATAGTCACCTTTAGCCAACTTCAATTGTGGACCATAGAATAAACCTCCAATATTCCAAAAAAGTCATAAGACAATCTAATATACCATATAAACCAACCACAATCAATCTCCACACATATGCTTGAACTCAAAGATAATTATAGTACTTCATCACTCTAGAATACAACTATTCAACCTTCCAAACCAAGTTATTATCAATGACAACAAGTTTGACATCAATGACAACATAAACTCATATTTGCAAAAATCTCCTTATTTTTCATTGATGGAAACACTTGGGACAACTCTAAACTATTATCATATCATTCCACTAAAATATTTGTCTTTCCACAAGAATTCTCTCCCACTTTGAGATCAATGACAAAGGGTGTCTCCTCAACACAACACAAACTCAATGAATAGATACAACTTCCCCTACCAATATCAAATCCCCATTAGGGTATGAACAAAATTGAAAAATAACCTTCTCGTTATGAACATATGTATGTATAGGAACAAAATTGTCCTAACGACCAGAATTGAGGATTCTACATAGCTGGGGGCATAATGCCCTTATCAAAAAAATTAAGATGAGACCAAGTGGTCTTACAATCATTCTCTATAGAGGTCAAAATGTTGTGTTGACTTTTCATCTTCAAAAGAATATCCTCTGCCACATTGCAGTTACCTATAACCTTTACTACCCGATTCAACTTCTTAAAGTTTGCAAAAAGTCTCACCATGCTAGTGAGCTACAAGTCTACAATTTCTCTCGTATAACCAAACTATGCCTTAATCTTGTCTTTTTGATCAGTTAACAGATTTAACTATATATTACAAATTTTCTATTTTCAATCTACCATCACCATCTACATCGGTCTTCAAGTCTACAGAACTAGATAATTGCACTATTTGTGCTTCCATAATATCTATTTGACCCTTAATGTATTTGGTGGATATAGGCCATTGGTGATAAAACTGTTTTGTTGGCACTACTTTCTTTACACTCTTTTCAAAAATTCTTATTCATTTTGGCAATCGGCTACATACATCTACACATTTATTCACTAACTCTTCTAATCTATTTTCTTCTACTATCTTTTTAATATCTTCAAAATTGTTGCTTCCAAGTTAGAAGCATGATCTTTTAATCCACTAAAAACCACCTATAGCTGCTTTGGATCACTCAGAGTCTCATCCAACACAACTTCTAGAAGTTTCTCATGTGGAGAAACTTAACTGTATCATTGATCAACTCTATACGAGCTGCAACTATGATTTGATGAACTTTTTGTATGCAGAGTGGTGAAGTATATCACCCAAGTGTAGCATGTGCAATGGGGAAAACTAGTTAAGGTCCATCTAACCTTGTGTCATAGGTACCTAAAGCACCTCTGTGATAATTACCAATTAAAATTGTAAATACAACTTCAACAATTCTGATGTAGAGTCTTTGAAAGGACCAAAATATTCTCCACCAGACATAGTATTCCTTTCTTCCTCTATCTTCTTGTCTTGTTCTTGTTCTTTCTTTGTCCTCTTTTTCTCTTCTTCTTGTGTTTTCTCTGGAACATTTTCTATACTTGTCTCAATATTCTCATTAGTCTCCATGTCATCACCTTGAACAGTTCTTGAATCAACATCATGACCTAATTGGTTAACAATTTTCTTCTCTGAATCAACTACATTGTTGTCAACACCAAGTGTACTCCCTTTTGGACCAATATATGTGTTGTTATTCTCTATAGGAGAAGACAAAGTCTTCTTTATCTATTTTATAGCCTCAGCTACTGCATCCCTCAGTCTACTTAACTACTCTCTAATAGTCATCTAGATCTTCTCCCATTATGATATTCACTCTTTATTTTGTTCTCAAACTTGTATTAAGAGGGTGCAAAATATTGGCTCTATATTCCTTGGATAAAAGAATTCACACCATATCTAAAGCATGTGTCCTCATGTTGGATTCTTGAAAAAAATAGTGCATCCTTCCTACTTCTTATTAAGGCTTCTAACAATTCCATGGGTAACTTATCTATAATATCATTCACATTATTGTCAAAGGTAATCAGATACCAGATAATAGCCTTTTATGTTTTCTCTTTGTCTACCAAAGGGGCATCCTTACATAGCCCTATAGATACCTCTAGGGAATCATGCTAACAAAAAATCATCCAATAGACTATCAAGATCAAGCAATTGATAATCAACATCAACCAAAAGGGAATTAGACTTCTTCTTCTTTCCCTTTGTCTTCTCTAGTTCTTTCTTCTTCGCTTCCTTCATTTTCTTTTTAGGGATCTTTGTTGAAGAGACCTTGGTTATCTTCTTTTCATTGAGAGACACACTATCCTCTTCCTCTTCAACATCCTTCTCTTTAATTGTTGTCCTTGCGAACCTCTTCCTAATCACAAACTTTTTCTTTTACACCTCTTCATCTATGCTACTATTGTCTACTTTCTCAATGTCAATCTCTAGACTAGATTTTGTTGGAATCCAAGAACACTGAGAGAGGCGGGGGGGGTGAATCAGTGTTCTACCGGTTATTAATAATTTAATTCCTATAGATACTTTTCCAATTAACAACCAGTAAGCATATAAACAAGATATAATAAATAACAAAGCAACCACAAAGATCAACATCATAACACCACATATTTATACGTGGAAAACCTCAAAGAGGAAAAACCATGGTGGATTTGTGACCCACAATATCTATCCACTAGAAAGCTGAATAAATATTACATAAACTAGAGCACACTTCTCATCACAAAGGAGCCTCACTGACTATAGATAAATTACTGAATTACAAACAAAATTTATGAACTCTGAGTGTGCATCTGATATGCTGGATGTGTTGCAGTTTAAGCACTGACTGTACCGGTTATCATTATCTCCTTCCTTACCGGTAACCTGATTCTCTTTCCAGTCTCCTTGAAAAATAACCAAGACTAATTATAGATTATTACATTCACATTTTTTTGATCAATATCTCACTCGCATAATATCACATAACCTATCACATCTATATTCAAAAAATGACCTAGTTGGACTAACTTATATACCCTTTACATACATAAACATGAATGTCTTATGTCGTCTTACAATCATATTTTAAAAGATAGATACATGTCGGCCTGGACAAAAATATAAACATTAATCTTCGTGACTGTTGCCACCAAAATCTTCACTGGATCAATCTTCTAGGTCAGCCTCCAAATACCGGTTCCTAGTTTGTTTGTTTCCCTTGCATTTTGGTTTCCTTGAATGTTGAATGTTAAACCTTGAATACTAGAGGATACTAGATAAGTATCCAACCCAAAATGATGTGTGTTGCCATCAATGGCAACACCATGATCCCGGAATAGTGTCAATTGCCAACAATCTCCCCCTTTGGCATTGATGGCAACACTCATGTGAAAAATGGATCATTAAAGTTCTGTTCTGGTTCCTATCCAAAAACTTCCAAAAAACCGATCTCCAAAAGCTGCTCCCCCTGAGCTATACATTACTTCTTATGTCCCTTAATATTTTTCACATCCAACCTCTCCCCCTTTGATAGAAATGCCAAAGTCAGGGCAAATAAATGAAAGAATCAAAAATTGTGTTTACCAAATCTAGATGTACTTGAATATATCAAGGTAAGCACTCTTCAAAAATCCCAAGTGTACTAGCTGGATTTCAATGTTCTCAAAATTGTACAAACCCATTAAGAATGTATGCATGTAATTCTTCTTTTGTTAATGTTTTCAGTGTGGGCTTACTCATCTATTTTATACATTCCCTTTTGTGAAGCAACAAAGTGTTTAGTTGGGGACTGACTAAATATCTCAATTCTCTGGCCCACTGGATTAACCTGTCCATATCATTCTCCAAAGCAAAAATCTTCGATTCAAAAAGAAATTTTTTACCATCAACAGAGTTGGTCAATGACTGAGTACCATCAAAATTATTTGCAAGATGCTCCAATTGGACCTTAGCCACCTTTATTTTAACTTCCAGGTCTATTGTTAATTTGGTTGTGTTAGTGCAAGACCAGTATATACTGTTGCATTGATGAATAGCTTCATCAACCCTTGTCAATTCTTTTGTTACCTTTGTCTTGTCTGATGTGATCATGTTATCACAACTGACCTTCCTAGTTGCATTGTACCTTTCCACCAACTATCGGTTTGACACTTGCTGAAGAGTTTGAAACTCCTTGGCAATGTGCTCAGTCAAGCCCTTAAGCTTTCCGGAAGGGCTAGCTACCTAAATGATCTTATATTCTAAGCCAAGCTATTGCAGGATTGGAATGGATTTCTCTATAGCATGCTTATCCTTTGATCCTTCCTTCATAATATTTTGTGCTGCAACAAATATTAACTTAGAACTGCGTAGTTGCTTAATATTTGTTTTCTCAAAATGACTAAAATCTACTTGACCAGATGAGTCAAGTGCCAACAAAGAGGGACCAACAACCAGTGATGGTTCCAATACTCTGACTTCAATTTGTTCTTGTTCTTTATCCTTTACCTTGTGTCCTTTATCTTCTTGTTCCTTCTCTTGAGCATCGGTGGCTTCGCCACTTGGTGCAGTTATTTCTTCTACCACTACATCAATAACCAAAGGAAAATTGTCCTCAATATCTACTGGTTTATTTTCCTCTATATCCTTAGTTAATTTCTTATCCAAAACCGGTGGGTCTTAACCTAATATGCCTTTCCCTCTAGCATCAACTAGGATGTCTAGAATATCAGACTTAGGAAGAACTTCCAGTGATATAAAGAATCTTGGATTATCAACAAATAATTTTACCTATACCTCATGAGTCTCTTTAACTATTTCATTCACTCTTCCCACCATTAAGCTAATATGTCTATGCTTACTCCAAAAAAATATTTTATTTGTAAATTCAATGCACTGTCGAATCTCCTCTTCAGTTGTTGCACCACATACAGTTACCAACTCCTGAATCTTTATATGCCTATCTTCCTTAATAGCCGATAATCTCCTAGCATATAATTTATTATATAGCTCTGTTGGAATCTTCTTTTTTATCTCAAGTAAGGCTTTCTTATATATATATAAGTATAACAAAATTGTTTCCTCAATCTCATTTTGCTCAATATCATCCATATTTTCATAATAATATTGTATATTACTCAAAATTCTATCCTTCATAATTTGTTCTACCAATTCATCTATAGATGAAGGAGGGATAACTTTAACACTTTTACCAGATTCAAGAGTCATATCTAAATCAAATTTATTCTTCTTACAAGGAGTGGGAGCTGTCTTTTTTACCAATTTCCTCTTCTCTGTAGGCTTCCTCTCCTTCAAAGGTTGCTTATGAGTTGCTGGAGGGGTGACCTTGATTTTTTGTTGCTTTCCTTCCTCAAGCTTCTTCCTCTGAATTCTCATGTAAATTCTGGGTATCTTAGGAGGTTCATCTTCAATTTCAGATCCAGAAGCAACAAGGGAAATAAAGGTTTCTAATTTCCTCCTTTTCATCACACCTTTGTTGGTTTCTTCTATCGGTGAGGCTTGAACTGCTGTCGAAGAAGATGACTCTACTATTCCAATAATCTATTTGATCTCAATGAGCATCTTCTAAATAGCGTGTCCTACCTTCTTTATCTGACCTTCCCTCTTCTTCTTACTAAACCCTATTTTTACCTCCAATTCCTTATGTTTATCTGTCTCAAAATTCTTCTCTGACTCATCTACTAGGGCATCTATAAGTGTCTTGGCATATAGATCCAAGATCTTTGCATCAACTTCATAGCCCATCTTACTTATCCATACCTTTCTTGGCTAGACTACTTCCATTAAATTTTCATCTTTCTTAACCATAAAGCAGATCTCAGTAGATTATTTATCAACAATGTGCTTAGGCACTATTTCCCTTTATTTCATTGCCTTTTGAAAAGCCTTGAAATATCCCCATAAGGTGGATTCTCTGTCCCAACCTATTCTTCTTAAGGCATCTTTGATTTGTTTCCCTATCAGAATGTCAAAGGCCCATTTCCTTTTATTGGATCTCGGGGTCTCATTAAGAAAAAATAGCATTAGACAAACAACAAGATTACCATACTGGAATACACCTTTCTTCTCACCCTTGATTTTCCCAAGATTCAAAATAAACTCATCACACATCCACTGGCAAAGATCATATTTTTCATTTTTCTTGATCATCTTATGTGCACAGTAGATATAAGAACTAGAAACGGAATTCAACCAATTAGATTGAGTTACCTTATAGCCAATAACCATACTCGCAAATTGAACATCCTTATCTCTGATTGCACTTATCCTCATAGATCAATTACCAAATGTAGCACCAGTTAGCTTGGTGACTTCATTGTTAGAGATTTTCTTCTCTATCTAGTCTTTGGCCAACCTGGGGTAAACTGGTAATTACCCGAATGTCATCCTTAGTGATTTTATGAGGTCGGCTAGCCACATAAACTCACCATGAACATGGCTCAACACATATCAGATGATTTCATCATCAAACTCGAGCATCTCCAAAATGTCAGTAAACCCTTGATCCTTCAAATGTCTAAATTCTGATTTGATCACACTATTCTTATCCAACAATGTTGTCATATACATGGTTTTCATCTCATATGTTCCCAATTCCTCTAGAGTGCAGTGAATATAAGCTCTGACATCCTCAATATAAAGAACATTGTTGGGAACCCTAGAAAATACGCTGACTGAATCATCAACCTTTGCAATCTGAGGGTGTTTCTTGAATACCAGGTGTCGACGATCCTTAATATCAATCACAACAAGAACAAAAATATCTTCTGAAGTGGGGGGAGATCTAGAAGCCATTGCAATTTCAAAAAAGATAGCTTGAAAACTGAGAAATACCTTAGAATCTTTGCAAGTGAAAAACCTTCAAAAATTCACTCTGAATGTATGGGAATTCGCCTAGAAATGTTCAAGATCACTCTAAATCTCCTTCAAATCATTCTGCTTCACTCTGAATTCTTGGTGATGAAAAATTAATCACTTTTGCCTTTTAACATGTGGAACCCTAATTCCTTATTTACATAAATGCTTGTCGGCATATCATACCAAATCCAAGATCCATCAAATCTGCACCAGTGAATCTTCAAACTAACCTCCAATGTTTGAAACAAGCTTTTAACAATGCAAGATCTGTCATCAATTTACCTCCCCCTAAGGCTAATGCCTTAGTTACCGGATGAGTCTCCTGTCGGTGCAAGAACATTCTGCTCTATCGGTTGAGTAACTGGGGTATTTTCTTTAGCCTATTGATCCTCAAATTTTCTAATCCATTTCTTCTCACCCTCCTTCTGGATATCATCAACCCTTTTTTTTGCCTTCTCATCATTTTCTATAAGTGGGTTCTTGCTTCTACAAAATTTAGCAATATGTCCTACTTTGTTGCATTCATAACAAGTGACATTGTTCTTCTAAATTGCCTTGTTGTAAGCTTGATCATTTCTTGACCTACATTGATTAGTTATATGCCCAAACTTTCAACATGCATGAAATTTCACATTCATTCTATAATCTTCTATCTTATGACCATAATTCTTACAATTGAAGCATTGAACGACCCCTGAATTATTATTCTGATTGACTCTATTTCTGCATTGACTTGCCATATGACCAAACTTATTGCAAAAAAAGCATCTACCATTAAATTTATATGCATTGGGTTGTCTTACCAGTGACCTCTAATTCTAGTTGTTTGGTGGATTCTCTTGATTTGTAGTACCATAGCTTTTTCCATGCTCAAATCCAAGATCTCTAGTGTCTCCAATGTCCCTTTGATTCTTCAATAACTCATCAAGCTTTGCAGAACTGACCTTGAACTTTTCTTTGTATTCATTTGCAACATCTAGATCACTTTTTAGAACTGTTATCATTCTCTCCATTTCTTTCTCATTGTTCTGTGATTGCACCAGTTCTCAACACATCATTCTCATGTGCCAACCTAATGCATTCATCAGATCTATCTTTCATATATTTGGCAAGATTTTCTTCATTCTCCTTCCAGTCTTCAATATCCTTAGACATCCTCATGGTTATAGATTGCATCTCATTCTTCATGACACCATTTTCCTGACTCATCTTCTAACATAATTCCTTTAAAACATTCTTCTCTTCATCATCTTGATTTTGTAATTGACAACAAAGTTCTTTCCTTTTGGCTTGTGTTGATGACAACCTCTCTTGCAAAGTAAGAATAAATTCTTTTGCAGATCTCAACTCATTTTTAGTAGAATTCATCTCATCTTCCAGCTTCATGTTCTTCAATCTTTCAGAATCATAGTCTTCAAGTGCTACTTCAAGTTCTTTTCTCAAACTCATCTCCATGGATTCTGGGTGCAGGATCTTCCTCAAGCTGTTAGACTTATTAAGAGGCACCAAACTCTGATACCCATTGTTGGAATCCAAGAACACTGAGAGGGGGGGTGAATCAGTGTTCTACCGGTAATTAAGAATTTAATTCATTTAGATACTTTTCCAATTAACAATCGATAAGCATATAAATAAGATATAATAAAGAACAAAGAAATAAAAAAGAGTAACACCATAACACCACAAATTTATACATGGAAAACCTCAAAGAGGAAAAACCACGATGGGATTTGTGACCCACAATATCTATCCACTGGCCATCTGAATAAATATAACATAAAAAGGGGGCCTGCAAATGCAAGAAGGCACATTGCCTAGAGCACACATCTCATCACAAAGGAGCCTCACTGACTATGAATAAATCACAAAATTACAAACAAAATTCTAAACTCTGAGTGTGCATCTGATATGTTGGATGAGTTCTGGTTTAAGCACTGACTATATAGGTTATCACTATCTCCTTCCTTATCGGTAACCTAATTCACTTTCCAATCTCCTTGACAAATAACCAAGACTGATTACAGATTATTACATTCACATTCTATCGATCAATATCTTGCTCGCATAATATCACATAACCTATTACATCTATATTCAAAAAGTGACCAAGTTGGACTGACTTATATACCCTTTACATACATAAACATGAATGCCTTATGTCGTCTTACAATCATATTACAAAAGATAAATACTTGTTAGCCTAGACAAAAATATAAACATTAATCTTCATGATCGTTTCTGAAACCTTCGCTAGATCAATCTTCTATGTCAGCCTCCAAATACTAGTTCCTATTTTATTGGTTTTCCTTGCACTTTGGTTTCCTTGAATGTCAGATGTTAAACCTTAAATACCTGAGGATACCAGATAAGTATCCAACCCAAAATGATGTGTGTTGCCATCAATGACAACACCATGATCCCAAATGAGTGTGAATTGCCAACATATTTCTCTCTTGTTTGCTTTTGTTTAGGTCTTTGACCTTTATTCTCACTTTAAACTACTCTTACTAGGGTTCCAAAGGAACAAATCTTCATTGGAGGAGAGGCAAAAAATGACCTAGTTCTCCTATGCACTTGCTTTCCAAAGGCTTCTTCTACTATAGGTAGATTTATCTTTTTGTATAATTTATCCATCCACTTTGCATGTCCAACCTTAGCCTTGTTTTAGATTTCTTGTTCAAAATCTCCATTGTAGTCCCAAATCTTTCTACATGCAGATCCACTAACAACTGCAACAAAATCTCAATGTTCTTCTCCAAATAATCCTCTGATATTCCATAAGTTAACTCAGGTAGCCAAGCATTCCTTGGCTCTACCGCTTCAATGCAACAATGGTTCTTATTGACTAGAAAGGTGATCTCATTCTTACACTTCTCTAGCAATCTAACAAGAATCCTCTCTCTTTCTAGCATCTTGTCTTGAAAATTATTAAACCACCCCCAATTCAGGATGTTGTATGCATCTATGTCATTGTTGAAACTCCTAATGTGTTATTTAATTTGAACTCCAATAAGACAAAACTTGTCCCATACCTTACTTCTTACACTCAAAATCTCATCCATAAACATAAATGCCAGACATGTGATCATGGACCCATAGCTTAATAGATACTTTGAGTTCTTGGTATTCTCCAAATTATCCAATAGTTGCCTTAGAAGATCACATAAGCCAAAACTTTCTCCTCCAACCACCATCTAATAGGTAGTGTAGATTGTAGTAGTAGGGGAAGAACCCTCTTGATTCTAAAAGTATATCTTATATGTCACACCCTTGGTCACATACCTCACACCTAGATCAATGATGTCCTCCACAATCATAGCCTCTTATTAGACATCAAACTAGTTAGCTGAGTGGTTGTCTCATTCTTCACCATCTTCAACATAGGGATAGTGCCAGAGGAGCATAATCTAGTTAAAGGCCTAATGGAATCCTTCATAATCTTGTGTAGCTAGTCCAAATACATCACTACTTCATGAATGTGACGCAAAATAATTCTTATCCACACATTCTCATATTTGCAATTGGGGAATTCCTTCCATATGTTCAAACCTATCTTTGGAATATGTTTATATTGTTGTTTGAATGACATCAAGTCATCTTCTACAGGCTCCTTCCACATATCATTAAAATTTACATAAATAACTTCTATTAAGGTTGCATGTCCATATAAGTCCTAACATCCTTTATATACACTACATCTAGAAGTACCTTCAACAAAGTGCCTTCATTATATTTCTTTGTCAGCACAAATGGATAGTGTTTAAATTATAGTCGTGGCTTCAAAGACATGTCAACAACAATCAGTGTAGCTATCCTGACCACACAAACTAAACTAAAAATACAAATTTGCAGAATACATTAAAACACTCTATTTCTAGTGTTTGCACCATAAATATCTTTCACACACAATACAACTCAAATTCACAAGATCACAAGTGATCAAAATGAATTTGAAATCATAATTTATCCATTAACTCCACAATCTTAGGGATTTTCCCTTAAATGTATTTGATCATTACATATAAAAAGTTGATACTCTATTATACCTATGATCACAAATACCTCTGCTAATAATAACAAACATCCAAAATGTTCCAAAAATGCCTTCCTAACATCTTCTATGTTGAAACGAATCCAACATCTAGGCAATAAGGGGGTCCTTAAGATCTTCAATGAGTTATTGCCCTCAAATGATGCATTTTATCTAGTTTTTGGAGGAAGCATATGCACCTCCAATAGGTAAAAACCCACCCACTGTCTTTCAATCTACATTCTGATTAGATTTATTCACCCATATCTTCTACATCTTCTCCTTTGTATCATTGATATTGATTATCTTTTAATCTAGACCATAGGTTTTCTTATTGTTTTCTTTGTAGAACCTAGCAATGCGTCCTACGTTTTTGCATTTATAACAAGTAGGACCTTGTACGGATCACTTCCATTCCTTCTAAAATTAGATTTGCATTCAACAGCCTTGTGCCCATATTTTTTGCATGCATCAAAATACCCATCAAATATTATACATTTGTACCATAGTTTGTATTCACATATCCATACATCATCCTACTTCTGCATTCATTTGACTTATGTCCAAACTTATTGCAAGTGTAGCATTGTCAATTAAAAGATTGAGATATAATTTGACTTCTACACTCACTAGATCTATGTCCAAATTTATTGCATGTAAAACATTTACCATTGAAAGATGTATATTACCTAGTTTGAGCAAGAGGAGGCTTCTTGAAGTTTTTCTTGTTTCTGACTTGAGTGAAACCCTTTTGATCTTCATTTGTCCCCTTAGGTTCAGCCTTGGCCTTTTCCTTTCTTTTTTCATCTTTTCAAGATGTTTTAGAACATTCTCCTTTATGAAATCCAATTTCTCCTGTGTCCTAAAATGGTTTTTCAGTACTTACCATCTTATTAAGCATATCACTACCACCTTTGAGCTTCAGGTTCTTATCAATTTTCTATTTTAGCTCTTTCAATTATTTTCTCAACATGTCCACTTCTTCTTCAAGCTTGGTGCATTCTCTGGATTTGTTATATAGCTTCGTTTCAAGATCATTAATGGTCTTTTTCCCTTCATCAATTTGCCTTTATGGATGGACACCATGTTATTCTTCTTTCTTGGAACTTTTCTAATAAACCTCTAATTCAAAAAGAGCTACTCTTAATTATCCTTCAAGATATACAACTACATCAATATCCCATTCATGTTGTTCCATAACATCCAATTCTTCATATTTAAATATTATGTTTAAATCTTGAATATACCTCATCCATTAGATGATTTCTTCAGGAACCTTGCTTTGATCAACCAATTTTAATCATTCATTTTAGTCACCATATGTGTATAAGTAAAGAGATAAAAACCAACAGAGAAAAGACAAATGAATACTGAGATTTTACATGGAAAACCCAAAGAGGAAAAAAAAAACCATAGTGAGAACTATCCCACTATATGGAAAATAGGTTACAAAGTTTTAAGCTCAAGGACAAGGAAGCTCACTACTCCTAATTTTGACTTGCAAGACTAAGGCACACAACCTTAAGGAAAGATACAATGGACTTGCAAACATTGAAGATCACTTCTCCAGGGCAACATACGATAGATTTGAATACAATGAATCAATATTATTTAACTATAGAGAAACACATCCTTTGAAATGCATATTACAGTTCACTTTTGTCACACATTTGAAACTAATTTCATCACTACTCGACTACACTTGTGAACCTTCTCACTTACAAGATACACCATACACAACTTTTCATCTCAGTTATACAACTTATATCATCCTCCAAATATAAATTTCTTTATATACCATTCACAACAAAATAACATCAATTAGGTTGGCCTAATTAGATGTAACATGTAGGATATTAATAGTTGGCTAAAAAATATCCTAAACAATATGGAAGGAAAAATGAAATGTGTGAAGTATCATGTCATCATGTCAACATGCCTTCCTATCCATCCCAGATCAACACCTACAACTCCACATGCTATCGCATGGACCAAAACTACACAAGTTGGCTCGAAAGGATACAACCATTAAACTATACCAGCCAAACTTACTCAAAAACATGATGTATACCACCAAAATTCTTGTGGATGCACAACACAACATCACCTAGCACCAACATAGCTAAGCCACACCACCAAAACTATTGAAGGCAAAGGAACACAACACATTCCTACAAAATATTATACTAACACTATACAAGATGATACTTAGACCATCACAACTTCAAATTAGATGAAATAAGAACATACAAACTGAGATATATCAACCATTTGCATCTAGAAACATCATACTACAACCATGAGAAATTATGAAGTATTGTGCCATAATGCATACCATAAAACTATACCCAGTCAAACAAATTGTTAACAGGGACAATCACCTTTAGCCAACTTCAATTGTGAACCATAGAATATGCCTCCAAAGTTATATAAATTCATAAGGCAATCAGATATATCATCTAAATAAACCATAATCAATCTCCACACATCTACACGAACTCCTAACCAATCTTCTAGTACTGCATCACTTTGAAACACAACTGATCAACCTTTTAGATAAAGTTATTATCAATCACAACAAGTTTGACATCAATGACAACACAAACTCATATTTGCAACACTTCTGGGCCAGTTGGGTTTGGTCTTGGGTCCCCTTGCCTCTAACATGAAGTTGCATGTTGTTGTTCCTCCTAGGTCCTTTGGCCCCTGTCAACATGCTTCCTTTGTAGACCTGCTTAGGAAACTCTTGTTTGCCACTTTTGGTTCAAAGGTTGTTTCTTCTAGTAAATTAGTTAAATCTATTTTTCCCTATGTTGGTGTTGCTTCCATGATTCCTCTTGGAAAAGTAGCACTGGATTGTGCGGACTATAGATTTATAAACATGGATTAATATGTAGGTTTTTTCACTTTTGGCCTTCTCTTCCTAATTTGCACTATTGGGTTTAGTAGGTTTCTCCTCTAGTTGAGTGTAAAATAGAGCTTTACCCTTTTGCTAAAGGTTTTTTTCTAGTGTGATTTTATTTTAAAGAATATTGGTAGGTTGTGCTTGATGGTTGGCCTTGGTGATGTGATTCTCACCCCCTTTTTATGTGTCCTTTGAACTCCTTGAAAGATTCAACTGATATTTTGTCAATGTGAGTAAGGATTCCATATCTTCCCCTCATTTTTTGTGTGATGAAGCATATGAGGCTATGGGTAATACTTTAGGAAGATTCTTAAAGGTGGAACTTATCCTTTGGTCACACATCATTTCCTCATATTCTTATTCAAGTAGATATTTCAAAATCTATGCCTAGAGAATTCATTATATAGGTTAATGATATATATTAGAGCCAATTGGTGGACTATGAAGGGATCCCCTTCCACTGCAGGTGTTTTTTCACTACCGACATTTGGCTTCTGATTTCTCACATAGAACTTGTAGGCAATCTTCCTCAACTTTATGGAAGGTCGTTGTTTATGACGATCTCATTATTTTTCTTGATGTTGTTTCTTTTGAGGATGATTTTGTTTTTCAGGATTCAGAACCACCCACTTATATCTATTATCCTCTTGTTTTTATTGAGCTGTTTGTGAATTTGGGGCCTTCTCTTGCTCTAGTTTCTACTAGCCTTAAAGGTATTGTTTGTTAATCCAATTCTTCTTTTGATGATAAAATAAGTGGGGCTAGGTATATAATTTTTCTAGTTGGCATTGTTAATAATTTTGGTGTTGTTTCTACTAGTATCGTTGATGTCCCTAATACTATTTTTTATGTTGGTAATGTTGTTGTCTCTGCTTCTACTAAACCACCTTTCCCAATGGGTCAAAGCTAGTCTTATTGCAATAATGGATCCACTCGGATAGTAGTTTAGTGTAAGAAGAAGTATTCTAATGGTAGGATGTTGAATAAGCAATCTCAAGGCTCTATTTTAAAACAAGTTGTTACTTTCCTGGCTCCAACTCAATTGTTTGGATGGGAGTCTTGTTTTTCTAACTCTATGAATGGTTTGTTCTAGTTTTGGCTTTACATGGTTTGTGCTAGATTTGTAACGGGTTGGGTCTTTCCCACTTATTTTAATAAAATAATAATATTCCTTGAATTATACTGTTGAATGATGGAAGTATATATAACTTGATCTACTTCTAAAATAATTACTTATTTATTATGATTAAAATAAATTTGGTCTTTCACCCCCTATATTGATGCCTAATAGATAATGAGCAATAGAGTTATAACCTACAAGAAGAAAGCATGCTTATAAACCACAAATAAAGTAATAAGAGTATATATATATATATATATATATATATATATATATATATATATATATATATATATATATATATATATATATATATATAACTAAATGTACCTAATAATCCATTCCAAAGCTAAAACAACTGACATGAAATAATAGAAGACCATTACAAGACTTGCAACACATTGTAAAATTGTAACATATTCATATAGCTCCTATTATAAATATACCAACAATTGTGGCAAGAGAGAACCCACATTTAGACTCTAATATCCCCATGAATTTTATAATTTACCATGTAGATCTTCAACTATAATGAGAGTTTCAATTGGTTACCCTTCCTATGATATACAAAGTGAGTTCTCTCTACTAAAACATTAGACTTACATAAGTTGATGCCCTAAATAACCCAATACACTAAAATTTAGGAAATTGATTCTAAGGCCAACCCTTGTTGCATCTTATATTCTAGTATTTATAGTAAAATATATTTATAGTAATTTAATTACAATGCATTTGATTACTTAGGAAGAGTTATAGGATTCTTTTGTAGTTAAAGCATAACATTTGATAGTTCAACCATCTACATATTGGACATCCCTTACCTCTATTGATTGGTAACTTGTGCAAGTAGAATAGTGTCTCTATGTGTATACTAGTTTGTAGGCCTATAAATATGGGTATTCATTTGATGGATTCAATAATATTCCATGTTTTACAAGGAGTAACAAATAAATATTGAGGGATGTCAAAATGCTTCTAGCTAACCTTGACAGTTTCACTTTCTGCCATATTTACAGAGAAGGGAATGTGGCTACTAACTCCATGGTTGTTGTCACCATGCTGCAAGAAGGCTTATGGTGTTGAAGGAATGTTGATCCGCTGCCAGTGATCACCAAGGAGATCCTAGAGAGAGAAAAGATTAAGTGCTAATAATGTTTTCTCCCCCTCTGCTTTACCTCTTAATCATTTGTAATCTGATGAGGATTATAAATCATCAAATTTTGAATTTGAAGTCAGAGCCCGCCAATTGTGGGGTGGATATGCCATGTGGCTGCATATGGCCTATCGATCATTCCCAAAATAAATCTAAGGGGATTGGATAATGATTTTATTTCCTTTCAGAGTATCGATATCGGGAAAGGCAGTATTTTTTTAATCATCTGGACGAATGACATGGTGGCGATGGAGGCAACAACCTATCTCGTCTAAGTAACATTGGGTGGATTGATGGTTCACACAAGTGGAATAGATCTCGGGCTTGGGAGATTTGTTTAAACACTTCTTGCAATAATCACGATGAGTATTGCACTGCCTTATTTTAGAATTTGATGGGTCTATTTTTGGACTCTGCTTTGGCTCTTGAGCGGCTCTGTATTTCCATTTCCCTACTTCTCACTACTACCGTTAAGTTGGAGGAATTGGATATGGGGGGTGACAGACTAAGACTTGAACCGGATAAAATGGATGATTTCAAAGCCAGGTTGGCGGTTTGGTTTGTGTGCATAGAAGGAGGGATTGATAAGTTCGTAGAGAGTATAAAAGACAATGATGAGAGACTGTCTAAATAGTTTGTGGATTCCAAAGCGAATAGAAGGGTCACTATGGGTGGCATTTCATTTGAAGTGAATGAGGAGGTTATAGCTCAGGTGATAGGCCTTTCCATGGAGGACCGAAAATGGAAAAAGAAGAGTCATATCTCGGACACTACTAGTTTGAATCAATTCTTCAATGATGGTGAGAACCCTGTGAAGCGGGCTGGTGGGTTCAATCATGATGAGCTTTTGCTAGCGTGGGATGAGGTGTGCTACATCATTATGAAATATTTTACCCTCGAAAGGTTGTATGGGGTTTTATATTACTACCATCTTTCTTTCCTCAATCATCTTAGGAATAGGGATCTTATTTCTATTCCATTTTTTCTTCTACATTCTATGACTTCTAATGTGAAAGATGATGTTGAAGCAAAGAAGAAAAATAAGGTTTTTGCTATTCTCCATCAAGGCCTTATCCTTCGCCTGTATAATTTCCACCTGGCTCTTTTCTCTTCCCACACGATTACTGTCCAAAATGTGCCTGAAAGCCAGACCCTGCCCATGGCCATTGCTAATCTTTAAAAAAACCCTACTCTTTTGCTCGAACCTAGCTCCTCCAACAAGAAATGCAAAAAGTATTCCTGCCACTCAAAACCCTTTGAGCCCAAGAAGGTGAGAATTCAACAAATTAACTCTGATGTGGAGATCACTGATGAAGCTAACACTCTCTGTTGCTCTGTGAGACTGGCATCCAAACCCCCTAAAAAAGATAAACCCTTAATGGATCCCTCCTCATCCCATGACACAGATGATTATGAGAATGCGGGTGATGATACCAACCCCTCTGGCAAAGTGGTCCCATCCCACTCCACCTCGACCCCTCATCTTGAAAAATCTACCCTTGTCTCTGAAAGCCCTAACAATTCTGTGAACTTGACTGTTGAACCCAAGTCTCAGGCCAATTCTCTGTCCCCTATCCTTAGGATTGAGGAAATAGTTATTGTGGAGGAAGCTGATGGAAAGCTACTGGAATTGGAAAATAAAGTGGACACCCTCAATGAGAAAACGTAGGAAATTGTTAGCAGAGTGAATTTCCCTGAAAAAAGGCTTCATGAGGTCATCACGTTCGTGCTAAAAGTCATGCACAACTCTGTGACCACCCTTTGTCTTTTGCAAGAGAACACCCAGAAAGGAAAATGAAAGGAGGAAGAGGACTACAAAGACCTCTTTAAATCTCTCACCAAAGAATGGGCTAGGAGGCTCCTACCCAAGATTAGTCATGGCAAAAATAAATGGGGATGTTTTCTACTTGGTGGCTGTTTTAGTTTTTGGATGGCCTCAGTGGTCTTAGCATTTTTAGTTATGATTATAATCTTTGTTGGTTAATCTTGGACTTGATTATCTTTAGCCCTGCGTGGCATATTTAACTGCTTACTATGACTTTGATAAATTCTGTTAATATGGTTAGTATGTTTAAGGTTTTTGATAGAGGAAAGTTTTAGGAGGCTGTGACTTTGTTGTTTTTCTTCTAATAGTTTCTCTTCTATTGTTATTATGACTGTATCTAGGTCAGCCCCCTAGTTTTGGTTGCTTTTAATATAAAAAACAAAGAAATATAGTTTAATCTATAGAAATCTAAGGTAAAAACTGTAACTATCATTTGTAAATGTGCACATGGGAGGTTGAGAAGTCTAGACTACAAAACTAGCATGATTTAGAGGTTGACATATAGTTTAGAAATTGTAGGTAAGGGCCAAATGTCCAAAGAGTAAATGTATGGAAGAAAAGTAGAAAAGAAAAGAAGTTGACTTGGGAGGTATGGTAAAAAGTTTTCAAGAAGGGGTGAAATCTCATAGAGGCAATTTGTCAGGAAATATAAGCAAGATCTTGTAGAAATTATAAATGGTGTGAAATGGAAGTAATAATTTTAATATACATAAGAAGTTTATTATATGTCATGTTATCACTCTCTCCTTAACCAAACATATGATAATAACCATAAATTGACACATTTATTATTCAAAATATCTTCCTATAAAATTTAAAAATAACTTTATGTTTAATAATAATAAAGCACATAATATGAAATGTATGAAATATTAATATATCATAAAAAAAAATCTGTAAATATAATATAAAATCAAAATACCCAACTTAAAATTTAAAAAATCATGTCTACATTAAGTTTCAACTTAATTTGTACACCAACCTCTAACTTGTTAACCCTAAATAAATGTAATCAATGAAACTAAAAACCATTGAATGTTATAAGAATTGTTTTTGTACAATTCAATCCTCCACATGTCCTACTAACTTGTGATTATGCAATGAAACGCCTTAGTATACTTTCTTTGTTGGTTGTGCTAATGATTATGCTTAGTTCATCATACAAAATACCACCAAGGACCTTGCATTCATATTATTATTTTACTTTATGCACAATCTACAAAATTCCCCGTTTCTTAATGACTATGAATGATTATCATTGTGAATTAAGGTACAAGAGTGGAATGGACAGAGACGACGTCAAAGAGATTGCATGATTACAAAGAGATTTATCAAGAATAGCGATCAGAATCATAACTTCAATTCTTTCATACCCGATCCATAAATATTCAATCACATGGTTGTAAGACTTCATTCTGAGATAACGATCAATAAGGGATCAGACAAAATATTCTTTCTCATGCCGGTTATAACCTAAGTGAATCATAATACTTCATAAACGCTTTTTGCATATACATTATCTTAATTTATAATCACAAACCTTCTTCTTTATTGGAATTTACATTAAAATCCAAATTGGACTTCTCTTTTAACAATACATAGAAATTGGTATCAGAAATTACTACATAAGGAAGTGGATATTACTCTCTATTAGAACACTTCAGGATCACTAATTAGGCACTTATTGGAGTATTCTTGATATAAGTCTTACATAGCACTATTTCCATTAATACATTTCCATAAGATTTATATCAATAAATTGCAAATTAGAAAAGATCTCACAAGGGACATTACAGAATGTAACATAAAAAATAAAAAATGAAAGGTTTCATATATAGTGGTGATAAATTGTAAATATTTATCTAACATATAGACATTATATGGGTTATCTTATTATTGTGTGTGCTTCTGTCCTTTTTCATAAAAAATCGCTTATAAGCAAAAAGTAATTGGGAATGTGTGTCAAACCTCACTATTACAATGTTAATAACCCATCACATCAGGGATCACATTATCATAAACTTGGGAAAAAAAAATCTTTAACATATATATATATATTTTCAAATACTGCATATGAACAATATGTTTATTACTAGGGTTGGTTGGTTTAATGTTAGTTTCTCTGTGGGTATCTGCTTTTTTAGACGTTATATGAATAGGATCGCCATCGATCTTGTGATCATCTATAGTAGTAACTTGATTATGTTTTTGATAGTTAAGATAGGGATTGGTTGAGGCTCTGTCGTTGTGTGTGTTGTTAATGCTCTCTTTGAGGCTTGCTGTGTAATCCGGGTCAGCCCCCTAGTTTTGACTGCTTTTTTATCAAAAACATTTTATATATACTAAATCTATTCGTTTTAGTAGGTTATTCTTCAATAAATGATTTTTGAAAAATTATAAAATTTTTTATGAATTCATAATAAAAAGAATCTAATATTTTAAAGTATTTTTTTCATATCAAGAATTGATTTTTAAAATTGAGTGAAAAAGACTTTCAATAATTTAAAAAGGTCATTTAATTCGATATCATTGGAGAAGGATCAAGAGTATATGATGTCCAAGGTGACAACATAATAGTATGTTTGATTTTATACATTTCAAGGCTATTCATAATAGTTTTAAAATTCATGGTATTCATTCAATTATAATAAGCAAATTTTCAAGAATTTAAAGACTATGTAAATTATTGATTTATCATTAATGAACTATGAGTGCGCAAAATAAGAATAAAAAGATGACTAACACGTGTCTTAACATATAACTACATTACGCTTCTAAAAACAAAATTTATAGAAACACACAAAATAGAACGTCAAAACACAAAAACAAACCTACTTACAATAGTTCTTACCCTTCTCACTTAAAACATTATTTAACTCAATTTCAACCTTTATTTATTATTTAAAATATACTAAACTCAATCTCAACCTTTATTTATTTTTTAAAACATCTTAGATATATTAAATACTTTTATGTTTTAAGTTTAGATTCTACCAAGAATAAAATAAGTAATGCATTGGGAGTTGAGAGCTCTCCACTCCATAGGCAAAACAGCATTGACTTTATATTGTAAGTCGTCTTATTTAAATGCAAATTAGAAGATCGAGGAGTTTGGAATATTTTATTTTATTTATGATGAATTGTCAAAATCAACGTGAAGTGACGTTAACGGAGTCGGGTGGTGCGGAGGCACATGCGCCCGACAAAAATGTGAGGAATGACGAATATTACGTTTACATGACGATAAGAATTTTCAGGATATTTTCATTACATTTTTAAATGTTTATTTAGCTTTTTGTCCTCATCAAATAAAAGGTTTGGCACGTGAGGCAAATTATAAAATACCAAATAACTATGACTTTTTGGGTTTCTATTGGGGCAGGGCAAGGGAAGGGAAGGGAAGGGAAGGGAGGAAGAAATGAAAATTGTCTATAAATGTGAAAAACTAAAAAATTTGGGTTTAGATTTAGCTCGAATATCAATGGATGATCGAGTTAGAAGTTGTTATGTAGAGATCTAAAATACAAGTTATAATAAGGGCACATATTCCGATGTGTCTATTTTTTTTTTGCATGACATGTGTTTTAGGTCCCTGCATAGCCATTTCTGATCGTGTTTGTCTATCATATATATGTATATGTATTTATTATAGTAAAATTATAGGTATAGTCATTAAAGTCTTGATGGTTTCGAGTTTGTCTATCACAAATACATATACATTTGTTATAGTAAAATTATAGATATAGTCATTCAAGTCTCGATGGTTTGTTAGTTGGAATTGATTGTTTCTAGATTAGATTGTGTGTTGTTTTTTTGCATCAACGTTTCAGATCACACTTTGTGATCCATCATAGATTGTTAGAGTGCAAGCAGAGATGGTTTGTTAGTTGTTTTGTTTTCTAGTGATTTATATTTTTTTTGTATTGTGGTTATTTCTTTTTTCTTGGGGTCATGTAATTCTTTTGTTCTAAATTTTATTAGTTTGAATTTGATATGTGATCACATGATGTTCATATTTTTTTAATGATCTAGGCATCGACTTGAACTTAGTTTTAATATATGTTTTTTTTCATTTAAAGTTGGGTATGTGCTCCAACAACAATTTTTTTGGGGATACGTCAATTTTTTGTTTTTAGTTTGGTAGTTTTCAAGTCTAAAGTTAAGTGGCATTTGGTTTATTAATGAAGTTCAATGGCTCATAAAGAGACTATCATGAATAAATTTTGTTGAAGATAAAGGTGTTTTTGAAAGATGAGTTATCATTGGATGAATTTAAAAGAGTGGATGCCTCTCAATCTCGGCTCTATGCAAAGTAAATGATAAAATGTACACTCAATGTAATGATTACAAAATAGTATTTTAAAATCTTTTAGACCCTCTAATAAGATTATCAGTCTTAAACACATACATCTTATAATGCACCTTGTTATTTATGTGTAATCCAAATTAATAATCTTGACCATGATCCATTTTCTTCCTCGCAATGTTCTTAATTGTGTTACTTCATGCTCACACTTTTGTTATGAATGTGGTTTTGATCCCTTAGCACCATCTCTTAGTAAATTGAAGTGCTTGAATGGTTTCTTTTATTTTATTATTTTTAATATCTATTTTTCGGATACAGGTTTTTTAGAAATCATGAAATCCCGATTTTTACAACTTTGGAGGCTTCATTTGGGCTCATATGGACTCCTTTTTAGGTGCCGTTTATTTTGAAAGTGCATAATTTTTTGTCTACTTTCATAATCTGCTATTTGTTTGCAATGATTTTGAGTAGAAATTGTACTTTCAGTATTTGGCCATTCTTGGCATATTTGGTACTTGCATTTTGCTTGGATCTCAGTTTAAATCACTAGTAGTATTTGTTGAAGTCTCTTATATCTCATTTTGAGAAGTTGTAAATTGAAATCAGAAGTCCACTTTGCCTTGTTTTACAAGTGCCCTATTGTATATGCACTAAGTATAAAGTGCAAAATCACCTTTTTTTTTTTGGTGGGGGGGGAGGGGGGGGTTTCTTGATTGAGTATTTTGGGGGGGTGTCTTGTGTGATTGTGCCTCTCTCTATCTTGTGTTTTTCATTTTGGTGCTATGGGTTCTCCTAAATTTCTATTTTTAACTCCTCATAATTATGCATCATGGAAGATTAAGGCATGGAGTAAACTAATTGAAAAAGGACATTCATTATGTAAATAAAACTATAACAACACCACTTGATCCTAAGGCTGATCCTAACGCTGATCCTAATACTCAGATTGAATGGCTTACTAAGAATGCTATGGCATTTGGAACTCTTAGAAAGTATGTATCAAATGACCTTATTTTTCACATTGATAAGTGTACAACAATTAAAGAGGCTTGGGATATTTTTCAGAAATTGTATGGTCAAGTTGATGAGATTAAGGGCTACAAGCTTGATAGCGATCTCACAACTTTGGATCCCAAGGATTTTGATACAATCCAAGATTATGTCACAAAAGCAACTGAGTTAAGAGCAAAGCTAAAGGATTGTGGAATTGACAAAAAGGACGTTCAGTTGGTTTATAACTTATTGGACAAGCTTCCTTTAGAGTATGCAACCTTTGTATCTAGCTTTCACACCCATAGGTTAGCTCAAGGTTCCTCATACACTTCTCCCTCATTTGATTCATTCACGGAGATGTTGATACTTGAGCAATATAAGTTGACCACGATGGGGATTCTCAAATCTTCAAAGTCACAAGCTTTGGTGGCTAACAAAGGGAATCAAAGTAATAAAGGAAAATGCAAGAATCAAAAGCAACCTAAGTCCAAACCACAACAAGATGGAGCAAAATCTTCTCACCTAAGAGGAAATCATATAAGGATAATCTTTTTTGTGGATATTGCAAGAAGTCGGGACATGATGAACATCATTGTTATAAGAAGGATATTGATGAGTTGAAGAATCTTCTTGAGAAGAATAGAATCAACCTACCTTCTAGAATGTATACATCGGCTTCTTCTTCTAAGGATAAAGGAAATGATCACTCTTTTGGGAAAGATAAAGGAAAGGGACAAGCTCTTTGTGCTACTACAAGTCATGATTCAGGGAGATGGCTTCTAGATTCAGGGGCTTCTTATGATATGGCATCTTCGCAGTCTATGTTTTCTACATTTGAGCCTTGCCACATGCCGCAGATTTTGATGGGAAATCATACATACATGGATGTGATTGGAAAAGGATCTATTTCCATTGGGGATAACTCCTTCGATGATGTGTTGTGTGTAGCCCACTTGACAAACAATCTTCTTTCCATCTATCAAATCACACATGGGGCAACTAGGAAAACTGTGGAGTTCACACCTGATTCAGTTATCATTAGAGACCTGGAGAGTGGAGCTATCATTGCGACTGGGGTGGTTGATCATTCATCTCAGTTGTACTCTTTTTCAGATTTTGGTCATATTGATGAGGTTGATTCTTCCTATGTTGATGATTCATATTTTGAAGAGAACTTTGGGCATTTGAACTTGGGGATTCTCACATGTGACCCCATTCTAGAGCCTTGCATTTCATCTCCTCCTCTTGATATCACACCACCTATTGCACCTAATGATGCAGCTAGTGCGACAATTTTGCCTTCTTGTGATTCAGTGCAACAGGATATTTCATGTCTTTTAGCTTCAATTGATTGGGATGCCTACTTGACAGACATTGCAGGTTTGTTTGTGGACTCCTACATTGTAGATTTGGGAGACACCATTGATGACATTCATCTTCTCTTTGATGAAGATGATCCTTCTTTGATTGTTGCGAGGGATCACTCTGACCCTCTTGTGCATTCTCTACATGATAAATCTTTAGAGATTGACATGATTGTGGATACTTTTGTACAACACTTGGAGGAGGTCTCTTTATCTTTTGAGCAGACATATGAGTCTTTGGATATTGTTCTACATTCATCTCCACTAGCTCTTGGAGTACCTTTTTCAGCAGTGTGGCATAGTTTACCACCTTTGGAGGAGGTTACTTTAAGCATCAACATGGGGACACTTGAACAATTTTCATAGATTCCTTTCATCATGAGTATTTTTTCTTCATCTTCCCTTCATGGTTGGGGAGACTTTTTGGATCCACCTTTGGTTTTGTTTCTTCCTAAGGGGAGGAATGTTGTTCGATGTTCATGGAGGAGTTTCTTCATTCATCTTTGAGATTCTATCATTGGTGCAGATTCCACATTGAGGGGGGGCTTCCTAGTCTCTCTTCTTCTTCTTCTCTCATATTGGGGGGACTTTTTCCTCACATGGGGTTTTGTCCTTCACATACTTCTATGAGAGCTCTTTGTATCTAGTTTTCATCTCTCTTTTGGGGGAGGGTTTTTTCCCATTGGGTTTTTCTCTCTTTCCCCGCTTTGTGAGAGATTTCATTGCATTGGTTTGCATGCATTTGCATTTGTACATGGGTACCTAACATGGCCTAGTAGCTAGGACCCATCTTGCATTGCTTAGTTGCATTGTAGACTTAAGTGCATTCCCCTAAGTTGCACTTAAGGGGGGGTGTTGGTGTAAATAATTATTCATCATGGATATTATTACACTTTACTTAAGTTTACTTAGGAAATGCATTTCATAGTAGTTTAGGTATGAGACACTTGGGTATTTGTGCCACATTGGGATAGTGTGTGTAGGAGAATTTCCACCTTTTATGGTGTTGATCTTGTTGTTACACTCCACATTCAGTGGGTGATCCACCTCATGTGGAATATTATATTGTTTCTCCGACCTACCCACACCTATTTCCTACCTACCCTTGTTTCTTATTGAGCCACATTTCATGTTTGTGTTCTCACATATCCATATAGCCTTGCCTATATAAGCAGGCTCATATTCATTGTAAGTAACGTTTGATGATCCAGTTGATCGATATTTTCTCTTGATAGAATACAGTTTATTTCTATCATCTATTTTGTTCTCTCTTATTTGTGCTTTCCATTGCCTCTTGATCTTGGAAAAATCTCACAATAAGACATGTAATTAGGATGATATAAGATAAAAATGAGAGAAAAAACCTTCATTTAGAGATTTTTTTATGGTGAAAATGGAGGGTCAAGGTGAAATGGTTAAATGATGACTAGGATTTAAGTGGTGAGGAAATGGATTGAAGTCTTAGATTTGTGATAAGTGTCACAAGAAAAAAAAATGTAATAGCTAAGTGTGCTCACACATGTATGAGAACACACAGGGAAGATTTTTAAAGGTACAAGTTAGGGAAGTAGGGTGGATACTTTATTTCATGTTTAAGAGGTAGGATGGATATGAGGTGACCTTTGCATGCACACACATGTTTGAGCATGAAGAGGATATGGACACTATCTCGATCCATGCAAATGGATTTAATGGCTAGGATCAAGTGAAAAAGGATTGAAGGTGAGGTGAAACTAAATATTAGAAGATATCATAACGAAGATTAATTAGCCCAACTCAATTAATTAAGCAGGTATTAATTAATTGATTTAGTTGTAAGGTTTGAAGGATAAGTTTTATATGAATTAAATAAATATAAATTTATTTAGATAAAGGTACATGTTAAATGTAAAAAATGAACCAAATAAATAATAAATTTATTCATTTAATTGCTTGAGAAGGGGGAAAGTCAAGTCCTATTAGGTATGGACAAATTTAGGTTTCTACAATAGGTTTTTAAAGTTATTGAAAGTATGATTTGCAAGATTATTTTACTCAATGGTCCTCTATATATAATTTGCACCAAAGATAATGTATAACCCATTGGTGTATTTCTAAATGGCATCCCAAAGGTATACTTGAGAGATGAATAGATTGGATGTAACACCCTGCTAAGGAACCCCAGAGGATAACAACCAACTAACAAAATTAATGTAGCAATAATTTTTTAAAACAAATTACATTAGTCATAAACTCATCATGTAATTAACTATAAAAAATGCACCAACAGAAGATAACATTCATTTAAACTAAGTCCTCCTGCAAGTTCCCTAATGTCACTACTAAAGTTATGCTCCTAAACAAGATCTAAGAATCTTAAACCATAACAAAAATAATGATAACATTACATAATATAAGAACATTCACATCTATCACTATGCTCATTTTAAACACCAAACAAAGTGTTCCTATGATAACCTTTTTTCATAAGATATGATAAAACTTACATCCACATAAGAGTAGTTGACACCAACACTAAACCACTTAAATACTACTCTAGGATTAAAATTATTTTTTATTGTACATGCAATTACATTACTTCAATCTCCCTAAGGAGTGTCCAATATACAATAATAATGATACAATTAAAATTATTTCTAATGATACATATCATCTACCAATATAATAATTAAACAATCTACATCATGAATAAAGAGATACTAGAAGGTAGAAAGAAAGATCCATCTGACACACACAAACAAGTCCACCGGTTCCCAATGGAGGTAGGAAACAACCTCTCAACCATGTGGAACCCTTAGGTCCACCCCACCATTCTATGGAGATAGACACTAGCCCCCCCACACATAAAAAAATTAGGCCAACTCACAGACACAACACCATACCAAGGAAACTGGATAAACACAAGGATAAGTAAGATATTCAACAAGGTTCCACCAGAGGCTTCTTAAATAAACACATAGGAAAGGGTCCTAGAGTACATATAGAGAAGAGTGTCATCACATAGTATCAACATGGGTTATTCAGGCTATCATGTTTAGACCTCGATCCTCATTTGACAACTCGTGGAATTGAACAATGCTTAAATCATTAGGACAAGGAAGTTTGATTGTGCCAGATCAATGTCCCCGGGACAACCAGACCTTCCCACTCCCATCCTTGGTGTAAACGAGCACTCAAGGCCATGGGCAAGGCATCAAAATTATATTGTTTAATTTTTTCCCCTAGTTTATTTATTAGATTAGTGCTTGTTAAGGAAACTCAAAATGGGTTACCTTGGCTAGCCACTTTAGGATCTTGACCCCCATTGTGAGCCACTCCCCCTAAATTGCACCTAGACACCTCTAAACTAGGGTTCAACTTCAAAGAAGGATAGGAATAAAAAACATAGATCTCTCAAATGGATCATACATGAATCGATGGTCTTAAAATTGAATTAGACTCATATATAAAGCCTTCCTAACCTTAACAAACAAAATACATCAATGAAAGTACTTCCAATGCAATAAAAACTAAGTCTCTTCACAAACAAGTTGATGCCAACACTAGTTGTTTGGATGATTTATTTCCACCCTTCTAGTCCTAGTAGGTTGAGTGGTTTTTGGTTAACTTGGATCTGACATGATTTGGTAGGCTCCGATATAGTTTGGTGATGGAATTGGCTTGTTCATGATACTCATGATCATATTGGTTCAGTTGGTTTTGATCTAGTGATCGGATGCTATCCTGCTTGCTTAAGAAGATTGGTTTATAGTTTCGGCGAGGGTTTCACTGGCAGAACTTTTTGTGGAGATCTTTGATGAATTGCGTAAGTGGTGTTGGTACAACTTTTGGTGGAGTTTTAGATGTTGATGGTGATCATGTTTGAGACTTGGTGAATGGAGTTCATTACTATGGCGTATGGACCTATACTGGGTCCCAATTGATCTAGGTTATGGATTGACTTTAATGTAACATGTGGATAGCACCTATTGATGTATTTTCGGGATGTCTTATGTGTTGATATTATTTGTTTGGCCTAAGGCCGACATGGTTTCTAATTATGTAATTGGTTTATTGTCTGGTGGTTGACCTTATTGTTTATGGTCGAGGGTTTGTATATATAGATGTAAGATCTCATTGTAGATCATCATAGTTATTGGTAGAGGTCATGGTCAAGGAATGTAATGTGTGAATAATGTAATATCATTTAGGTAGAGGAGTTGGTCGATCATTGGAGATCGAATTGGGTTTATATAAGAGGATTTAGTCCTCCAGTATTGAGCTTAACCAAAACTATACTCAGGAATAGGTGATGCTATCTTTTGCAATTCAACACTTCTCTGGATTTTAGTATGGGTTTATAGCTAGTCAATGAGGCTCCTTTTATGATGAGCAGTGCACTCTAGGGTGTTGGCCTTCCTGCAAGTGCAGGCCCCTCAATTGTAATTCACATACTTAATACAAAAGTATTATCTGATTGTGGGTAGGATTCCTGATACAGAGGCCTACCCAAACTCCTAGTGACAAGCCCAAACAAGGTTAGGCTAGTGACCCCCTAACTACACACAAGGGTCCTGCAAGGAAGGACTCTACACCTTGGATGAAATAACAGACACATTCACTATGCTTTGGCCTACTCAAGATGAGTAAAAGACCTCAACTCCTCAAACATGCTTTACCGGTGACATCTACTCCTTGGGATTTTGAATTTGGCCAACACATGTCATCTAAAGACTCTTTCAAATACTAGTTTTGGTTTAAAGAATCAATTCCTTATACCTCCTTTGTAAACTTGCCCCCTCGGCTTGTAGCCCTGTTTGACGATAGAATGGACCTTAACTCAAAAATGTTCCACATAAGCATACAAAAAATTTAGCATTTCAGACACCCTTTTGGAATTTTTATTGATCCACAAAATGGTTTGGCAACATATGTAGATTAAAGGTATGTTCCCTTCAGAGGCTAAGAGACCTAATAGGGGCAATTAGCCCTATTTTCCAAAGCAACTACCTTTACCAGTACACCAAATGGAAAATAAAATCCATGAGAAAGTGGGGGGTACTTAGAAACCTCTAATTACAGGGTTACATTCTTGAAATCCATCACCATGACAACTTATGATGAATGTCCTAAAACTTGTCCTAGGTAGTCACATAGAGATGCCTACCTAATTTTGCTCTTTTCTCCACACAAAAAATTTTCCCCTACTAAATACCATGAAAAAACTAAATTAAAGAGGCTTATCTTGCATCCCTCCAAAGGAATAGTCTCCTAATGGATTGGAGTGCAAGATAAGGCTATTTTTGTTCAAACCCCTCTCCAAACCCTCAAATTTTGGGTTACAGTCAGAAGAATGGAGGGTTCTATCTACTCTAGAATAGTTAAGACCTCAGACCTCCACTAAAATAAATATATTTCATCTCCCTATCTACTCCATGGATGGTGGGATCAAGATCATTGCATACAGGCACACACAACTCCTGCAAACATATAATTTCTGGGAAAACTGTAGAATTTTGTGTATTATTGATTCTCAAACTCCAATTCCAACATCAACCACCTTGGGAATCGATCCCAAAAGGATTATACAACTCTCCAATGTTTTCCCATCGAATTTGGAGTAGGTTGGAGCCATTGAAAGGCTTCCCCCACCCGATTTACCAAAATTTGCACTTTCGCACTCAAAAGCTGCATTTTACAAAAGTTGCATTTTTGCAATTTTGCACAAAATGTTGTCATACTCTCTAAGGTTCATATCCAGAGAAATGGACCAACCAAACACACATAGAACATTTCTAAAACCTATCAAACACAAATCTAGACCATCTATTACCCCTTTTTACCACATTGTCCCAATTGGCTTCTCAAATTGCCTAATTGGTGACATGGGCTTACATGATGGGGTTTATTGCATACATGAAACACAAGACACAATAAGACACCCTAATGATCCTATTCTTCATCCTTAGGGTCATGAATAGCTTGTTGATGAGGTGCTCCTACACCATACTCCCCGGGAGAAGAGATCTCAAGCCCACTTGAGATTAGAGTTTGTAAATCATCACTATGATTGGATATTTGCTCACTTGTCATCCAAACCGCCTCAGAATCTGGTTTATCCTGTGAAGCCACCAAGTACTCAATGTACTCCTTATTCCTTGTCTTCTTTGTGACTCTAGTGTCTAACACTTTGCTCAACTTGGGTGATTCCTACCTTGGAATGTCATTGTCAGCTGCAACCTGCATTGGTTCTTCTTCTTCATGTCCATCACCTTTGAAAAGTGGAAGATCACACACATTAAAAATGGGTGATAATCCAAGATCAGGAGGAAATTGGATCTCATAGGCATTTTGTCCACACTTCTTCAATATCTGACATGGTCCAATCTTCCTCTACATGAGTTTGGTGTATTTGCATTTTGGGAGTCTCTCCTTCTTCAAATGTACCCATACCAAATCCCCAACATTAAACTATACATCTCTCTTCTTCTTATCAGCATGAGCCTTATACTTCACTGTAGATTGTTGGAGATGAGACTTGAATTGGTCATGCACCTCTTTTATGGTTGTTACAAAAGCTTCACCATCTGCACTAATGGCTTCTTCTTTGGGTGAATCTCTTAACTCCAACACTCCCCTTGGGTGGATGCCATAAACAATCTGGAAAGGAGATTTACCGGTACTCCTATTTATGGTGTAATTGTAAGAGAACTTTGCCTATGACAAAATGTTATCCCACTTCTCTCCATGATTCCTTGTCAAACACCTTAATAGGTTTCCCAATGACCTATTGACAACTCCAGTCTACCCATTCGTTTGAGGATGGCAGGCTAATGAGAAAGCTAGGTTAGTCCCCAACTTCTTCCAAAGAGTCCTCCAAAAGTGACCTATGAACTTCGCATCTCTATCTGAAACAATGTTCAGGGGCAATCCATGTATCCAGACTATCTCTTTGAAGAATAGGTTTGCAACATATGATGCATCACAAGAAGTCTTACATGGTAAGAAATGAGCCATTTTACTAAACATGTCCACCACTACAAAGACACTGTCAAATCCTCTCCTTGTCCTAGGAAAACCCAACACAAAGTCTATACTTATGCTCTCCCATGGCCTAGAAGGAATGGGTAAGGGCTAATACAAACCTACATTTGTAGACTTCCCCTTGGCTTTCTGATATATAACACATGTCTCCACAAACTTTCTTACATCTTCCTACAACTTAGGCCAAAAATAATGTCTCTTCACAAGGTCTAGGGTCTTGTCAAGGCCAAAATGACCTACCATGGCTCCACAATGCTTCTCCCTAATAATATTCAACCTCATCGAACACTTAGGAATACACAACTGCACTCCTTTGAACAACAATCCATCTTGTATCAGAAACTCAGAAAACTCAAGATCATACCGGTCACCAAAAGTTTCACATACCTTGTAGATCTCTCCAAAGTCTTCATCAGCAACATACATACTCTTCAAGGAATCAATACCAACACTCTCCATCTTAATTTGGTTGACAGTTAAGACCCTCCTGCTCAAAGCATCTGCAACTTTATTCTTAACTCCCTTCTTGTGTTTGAGGGTAAATGTGAAGGCTTGCAGGGTCTCTACCAACTTCATGTGCCGATGGTTTGGCTATTTATGAAACCGAGTTCCTAATTATCAGTAAAAACTATTAAATCCTTTGGCAATAAATAGTGCCTCTGCTTATTCAAAGACTGTACTAGAGCATACATCTCCAAGTCAAAAGATGAGTATATTTTCTTAGCATCATTTAGCTTTTCACTGAAAAAAGAAATAGGCCTTCCTTCCTGACTGAGCACTGCTCCAATAGCCATGTGGCTTGCATCACATTCCACTTGAAATATCTTGTTGAAGTTTGGTAAGTCAAGGACTGGTTGTTCTGCAACCTTCTTCTTCAATGTCTCAAATGAATCATCTGCCTCTTTGGGCTAACTGAACCTATACTTTTGTCCTCCCTTTATGGTGTGAAGCATGGGTGCACAAACATGACTAAATCCTCTTATGAACTTCCTATAAAAAGTTGCTAACCCATGGAAACTTTGGACATCATTCATAGTTCTAGGTGTAGGCCAAGACAATATAGCACTCACCTTCTCTTGGTCCATTTTTGTAGGATTTTGCCAAGATCAAGGGCACAATAAAAAGCATAAAAGAGATAATAGAATGACAAGAACAAACTGTATTCTCATCAATATGCAAAATGATCAACTGGATTAACCAATATAATGAATAGAGGCCTGCTTATATAGGCAAGACCATATGGATGTATGAGCATACAAATATGACATGTGGCTCAATGAGAAACAAGGGTAGGTAAGAAATACTAAGGGTAGGTAGGAGAAATAATATAATATTCCACAAGAGGTGGATGACCCACCGAATGTGGAGTGTAACAGCAAAATAAGACCACAAAAGGTGGAATTTCTCCTACAAGCTCTATCCCTATGTGCACACTTCCCTAAGTGTCTCAAATCCAAACTACGAAGAGATGCATTATCCTAAGTTAACTTAAGTAAGTGTAATAATATCCAAAATGAATATCTATTTACACCAACAACCCCCCTTAAGTGCAACTTAGGGGAATGAAGACTCAAGTCAATAATACAAGATGGGTCCCGGCTACTAAGCCATGATAGGTACCCATGTACAATATGCAAATGCAAGCAAAAATATGCAATGCAATCTCTCACAAACGGAGAAAGGGAGAAAACCCAGTGGGAAAAAACTCCCCCCCAAAAGAGAGATGAATGTACAAAAGACTCTCAAAGAAGAAGGACAAAACCTCAAAGAGGAAAATGTCCCCCCCATAAGAGAGGAAGGAGAAGTCAGCTGACCCCCCCTAATGACACATCCCGCACCCCCAAGAGAGCTCGCAACTACTGGAACTTACTCTCAGTGAAAGGTTTGGTGAATATGTCAGCAACCTGCTCTACTATAGGACAATACTGCAAATCAATGACCTGCTCCTGGATGAGCTCTCAGATATAGTGCATATGAATCTCGATGTGTTTGGTCTGCTGGTGCTGGACTGGGTTCTTCGAGATTGCAATAGCACTTTGATTGTCGCAATGTAGAACTGTCGGTCGTGGAGTGGTGAATCCAAACTCTATGAGGATTTGGTGGAGCCAAATGGTCTCAGTCATTGCGTTAACAGCGCCTCGATACTCAGCCTCAGTCAAAGAGAGAGCAATAGCATGTTGCTTCTTGCTCTGCCAACAAATGGGGCCCGAACCAAGGTGAAAATTGTAACCAAAAGTAGACTTATGATCATCAAGATCGCTAGCCCAATCGGAGTCTGTGTAACCAACCAAGCAAAGTCCTGTGCCTGCTGCATAGTGAATCCCATAGTGATGTGTACCCTGGATGTAATGAAGGATGCGTTTGGCAGCTTTCCAATGAAGCTCATGTGGTTCTTGCATGAAGTAGGAAACCATGCCAACTGCAAATGAAATATCAGGGCGTGTATGAGTCAAGTAGATGAGACTACCCACAAGCTGACGATACAAAGTGGCATCAACTAGTGGAGAAGAACACTGAGCCTCAAGCTTGACTCTTGAAAGAAAGGGAGTCGGGGCAGGCTTACAATCAGCCATATGAAAGCGTGCAAGGAGATCAAGAGCATACTTGGGCTGTGATAGTGTAATCCCAGAAGGTGACTGTGAAATCTCTATCCCGAGAAAGTAGTGCAAAAGACCTAAGTCATTCATAGCAAATCTGTCATGCAAAGGAGATTTGACCCTGCTAATGATGGATGAAGTACTCCCTGTAATGATCAAGTCATCAACATAGAGAACAAGTATCAAGTGAGAGTCATCCTGTCGCAAAATGTAGACATTTGGATCAGAATGACACCTGGTGAACCCTGCGGAGAGAAGAAAGGAATCCATCTTGGCGTACCAAGCCCTGGGGGCCTGCTTAAGGCCATAGAGAGATTTCCTTAGTCTACAAACCAAGGAAGTATCCTGGATGAAACCCTGTGGCTACTCCATATAAATCTCCTCATCAAGATCACCATGAAGAAAAGCACTCTTCACATCCATTTGATGTACAGCCCAACCATGAGCTGCAGCAATAGCAAGTGTCAAACGAATGGAGTTCATCTTGGCTACGGGTGCAAAGGTCTCAGTATAATCAACACCTGCAACCTAAGAGAAACCTTTTGCAACAAGCCAAGCCTTATACTTATCCACACTACCATCCATTACAAACTTGGTTCGATAGATCCACCTACATCGAACCATCTTTCTCCCCTTAGGGAGGTGGACTAGATCCCATGTGTTGTTCCTCATCAAGGAACTATATTCTTCCTCCATAGCTTGGTCCCACTTAGGAACCCCTGATGCTTCCCTAAATGTCTGTGGATCGGAAGCAGTAGTAATGAATGCATGTGGAAGATCCTAATGTTGTGATCGAGTTCTCTGTGTATCTGAAGGATCCCTAACAAGAGAACTCGCGGACTCAAGTGTCTGTCGAGCCCAACGAGGTCTAGGTGGAGGTGGAGAACGAGGCTCCTCAACTACAAGTGGACCTTGCGGAGGTGTAACCCTACGAGTCAGAGTTGAAGGAGTCTCATCATCTGAATCACTAACATCACTATCCACAAAGGGGAAGGTGGAGGAGGTAGAGAGACTAAGCTAGGAGAGCTTTCCTCAAAGTGAACACTCCTCTCAATGAATACCTCATGTGTCTCTGGATCCATCAATCTATATGCCTTAACATGCTTAGGATAGCCAACAAATATGCAAGGCCAACTCTGAGGTTCCAATGCCTTGCGTTTCTACGGAGGTATGCGAGCCCAGGATAGACACCCAAAGACTCTGAAATGTCTCACAATCGGTTTCCTACCAGCCCAAGCTTCAAAAGGAGTAATACCTTGCAAAGCTTTGTGAGGAACCCGATTCTGGATGTGTGTGGCACAACTGATAGCCTCTGCCCAAAAGGCAGGATCAAGAGAACGTGCATGTATCATACAGTTAGCCATTTCTTTGAGAGTTCTATTATTGCGTTCTGTAACCCCATTCTGTTGTGGAGTTGTAAAGCGGAAAAATCGAACCCTAGGTGTTCCCTCCACTCCACTCCAAGGAGAGAGAAAGGAGGGTCACTAGGATTGATGGTTTTCACTTGGGAGAGACTTTACATTCAAAAGAGGGGTTGAAACCCACAAGATCCAATCCCACACAATGCAAGACTGGATTCTAAATGAGTTTCAAGGGTTAAGACATCAAGGATACCCTCTTTTGTAAAGAATGTAGATAGAATGATTGAACTAGGAATGCATGTAAAGTAAGAAAGATTCGCTTATAAACAGAGATAGGTATACAAGATGAAGCTACAGACCTGAAATTAGCAGTAAAATGTCAAGACAATGCTGTTCTACAAATTTGAGCGAAACTTGACAGGACGATGGCGCCCGGAGTGCACACGGTCCTCCGAAAAATCCGCGAAACGAAGGGGGATCTATTTGTCTCTGCACAAGGATTCCAGATCTTCAATTACAGCTGTGTACCTGCAACCTACATATAGAAAAGAGAGGACGATTGGGGGGTTAGGGATTAGGGGTTTGCCTTTAGGTCAAACCCCGGTTTTGGAATTAACCAAGAAATGAGAATGCTGTAAATGTAAATGTTTGTAATGTAAACAAGTACTGATACCTTGTTGTAAGAATGTTTGTATTCTTACATGCGAAGGTGTAATGATGTTGTATGTTGTATGTTGTAAGTGATCTCCTCTTCAATGGTTGAATCCTTGTCTTGAATGCAACACCTAGCCTTGAATGGAGACTTAGAATACTCAATTGCTTGAAGGAATGCTTGAATGCTTGAATGTTTGAATGTTTGAATATCGCTTCCGCGTCTTGCTCCTGCTTATTTTTCTTCCTCCCTTTCTAGGAGAGGAAAAGTAGTTTATATACTTGTCAATTAGGGTTGAGAGACTGATTTTTCTGACCTTAGGCCGACCTAGAAGCATTGTTTTCCGAATTGCAAACTTAAAGACTCGATGCCCAACAAGAGACCGGGCCCAAAATAGGGCCAGGGACCAGGGCGCTGGGCACCATGGTCCTGGGGGACCAAGGCGCTAGGCGCCATGGTCCTGAAGGACTAGGGCATTGGGTGCCATGGTCCCACCTCCCGGGATAGCAGGGTGCAAGGAAGGATCAGGCCAAGGTGCAGAAAGATGCAGTTTTTGATGTCGTAAACAGGTTTCGGGGTCTCCATTCAGGTTCAACGTTGTGCCGCCATCGTGAAGACCCAAATGCAGTCGAAATTGCAAGTGTCACATTTTTAGAACACTACAGGAGTGTATGCAACAAAATGCTGAAGATCAATCCCCTCAAATGTACAAAAATCCTCAAGTCTCTTGTTCACATATTCCCTTCCATTATCTGTGCGAAGAATCTTGACCACTTTCCCTGATTGCTTCTCCACACGATTCTTGAAGTCCTGAAATCTATTAAATACTTCACTCTTATGCATGAGAAAGTAGACCCAAGTGAAGCGGGAGTACTCATCAATGAAGGTAAGAACATAGCGGGCCTTACTAAATGAAGGTGCTAGAAATGGACCTGCTACATTGCTATGAACAAGTTGAAGAACTTCCAAAGCTCTCCAAGCTTTCCCCTTATCAAACTTCTCTTCGGGATGCTTGCCCATGGAACAACTTGAACATATACCCTCTGAAAAACTGATTCAAGGTAGACCTGTGACCATGTCTTTAGTGCTTAGCTGCTGAAGATAGCGGTAGTTGAGGTGACCAAACCGCTCATGCCATAGCTTACTTTCTGAATTTGAATGAGTAAGCAAGGCCCTAGAAGGTGAACTTGGCACAAAGTGGGAGAATGAATAAAGCCTTGAGTTGTCATTGACTTGTCCCACTGCTACCAAGGCATCATCATCAAGTTCCTTTACCACAACTGAATCTAGTGTAAACTCAACCTTTTTCCCATTCCCATAGTGAGTGATTTGGTAGATGGAGAGAAGGTTGGTAGACAAGTTAGGAACATAGAGAACATTCTCAAATGTTCCATCATCCATGTCAACTGAACCTTTCCCTTCAACCTCTACTTGAGTATCATCACCTATGTAAATGTGAGGTACCTTAGATGGCTCCAATGAAGAAAACTGCTCCTTTGTAGAACCCATGTGATATGAGGCACCTGAGTCAAGTATCCATTATTGTGAAGAACCTGTTGTAGCCACAAATGCTTGCCCTTTTCCCTTAGACTGTGAGGAAGAGGAAGGAGATGAATCCTTCTTTGCGTAGGCGGATGGCAAGTTGATGTTGTTTTTCTTGAGAAGATTGGTTAACTCATCAACTTGCTTTGCGTGGCATTGATGCTCATCATGACCATACTTCTTGCAATATGCACAAGTTGGTTTATCCTTCTTAGGTGGTGTCCCCTTCTTGGAAGAGGATGAAAAATCACCTTGTGATGGAGAGGATGATTGCCCTTTTTCCTAGTGTGGCTTAGACTTAGATTGCTTCTTCTTCTTGTTGGAATCTTTGCCTTGACTTCCTTGATTCCCTTGATTAGACACCAAAGCCTTGGACTTTGAAGACTTGAGAAACCCCATGTTCAACAACTTAGATAGTTCCAATATCAACATTTCTGCGAAAGCATCAAATGAAGGCATAACATAAGAACTCCCCACTATCAAACGATGAGTTTGGAAGCTAGATACAAATGCTGCATATTCTGGTGCAAGCTTGTCCAACAAGTTGAATATCAATTGAGCATCCTTTTTGTCAATTCCACAATCCTTAAGCTTTGCTCTTAGCTCATTTGCTTTGGTGACATAATCTTGGATTGTATCAAAACTCTTGGGATCTAAGTTGGTGAGCTCATTGTCAATCTGATAGCCTCTGATTTCATCAACTTGTCCATACAATTTCTGAAACATATCCCAAGCCTCTTTGGTTGTTTTACACTTCTCAATGTGAAAATTGAGGTCATCTGATACATACTTGCATAAGGTTCCAAGAGCCATGCAATTCTTTGTGAGCCATTCTAATTGAGCAATTGGATCAGCCTTAGGATCAGGTGGTGCTGTTATTGTTCCATCTATGTAGTGTGTGAGACCCTTTTTCATTAATTTACTCCATACTTTAATTTTCCATGATGCATAATTATGTGGAGTTAGAGGTGGAAATTTATTAGGACTCATTGCAACAAAAATGGAAAGAGCACAAAGAGAGGCACAATCACACAAGACACCCCCCCAAATTCACTCAATCAAAGAACCCCCCCCAAATGTGATGATTTGGCACTTTATAAGTAGTGCGTATACAATGGGCCACTTGCAAAAAATGGCAAAGTGGACTTCTAATTACAATTTTACAACTACCTCTATAAGGCCAAAAGAGTCTCAAACTAATAATGCAAGAGATCTAACTAAGATCCAAGCAATTTACAAGTACCGAATAAGCCAAATAAGACCAATATCTGAAAGTACAATTTCCACTCAAAATCTTTGAAATTTGATCATAGATTCTAAAAGTAGACAAAAATATAAGCACTTTAAAAAAAAGGCACCTAAAAAGGAGGTCGTATGAGCTCAAACAAGGCCTTTGAAGTTGCAGAATTGAGGATTAGACAGGTACAGATGGGAGAATCCAAAAATTCTGAAAAAATTGTGCACCAAAATCAGAAAAAACCACACCACTACGACGATCATGAAATTTTAGCCCATTTCAAAAAAAATTGCACCAAAAAAGGAGCAAAAATGAGCAAGATATGGCCTTTCAAAGTTGGACTGCAAAACTGAAAAGCCCAATGGAGAGGGGTCAAAAAAATTTCAAAAAATGCTGATGTGGCGCTGATGTCAGCAAGTCACTATGTTAAATTTGACGGTCGTATGACCGTCACAAAAACTTCACCTCCCTGCTGACTGGGCATCCGTACTGTACGGACTGCTGATTAGGCAGGTGACTGTGCAGGCCGTACGGATGACGTGGCAATCTACGTACGGAGGTCTGTGCGGGACGGGTGACATGGCATACGGATGTCCCTGTGTGAGCCACGTGGCGGGGTCCTGGTAGGCGACTGGGTGTCTGCGTGGCGGCCGGAGGTGTCTGGGCGGTCGCCGGAGATCTCTACCGGCGGAGTCTGTGTCCCGGCCGGTGGGAGGGGGTTGCGGTCGCCGGAGAAGAGGTAGCGGCCGACACGGAGGGTGAAGACCGGCAGCACGAAGCTCAGTGGTTTGCAGGTAAAGTAGCTGGCGGGAGGGAATCGAGGCGGCCGACGGGGAAGCGAGGTGGCCGACGTGTACACGGCGCAACGACGTGGACAGGTACGCTCTGACAGCAGGTATGCTTGCGATACCTGCAACACACGTACATCAGGGGGGTGGTCTGCGGACCCCCAAAAAACACTTTTTCTTTTTTTGATTTTTGATTTTTGATCGCTTTTTTTTTATTTTTCGAATTTTTTTTTTTTTTGAAATTTTTTTAAATTTTTTTTTTTTTTCGAAATCCGTACGATAATAGCCAAAATGGGGAAAAAAAATTTCTCACCAAAATAAGTCGACTTTATAGTCGAAATTTATGGAAACGGCCTCCCGGATTCAACGGTGATGTCCAAATCGCTATATGACGCCCCCAAAAAATGAAGATCCCCAAATCCGAAAATAGAAGCCTTCCACGATGTCTCCAAAAACCGATCAATGAAGCCCCAATAGCTCTGATACCATGTAGGATTTTGCCAAGATCAAGGGAACAATGAAAAGCATAAAAGAGACAATAGAATGACAAGAACAAACTGTATTCTCATCAATATGCAAAATGATCAACTGGATTAACCAATACAATGAATAGAGGCCTGCTTATATAGGCAAGGCCATATGGATGTATGAGCATACAAATATGACATGTGGCTCAATGAGAAACAAGGGTAGGTAAGAAATACTAAGGGTAGGTAGGAGAAATAATATAATATTCCACAAGAGGTGGATGACCCACCGAATGTGGAGTGTAACAGCAAAATAAGACCACAAAAGGTGGAATTTCTCCTACAAACTCTATCCCTATGTGCACACTTCCCTAAGTGTCTCAAATCCAAACTACGAAGAGATGTATTATCCTAAGTTAACTTAAGTAAGTGTAATAATATCCAAAATGAATATTTATATACACCAACAATTTTTAACTCACCTTCTAAGATTACAAAACCCAAGTAGATGATCTCCTCCTGCATGAACAAACACTTATGCAAATTGATCATTAGTTGCTCTTCATGTAACCTCTTGAGAACCATATCTATGTGTTTGAGGTTCTCTTCCCTTGTGTGACTGAAGATCAAGATATCATCTAGGTATACTATGACAAATTTTCCTATGAATTCCACCAAGACTTCATTCATTAACCTCATAAAGGTACTAGGGGCATTGGACAACCCAAATGGCATGACTTTCCATTCATACAAGCCTTCATTAGTTTTAAAAGTTGTCTTCCATTAATCCCCTAGCCTTATTCTAATCTGATGGTATCCACTTTGTAGATCCATTTTTATAAAATACTTGGCACTCCCTAAGCAATCAAGTAAATCCTCTATTCTAGGGGTTGGGAATCTATACCTTATGGTTATCCTGTTGATGGCTCTTGAGTTTGTACAAAGCCTCCAAGTGCCTTCTTTCTTGGGTGCAAGGATTGTCGATACTGCACATGGGCTTAGACCTTTTCCAATCAGTCCTGATTCAAGCAACTCTTCAATCCACCTTGCCATTTTTGCATTCTGGTCTGTGGTGAGCTTCTAGGCTGCTTTGTTTGGCAATGTAAATCCAAGGATCAAATCTATGCCATGACTGATGTCCCTTACCTATGGTAGGGACCTTGGCATTCCATCTAAGATGATGCCTTGATGCTTATCAAGCAACTGTCTGACTGTCGGGTCTATGTTCTTCGGTTCTCCTTCTTTCTCTTCTACAAATTGTTCCTTCCTTGCCACCTTGGGACTAGGCATGAGGGCATAGCAAACTGCACCTTTCTTTGCAATCTCCTTCATGAACTATTTACCTTCTATTATCAACACTCTTGTATCTTTCCCTTTTGATTCCATCTCATCCTCTATCAGAGGTAAGAGTTCTATCACCCTCCCATCTTTGATGATTAAGTAGGTGTTTCTCAACCCATCATGATGAGCTTTCAAGTCATACTGCCATCATCTCCCAAACAAGAGATGACATCTATCCATTTTGGCTATATCAAATAGAAATCCATCCTTGTAAGATCCAATCTGAAACTCCACCCAATCCTGCTCTTCCACCACTTCTTTCTGACCTCGGGTGAGCCATGAGACCTTATAGGGGTAAGGGTGAGGCAGCTTCCTAAGTTTAAGTTTTTCTACCATTTCAAGTGAAACAAAATTTTCAGTGGATCCAAAGTCTATCAGAACCTTGCATACCTTTCCTCTTGTCTTACAAGTGGTTTTGAAAAGAGATTTCCTTTGTGCAGGCTCCTTATTAGGTACCTTCATGGTGGTTACTACTCTCCTCATCATCATAGCCTCTCCTCTTTTAGGATAGCCATAGCTATCGGAAGCATTAACACTTTGATAAGTGTTTGCACTTGCCACACTTTGATAACCAAATTCCTGCACCAAATTGCTTCTCCTTTCTCCCATGGAGCAAGAAGCCTTCTCCGAACATCTATTGTCCATGTGCCCTTCTTGATTACAATTGTAGCACCTAGGAGGTCCTCTTCCTTAGGATCTTCCTCTAGAGGGTGGTATCCTACCCCTAAAGCTTCCTATTGGATTGTATCCCCCTTTATTGGGACTCATTAAATTTGAGTAATTTGAGAGGCCCATTTCAAAATTTTGCTATTTCATTTTTCAGAAAGGCACCTAATCTCATTCAGGTGGCCTAGTTAAAGAGAGGGTAAAATGGAGCCAGTTGATTTTCAAAGGGTAAGGCTTGGGAAGCATGTCCTACACCTTTCATTTGGCCTATAAAATATTTTGCAACTTTCAATTTTTAGTTTGGATCAATTGATCAAGTACCCATTTCAAGGGGTGAGTTGAAAGTCCATCATAGGTGCAAATGCAGATTATATTAAGTAGCCTACTTGGAGCTCCTATAAATTTTTCCCTATTGATCATCATGGTTAAATTCAAAGTGCACTGAATTATATGCATAAAAGTGAGTCCACTTGCCAAATTTCAAGTCCCTGTGAATCCATTTGCTCAGTTTGGCAAGCTCAATCCATTTGCAGTTTGTACTGTTTGCACAAGTCCCTGTTTCAAGAGATAGTCAGAGCCTCACTTTGCACATTTGTAAAAGACGCCCCAGTGAATTTCATGTCATAATTTTTATTCTGGGCTATTGTTGATATAAAAGACAAGCTATGTTTCAAATTTCAAGCTCCTGCCAATCCGTTTGATCAGTTTTCAAAAGGGTTTCTTGAGCCACCTTATTTAGTGTTCCCTATTTTCATTGCTACATCAGTTAAAGTGGCTATTTTCATGAGCGCACTATTTGTACCCTATCAGCTTCCCAGTCGAACTGAGCATTCTAAGTTTTGATTTGTACTTCAAGGTACCTATGCCTCATATTTGAGGGTCTACGAAGACTATTTGATATTTTTAAGAAAGCCATCATGAGTTCCTTGCGCATTGACTTTATCAGGTTCGCAGTGTTGACAAAGCTAGTTGGTCATCTTTGACCATTAATATTTATTCACTCGGGATTCGTCTTGAGAAACTGCTTGGCAGAGTTCATGTTTGTATATCAGAGTACATTCTTGTTAGTTTGCGAAGTCCAGAAAGGTGCTTTGACCAATTTGAAAAATACATCTTTGCGATTAAATGCGTAAATGTGGCGCAAGCGCCTGAAAGTTGCGAAACTCAATTTGATGATCCGAAAATCAAGTCGATCAATTCCAGAGGCATGTTCAAGGTTCTTGAGGTGTTTTAAAGGTTAGTTGCATGAAAATGAAAATCATTTTTAGCCAGACCCACTTTGGGGCCCGATCTGGATAAATGCCTGTGCATTAATTTTATGGCGAAATGGTCTTAATTCATGGCAATGTATATCAATACCAGCTTGCCTGTAATTGGCAATTTGATTTGGTGAGAGAAGATTTCATTTCATTCTTGTGACTAGATAAAGAACAGAAGCTTCCAAACAAATGTGATTGCCAGGCTTAAAGCCAAATTCCAAATTTCTGGCAATGTCCTCCCTGCACAAATGAGAAAGAGGCAATTTAAAACTTTAAAGCAAATTGCAATTAGTAGAAAATGCCTTTGACAAAATTAAATGCCAGAATCTCCCTTGACATGGTGTGGAAAGGGAATATGGAGTAGGCTTTGAACTTTCTAGTAATTGACAAATCAACAAATGAAAAGGTTTAGAAAACTCAGCAAAATGCAATTACCAGGAGCAAAGCATGGCAGTTTGGAGGCCAATCAAACACTTCCAAGCAAATGCAATTGGCAAGGTTGATGCCAATCTTCCCTTGCCTGGTAAAACAAATTGCAAAATGATTTCCCCTCCTCTCCATGTGAAACGTTGTTAAAGGCAGAGAGAATTCTAGATATGCATCGTGCCTGGAAGAGGGCATTTATAATTTTCAACAAATTTCATTTGGCAGGTGTAAATTGCCATACCTCCCCCTTTGCATGGTATTGGAGTAGATATTAGAAATTTATTGGCAAATGCAATTGCTGGGCGTGAAGCCAACATCTTGTTCGTGGTGGTTGAGAGGAGTTAAAAACCTTCAAACAAATGCAAAATGGAGGGTGTAAAACTAGTTCAACGCCCCTTTGCCAGCAACTCTCCCCGCCGTGAGTTCGAATATGGATGTAGGAGGTGTTAACTTTCAGTAAAATGCCATTAAAACTCTGAGGAAAACTTTAGAAAGTGCAGTCCTAGGCAAAACCATATATCCCACATTGGCTAGGCGAGAGTAAATTTTTGTATTTATATACAAAAAGAAACACATCCATAGTGTCAAAGCCTTGAGGCTTTTAACGCAAGGTGCAGATGGGCACCCAATGGATGCCACACGTGTGCACAAGCCTCAAGGAAGTGAAGAGACAAGATGGCGACCAGGTGGACCCCATGCATGCACAGTTCCTGAGGCAAATTTTGCAGAGAAATGATGACTTAATTGGTGAGCGAAAGGTTAAAGAGCTTGCAAGTTGAGAAAGATCAGACGATGTCCACTGTTTTGTGAAGTGAAGATGCACGTTGATTACCCTTCACGAAGCAGTGAAAGATGAGCTAGCAGGTCCAGGTGGCAGGTGAGCTGGCGGGTCCCAGTGAGATGGCACTAACATGGCCGATAAGTGGCAGTCCAGTGGCGGTGATGAGGCAGACAAGTGGTAGATGAGTGAGGTGGAAAAAACTGGACCCCATGAATGAATCGGAGGTTTACACGTGGCAGGACGTAGGTTGCAAAATAGACTGAAAAATTAAAGTTAAATGTATAGTTTCAACTACAGAAGAAAATTCAAAAAATTTAAATGATGGGTTTGCATTCAAGATTAATTCGCTCAGAGGGTATTTTTTACCTGAAATGACAAGTATTATATATCATCGGAAATCTCTCGAGACAAGGAACTCAATCATGTGGTTTGTTTCAACAAAAATGAGATATTTTTTGAGAAGTTTCCCTAGGAAGGAAAGGAGATATTTTTGTAGTTAGGGAAAAAGGGACACTTGGCATGTTTTGATGCATTCTGGTCTTTTCCCCCTTCCTTCATATTCCCATTTCTTCTCAATTGAAGGGTTCCATAATTCTGTGAGAAATGCTCCAGATTTCTTGGTTTCCAATTTCTGATTACTTCCAAGGTTGCAGATTAATGTCTTCTTTCAAGTAATGGAGTCTTATTTTCTTGCTATAGGTGTTTTCTATTGTAGATTTATATGTATGTAAGGCATGCATAAATTCACAAAAAAATGTCTCTAAATGTATATTTTCTTTGTTACAAATTAAATTCTTTAAGAGGCTGGAGTTTGTCAATCTCAAGGAGATTGTGGTGATTGTTTGCAGGCATTCTTCAAGGAAGAATTTAAACTCTATAATCAATCATAGATAATGGGATATAGTTTTCAAGATTTGATGATTTTGTGAGTGAGCTGAGTACTGCATTTTTGTGAGGTACTAATGCAGTCATATTTCAATATGAAGATGGATTTGCAATAGAGGTTCTCATTTATAGTTTGATGTATGAATCCATGCCCTTGGATAAGGCACTAGTCTTGTAGATTCTGGGATTCTCAGAGAGTTTTAAAATCAATATCCTTTTACTTTTTGTTTGTAGTTTTGGTTTGTTCCATCTATCTCATGCTCAAACATATTTGAGTTGTATGTGTAGATCTAGCCCATCTGTTGTAACCTACTTATTGTTGAGCCCTGGTGAGATCTATCTACTTTTGTTGATGTTGTCATAAGTGTGTAATGAGTTTAATTCAATGCATCAAAGGTACACCCACCTAGGCTTTGTAGAGCCTGAAGAGTAAAAGGATTAATATCCTTGTTATGTTGTCCAAGCCCTAAAGTTTTCATAGGTTGAAATTGGCTATTTCATAGATCAATTGCAGGTGTACTTGGGTTAATCAGTTTTGGTGAACAACAAAATGGTGACTCTGCTGGGGAGTAGAGAGATGTAAAATTTTTTGTCAAGTCAAACCCATGAGTCTGGCCAAACTTCATTTGGGGAAGAGTCTTAGAAGTTTACAAATATGGAAGTTATTTTTAGATTTGAAAGTGTATACCCTAGAATGTCTTGTTGCTTTGAAATTTAAAAATATTATGTGACTCTATTGTGTGTGGTATGACCCAGAAATCTGAAAGTTTTTCAGAGTGTAGATCAGTATTTAAATTTTTCCTCTCCAGGGAGGTGGTGACTCTTTAAGAACGAACCTGAGATTTGGAGTTCTTCAAATTTTTAGTTAGAGGTGAAGTGAACAACAACGACAATTTTTCTCCAGGTATTCCTCAAGGTATTCATGAAATTATTTGTTCCTTATAAGGTGAAACAATCACCATAGAAAGGAAAAGAAATTTGTAGTTTGCATACTTCATGTTTTGAAATAAATTTCAGTTAAGTGATGGGAGAAGTATGTGGTTCTGAAAATTAGTAACTGCATGTGTTTTGAAAAGATGTTTATAAAGCAGTAATGGTCATTGCATAGTAATGGTTCAGTAGATGTTATAAACTTGATGGATCTAGATGTTGTTCCTCGATCTCAAAATCCTTTGTCAAATCTGAAAGAAATTGATAGAGAGATTGAAATATGTCTTCAAAAGATCCAAGAGAAGTTTATCTTGTTTTTAAGAATGAAAGTAGAGAAAAGAAAAGAGGAAGACTCATCATATGTTTTCTATGAAATATTTATAACTACATTAAATGAGCTTTCAGTCAATGCTAGACCCCATGAGTCTGTTTGGATTGAATTATTTTTAGAGCTTGATGAGCCTAACTCAATTAACTGGTTTACAACCTTGAGAAAAGAAAGTGTCGCATGTATTAAAGAATGGATATATGAGATTGAAAGGATTAAATCTGAAAATGCACATAATATTGAGTATATTGATGTTGACAGTGAAATTGGTGAATACTAAAGTAATGGAGATGAATCTGTGAGTAGGGATATCTCCTATGGTTTTGAAAATGATTCTTATGATCAACAAGACAGTACAAAATTTTGTTCTCAGTATGAGGAGGATGAAAATATAAATTGTTGTTCTAGTGTGTATGATTGTAACTCTTTAGAGTTTTCAGATTTGAATAATATGAGTGACATTATTGTTAAGTTCAATCCACAAAATGTTTGCAACCAAAGTTATGAAACTATGTTGCAACATATAGCAACACTTTATGTGCATCATGATAAAGGTTATGATGCAGATGCAAGTTGTTGTAATGATGAAATAAATGTGCATAAAGACATGAGCACTGCAGATTTAATACCTTTATCAGATTGGGACAATGTTTACAGCATAAAAGATGAAGCCAAGGAAAATGAAAATGAAGGAGAAGGTTCACTAAGTAGTGAACAAATCTTAGAACTCTTAGCTGCTGATCTTCAGAGATATGCATCCAAAAATGTGCCCAATCTCTCATACCCAACCAGTACCTGTTTAGGTATTGATGATGTTTTTGAGGGTGTGAAGTATGATACTTATAGTATTGATTCTTTCCCTATATTTGATTTGAGTGATGGACAAGATGAAAATGCATATATGATTGATAGGTGTGATAATGTAGATTCATATGTTGATATGAACTCAGATTTTGATATGCATTGTGTGGATCTTGCTGTTAAAAATAATGACAGATATAAAGTGGTCTTCTCTGATTTGCAAGTGGTGAATGAACCATTGTCAAGTAATGATCATGTGTTTTTACTTATGCAAAGTGCTGATAGAAATTGTGATCAACAAGATGAGGTGCAGTCATTTTATGAGGAAGTTTTCCTCTCTAGTTTGCAAGCTATCATTGTGGAAGAGTGTTTATCATTTGAGAAAATTGGTAATAGAGATGCGCCTGATGTTCTCAACATTCAGAATAAGTTAGGCCACTTTTCATTTCAGCTGGGAAAGAATGGTAAAGAGTATGGCACTCTTATGTCACCGAGTGACCGACCCTTTCAGCATTGGTTTGGTTTTCAAAGGTTGAATGATTATGAACATGCTGATGATTATGTTTTATGTGATCAACTGATTAGAAGTGGTTGTGTTTCTGATCAGGTAGATGTGAATGATGATTTCAGCTTACCTTTAATTTGTGGAAACAAAAATCATGTGTTTGACAGAGGTAAGAATTGATTTCAGTTTTGATGGCTTGGGGCTATTTATAAGTTGTATGTTTTGTACAGTTGTTTTGCTTCAATCATGTGGTTTTCAAAAATGTGCCCTATTGTTCGGGTAGAATAAGGAACCCTTTGTATTTGAGAAGAGAAGATAAATGATCCATTTTGGGTGGTTTTCTTTACCACAGATTCTGAATTCTTGTGTTGACCTTGCAATCAACCATCCCCAGTCAAAGCCATTGTTAGGACTCATTAAATTTGAGTAATTTGTGAGGCCCATTTTGTTGATATGTGGCAACTGATCAACAAAGTACTGTACAATCAACACATATCCTTTCTGGGCCGGGCCGGGCCCCGGGAACGCAGGCGGAAGCCCGCGATGGGGGTTCGAGGGCGGAAGACCCCAAGAAAATTTTTTTGGGGATGCTTTTTGTTGATGAAAACCAACATTGTAATAAAACCTTAAAAAGGCCGACTTTGTTTGTTTCCCTAAAAACGCATGTTATAAGTATAGGAGTTGAGAAATACAACCCCACAGTAGCCTGAAGATCTTCTGCAAGCCAAATAACCTGTTACAAGGAGAAGCAATGAAGCAAAATCTAAAGAACAAGAAAAACACAGGAAAAAATATTCTCCAAAATATGTAATGTGATTCTTACAATGAAAAGAAAGAACTCAACCTTTAATAGGTCAAGAAACCCTAAAAAGGGAAAACTAAGTTTGCACATAATAATTAATTAAAATAATTAATTATATGCACCTAAAGTTAGCTTAAGTGTAAAAGAGATAAAGGGAACTTAAATAATTAAACAAAGAATGTTTAATTAATCAAGTAAATACCCGAATACTCTAACAATAAGTCGCTGGGATGCTTAAGGCATTATAAGGTTGATGTACTATTTTTGTTGGATAATAAGAAAGATTGGATGGTTGTGTATGGTGGACACAACCCATTTTGGGTGAACCATGTTAAATCTCTATGTTATTTGTGTCTTGTTTTATTTCTTTATCTTTTGTATTTAAATCTGCATATAATTGTTGGTTCATATTTGCTTCAGATCTACTTGAAACCCTAACAATTGGTATCAGAGCGAGGTTTTTTGTAAATTGGTAGGACTTTCAGTTTTGAGTGAGAGCAATGGAGGATTCCAAATTCAAGGTAGAAAAGTTTAGCGACCAGAATTATCTGTTATGGAAAATGCAGATGGAGGATTACCTGTATCAAAAGGATTTGTGGTGGCCATTAGAAGGAAAGGAAAACAAAGGGACCACAATGTCAGATGAAGAGTGGGACATTTTAGATAGAAAGGCACTGGGATCCATTCGATTGTGCCTTGCACTGTCTGTAGCATTCAATATAACAGAAGCAAAAATGACTATAGATTTGATGGCGACATTGGCTAAGTTGTATGAGAAACCTTCGGCTTCGAATAAGGTATTTCTTATGAAGTGTTTGTTTAATTTGAAAATGAGTGAGGGAGGATCTATAGTAGAGAACTTAAATAAATTTAATACAGTTACCAGTCAATTGTCTTCAGTAAAATTACTTTTGAAGAAGAGGTTAGGGATCTCTTGATTTTCTGTTATTTGCCAGAAAGCTGGAATAGCTTAGTTATGGTTGTAAGTAACTCTGTCTTTGGTACAAATACTTTAAAATTTGATGATATTGTTGGTGTTATCCTAAGCGAGGAAATGTGAAGGAAAAGCACAAGTGAGACTTCAACATCATCAAGTAGTGTTTTGAATGTGGAGAACATAGGAAGATCAAAGGAAAGAGGAAAAGGCTTTGGGAATGAGAAGTCACGAGGGAAGTCAAAGAAACGATGCTCTCAATCTAGAGGAAAGAAAGATTGTTGGTACTGTGGAAAGCTTGGTCATCTAAAGAAAGATTGTTGGTCTCGGAAAAACAAAGAAGGAGACAAAAATGAAAATGACAGTAAGGAAGCTAATATTGCAAGTAATACTTTACAAGATGCTTTAATCTTATGTTTGGATAATGTTAATAATTCTTGGGTAATAGATTTTGGGGCTTCATTTCATGCTACACCCCATAGAAAATATTTTTTAGATTACGTTCAAGGTGATTTTGGACAGGTATATTTGGGTGATGATGAGCCCTGTCAAATTGTTGGAAAAGGAAAGATAAAGATCAAGTTGCAGAATGAAAATGACTGGTTTCTACAAGAGGTAAGAAATGTTCCTAATTTAAGAAGAAATTTAATTTCTGGAGGGCAACTAGGTAGTGAAGGTTGCATAGTTACCTTCTCAGACAGTATCTGGAAGGTTACTAAAGGATCATTAGTAGTAGCTAAAGGTGCGAAGGTAGGAACATTATATTTGTGTACTGGTAACACTTACTCTACCTTAGTTGCTACAGATAAAGTCACTACAGGGACAACAACAATAGATGTTGCAAGAATAGATTCGATAATGTGGTACCATAGGCTTGGGCACATGAGTGAGAAAGGGATGAAAATCCTTCACTCCAAAAATCTATTTCTAGGACTAAAGAAGATTGATTTAGAGTTCTGTGAAAAATGTGTTTATGGTAAACAGAAAAGAGTCAGATTTCTCAAGGTTGGGAAAGAGAAGAAGAGTGAGAAGTTAGAGCTTGTACATTCAGATGTATGGGGACTGACTCAGGTATCATCTCTTGGTGGCTCTTGTTATTATGTTATTTTTATGGATGACTCAACTAGAAAAACATGGGTATATTTCCTAAAATAAAAATTAGATGTTTTTGAAACTTTTAAGAAATGGAAATCTTTGGTTGAGAATGAGATAGGAAAAAGTTGAAGTGTCTCAGATCGGATAATGGAGGTGAGTATTGCAACAAAGCATTTGAAGATTACTACTCCTTAAATGGGATTCGAAAGTAGAAGACAATTCCAAGAACTCCATAGGAAAATGGTGTGTCAGAGAGAATGAATAGGATTATTATGGAACGTGCGAGGAGCATGAAATTGCATGCTGGATTGCCCTTACATTTTTGGGTAGATGTTGTACATACTATTGTCTATTTGATAAATAGAGGACCTTCAACCCCTTTGGATGGTGGTATTCTAGAGGAGGCATTGATTGGTAAAAAGGTAAATTATTCTTTTTTGAAAACCTTTGGTTGTGAGGCTTTTGTCCATGTTGATAAAGAAAATAGAATCAAGCTTGATGATAAATCTCAGAAATGTACCTTCATTGGATATGGAATAGATGAATGTGGCTATCGGTTATGGGATTTTAAAAATAAGAAAATAATTAGAAATAGAGATATTATATTCAATGAGAAGGTCATGTATAAAGAACAAATGCAGGAAAAGAAGCATGAACAAGACAAAGAAGAATATGTGGTGTTGGATGAGATTCCTGAAAATGAAATGCCACAGGTACCTAATGCTTAGCAACAATAGATTGTCCCACAAACTCCTGCAAGTGTTAGACATTCTACAAGGTTAAGTAGACCCCCTGAAAGATTTTCTCCTTCTTTATATTCTATTTTATTAACTGATTCTGGTGAACCAGAAGAATATGAAGAAGCAATGTAGGTGGATGCCAAACAACAGTGGGAGCTAGGCATGAAAGAAGAGATGGACTCCTTGATGAAAAATAAGACTTGGGACTTAGTCCCTTTACTTGCATAAAAAAGAGCCTTGCCTAAAAAATGGGTTTATAGGCTGAAAGAGGAGGAAGGAGGTCAGAAAAGATATAAGGCCAGACTTGTGGTAAAAGGTTTTGCACAGAAAAAGGATATAGATTTTGATGAAATATTTTTTCCAGTTATAAAAATAACTTCAATTAGAACTGTACTTAGTCTTGTGGCTACAGATGATTTACATCTTGAACTATTAGATGTCAAAACAACTTTTCTCCATGGAGATTTGGAGGAGGAAATTTACATGTTGCAACCATAGGGATATGAGGTCAAAGGTAAGGAGAACTTGGTGTGCAGGTTGAAGAAAAGTTTGTATGGCCTAAAGCAAGCACCTCGACAATGGTATTTAAAATTTGATAGTTTCATGGCTGAACATGGTTATCATAGATATCATTATGATCATTGTGTATATTTTAAGAGATTGGATAATGGCAGTTATATTATCCTGTTGTTTTATGTTGATGACATGCTTGTTGTTGGGTCTAACATGCAACATATAAATGATCTTAAACAAAAATTAGCTAGGTCATTTGCTATGAAGGATTTGGGTGTAGCTAAGCAAATTCTCGGTATGAGGATTACATGGGATAGGAAAAATAGAACCTTGAATTTGTCCCAAAGTGAGTATATAAAGAAGGTGTTGAAAAGATTTAACATGCAGGATGCAAAAGTAGTTAGTACACCTTTGGCTAGTCATTTCAAATTGACTAAGGAGATGTGCCCAAAGGCACAAGAAGAGGTAAATAAAATGCCTAACATCCCATATTCATCATTTGTTGGCAGTCTGATGTATGCAATGGTATGCACAAGGCCAAATATTGCACATGCAATCGGAGTTGTGAGCAGGTTTATGAGTAATCCAGGTATGGAACATTGGAATGCTATGAAATGGACTCTTCGGTATTTGAAAGGAACTACTACGAAGCCATTATGTTTCAAAGGATCTAATGCTGCTCTGAGTCGATTTGTTGACTCTGATCTGGCAGGTGATATTGATTCACGGAGGAGTACTACAGGGTATGTTTTTACTATAGGGGGAACTGCAGTTAGTTGGATTTCTAGGCTGCTAAAGGTTGTTGTACTTTCAACCACTGAAGCTGAGTATGTTGCTGCTACAGAAGCCAGCAAGGAGATGATTTGGTTACAATATTTTCTAGAGGAATTAGGTCAGACACAGGAGGATAGCCCATTGTATACTGATAGCCAGAGTGCCATTCATCTTGCGAAGAACTCTGTTTTTCATTCAAGGACAAAGCACATTCAACTCAAGTACCACTTCATCCGAACTATTTTGGAGGAGGGTGAGTTATGGCTTGAGAAGATTCACACAAGTGAGAATCCTGCTGGTATGTTCACGAAGGCAGTTCCACAAGAGAAGCTGATTTCCTCATCGGTTTCTGTTGGTCTTCTTGATTGATAATTGTGGAATTTATACCAGTCAAGTCCAAGCGTTTTATCCAGTGGATGTTGTAAGTACAGTGCTATCATCTAGTATTAGTCTCCAAGTGGGAGATTGTTTGGTGTGGAGCCTGATCAGTCTCCAAGTGGGAGATTGTTGATATGTGGTGACTGATCAACAAAGTACTGTACACTCAGCAAGATATGTTGGGATGTTTTTTGTTGATGAAAATCGACATTGTAATAAAACCCTAAAAAGGCCGACTTTGTTTGTTGCCCTAAAAATGCATGTTATAAGCGGTTGTGATGCTTAAGGCATTGTAAGGTTGATGTACTATTTTTGCTGGATAATAAAAAATATTGGATGGCCGTGTATGGTGGACGTAACCCATTCTGGGTGAACCACCTTAAATCTCTTTGTTATCCATGTCATGTTTTATTTTTTTCTTTTGTATTTAAATCTGCATACAATTGTTAGTTCATATTTGCTTTGGATCTGCTTGAAACCCTAACACATTTCAAAATTTTGCTATTTCATTTTCAGAAAGGCACCTAATCTCATTTAGGTGGCCTAGTTAGAGAGAGGGTAAAATGGAGCCAGTTGATTTTCAAAGGGTAAGGCTTGGGAATCGTGTCCTACACCTTTCATTTGACCTATAAAATGTTTTGCAACTTTCAGTTTTCAATTTGGATCAATTGATCAAGTACCCATTTCAAGGGGTGAGCTGAAAGTCCATCATAGGTGCAAATGCAGATTTTATTAAGTAGCCTACTTGGAGCTCCTATAACTTTTGCCTTGTTGATCATCATGGTGAAATTCAAAGTGAACTAAATTCTATGCATAAAAGTGAGTCCACATGCCAAATTTCAAATCCATGTGAATCCATTTGCTCAGTTTGGCAAGCTCAATCCATTTGCAGTTTGTACTGTTTGCATAAGTCCCTGTTTCAGGAGATAGTCAGAGAACATTTGTAAAAGATGCCCCGGTGAATGTCATGTCAGAATTTTTATTTTGGGCTATTTTTGATATAAATGACAAGCTATGTTTAAATTTCAAGCTCCTGCCAATCCGTTTGATCATTTTTCAAAAGGGTTTCTTGAGCCACCTTATTCGGTGTTCCGTATTTTCATTGCTACATCAGTTAAAGTGGCTATTTTCACGAGCACACTATTTGTACCCTATCAGCTTCCCGGTCAAACTGAGAATTCTAAGTTTTGATCTATACTTCAAGGTACCTATGCCTCCGATTTGAGGGTGTACGAAGACCGTTTGATATTTTTAAGAAAGGCATCATGAGTTCCCTACGCATTGACTTTATCAGGTTCACAGTGTTGGCAAAGCCAGTTGGTCATCTTTGACCATTAATATTTCTTCACTCAGGATTCGTCTTGAGAAACCACTTGGCAGAGTTCATGTTTATATATCAGAATACATGCCCGTCAGTTTATGAAGTCCAGAAAGGTGTTTTGACTAGTTTGAAAAATACATCTTTGCTATTAAATGTGAAAATGTGGCGCAAGTGCCTGAAAGTTGCGAAACTCAGTTTGATGATCCAAAAACCATGTCGATCAATTCTAGAGGCATGTTCAAGGTTGCTGAGTTTTTTTAAGGGTCAGTTGCATGAAAACGAAAATCTTTTTTAGCCGGACCCACTTTGGGTCCTGACCTAGATAAATGCCCGTGCATTAATTTTATGGCAAAATAGTTTCAATTCATGGCAATGTATATCAATACTAGCTCACCTTTAAATGGCAATTTGATTTGATGAAAGAAGATTTCATTTCATTCTTGTGACTGGATAAAAAATAAAAGCTTCCAAACAAATTAGATTGCCAGGATTAAAACCAAATTCCAAATTTTTGGCAATGTCCTCCCTGCACAAATGAGAAAGAGACAATTTTAAACATTAAAGCAAATTGCAATTAGCAACAAATGCCTTTGATAGGATTAAATGCCAAAATCTCCCCTAACATGGTGTGGAAAGGGAATATGGAGCAGGTTTTGAACTTTCCAGTAATTGGCAAATCAGGAAATGAATGCCAATCTCCACCCTTCATCTCCTGCGTGGTTCCTGCTGTAAGAGGTGGCAATGAAAAGGTTTAGAAAACTCAGCAAAATGCAATTACCAGGAGTAAAGTGTGGCAGTTTGGAGGCCAATCAAACACTTCTAAGAAAATGCAATTGGCAAGGTTGATGCCAATCTTCCCTTGCCTGGTAAAACAAATTGCAAAACAGTTTCCCCTCCTCTCAATGTGAAACGTTGTTAAATGTAGAGAGAATTCCAGATATGCAATGTGCCTGGAAGGGGGCTGTATATGCATGTAAAATTCATCTTAATAACAAGTATTCAATTAGAAATCAAGGGAAATCATAAATCCCTATCTAATCAAAGAATCTAACAAACAAGACAATGAAATAATGCAATATCATAAGAATTATATATCAATTCAATAAAAACTCCCTATTCCAAGATTGCATATCGCTTCCATTACTCTTCTCTTCTCTGTGGTATGATGACTCTCCGATATTGTGCTGGTAACCTACAAGTGACACAAAGATTTGAAGTTCGTGATTATTGAAAATGGAGATTGAATGCTCAATTTATGAATTTGTGGAGAAGATTGATTGAAAGGTGGAATAGATTGATCAAGAGGTGGAACTCAAGTGAGCTCACATGAAAATTGATAGTTGAACTGCTGATTGTAGGAGTGGAACTCAATAGATGGAATGGATTAATTGAGTCAACTGATTGAGAAAAAGTTGATTGAAGGAAGAAAAAGAATGATTGGTGGAAATAAAGAAGATGACACAGAAAGCTTAAAAGCTAACTAAAATATCAAAATAGAAGTTGAAGAGATAAATGATTTAATTAATTAATTTAGCATGTGCTTGCATTTAGATTTAGATTTTGAATTTCATCTTTGCATGAGATTTATTCAAATAATTGAATTTATTTTAATTCAATTTAGTATTTGAATATATTTAGAACTTGACTTTGATTTTGAATTTGGTTTTTGAAATCATGCACATGTTGAATTTGGAAGAAATTAGAAGAATATGAAATTAAATGAAATTAAAATTTGGGGATTTGGAAATGGAAGAATTAATTAGTTAAATAAATAATTTAAAGAAACTATTTAATTATGTAGAAATGGAATTTAATTAAATAATAAAGATTATTTAATTTAAAGGATTAAATCACAATTAATTAAATAATAAATATTTAATTAATATTTAGAAGAGAGTTGAATGATTAGTTGATCAGAGATAGAAATTGAATAATTAGTAATTTATTTAAATAATTAAGATTATTTAAATTTGGGGAATTGACCATAATTAATTAAATAATAAGCATTTAATTAATATTTAGAAAATTATTAAATGATGATAAAATAGGAAATAAAATAATTAGTAAGATGATGAGGAAATATGAAATTAGAAGAAATAGTTAATTAACTTAATTAAATAATTAAATAATTATTTAATCAATTAGAGGAATAATTAGTACATGATCAATGAGACATTTTTAGGTGTCTACATGGGCATTTATAATTTTCAACAAATTGCATTTGGCAGGTATAACTCACCATACCTCCCCCTTGCGTGGTATTGGAGCAGATATTAGAAACTTTTGGCAAATGCAATTGTTGGGCGTGAAGCCAACATCTTGTTCGTGGTGGTTGAGAGGAGTTAAAAACCTTCAAACAAATGTAAAATGGAGGGTGTAAAACCAGTTCAATGCCACCTTGCCAGCAACCCTCCCCACCGTGAGTTCGAATATGGATGGAGGAGGTGTTAACTTTCAGTAAAATGCCATTAAAACTCTGAGGAAAACTTTAGAAAGTGCTGTCCTAGGAAAAACCATATATCCCACATTGGCTCGGCGAGAGTAAATTTTTGTATTTATATACAAAAACAAACACATCCATAGTGTCAAAGCCTTGAGGCTTTTGACGCAAGGTGTTGATGGGCGCCCAATGGACCCCACGCGTGCATGCACAAGCCTCAAGGAGGTGAAGAGACTAGCTAGCGACCAGGTGGACCCCATGTGGGCATGGTTCCCGAGGCAAATTTTACAGAGAAATGGCGACTTAATTGGTGAGCAGGTTCATCGTAGATCAACGATGCGCACTGTTTCGCAAAGCGAAGGTGCTCGCTAGTTACCTATTGTGAAGCAGTGAAAGGTTAAAGAGCTTGCAAGTTGAGAAAGATCAGATGATGCATGTCGATTACCCTTCAGGAAGCAGCGAAAGATGAGCTGGCAAGTCTGGGTGGTAGGTGAGCTGGCAGGTCTCGGTGAGATGGCATTGACGTGGCCGACAAGTGGCAGTCCAATGGCAGTGATGAGGCGAACAAGTGGCAGATGAGTGAGGTGGCGAAAAGTGGACCCCATGAGTGAATCATAGGTCACCACATGGCAGGACGCAGGTTGCAAAATGGACTGAAAAATTAAAGTTAAATGTATAGTTTCAACTATAGAAGAAAATTTGAAAAATTTAAATGATGGGTTTGCATTCAAGATTAGTTCGCTCAGACGGTATGTTTTACCTAAAATGGCAAGTATTATATATCATCGGAAAGGTCTTGAAACAAGGAATTTAGTCATGTAGTTTGTTTCAACAAAAACAAGACATTTTGAGAGTAGTTTCAATGGGAAGGAAAGGAGATATTTTTGCAGTTAGGGAAAAAGGGACACTTGACATGTTTTGATGCATTCTGGTCTTTTCCCCCTTCCTTCATATTCCCATTTCTTCTCAATTGACCAAAATTCTATGAGAAATGCTCAATATTTTTTGGTTTCCAATTTCTGATTACTTCCAAGGTTGCAGATTAATGTCTTCTTTCAAGTAATGGAGCCTTATTTTTTTGCTATAGGTGTTTTCTATCGCAGATTTATATGTATGTAAGACATGCATAAATTCACACAAAATTGTCTCTGAATGTATATTTTCTTTGTTACAAATTAAATTCTTTAAGAGTTTGGAGTTTGTCAATCTCAAGGAGATTGTGGTGATTGTTTGCAGACATTCTTCAAGGAAGAATTTAAACTTTGTAATCAATCATAGATAATGGGATATAGTTTTCAAGATTTGATGATTTTGTGAATGAGCTGAGTACTGCATTTTTGTGAGGCACTAATGTAGGGATATTTAAATATGAAGATGGATTTGCAATAGAGGTTCTCATTTATAGTTTGATGTATGACTCCATGCCCTTGGATAAGGCATTGGTCTTGCAGATTCTGGGGATTCTCAGAGAGTTTTAAAATCAATATCCTTTTAGTTTTTGTTTGTAGTTTTAGTTTGTTCCATCTATCTCATGCTCAAACATATTTGAGTTGTATGTGTAGATCTAGCCCATCTGTTGTAACCTACTTATTGTTGAGCCCTGGTGAGATCTATCGGCTTCTGTTGATGTTGTCATAAGTGTGTAATGGGTTTAATTCAATGCATCAAAGGTACACCCACCTAGGTTTTGTAGAGCCTGAAGAGTAGAAGGATCCATATCCTTGTTATGTTGTCCAAACCTTGAAGTTTTCATAGGTTGAAATTGGCTATTTCATAGATCAATTGCAAGTGTAACTGGGTTAACCAATTTTGGTGAACAACACCCTCCTTGGTTGTAACTTCTCTCTACTCTATTGCCTTCTTGGTTAGAGTTTCCCTAGTATCTAAAACCATTTCCTCTACCTCTGAAAGGGCCTCTTCCTGCTCTCTGTTGTCTCCCTTTACCTCTACCATTTTGCTCCTTCCTTCTGTTCAACTTCTCCTCCACCTGGAGTACCAATTGAAAGCACTTTTGGACTGTCTCCGGGGTGTGGAGATTCAAGTCTTCTTGGATTGTAAATCTCAACCCATTGAAATATCTTGCAACCTTCTCATCTTCACTCTCTTTCACCTTAGTCCTCACACACAACTTCATGAACTCCTTGGTATAGGAACTCACGTCCATAGCCTTTTGTTTCAAATTTTATCTCCTCCTATGCAATTGGATATTGTAAACCATTGGGACATAGGCTTCTTTCACCAAAGCCAACATCTTCTTCCATGTGGCTACTCTTCTCTTTCCCTCTTTCACCCTCTCATCCTAGATGAAAGTCCACCAAGTTAGTGCAGCCCCTTTCATTTTGGATTGGGCCATCTTCACCCTCTGGTGGTCTGGTATGTCTTCACTTTCAAAATAATTGTCCAAGGAGTCTATCCACTCCATCACGGTGTCAGGCTCCATCTTGCCTGCAAATATTGGCAGCTCCATCTTCACATCCATTTTTCTTCTCTCCATGGACTTTAGGACACTCATCAGGGGTCTTTGGTCTTTAGGGACCTCTATCTCTTCCTACATAGGGATCTCCTCTTCATCCCCTACTTCAATAGAGTCTCTCTCTCCCCTCTCCACTCTGTCCTTCAACTGGTCCATCTCATTTCTCAAGGCCTAATTCTCAGCCCTAACTGCTTTTCTCTCTAACATCTACTTCTTCACTAGGACATTCAATTCTGCATTGGTCATTCTTGAAGGTGCCTCATGGGATCCTTCTTCTTCTGACATCTTGTCTTCTCCTTCTCTTCCAAAGGACACTACTTTTCTCTGATACCACTTGATGTAGAGGCCTACCCAAACTCCTAGTGACAATCCCAAATAAGGTTAGGCTAGTGACCCCCTAACTACACACAAGGGTCCTATAAGGAAGGACTCTACACCTTGGATGAAACTACACACACATTCACTATGTTTAGGCCTACTCAAGATGAGTAAAAAACTCAACTCCTCAAACATGCTTTACTGGTGACGTCTACTCCTTGGGATTTTGAAGTTGGCCAAAACATGTTGTCTAAAGACTCTTTCAAACACTAGTTTTTTTTTAAAGCATCAATTTCTCATACCTCCTTTGTAAACCTGCCCTCTCAGCTTGTAGCCCTATTTGACGATAGAATGGATCTTAACTCAAAAATGTTCCACACACCCATAAAAAGAAATTAGTATTTTAGACACCCTTTTGGAAGTTGTATTGATCCCTAAAATGGTTTGGCTAGATCTCTAGATTCAAGGTCTGTTCCCTTCAAAGGCTAAGAGACCTAATAGGGGCAATTAGCCCTATTTTCCAAAGCAACTACCTTTACTGATACACAAAATAGAAACTCAACTCTATGGGAATGTGTTGGGTAGTTATAAACCTCTAATTCCAAGGTTATACTCTTGGAATCCACCGCTATGACAACTTATGATGACTGTCCTAAAACTTGTCCTAGGTAGTCACATAGAGATGCCTACCTAATCTTGCTCTTTTCTCCACACAATAAGTTTATCCTACTACACACCATGAAAAAACTAAATTGAAGAGGGTTATCTTGCATCCCTCCAAAGGAATAGTCTCCTAATGGACTGGAGTGCAAGATAAGGCCATTTTTGTTCAAACCCCTCTCCAAACCCTCAAATTCTGGGTTACAGTAAGAAGAATGGAGGGTTATTTCTACTCCAGAATAATTAAGATCTCATAACTCCACAAAAAGAAATATATTTCATCTCCCTATCTACTCCATGGATGGTGGGATCCAGATCAATCCATACAGGCACATACAACTCCTGCAAACATAGAATTTTTGGGAAAACTATAGAATTTTGTGTATTATTGATTCTCAACATCCAATTCTAGCATCATCCACCTTGGGAGTCAAGCCCACAAGTATTATAAAACTCTCCAATGGTTTCAACCAAATTTGGAGTAGGTTGGAGTCATTGAAAGGCTTCCCCAATTGATTTACAAAAAGTTGCACTTTTGCACTCAAAAGTTGCATTTTTGTAATTTTGCACAAAAAATTGTCATACTCTCTAAGGTTGGGAAGCACATACATGCACCAACGAAACACATATAAAAAATGTCTAATACCTATCAAACACAAATCTAGACCATCTATTACCCCTTTTTACCACATTGTCCCAATTGGTTTCTCAAATTGCCTAATTGGTGACATGGGCTTACATGATGGGGTTTATTGCATACATGAACCACAAGACACAATAAGACACCCTAATGATCCTAGTCTTCATCCTTAGGGTCATGAATAGATTGTTGATGAGGTGATCCTGCACCACTTCCCAATGTGGTTTTTTCCTTTATCGAGTTTTCCACGTACAAATCTTGGTGTTATGTGGATGGTATTTATTATGTGATTATTGTTTATGCTTACTTGGTTTATCTGATATTCTGATATTAATGTTTTGGGTTTCGGTATTAAAGTTTAAATTTCTAATGGTTTCGATAATCTATGAGAACTATTTCACCCCCCTTCTCAGTTGTCTTCTAGTTATTTGAACTGTCTAACAATTGGTATGAGAGCTTTGGTCCTCTCTGCAGAAAGCTTAACTGCTTGAGGAAGATCCTATGGCAACTAATAGTTCAAGTTCATCCAGTTCTTATAGAGCTATCTTTTTAAGGTATATTCTGAGGCTTAATGGAACAAATTACACACTATGGAAGATTCAGATGGAGATTCATGTGAGATGTCTTGGCAAGGAGATTTGGGAGATCACATAGAATGGTATCACACCCTATAATCCAGGATCTGGAAATCCTCCTTCAACAAACCTGGACAAGGAGCTTGAGAATGATTGCAGAGCAAGAGAAGCCCTCTTGTGTGCACTTTCTGATTAACAAATAATGGGATTAACCGACAAATTATCTGGAAAGGCTATCTGGGATAATTTGGAGACTCTTAATGAAGGTGACCCTATAGTGAAGATTGCTAAACTTGATGGTTACTGGGTGAGACATAAAAAATTGAAGATGGAAGAAGAGGAAATGATTACTGCATTCATGGAAAGGGTAAATGAGATTGTTATGGGAATTCAATGTTGTAGTGGAACTCTGAGTGAATATGAAATTGTTTCTAAAGTAATGAGAGCCCTACCACTGGCTTACAAAATGAAGGCTACTTCTATTAATGAGTTGAGAACAATGGCTAATACATTTGTCAACAAAGATACTTTGGTTGAGAAACTATCTTCTTTTGAGCTTGAAGAATCTGGACCTTCTGGAGCTGTGAAGACTGAACCTTTTTTTTTCATGCATCTACATCTACAAGAGGTAATAAAGATCGGAAAGCTTTGTATGCAAAGGAATTGGAAGATATGAAGAGAGAAGAGGATGAGTTTGAGCAACTTGAAGCACTATTTTCTAGAATAGTACCGAAAGGACCGGTAGGAAGTAAGTATGAAGGAAAATTACCTTTTAAATACTTTTCATGTAATAAATTGGTCATTTTGCATCTAGATGTCCTGAAAGAAATTCAATATTAGAAGAAAGAGTTAGAAGATCATTTAAGGCTAGCCCTAGATATCAGAACAAGTATAAATACAAACAAACATAGAGACAAATCATGCTACATAGCGGATGAGGAAGGCATTACTGATTCTGATGATGAACCGACAGAAGACTCTACTAGTGGATCCGACAATGGGAAGGAATGGGTATTCTTGGCTATCAAGGAAGATGATCTGGCACTAGAAGAGAATGTACCTAAAGAAAAGGCACTTGTTGCTAAAATTGAAGACAAGGATGAATGGGTAATTGACAATGGTTGTTCACATCATATGACTGGAATAAAGGGAAGTTTTTGTCTTTGCAAGAATTTGATGGTGGTTTAGTTAGATTTGGAGATGACAAGGCATGTATGATCGAAGGAAAGGGAACTATATCAATGGATGGTAAGAACAATACTGACAATGTTTGTTATGTTGAAGGTTTGAGGCATAATCTTTTGAGTGTAGGACAATTGGTAGATAAGGGATTTCAATTACAATTGAAGGATAGAAAATACAAAATCATTAACAGATCTGGCTTGGAGATTGCAACCGGTACACAAACAAAAGGTAATATATTTCATTATGAATTCCAGTGAGAAGACATGTTTGATTACACAGATTGATGAGAGTTGGCTATGGCATAAAAGGCTATGTCATGTGAATTTTGATTGCATTGTGAAGATCAGTTAAACTAAGGCAGTTAGGGATATACCTAATATTATGAAGCCCTATAATCCGGTATATAAAGAATGTCAAATGGGTAAACAGGTCAGAACCTCTTTTAGGAGTATACAATATAAATCAAATGACGTTCTTGATCTTATTCATATTGATTTGTGTGGCCCTGCTAGAGTTGAAAGTTTTCAAGGTGATAGATATTTCATGCTAATCATTGATGATTATTCTAGAATGATGTGGGTTACTTTTCTGAAAGAAAAATCTGAAGCATTTGAAAAGTTTAAAATCTTTAAGACTAAAGTGGAAACTGAGACAAGATTGAAGATTAAATTTTTGAGATTAGATCATGGTGGACAATTCACATCCAATGAGTTTAATAACTTTTGTGACAAGCATGGTATAAGAAGACAATTTTGTCATGCGCAAACTTTTGGGCAAAAATGAAACAACATTTATTTATTTATTTTTGAACAACATAAACTCATTAAATAATCTACATTTAATTCGAAATCAATTAAGTTTTGTCTTAACTATGATGTAAATAGAATTGTTCACTAAAATTGGATTAATTGACTCACATAATAAAGCGACATTAATTAATGAAGACTAATTATTCCCTAAGAGGGTCATCACAATCTAAATTAGTTAATTTAATCAACCTAATTAATTTGTCGCTAATTAAAGTTGAGGGATATTTAAATATCTCATTTGCATTTAAAACATTCCAAGCTAAAATAATGATAATGTTATCTTAAATTTAAAATTAATTAATTGGGTGCATGCAAATTCATTATTTAAATTTAACCAATAAGGTTACAAATTCAATGATGTTATTTGCCAAATAAATATAATTTATACTATATCCAATTTTAATTTCCCGTAAACCTTCAAATTTTGACTATTAAGTAATTTGGCCAATACTGTCCTCATAGGCTAAAAATTTACATAAAATAATCAATAGTTTTCATTTACAAATTTCCCCCAAATTAAATTTAACTTAACGTCCATATTTAATTGAATATATTAAAATAACTATATAGTAACCCTAGTTAATTAAATTAAATCAATTATGCGATTAATGTAACTATATAACATTAATCGCCATTTTAAATCCTATAAAAAAAACTATATTAAAATCATTTTTTTCCTAATCAAATAAGGAGTTTAAATTAATAACACATATAGCTAAAATAAAATGGGGGAAATCTTTTTCAAATTTTTAAAAAGAATTTCCCCCTCTTCTTATTTAATTAATTTCAAACCCTAATTAGGGTAGAGTTAATTCTTCTCCTATATTTTATTTAAAATCAACTTAACAATTCCACTTTTTTTTTTAATTTGCTAACCCTAACCCAAATGTGGGCTAGGGTTGCATTTCTAATTTTCTTTTATTATTTAAATGCTAACCCTAACCCGAAATTGGGTTAGGGTTGCATATTTTTGTTATCTAAAATCCTTCCTCTATGTTTTCAGTTTCTAGGGTTTAGTGTGTGTGTGTTTTGTGTGTGTTGCAGGGTATGGTGGAGGCGACGACCATGGAGGCGGCGATCGAAATGGAGGCAAGGCAGCGGTTTGAAGGGGTAGAGGAGTCTCCCCGGGTGCACCCATAGTGGTCAGTCACGAGTCATCCACTGTGGTTACCCACAGTGGCGGCTCTATGCCGTCCACTGTGTTTAACCACAATGGCGGTGTTTAAACATAGTCGCGGCCCCCATGTCGTCCACTATGTTTAAACATAGTGGCTTGGCCATGTCATCTACTATGTTTAACCACAGTGGCTCGACCCCTTGCCATCCACTGTGTTTAACCACAAAGGCTCGGCCCCCGCCGGCCATAGTGGCTCGGCCCTAGGCTTGATTCTCCATAATGTTTCCATGGTCACATAGATAATTTTCCTGTGCATCTCAATTACACATTAGTACTTTCCAATAGCCTCATATAATATTAAACACATAAATAAGAATACAAATCAATCACTTTGCATACAATTGACATCATACAAATCAATTTACCATATATCAAAGCAAATCCACATAAGCAATTATCATAATCCTCATAAACTTAATCCATTCATAAGATATGTATCATATTTCTAGCATCATAATAAAGTCCTGCAAATCAAATAATGACCTACACCATCTCAATGTTATCCTATTCTAGAATCATATAAAATTCTATATCCTCAATGCATAGAAATGAAGCATCAATATATCAATGTTATCCAATTCCTGGGATCATATAAAGTTCTATATCCATAATGCATAAAAATAAAGCATCCATAATAGTTCCAACATGAAAATCACTGAAATGCTAGGATGGGTCAGGGTAGGGCCTCACACCCTCCCCCTCTAGGCATGAACTTCTTCCTGGAGTTCATCAACAAGATGAGGGTACTGTGATCTCATACGTGCTGCATCCTCCCATGAAGTTGTAACCTCATCATAGCAATCCCACTGGACCCTAACCTAGTCGAGCTCTCGACCTCGAAGGGCCAACGTCCGGTGAGCCAAAATGTGAATGGGCTCCAAAGCTAGTTGCTCGTCCGACTCCACTTGCAAGACATCCCAATCTGAAATATGAGACTCATCATAGATATACTTCCTCAAAACTGATACATGAAACACATCGTGGATGCATGATAGGCTAGGTGGCAAATCTAGGCGACAAGAAACTAGTCCTGTCCTCTCAAGGATCTCAAATGGTCTGACAAAGCGAGGTGCGATCTTAGAACCCTTTCCATAATGGATTGGACTCTTATTTGGCCGCACTCTCAAGAAAACTCTGTCCCCAACCATGTAACTCAAGTCTATCCTCTTTGCATCTGCATACTTCTTCTACCTATCCTGTACCTCTCTAAGGTGCTATCTAATCAAAATTACCTATTGCTCCATATCACAAACCATCTCAAGACCTATGGCCACTCTATCCTCAATACGGTCCCAACTCAGAGGTGTCCTGCAAGGTCTGCCATACAAATCCTGAAAAGGTGGCATCCCTAAAGCAGTGTGATGCCCATTATTATAGGCAAACTCTACTAAATGAAGGTACTCCTCCCATCTGGTCTGATGATCCATGACGTACATACAGAGAATATCCTCTAACACCTAGTTAACCCTCTCTATCTATCCATTCATTTCCAAATGGTAGGCTGTGCTAAAATTGAGCTTGGTGCCCATTGCTGCCTGTAATGCCTTCCAAGAGGAAGAAGTGAAGAGCGAATCCCTATCAGAAATAATCTTGCGTGGAACACCATGAAGCCTAACAATATCTCGCAAGAACACCTGTGCCACTTCTGGTACTGTGAAGGTAGTCCAGACTGGTGAGAAGTGGGCCACTTTGGTCAACTTGTCAACTATCACCAAGATAGCATCATGGTGACGAGATGACATGGGAAGACCAATGATGAAATCCATGGATATAGTATCCCACTTCCACTCTGGTATAGCATGGGACTAGAGCAACCCACCAGGATGGCAGTGCTCCACCTTGACTCTCTAACACTCAAGGCATCAAGCTACTAACTCAACATTAAGCTACCGCATACCTGGCCAATGATATAACTACCTCAAGTCTGCATGCATCTTCTTAACCTTGGGATGCGCTGCATAAGGAGCTTTGTGAGCCTCCATGACAATGAACTCTCACAATCCCTTGGGAGAAGGTACATAGATGCACCCTCTATGGCATAATAGTCCATCAGACTCTAAGGAATAATCCACATACTTCCCTTCTAGGGTCTCTTGTGATCCAATTACCTGACAAACCTCTAGATACCATCCATCATTTGGTAACCGCTGTAATATATGATATCTCAAATCTATGCTCATACATATGGAGTATACCTCATGTCATCTCCTACTTAAGGCATCTGCAACTACGTTCTCTTTCCCCTTGATGTAGTGGACATCAAAATCATACTCGCATAGAAACTCCATCCATCTCCTCTGGTGGGCATTAAGATTAGGCTGGGTAAAGATGTACCTCACAAGTGCATGCACTACTGCTGCAAGCTCTAGGTCATGCGTAGGGTATTTAAGTTTGTGAGTCTTAAGCTTCCTAGACTCATAAGCTATAACTCAACCCTCCTACATAAGGACTGCTCCTAATCCATCCAAAGAAGCATCTGTGCATACCATGAAATCAGCCATGGGGTTTGGCACAATGAGGATAGGTGCACTAGTGAGTGCCCTTTTCAGATCCTGAAAAACCCTCTCACACCTCTCTGTCCACTCGAATTTCTTTCCCTTTCGCTGAAGGAATGTAATGGGATGTGCAACTCTGGAAAATCCCTCAACGAAGCGTCTGTAGTACCCTGCTAGACCCATGAAGCTCCTGACCTCTGTCACACTGGTTGGTGTTGGCCAATCCATAATAGCTCTGATCTTTGATGGGTCAACTGAGATACCATCACTAGATATAACATGCCCAAGGTACTTGATGTCTAATCAAAAGAAAGAACACTTCGACAAACTACCATACAACTGATTGTCCCTCAAACACTGCAAAACCTGCCTCAAATGCTCCTCATTCTCCTTCTCATTCCGAAAATATATCAAAATGTCATCGAGGAACACAATCACAAATCAGTTGAGGAAAGTGCGGAATACCCTATTTTATGAGACTCATGAATATAGCTGGAGCATTCGTAAGACCGAATGGGACCACAGTGAACTCATAGTGGCCATATCTGGTACGAAACGCAGTCTTATGGCTATCACTCTCCACAATCCTCTCCTGATGATACTCTAACTTCAGATCTATTTTGGAAAACACTTTAGCACCCTGAAGTTGATCAAACAAATCATCGATCCTAGGCAAGGGATAACGGTTCTTGATGGTTACTTTGTTCAGCTGCCTGTAATCTATGCATAACCGAAGGGACCCATCCTTCTTCTTCACAAAGATGACTAGTGCGCCCTAAGGGGAGATGCTAGGATGAATGTGACCCTTCTCTAAAAGTTCCTCAAGCTGAATCTTGAGCTCATTAAGCTCATGTGTGGTCATCCTATAAGGTGCTCTCAAAACTAGCTCGGCTCCTGGTACAAGATCTATGTGGAAGTCAATCTCTCTGCTAGGTGGCATACCAAGTAGCTCAGCTGGAAACACATCTGCAAACTCCTCAAGGATGGGATGATCATCTAGGGAAGCCTCCTTCTCAATTTCTTCCTCTCTATCACTGATGGTGATAGCAAACAACTGGCATCCCTTTCGCATGCTCCACTTAAGTTGCATAGCGGAAATCATACGAAGAGATACAGGCCTCTGAATCCTAGTGATTACTATGGGAGCACCATGATCATCCTCACACTTGATCTTTTTCAGGCGACAATCCATCTTGGCTCTGTGGGTGTAAAGCCAATCCATGCGAAGTAGAATGCCATAAGATACGATTGGTGTAACTCTAAGGTCTACTAAGGTGGTGGTAATACCAATCTAGAGTGGACATCCCCTAACCTCTGAATTGATTGACACTCTAGCTCCTGAAGCTAACTCCACTTCCCAAGTGACACCTTGCCTAACTGCCACTAGCCCGTGTTGGCATTACAGTAAGAAAGATTGTTGGCATTTCAATATCAGGAGATTGTTGATATTCAGTAAGGATATTGAGAAGGTTGTTGAAGATTATTGATATAACTGAAGAAGGATGAAAACTATCTTTATAAAATTATTTTGTCATTGATGTCAAGAAATTGATTATTTGATTCAGTATGATTTTGCCATATCTTGAGAAGATTGATTAGAAGAGAATTAAGATGTCGGTAAAAGACACAGAAAGAATGTAATGAATAAGAGGAGGAATAAGTTATTCAATGGGAAACTATTACCAAGTTAGACAATGACAAGATCATGATGTTTAGATTGTTTTGATGTCCTACATATGTTGTTGATTGTAAGGTTAATACTATACTATGTCACCAAGCAAAGAACCTAGTCGGTAAACCCTAAGGTTATCGATATCGGTTAATGAAGGCGAAATGTCTACCGAGTAAAGTTTAGTATTTACCAAGTTGCAACTGAGTTATGACAGTGCGCATTGGATGGATAAACACATTACTTAATGAAGGACAATGATTAGCTGGAGATGTATAAATGATTGGTATGCCATGCATGAAGTTTGTTAAGGATCTATGGCAAAGGAAAATTGATAGGAAGATCTACAGTGCAGATTGAACCGCAATAACCTTGTGCAAGTTCCAAGAAAGGACTACAAGTCCTGAGGCAAGGTAAAACATTCGACAGGATACATTGAACCTAGTCAAGTTTGAAGATCTGATGGCTAAGATTAATCATGGGAAATGTGATCAAAGAGATTAAGCGGTTAGCAATTGTTTATAAATAAGGAATTGTTGATAACCAATGTATGTGGGCAAGTGTATGCATAGGGGATGCTACATAGTGATTACCAAGAACAGAAGCTTGAAGACCTATTTGAATAACAGAGTAGAGAGCCTAGTAGAGGGACAAGATAAGTCTTATGACTAGATTGTTTTGAGCAAATAAGAATCTGCTTTAGCATTTTAGATGTGAAGTTGCAGAAATATTTTATTACTGTTATTTTGTAAGTGATAGAAAATCTCTTAACTGAGTGGACTTAACAGTCTTATTTGTAAACCCTCTAGCAAGGTAACATTCTAGTTGAGTGTTTGAAATCCTTTAACAAAGTCACTTCTAACAAAGTGAAGATCCTAACAGATCTGAGGGAAATCCCTTAACCGGGTCACATCTAGCAATGTGTTTGTAATCTTTAACAGGATTTGTTGTTAATCGAGCATACTCTAGAAGAGTATATTTCTTAGTGGGTCTAAAATCCCACAGTGGTTTTTCCCTATTTGGGTTTCCACGTTAAATCTGGTGTTATGAGTGTTATGATGATTATGTGTTTATGAGTTTGCATGTTTAGAAGTTTTGGTTATATTGCTGAAGTATAAGTTACCGAGGTTGAATCTATTCTTTTTATGGAAGATTAAGTTTGTACGATTCACTCCCCCCTCTCATCTTGTTAGCTATTGGAATCTATACTTTACATTAAGTATCAGAACTATCAATTGGTATCAGAGCTTTGGACTGTTATCACTATTTAAAATGGGTTTTCTTTTCCCATAAATCGGCTAAGTTTTGAAATTTTGAATTAGACATGCTATCAATTGCTTGTGCTTTGTGTTAGGTCCTAGGGGTTTAGGGTTTTAAATCTTAAATTTTTCAATGTTTATCAAAAAACCCTCTGGTTTCTATTTCTTCGTTACTTTATCCACTTAAGTAATGGGTCTCAGGTTTGTAGGAAGTGTCCCCCCTTGTCATTTGCCTAGGTGGTCATTTGAATTAATCGTAAAATTTTATGCCTTATATATTTTCCTCCTAATGTTATCGGGCCCAGTAAGTTGTGTGTATCTCTCAAGAAGATCTATGGTTTTCGCTATTTTGTTAGGCGAAGTTGCGCGTGGTTTAAGACCCGCGAAAAGGCAGAAAGGAAATGTGTTCTAAATGGCGATTTTGGTCCGGTTTAAAGAGGTCTCATCTTGTCCAAGATCCAACGGCTGGTGTTATTTCACAACCTAAACTTGCAAGCTAAATACCTTTTGTGAAATGGCGAAAGCATTTGGTGGGACCTTGCATGCGAGGATTTTCTAAGTGACTAAAAGGTGATCAAGTCCAATCTGATCCGACGGTTCTTGTTGTCTCACAGGATGAAAATGCTTGACAGTTATCTTTTGCGAAGTGGCGAAATGACATGGCACTCCAAGTAGACTGTCTAGCTGGTCGAGAGGGTGAGTAAGATGATGGTACGTGGCAGAGGCCACAATAGTTAGTGAGGCGGGTCCAAGGGTTAAAAGAAGGTGGGTCCTAGAAGTGAGTCATGTCGTGGGATAAGAGGTGACTTGGCAGATACAGGGGGCAAGGATGAGGTGGAACCCAGTGTTTTCTCTCAGCAAATGAAAGACTGACATGTTAGCTTTGAAAGTGACTAGATGCTAGGTGTTTGAGGTTGAGTCAGAGTGCCCATGTCTGTCAGAGTTAGTTCAGATGGTTAAGCATCGAGCAAGTAAAAAACAATCTAACGGCCCTCGTGAATTCGCAAAGGTAAAGTGCTCATGCTTTATGCTCTGTGAAATGGCGAAAAGGTTTTTCGTCCCCAAAGGTAGATAAAACATGAGGCTAAAGGAGGATCAACTTCATTTTGATCCAACGACTGGCATTATTTTGCTATTGCAAGATGCTTGAAGGATATGCTTCATGAAATAGCAAAAGTAAAAGGGATTCATCTAGGTGTCAAGCTAGATGGTGACGTGTACGTAGACACATGGTTTCAGAAGAAGTTGAGGGCCCGCCAAGGTGTAACCAATAGTAAAAGGGAGAGACATGTGGCTGACGTTGAACTAGGCTTGAACAGTTTTCTAAAACCAATGGTTGAGTGCCACGTGGTAGTCAATAACCAATGAAAAGGTGGCGTAAGTAAAGCAGGCATAAAGGGTTTCCCTTAAAGGATGCTCATCTCCAATCTGATCCAATGCCTCACGTTGTTTCGTGGCCTGAAGTTGAAAGATGTTTAAGCTTCATGAAGTAGCAAAAGACTGCTAGCAGTCAAGGTAAAGGCGCGGTTAATGAAGATGTCGGCGGTCCCGGTGAGAGTTAAATGCCAAGTAGTTAGAATTCCATCTAACATTTGGCATGGCTTCATGAAGGAGAAGTGCTCGAAAGATAAAGTCTCCAAAATGGCTAAAAGGAGGTGGGGCCAGTGCGAAGGCAAGACTATTAAGTCAATTTAACAGCCAATCAAGTTTCTTTTGATCGGACGGTTGGCGTGATTTCATTTAACGAAATTGCTTGAAGGTTATGCTTCATGAAATAGTGAAAGAGTGAAAGGAAAGAATTGCAGGAATGTTGTGACCCGTTGGAGTGAAAATTTGAATTCTTTCAAGAATTCAATTCTGAAGGGACAACCGAAGCATGCGAAATCAATGTCGCAGTTAAGACCCTGGGTACCATATATGATCTCTTGTCGATTGAGTAAAGGTATCATTCAAAAGAATTTTTGCAGAAGAGAAGATACAGAGCTATTGTCTTCAAATACAGAGTGAGTCAATTTAGTTGCAGAGAAAATTCCTTCGAGATAAAATCAGGTTTTCTTGCACTCTTGTGTGGCAATTTCTTTGTGGTGTTTTAATTAAGGTCTTGATTTGTCACTGAACCATTTGGGGGTAGTATTTTGATTGCTTGCATTTTCAAAATGGCACCTAAGAGAGAGTTTTCCAGGAAAGTAAATTATCAGGAGAGGGCCATTTGTGATGATTTTCTTGAGTAGTTGACGTTGTCAACTATTCAGGCATCAAAGGTAAAAGAATTAGTGCCTAGAGCTCCTCATTTGAAGATAGGAGAAGGGCTATATGATAAGGGCAACTGGTTGAGAGATCCACAGGTCGGATTGTCTGGGTTGAGGTTATTCAAGGTTGGATTTGGAATGAGAAATTCTCCAGCCCCACAAAATAGCATCTGGGAATTAGATGTAGGGAAGTTGGTAGTTCCAGGGGTATTCATGGACATGGATATATTGAGTCAATTTGCACATAATTATGATCCAGTCACAAGAAGCATTAGGGACATAAATGGAAAATCCCTTATTGAAATCAATAATGAAGAGTTCAGAAATGCTTTCAGGCTCAATGAGTTTACAAATTTTCTGGAACCCATTAATTTTAAATCATTAGCTTAAGTATACGGTGCATAGAGAAATCACCTTAGGAGTGGGCCTCTTAAGGAATTTTTTGTAAAGATAGGTGGGTTGATAGTTGTAGGACCCAACATAGAAGAGCCCTTCTCATTGAATCTATTCACCCTCAGGGCTAAGGGAATGTATTGGTCACTCTGCCAGATTTTGGGAGAAGATGCTAAAGCAAATATGCCTAATCACTACTTGCTAATGATTGCTCAAATTTTGAATCCTTCCCTTACAGTAACATTTGACTATGCTTCTTTCATTACTGATGCTATCCATGGAGGGCTAATAGGAATAAAAAATGGGAAGGTGAATAGGCCTTTTGGATGGTATTCACTCCTCATGCATCCATTTTTGTTCAAAGGTAGTGATTACTTTGCCAGTGTACTAGACCTCATAAAAGAGAAAGAGGGAGAAAAGATGCCAGTGCAACTATGGAGTACTATGTTGTCATGGGATAGAGAGGATGTCAGTTTCTTAAAATTTGATAAATATTTTGCATCCAAGATTAGGACTCTCCTCTGCTCAGAAAACCCAAGAATCCCTAAGGTTCTTTTCGAATTTGTTAGACCAAAATAATTTGCAAAGAATATAAAGATTGTTCATAATTGGGGTGACATTTACCTATACCTAGTCTCAATAGTTTTCAGAGTTTTTGGTTTCAAAGACACTCCATTCTTGTTGCCCTATCAGGTCCCTCTCAAAGTGGGAATTGCAAAAGTCCTTAGACAGATTGGTAGTGTACAAGAGGTAGAGTTGACAGGCAGGGGCAAAGGGACTATTTTCCCTACGGTTACCATAGCCCTTCAATTTATAATAACCAAGGAAGGTTGGAATTGTTTTGAATACTTTCTCAAACCTTATCATTTGTCAACTGCAGTATCTAGGTGTGATGATCCAGAAGACTTCTTCAATGGCATGTTTAGAAAGAGAGTAGTGTGCAGAGGTAGACCCTATCAATTTCAGTTTCCTAAAGACCTCATTAGAAATGAGTTTGATTTGGATGAGTAGGAACTGAGGAAGGAAAAATGGGTGGCTTATAAGAAAGCCTTAGACTTTGTAGATCAGTTTGATGCCCGCTATGACCCGTTGTCTAGTTTTTTCCCTTTTGAGGAGAAAATAAAGTTTTTAATTGTTTGCTTTGAGGATGTGATACAGACCCTGAAGGAAAAGAGGGAAGCTGTGATTAAAAGCAACCCTGAGAAGGCAAGAATGATTCTAAGTAGGTCTGCCTCCACCAGAGCAATCCCTCCTGGTGATTATACACTACACAAGAAATCTAGTTATAGTGTGTTGATGCCTACAACAGGGGAGCCCTCTACATCCATAGGAAAAAGGAAGATACAAGATGTCATTGACATCCAAGAGAGCCCTAAGAAGCAGAGAGTAGGAAAAGAAGTACAATCTGATACACCCTTGTACTCTCCATCCCAATCCCCTATCCACATAGGAGATGAGCAAGCAGCAGCTGAACAACTGATACAGTTAGGCAGTTTAGGGGAAATTGCCTACACTTATGATGAGGTAGAGGAAGGAATGCTAGAAGAACCCCTTGCTGCTGAAATGAACATTACTACCACTGAACTTAAAGGCCAGGAGTGGGATCCTGAGATCAAGCAGGCTAGTGATGACTTCTTGGCTAACAACAATTTTGTTACATCAGGAGCATTTATGCAGTTTGTATGGAAACAAAATATAGATAAATACAATGCAGGATGCAAGAAGAGAAAAGGTGAGCAGCCTAACAAAGATCTACCTCTGGTGGAGGAGGAGATAAAACAAGAAATTATGGAAGAATTTAAGACCATCACTCCTGAGCAAGGAAGAGATATGGTGGCACAAACTGAAGTGCTTATTCTCCTTGAGTGGGACATAGCAGATGCCCTAGTACTAGAGGTAGTGAGGAAAGAAACCAAGCCCATGGAGGGAATTACTTTCAGCAAGGATAATGCTGCACTCATCATGTGGTCTCTAAAGAGAGATGAAAATAAGAGAAACAAAGATACCCTAGGGTCAAGTTACCTTGGTGGGATGATAGTGAAGAGAGTGCAGAACACAGGGGTGGTAGAAGCTACTAGCACTGTGCTAGAAACTACAAAATTTAGTGTTGCAGTAGCAGAAAAAGAGGTTAAGGAAAAAGCAGACCTCCAAGTCAAGTTGGAGATAATTTTGAAGGCCTATAATAGTGCTAAGGAGGAGGTAAGAGGTAAGGATAGCATCATTGCTAAGTTACAGAGCCAGTTGACAGGACAGTACCATCAAGGTGAGTCTTCAACATTGATGATCTCCTCCTCTCCTGCAAGACCTCCACCTAGCAGCCCCATCATTGAGTTCCCACCATCTCTAACACCTTCTAGCTCCCATATGATTGAGATTACTCCTCAAGAGCTAGAGAATTTGAAACAGGCTCAGGCCTTGTATGCCAGGAAATATGAGGAAAGGGTAAGGGCTACTGTTTCAAGTTTTGCAGATACAATGAATGCCTCACTACTATATAATAATATAAGAAAGGTTTTGGATATGTGGAATGAGCTCAATGGAGATAAGGCCATTTTGACACCTATTTTTGACAAGTGGAGGCCTAGAGAGCAGGATTTGGAGCTTATTTGTGCATCTTCTGATGAAGCAGGGGCCAATCCTATCATCAAATCCAATTGTGACATCACTAAAGACCTAATAAAATTAGCAGAAGGGGTGGATAATGCTGATGGGAAAATTAACTTGTACAAAAAGGAATATGTTGATCAGGTTTTTGAGTTGCTCCCAAGAGTTTTTGTTAGCCCAGATCAACTGAAGGATAAACAAGTGTGGCTTAAAGAATTAGAGGCCAAACTCTCAGCTAGAATAAAAGGAATTGTTGATTTAGATGATGCTTCCTTCTTTGTTGTGACAATTCAGGAGATAGAGAAAATTAAATCTCATTATGGTTTTCTCAATTTAGAGGTCAACAAGATGAGAAATTCTTGGAAAAGGTTGACCAAGGCTAAGACAAAAGTGATTAATTTCACGTGGCCAAATGATGATGTATACAATGAATGGACAACAAAATATGCCATCCAGGATGTAGAGCAGTTAGAGGGCACTCCTAAATAGTTAGAAGAAGTTGCAACCGGACAACAAGTTGAAGAAGTTGCAGAGGTCGAAAAGGACTTGTAATTGTTTTTGTAAAAGGCTTTGTAACTTCTTTTGGAAAAGAAATGATTGTAACAAATTCTCCTAGGAAAGTCCAAAGCTATGTGCATCCATATTGTTATAAATGGATACCAAGACCAAGAAGAGGATGACCACAAAGAATTATAAGAAAATGCTGCAGAAATATATATTTGAGCTTTTCTAAGTTTAATGGAGAATATTCAAAAGTTTTTGTAATACTTTCTTGAAGAATATATCAATATACAGACCATCGGTTTTTAGTAAAACTTTGTGTCGTCTTAAAATGTCCTTGCAATTGTTTACTGTTTCATTTTGAATAATCTAGGGTTATTTGTTTGAATGGGGTTGTAAGGCAATTTTCAGTAGATGTGTTTGCCAGCTTTTCTCTTTAGGAGGGAAATTAAATATGCGGGGATCACTTCTACTAGTATATTCTTTGTAGGATACTTTGAATCTTGATGAGGATAGTTTGATTTGGTATGCATAAATTCTTATGTGTGTCAGGCATATATAAGGATTAATAGAAGCCGAGCCAATGGGATGTGTAGAAATATTTTGTTTGGGGAGTATTGTTTGAATTTAGATGACTCTGTGACATTGGATAAGGCACTGGTATAGATCGAAGTTGTCTATTACATGTTTTGTTGGTCAAAATATTGAATATGAGTATAATTTTCATTCCTTTGTTTCAGTTAGTTTCAAGGTGATTAGATCCACTGGTTTTCTGGACTGGTTTACTATGGATTTATCTTTTGAAGGTGTGAATTTAGTTCACAAAGGTATACCCGCCTGGACTCTGAGTAAGTCCGAAGTGTAGAAGGTTAAATCAAACCTTGTCATATGTTGTCCTAAGAGTTTCCTTCCCTTTGATATCTCTTCTGCACAGAGTTCAATCATTTTATTATAAGGATGTTAAAGTGAATCAGATTTTGAAGACAACATGAACTCCGAAAGAAAAGTTTAAAGGTACTTGAGGAAAAGATCCGAAGATGTATAAAAGGGATGCACCGAAGCTGAACAAGTCAAGTTTCTCCACATGGTAGAAAATGATGAAGCTGCATTTATCAGGAATTGGAGAATATGCAACATATTATTTGGAGAATGATTACATTGCACCAAGCACCAACCCTATGACCTTGGAAGAGATAAAGGCAAAGCAAGAACATATTCAAGCTATGATTGAAATAACATCAGCATTGACTGACTTTGAGTTTAATGATCTAGAAGGCTATAATGATGCAAAAGCAATGTGGACTAAGCTCATATCTGTGTATGGAGGTGATGAACATGTTCAAAGAGAAAAAGTAGATAGTCTAAGAGGAAAACTTGAATCCATGAGAATGAATGAAGGTGAGAACATAACCCAATATAGTACAAGACTAAAGGAGATTGTCAATCAAATTAAAGGAGCAGGTGGAACTATTGAAGAAAAGGATATAACAAGTAAGTTGTTGAGAACCCTTCTACCAGCCTATTCTATTCGAGTCTCTACAATCAATGAATTGAGATCTGTACATAACATGCCAGTTTCTTTGGATGCTACTACTGGTAAGCTACATGCATTTGAGTTAAGTAATTTTGATAACAGTGGGTCTTTAGTAAATAAAGTTGAATCTGCATTCAGTTCTTTTCATATTAGTGAATCTGATGATTACAATGATATAATGAGTAAGTACTCTGAAGGGAATCATAGTGGAGCAAAGGAAAGATTTCGTAAGAACATGGAAGAAGTGCACAAGCTGTATGAGGAAATCAAGAAGCAAGAAGAGTTTGAAGCATTATTAGCTAGAAGGTTATCAAGAGGAAAAGATAAGTATAAAGGGAAGCTACCTTTAAAATGTTTCAATTGTGATAAGATAGGGCATATGGCTTCTAATTGCCCTGACAAAGAATCTAGTGAAAAGAGAGAATACCGAGATAACAGGCAGAGAGACAACCAATACAGAGGACACTGAGACTTCAGAAGGAGAGATAGAAAGACGTGTCTAGTAGCTGATGAGGAATCCAATGATGACAAATATGATGAAACTGATACTGAGGAAGTTGTTTATGTGGCTATTAAGGATGGATCTGATGAAGAGAGGTATGAAGAAAAAACCCTAATATCTCACATAAATAATAATGATTCTTGGATCATAGATAGTGGATGCTCACATCATATGATAGGTGATAAACACAAGTTTGTTAAATTAGAATACTATGATGGAGGCTATGTAAGATTTGGTAATGATGCACCATGTCTGGTGAAAGGTAAAGGATCTATAACACTTCTTGACAATGCTAAATGTGATGATGTATATTGGGTTGAAGGATTGAAATACAATTTGTTGAGTGTAGCACATCTAAACAATATAAAATACCGAATAGAATTTCAAAAAGGAATTGTCAGAGTTCATGACAAGCATGGAAAGTTAGCTGCTACCGGGACACAAACAAAAGGTAATACATTTCTTCTTGACTCAACTATGAGCAAGTGTATTTATGCAAAGATAGATGATACCTGGTTATGGCATAAAAGGTTTTGTCATGTAAATTTTGATAATCTGATCAAAATAAGTAAGAAGCACCGAGTAAGAGGTCTACCAAGTCTTGAAAAACCTGAGAATGCTATGTGCTGAGGATGCCAGATGGGTAAGATGACAAGATCAAGCTTTACAAGTAAATCCTACACTTCTAAAGGAATTTAAGATCTAGTACATACTAATCTTTGTGGTCCTATGAAAGTTCAAAGTTATTATGGTGATAAGTATTTCATATTATTTGTGGATGATTACTCAAGGATGATGTCAGTCATGTTTTTAAAAGAAAAATCAGAAGCTTTTCAAATGTTCAAATGGTACAAGGAAAGAGTTGAAAATGAAACAGGAAGACAACTGAAATGTCTTAGATCTGATAGAGGAGAAGAATTCACTTCTGATGAATTTAACTTATTCTGCAATGATCATTGTATAAAGAGGCAAGTATTTGCACCAAGAACACCTCAACAAAATGGGATAGCCGAAAGAAGAAACAAATCAATTTTGGATTGTGCCAGAACCTTGATGATAGAAAAGAGGGTACCTCAAACATTTTGGAGAGAAGCAATCAGCACTGCAATTTACACCCTAAACCAAGTTCAATTGAAGAAAGGAACTATGAAGACACCATATGAGATTTGGTATGACAAGAAACCTAATTTAAGTTATTTCAAAATCTTAGGAAGTAGATGCTATGTTCACAAAGATGACAGAAATGGAAAGTTTGATCAAAAAAGTGAAGAAGGAACATTTCTTGGTTATTCTTCTAGAAGTAAAGCATTTAAATGTCTGATCAAATCATCTAACAAAATAGTAGAAAGTACAAATGTGAAAATTGATGAATTTGTAGAAAGAAATGATGAAGGAAATTCCAAAGAACTAGAAGATAATGAAGGATTTGTTTATGTTCAACTGAGAAGTCCTACCGAGAAAGCTGCTGAAGAAAATGAAGATAATGTCCAATTACCGAGTGATCAAGAAGACCATACAGAACCTACCGAGCCTATATTAGCCAAGTATGTCAGAAGACATCATGCATCAAGTTAGATTATAGGAGATAAGGATGATCTAGTGATGACAAGGAACAAATTGAGACAGAACACATGTCTAATATTTGAATTTGAACTGAGTATAGTGAAAGAGGCATTTAACAGTGAAGATTGGGTAAATGCTATGACATAAGAGATTGATCAAATCAAGAAAAATGATACATGGACACTGATCCCAAGACTGAAGGACAAAAATGTAATCGGTACTAAGTGGATTTTAAGAAACAAGCTAAATGAGAAAGGCGAGGTCATTCGCAACAAAGAAAGACTAGTTTGCAAAGGTTATGCTCAAGAAGAAGGAATAGATTATGGTGAGACTTTTGCACGTGTGGATAGACTTGAGGGAGTAAGAACATTGTTGGCATATGCTGCTTTCAAAAATTTCAAGGTATATCAAATGGATGTTAAATCTGCTTTTTTGAATGGTATACTAGAAGAAGAAGTTTATATTGAAAAACCTAAAGGATTTGTTGAAGACAAGAGTAAAAATCAGGTATGCAAACTGAACAAAGCTTTATATGGTCTAAAACAAGCACTTAGAGCATGGTATGCAAGATTGCACTCTTATTTAGTCAAGATTAGTTTTATAAGGACAAGTGAAAATAACAACATGTACATGAAGAAAGATGAGGACAATGGAATATTGATCTTAGCCATATTTGTTGATGACACTATATTTTGTGGAAATGACTCTCTATGCAAGAGCTTTGGAAATGAAATGTGCAAAGAATTTGAGATGTCACTAATCGGTGAGATAAAGTATTTTATAGGTTTACAGATATTGCAAATGAAAGATGAGATTTTCATTACTCAATCCAAGTACATAAAGGAAATCTTGAAGAAATTTGGAATGGAGGATTCTAAACTAGTAAGTACTCCTATGACTACTAACCGTAAATTATCAAAGAATGATGAATATGTATCTCTTGATGAGACACTTTACTGATCTATGATTGGAAAATTGCAATATGTTGTGCATAGTAGACCGGATATAGCACATGCAGTAGGTATTGTAGCAAGATTCTCTACAGATCCCAAGGAAACACATATGACAACAATCAAGAGAATTTTCAGATACCTGAGAGGCACTGAAGATTATGGCTTAGTATATGAAAAGAGGAATAATTTTAATTTAAAAATTTATACTGATGCTGATTGGGCAGGCAACATTGATGACAGGAAAAGCACAAGTGGTGGAGCTTTCTTTTTGGGAGAAAGACTAGTGGGTTGGCTTAGCAAGAAATAAGGATGTATTTCACAGTCAATAGCAGAAGCTGAATATGTTGCTACAACATTGAATTGTACCAATATAGTATGGATCAAACAACTGTTAGAAGGTATAAATGAGAAAGTTATCGAGCCAGTAACTATATTCTGTGATAATACTAGTGCCATTAACATTTCAAAGAATCCAATAATGCACTCTAAGACAAAGCATATATCTATAAAGTATCATTATCTCAGAGAAAAAGTTCAAGAGAAGAAAGTTGTGCTGGAATATATTAGTTCAAAGGAGCAATTAGAAAATATATTCACAAAGCCATTGCCAAGGGACACTTTTGAGTATCGTAGAAGCAAGTTAGGGGTCCTACCCCTATCTTCTACTCACTAACCGAGTTTGGTGAAAGCATCAATTCGATGAATCTATAAAATATTATGTGTGGATTGATGTTGATTTACACACTTTAGAAGGTTTTTCTAAAGGTATGCAGGAGAAAGTGAATAGAGATAAGTTACTCTGACCAAGACTGAGATGATACACAGCAAGGTAAATCACTTCACTGAGGATGAATTCATGATTTAGTTCTTTTACTTTTTGGCATTGTTGTCAAAGGGGGAGAAGACTAAATGGTTGACTGAAAGGTAAAGCCCTAAATGATGAATAACAGAAGACTAATGATAGGGGGAGAATATTAACGGAGAAGACTAAATGCAAGTCAATAGCTCAGAAGCTTAATGAAAAAGGGAGAAGACTTCAGAAGATTTTAATAGCTCAAGGATAACAGGAGAAGTGTAACAACAATCTGAATCCGAATCAATTTGAATATTTTGTTGGTATTACCATTTAATTGTTGGTTTTGCCATCAATGCAAAAGGGGGAGATTGTTGGCATTATAGTAAGAAAGATTGTTGGCATTTCAATATTAGGAGATTGTTTATATTCAGTAAGGATATTGAAAAGGTTGTTGAAGATTATTGATATAACTGAAGAAGGATGATAACTATCTTTATAACATTATTTTTTCATTGATGTCAAGAAATTGATTATCTGATTCAATATGATGTTGCCATATCTCAAGAAGATTGATTAGAAGAGAATTAAGATGTTGGTAAAGGACACTGAAAGAATGTGATGAATAAGAGGAGGAATAAGTTATTCAATGGGCAACTATTACCGAGTTAGACAATGATGAGATCATGATGTTTAGATTGTTTTGATGTCCTACATATGTTGTTGATTGTAAGGTTAATACTATACTATGTCAATGAGAAGTCGGTAAACCCTAAGGAACCTAGTCGGTAAACCCTAAGGTTATCGATATCGGTTAATGAAGGCAGAATGTCTACTGAGTAAATTTTAGTATTTACTGGGTTGCAACTAAGTTATGCGAATGCGCATTGGATGGATAAAAGCATTATTTAATGAGGGACAATGATTAGCTAGAGATGTATAAATGATTGGTATGCCATGCATGAAGTTTGTTAAGGATCTATGGCAAAGGAAAATTGACAGGAAGATCTACAACGTAGATTGAACCGCAATAACCTTGTGCAAGTTCCAAGAAAGGAATACAAGTCCCGAGGAAAGGTAAAACATTTTCAGATCGAAAGGATACATTGAACCTAGTCAAGTTTGAAAATCTAATGGCTAAGATTAATCATGGGAAATGTGATCAAAGAGATTAAGCGGTTAGCAATTATTTATAAATAAGGAATTGTTGATAAATAATGTATGCAGGAAAGTGTATACATAGGGGATGCTACATAGTGATTACCGAGCACAGAAGCTTGAAGACCTGTTTGACTAGATTGTTTTGAGAAAATAAGAATCTGCTTTAGCATTTTAGATGTGAAGTTGCAGATATATTTTATTACTGTTATTTTGTAAGTGATAGAAAATCTCTTAACCGAGTGGACTTAACAGTCTTATTTGTAAACCCTCTAGCAAGGTAACATTCTAGTTGAGTGTTTGAAATGCTTTAACAAGGTCACTTCTAACAAAGTGAAGATCCTAACAGATCTAAGGGAAATCCCTTAACTGGGTCACATCTAGCAATGTGTTTGTAATCTTTAACAAGATTTGTTTTTAACCGAGCATACTCTAAAAGAGTATATTTCTTAGTGGGTCCAAAATCCCATAGTGGTTTTTCCCTATTTGGGTTTCCATGTTAAATTCGGTGTTATGAGTGTTATGATGATTATGTGTTTATGAGTTTGTATGTTTAGCTGTTTTGGTTATATTGCCGAAGTATAAGTTACCGAGGTTGAATTTGTTGTTTTTATGGAAGATTAAGTTTGTATGATTCACCCCCCTCTCATCTTGTTAGCTATTGGCATCTATACTTTACATTAAGTATCAGAACTATCAGCCCGCAATGCTTCATAACCAATGGAGATATAAAGGAGTCAGTAGGTCCTGAGTCAAACAATATAGAAATACAGATACCTTTGATCATACCTGCAACCTCAATAACTGTGCCCTAGTGCTCTGACTGGTGATTGTCAACCGCTGCGAAGACCCTATGGAACTTTCCCATATCTCCAACTATAGGCTCTGATGCTGCCATCCTTTGACTACTTGCCATCTGACCCTACAGGCACTCTCTCGCTATGTGCCCCATGGCTCCACATGTCAAACAAGCATTGCATACCTGAAACTATGTACCTCGAGGCCTAGAGAAAGGTTGTCCACCTATCCTGCTCAAACCACTGTACCCACCCCTGGAGGACTGCTAAGTCCATGCTAGAGGTGTGTAAGTACCCTGTGCTCTCTGGTCGCGCCTAGGACCCTGTGAATGCCACTGCTTAGGATTGGAGCACTGATGTCCCTGAGGGGGCCTCTGCCTTTGATTCTGTAGTGATTGCTGTGGAGGAGGGGATTTAAAGGACCTTGATGCATTTCTGTGGTTGCCTTTCCAGTGGGGTTTCTAAAACCCAAAAGATTGGGGTGTCGGGTTTCAGTTCTGAAACCGATCCCTCATGTCTTGTGGCCTGACTTGAATCTCCTCTGCTACCAAGGCCTTCTCCATGGCAACCCAAAGGCTTCCTGGAGCAGCCATCCTCACTGGTCCTGCTATCTCGACATTCAGTCCCCTGATAAAATGATTAACGAGAAGCTTCTCGTCCTTCAAGTAATCCACATATGGTAGGAGCTCAATGAAACTACTCTTGTACTGGGTCATTGAGAGACCCTTCCGCTGGAGGTCATGGAACTCATCTATCCTATGCTACTTGAAGTGCTCTGATAGGTATCTCTTCCTCAACCTCTCTGTAAAGATCTCCCATGTGAGGGTGTCTGCAGCTAGGCCACACTTGTATTCCTCCTGTCTCCACCATGTGGAGATCAACCCACTCGAAAGGTGGATTGCTACTTGTACCTTCAGATTGCTTTTGTAAGAACACAATGAAAAACACTGATCTAGGCTCAAAAGCCAAGCCTCAATTTCTATCCCATCGGTAGATCCCCCAAAAGATGGTGGCTGGAGGCACAAAACCTCTCTAATCAGATCCCCTGAATCTTGATGTGCTCTTTCAATATAAATAGGTGCAACTACTAGAGGTGGTCTGAGTAGATGAACAGACTCAGGCTCATGCTTAGCCTGGCCCTCTAAGGGATTAGGAGCTGGACTCCTACTCCATTCCCTAAATGCTAATCTATGGCTCCCCGAGTTTTGGTTTTCTGCATGACGGTCGACTGCTGGAAGCCTATCTTGAACTATCCCAATCAGGTTCTGAAGTGCTAATAAGATGTCTTGGTTTGGGTCAACCAGTGGTTCAAGAGGAGCTTCTGGGTTCCCTTTCGGAACCGTTTCCTCCCTATCAACATCTTCGCGTGCCAAGTGTGCACGCCTAGGACCCCTACCGTGCTTGAGAGCTTGTTGTGTAGTCGGAGGCATCCTTGTGAGAAAATAAAATAAATAAATAGTTTTGGAGAAAAATTTAATTAATTAAATAATTAAAGTGAAACATAATGGAGAAAGGTTCCTAGTGTTGGAAACCTTGCTCTGATACCAAAATGTCATGCCCAAACTTTTGGGCAAAAATGAAACAAAATTTTTTTATTTTTTTTGAACATAAACTCATTAAATAATCTACATTTAATTTGAAATCTATTAAGTTTTGTCTTATCTAGGATGTAAATAGAATTGTTCACTAAAATTGGATTAATTGACTCACACAATAAAGCGACATTAATTAATGAAGACTAATTATTGCCTAAGAGGGTCATCACAATCTAAATTAGTTAATTTAATCAACCTAATTAATTTGCCGCTAATTAAAGCCGAGGGATATTTAAATATCTCATTTGCATTTAAAACATTCCAGGCCAAAATAATGATAATGTTATCTTAAATTTAAAATCAATTAATTGGGTGCATGCAAATTCATTATTTAAATTTAACCAATAAGGTTGCAAATTCAATGATGTTATTTGCCAAATAAATATAATTTATACTATAGCCAATTTTAATTTCCCCTAAACCTTCAAATTTTGACTATTAAGTAATTTGGCCAATACTGGCCTCAGGCTAAAAAATTACATAAAATAATCAATAATTTTCATTTACAAATTTCTCACAAATTAAATTTAACTTAACATCCATATTTAATTGAATATATAAAAATAACTATATAGTAACCCTAGTTAATTAAATAAAATCAATTATGCGATTAATATAACTATATAACATTAATCACCATTTTAAATCCTATAAAAAAAAACTATATTAAAATCAATTTTCTCCCTAATCAAATAAGGAGTTTAAATTAATAACACATATAGCTAAAATAAAATGGGGGAAATCTTTTTCAAATTTTTAAAAAGAATTTCCCCCTCTTCTTATTTAATTAATTTCAAACCCTAATTAGGGTAGAGTTAATTCTTCTCCTATATTTTATTTAAAATCAACTTAATGATTCCCCTATTTTTTTAATTTGCTAACCCTAACCCGAATGTGGGCTAGGGTTGCATTTCTATTTTTCTTTTATTATTCAAATGCTAACCCTAACCTGAAATTGGGTTAGGGTTGCATATTTTTATTATCTAAAATCCTTCCTCTATGTTTTTGGTTTCTAGGGTTTAGTGTGTGTGTGTTGCAGGGTATAGTGAAGGCGGCGGCCATGGAGAAGGTGACTGAAATGGAGGCAGGGTGACGGTTTGAAGGGGCAGAGGAGGCTCCCTGGGCGCACCCATAGCGGTCGGTCATGAGTCATCCACTGTGGTTACCCACAGTGGTGGCTCTGTGCCATCCACTATGTTTAACCACAGTGGCGGCTCCCGTGCTGTCCACTATGTTTAAACACAGTGGCGGCTTGGACGTGTCGTCCACTATGTTTAACCATAGTGGCTCGGCCCCCGCCGTCTACTATGTTTTAACACAGTGGCTCAGCCGCGCCGCAACACGGTAACCTCCCCCCCTTTTTTATATTTAAATATATATTAAAAATATTTGTTTTTGATATAAGGTTTATATATATATATATATCCCTTGGAGAAAACATGCATGGCTTCCGCATTAAGATTCAGACAGTTAAAAGATAGATTTTGCTAGGATTTTTATTTCCAATTTAAAAGGTTTATATATATATATATATATATATATATATATATATATATATATATATATATATATATATATATATATATATATATATATATATATGTTTGCATATATATAAACAACCTACTATGGTAAAATTTGAACTTCAAACCATTTTAACATACTGTTTTATTTCAATCACGGAATAGGGGTTAACCCTTTTATTTCACTTCTTATCTACCTGAATATCTAGATTTCTCTGCTATGCATAAATCTGTATATGTATTTTTTTTTAATCACATAACAAACAAACTTTCTAAAACAATCAAATTTGTCTAACAACATTTCTTTTCATTTTAACTTCTAATAGTTAACTATAGAAAAAGGAAAATTTAAATTTGTCTACTTTAACATTCTGCATTTTTTTTTTTGAAATAGAAAAATGACAGTAATAAATAAAATTACAGCAGCATTTAAATAGTACAGAAAAACACCTAAAAACATTATCATTTTGCACAATGCAAGACTATGATACTTCAAATGTCTATTTAACCCTATTTGCATTTGAAAAATAACTAGAACTAAATAATTGTTTTTATTTTACTAACATTCCTTCTTTTCTACTTCCTAACATTCTCATTTCACTTTTTGCATTTCTTTTTTTTTCTTTATATAAATTACAGAGATAACTAGATGACAGATTTCAATAGAAGACAAATTTAAATAAAAGACAGATTTCAGATAAATGACAGATTTCAAATAATTAATAGATTTTAGATAAAAGACAACAGCATTAACATTTCAGAATTTCATTCAAAATACTTTTCTTATAAGAATGTTTTGAATACAATTTGTCAACCTCTACAAATGGGTGAAATACCCAACTAGTCTCTCATTCCTAATAGATGAGGACTTAAATAAATAAACACATTTCTTTCTTTCAAAATAAATACAACATAAAGCTCCTCATTTACATTTCTGCAACTAAAATATAATACTTCATTTCCTATTCTTTTTCTACAACTAAAATAAAATCAGCAACTCCTAGCTTTCCTTTTTTCTTCTTTTCCAAGCAGCCTGCATTCAAAATCTTAAGTTTGTGACCATGGAGTGCTCACCTCCCAGCCTAGGCTTACTAGAAGCCACCCTTGAGCTTGGAGAACTGAGTCCTAGATGGGTTAAACTTAAGAAAACACAAACAAGCATGGGAAAAACTCAACAAACACATTCCCATCCCAAGGCTGAAACTTCATCACATAATGTGATGTTTACAAGGGTGAAAGTGGACCAAGTACCTTGAGGAGAACTGGAAGATAGTAGATCTCAACCAACTCATGGAAATTAAGAAACACAACAAAAATCCATCTTAACCCAATCATCCTTATGACCCCCAAGGCATACATGCCATACTTTCTCCCCTTATGACCCCCGAATGCATAAACAAAACTATGCAGCAAGGGTCACATAAACAAACCCTTGAGCTTACTCTTATAATGAGAGCCTCTCACTCTAAGGCTGTCAAACTCCTTCCACCCTAAGACAATTCTACCCTCCCAAGGGTAAGAAGGCCTTGGATACTCCCAAAACATAATTAAATGCACATGAAAAGAAATAAGAGAAAGATGACAAAATATTTTCACAAAAGAAATACAATGAAAGCAACATTTACACTCAAGCAATCCTACAAATAGATTTCCAACATACAAGTAAGAAAATGCACCAACCTTGAATCTGCCAAGGGTTTTCTAGGGATAGCTTGGAGAAGAGAAGTTCAATTCCACAATTCTTTTTTGCCACACTTAGCCAAAATTCTATTCTAAAACTGGTTTTCAAAATTGCAAGATCTCTAAAGATGGAGAGTGGGTGATTAACTCACTAAGTCTCAATCTCTTGCCTAAGAAGGCTTCTCTTACTTCTTCCAACCTCTTGGATAGAGTGAGAGGCTCCCATTGGTTGGTCTTCCCTAGGTTTTACACACTCCCTAACCAAGGTACCTCAAGAAGAGGAATGTAATGGGGAAGAAGAATGTCACATACCAAGAAGGTTATCTACCCAAGGATGGCACTCCTAAAGATGAAATTCGGCCATCTAGGATAACCCACATTTTTGGGAGGTTAAACAAGTCCTAGGGGAAGGACACATGGTCAAATTTGGCCTTCCCCCATAGGTACCCGATGAGGCCCAATAAAAATGCTCCAAAACTGACTCTCGGAGTTGGTTTAACCCTTTGAAAGTCTACCTAAAGTTTACCTACGGGTCAACTCTAAGTTGACCCTCCTTATGGCTTACTATCCTAGATTTATTGGAACCTTCAAGGATAATTTGGAAATATATCAATTAAACAAAAATAAATCTCTCAAAAAGGTGACATGACAATGCTAACAAACATACAACATATGTGTCAAGTGAAAAAGAATTCCACATCACTAATACACACATGGCAATTCTCTCTTGTAGGATCTACACAAATAAATAATTACAATTTAACACACATGCAGTCATTTATGTTTATGAATAAAATATGGTACACACTGGGTGTTGTCTCTCCAAATAGACAACCCCTGGTTTTACGAACGTACATAGGCCTAGGCTTGATTCTCCAGAATGTTTTCATGGTCACATTGATAATTTTTCTGCGCATCTCAATTACACATTAGTACTTTCCAATAGCCTCATATAATATTAAACACATAAATAAGAATACAAATCAATCACTCTGCATACAACTGACATCATACAAATCAATTTACCATATATCAAAGCAAATCCACATAAGCAATTATCATAATCCTCATAAACTTAATCCATTCATAAGATATGCATCATATTTCTAGCATCATAATAAAGTCTTGCAAATCAAATAATGACCTACACCATCTCAATTTTATCCTATTCTAGAATCATATAAAATTCTATATCCTCAATGCATAGAAATGAAGCATCAATATATCAATGTTATCGAATTCCTGGGATCATATAAAGTTCTATATGATAACTAAATGATGAATGGATAGTACCAAACTGGTATTGAGAGGGGGGGGGGTGAATCAGGACAGACAAAAACACACTCTTAAACTAGTTTGTCAGCAGACAATGTGCATTGACAGACAAACAATAACACCAGTCCTTAAACATAGTACAACCGGCAAAACCCAGAATAACTGAGACAAGCATAAACCGGTTGACACTTATCTTCTCATACAATCTAACTCTTCATTTCCATTTCACCCTAATGCATGAACATGTAATCTACCATCAAAGATATACATATAAGCAACTAGATCAACATAATTCACCACTTGATAGAAAATAACATAGCATCACATGAAGAAGATATCACACATGACACACATATTTTTCACGTGGAAACCCAATTGGGAAAAACCATGGTGGCGATGAATACCCACAAGCTTGTTTTTGAACTCTTTAGAAGTCCGCTCTGTTAGGAGTCTTGTCCAGTTAAAGATTGATACAATAGGTTTTGTTAGGAATCGATCTTGTTAGGGATTACCTGGTTAAGGGATGGCTAGAATACCCAGTTAAGGGTTAAACCCTGTTAAAGGTTACCTTGTTAGAGAATTTCAAGAACTCAATGGGTTTGAGTTACCCTGTTAAAGAATTTACAACAAGCCGGTTAAAGCTACACTATTAAGGGATTTTCCAACTGTTGAGGTGGTTAGAGATCAAAAGGTATTACAATGATTTGGTAATAGCAATCAATGCCAATGCAGATCCACTTAAGCTCCTCTTCACCTTCTACACTTACACTCTATAGGTATCACTTCTCTCCTCTAGTCTGGCAAGAATCACATATCTCTTCTCTTGGATACACACACACAACTTTTGCCAACAACCTCAAAAAGAATCACAACATCGACCTTATAGGAAAATAGATAGGTTGGTAGCATAAACCCTAAACCCTAAACCTGTTAGGTTAATGAACTCAAAATGGTTCAATCCTGACAGTTGAGCACACTGCATTAAATGTAATAGCCTTGATCCAATCTCAAGACATTCTCCATCGTTCATTTTCCACCGATGCCATGGCGGTTGATAAACCATCACACGCTATCACCATTTACAGACTTTGCACATTCCTGAGGTAGATAGGAATAATATCCTTCATGCACACAAGGCTTACGGGGCAACACGATCTATTCTTCATTACCATGCTAACTCATCACACAAAGTCACCAGTTGAGCCACATAGGCTTGAAGCACTTCATCCAAAAACCCTGAAGTTGAGACTACCAATCGGTAGTCATACAACACTTCCATGTGCTGGTTCCCATAACCATATGTTGATTCACCTTGAATAAACACACCACTTCACTTTGGCACAAATGCTGGTTCATAGTGTTATACCAGTTCTCTTCTCTTCATCATATTGACATCAATGACAACACACAATGTTATTATGTCCTCATACCAGTTCACATAATGCCAATAATCTCCCCCTTTGGCATTGATGGCAATATACAAAGATATCTCTACGCTTCACATCTTCTCCCCCAATTTCTGAAAATATCTTCTTCGCTTCACATCTTCTCTCCCTTTGACAACAATGCCAAAGTGGAGGCACAAGCTACCCTGTTCCATTATGTTGGTCCCCTTGAGGAGTAGCATCCTTCAACACATCAATCCAAAAAAAATTTGACTATGCAATACCTGACTGATGTGGAGCATATGCCTTTAGTTTACTTCTTGAAGGGGAAACACCCCTAGTTCACCTCTTAAGTACATAAATGAAGCCTCTTACTGGAAACATGTTTTAGTGAAATCTCTTTGTTCTGAACCTTTTTCCTCAAGAAATGATACTTAACCTCAAAGTGCTTGGTTCTAGAATGTAAAACCAGATTCTTGGAGATATTAATTGCACTAGTATTGTCACAAAATATACTTACCGGTTCAGATACAAGAACTTTGAAGCCATTTAATTATGCTTCATCCAAATTGTCTAAGTGCAGTTCATGAAAGCTGCAACATACTCTACTTCCATTGTTGATTGAGAGATACAATTCTTCTTCTTACTCATCCATGAGACCAGTCTACAACTGAGAAAGAATGCACCACCGGTTGTGCTTTTCCGGTCATCTACATTACCTGCCCAAACAACATCTGTGTATACTTTTAAGTTGAAATCCTTGCTATATGGATACCACAATCCATAATCAATAGTTCCCTTCAGATACCTAAGAATTTGCTTGACTGCAACCAAGTGGGATTCTCTTGGGCTTTTCTGGAACCTTGTAGTAATGCCAACTGCATGTGCAATATCTGGTCTTCTATGCACTACATAATGCAACTTACCAATCATTGTTCGGTATTCCTTCTCATCAACCAATGCTGAGTCATCCTCTTTGGATAGTTTACAACTGGTCACCATCGGTGTACCAACCAGTTTGCTATCTTCCATGCCAGAGGTCTTCAACACCTCTTTGACATACTTGGATTGAGTGATAAAGATTCCATCTTTCATCTACTGGATCTGCAGTCCAATGAAGAACTTAATCTCCCCTATGAGTGACATCTAAAACTCTTTCTTCATCTCATCTGTAAACTCATGACTCATCTTGTCATTTCCACCAAAGATAATGTCATCAACAAATACCTCATAGATCCGGATCTAATCTCCTTCAGAATTCAAGTAGATATTGCTATCTTCACTTGTTCTCTCAAATCCAATCTTCACAAGATGGGAATGCAGACGTTCATACCAAGCTCTAGGTGCCTGCTTTTGACCATATAAGGCTTTATGTAGCCTACATACCATGTCACTGTCTTCAGACAGGGCAAACCCATCTAGTTACTCTATATACACCTCCTCTTCAAGTACACCATTTAGGAATGCAGATTTTACATCCATTTGATATACTTTGAAACCTTTAAAAGCTGCATATGCAAGAAGCATATGAACTCCTTCCAATCTGGCTATAGGAGCAAAGGTTTCTCCATAGTCTTCTCCTTCTTCTTGGGCATATCCTTTGCACACTAGTCTGGCTTTGATCCTAATCACTACACCATCCTCATTTAGCTTATTTCTGAAAACCCATTTGGTACCAATGACATTTTTATGCTTCGGTCTGGGTACCAGAGACCATGTACCATTTTTCTCTATCTGGTTAAGTTCCTCTTCCATTGCCTTGATCCAGTCTTCATCTTTATGTGCCTCTTTGAATGATTTAGGCTCAAATTCAGAGATCATACATGATTTTTCTCTGACCTTCTTCTTGTAAGGGTTCCTGCATCCTTATCTCCTATGATTTGCTTAGGATCATGATTCAACTTGACATACCAAGGAATGGTCTTGATAGATTCCTCTTGGTTTTCTTTTTCATCCTCATCTCCATCAGTATCAGCATCTACATCTATCGGTGTAGGAACACTATTACTGGTACTCGGTTGATTGACAGTCAGTTCCCAGAAGGTTACAACAGGTTCATTTATTGCTTGCTCACTGCTGGTTTCCTCAGTTTTCTCAGAGGTTTCATCAACTCTTACATTGATACTTTCCATAATTCTCTGAGTCCTATTATTGAAACACTTGAGAGCTTTGCTCTTGGTGGAATACCCTAGGAATATTCCCTCATCACATTTTGCATCAAATTTTCTCTAGTGTTCACTCCTCTTGATGTAACATTTGCTACCAAACACTGTAAACCAACTAACCACAGGTGTCTTACCGGTCTAATACTCATAAGGAGTTTTATCCTTACCTTTCTTGATGAGTATCTAGTTCATTGTATAGACTGTAGTGCTCACCGTTTCTCTCCAAAAGGTGTGGGCTATCTTTCCTTGAATCAACATAGTTCTAGTTGCTTCAACCACAGTCTGGTTATTCCTCTCTGCTAGGCCATTCTGTTGTGGAGTCTGGGGGGTAGACAGTTGCCTCTTGATGCCATGTTCTTCACAGTACTTGTTGAACTCACTGGAAGTGAATTCCCCTCCTTGATTAGTTCTCAGGCACATGATCCTTTTACCGCTTTCCTTCTCCACTAATGCTCTGAAAGCTTTGAACTTTACAAAAGCTTCAAACTTATCTTTCAAGAATGTGACCCACATCATTCTTGAGTAGTCATTAGTGAGAATCATAAAGTATGTAATGCCCCTACCCTAGTCAGACTTGTAAAACCCGTTTGACCTTGGTTGACTTCCTATGAGGCATTTTTGAATGGTAGGATGACCGAGATGCAATGTGTAGTTTAGATAATATAAATGATTGTGCATACCTATTATTGTTCTCTTGCATCGATTCTTGTGTAAATGTAATTGTTTCCTAACCCTTGTGATAAATCTCGAGCTAATGCCTTCATTGAATATGTATATGTATATGTATGCTTGCGTGATTCATGGGTGCAGGAGATTTCAAGTACAACACCGCCTAGGGCGAGGTTCATCTCCTTCAGGATTTGTAGGTTTAAGTAAACCTCCTCCATCCTCAGAGTTTGGATTTGGGGGTCATAAAACTCTCGTCTCGCCTTATCCATGGTCAGGTGAGCATCATGTGTGGTTCGTGGGGCTTTCTTTTCATTGGGTTGCGTGTCATGTGATTTGGTGGACTTCCTCGATTTACGTGCCTTGCGCAGGGTAAGTGGAGTTTGTTATCCTAAGTATTTAATCCAATTTAATGTGAGGATGTATGCATTTGTAATTTAGAAATTTAAAATAGGTAGTTTCCTTTTATATGATTAATCATTAAGTTAAAGAGATCGCTTTAATTATAATTGTAGAAAGCTTAAAGTATTTAACTTGAATTAATGTGTTCATTTACGCATTAGTAGTTGAGAAAATTAGAATAAATAGATTTCTTTCATGAGATTAGCCATTTATTAAAAAGGTTGCTTTATTATGTTATAGCGAGTTAATTTAATAGTTAATTTTAAAATAACGAATTCAATGAGTTATACGTTTTAGAAAGGAAGGATTTAAAGTCATTTGGGAAATAGAAATAAATTAATCATTTTCACATTTTGGAAAAGAAAAGGGTAAATTTTATTATTCAAAGGAAATTATTCTTTTTACTTGTTATGTTGATATAGTATAAAGGATTGATTTTTGGAAATTTAAATTAATTTAAATACCTTACCCTTGTTAATAGTTCAAAATATAAATGTTAGCTATAGTAATATGGAGAAATTAAAATTAGAATTAAATAAGAAATAGAAGCATTTTAATTTTAATAAGAAAAGCAAATAAGATGTATTGAATAATGGAAAGGAATGATTTCCATTTTCATTTTCTTTTATTTTAAAAAATAAATGCCTAAATTCGAAATTGAAAATTAGGTCAAAAAAAGGAGGTTTCTCATTTAACCTAGTTTTTGAAATATTTTTTGGGGGTTCTTTCTTTTGGGTGATCTGGTTGGAAAAAAAATGGCTTTGGAAGAGAGATTGGGGTTTTTGGGAGGAGATGGAGTTTTGCTTTGAGTTGCAGGTGGAGCTCTCCTTCAAGTCTTGCCCAGAAATGCGATATGAGGTAGGATTCCAACCTACCCTTTTATTTATTGTTGAATCAAAAAAAAATTGGTGATTGAATGTTTTCCATGAAATGCTGAAAAAAAAGAAGAAATGATAATACCATGAATGTTTTAGAGAGTTAGTTTTAGTTTTTTGTTGGAAAGCTTGATTGTTATTGGATTCAAGATTTGTTATGGGATTCTTGAACATTCTGAAGAGAGAAAACTAAAACAAAAAAAAAAAAGGGGGAAAACTGTTTTGAAGACTTTTTTTTGTTTGACTGTAAAAATGGAGTCCAAACTGGTTTTTTTACCAGTTACTACTTTGGCCATGTGTTTCTTTCTTTATTTTTTTTTTTTAAAAAAAATTTAATTTATATCAAAATGAGGCGTTAGGGTTTGGCAAGCAGAGGAGCCGAGGCTCAAACTCGCACCGCCATTTCCCCCCCCCCCCTCTTCTCTCTCCCCGCGGGCTCGCAGATCTTCCTGCGACCACATTGTGGTCCGCAGGGACCTGCATCCACAATGTGGGTCACAGGGACCTGCGTCCACAATGTGGGCCGCAGGGATCTGCGTCCACAATGTGGGCCGCAGGGAGACCTGCAACCATAGTGTAGCTCGCGGGGCCTGCGTCCACACTGTGGGCCGCAGGAAACCTGCGACCACAGTGTGGTTTCGCAGGGCCTGCGTCCACATTGTGGGCCATAGGAAACCTGCGACCACAGTGTGGTTTCGCAGGGCCTGCGTCCACATTGTGGGCCACAGGTAACCTGTGACCACGTCTGGTTTCGTAGGGGCTGCATCCACACTGTGGGCCGCAGGGACCTACGTCATGGGCTAGGGTTTACGATAAAATAAAGTTTGTTTTATTTATTTTTATATATATATATTTTTTTTTAAAAAAAATGTATAATATTGACATTTATAAAATGGAAGAAAAATACCATGGGGGTATGAATAACAATAGTCGTAATATATTTGTAGAAAAATCTATTTTATTGGAAAATTAGATTTTAATTGCTAAGTACTATTTATATATACATATATATATGTGTGTGTGTGTGTGTGTGTGTGTGTCTATACACACACACACACACACACACACACACACACACACACACACATATATATGTATGTATATAATTTTTAATTAAGCAACAAATCCGAATATACCCAAACTTCGTTATTCAATATATATATATATATATATATACACACACACACACAGATATATATATATATATATATAGAATAACGAAGTTTGGGTATATTCGGATTTGTTGCTTGATTAAAAATTCATTAATCATGGCTTATTAAAATTATATTAGTTAAGATTTAATTTTGGAACCAATTCCAATAGGGAAGTAATATTTGGAAAAGAGAGTAAATAATGTCTTTATTTGATGATCTTGAAATAGAATACTTTTGTTAACATTTGGTAATACATTTTAATAAGAAGTTTTTTTTTGGGATATGTATTGTCTTTCATTTGCATGATAAAGAACAACCAGAAGTTTTTAAAAATGAAAACTAAAGTATAGGAGAGTATGAAATATGAATCTAAAATTATCTTCGTATATTTTGTTATTACTTCAACGATATGCTAGTAGAATGAATGTAAATTTGATATCATATCGATCAAAAAAATTGTTGTAAGTTTAAGTTCCGTATTTGCCTTGTTTAAAGTGGTGGCAAACCTTGATGCATTTGTTTTGGACCCTATCGTTGTTGAAATTGGGGCACCTGTTTAAGTCTTAGGTCTCTAAATAGAATACTGATGGACAATGGACCTTGTACTTTCTCTTAGCATGCTCAGTTGGATCCGCCTCTATGTGGACATCATTTAGGATTTATGGACCAAAGTGGTCATTTGTATACTGGTTGTGTTTACCTACATGGCAAAAATGTAAAAGACATGTAATTAAGTATTCCCAACTATATTGAATGTCAGAGGGGTCTTGCAGTTGAGCAGACCTGGAGATGTAGCCCTTTAGGGGTGAACTCCGAGATCATATCCGTGTTATGCGATGCCTTGTCTCTTTTATTTCATATTTTAAGTTATCATGTATGGTTGCTTTTCATAATTGTATAATGGGAATTTAATGAAGCTAAATCAAGTGCATAAAATTATTCATCTTGATAAATGTAGTGATCAGGTTCATAAAACATTGTAAGTATGATTATGGAAAATAATTTGGTTTATGTTAATTAAAGGAAATAATGGTGGAAAGAATCTCGCTAGGTTACCATTATTGTTTTAGCTTGTTATAAGTTGGTAAATTGAATGAATGTGAATGGGAAACAAACTTAGAATTAATGTTATAATTTCTAAGTTGAAATCTAAAGGATGAACACCATATAGGTATTTACCTTTTTATCTTAGTAAATGAGTATCGCCATGTTAATTATATTTCGTTATATTGGATGAATTTGTTTAGTTATTTCACGTTTTAATCTCAACAAATAATACTTACCAAATTAACTTGATAATTGGGCGAACTTAACTATTTATCCATAATTATAACCCTATTAAAAGAATCTCTTTATAATTGCTAAATTGAACTGAAAAGGGAAGTATTCGTATAGTTGTTTATATCTTAGTAAAAGTATCTTTTCAAATTAACTTCATTTAACTAAAGAGAGTGACATGCAATAAGATAGTTATATTCTAATCCTAATGGGAGAACGTCACTATGAACTTATATTTTAATCCTGTAATGATGAATATCATCTTGCTATCTACATTTTAATTTAAAGGATGAACTCATGTGTTCCTAATACATTTTCACCTTAATGAATTTAGTCCATCTATTAGCATTATTAATACTTCAATGAATGAATTCTATGGCTACTCACATTTTATCCTCCATAAAAGAACTATGACTCATTAGATGGTTAAGCTTGAATTCAAATGAAGGGACCTCACTCTATTAATGGAAGTTTAATCCTTAATGAACGAATCTCATCTTATTAACCATACTTTTAATATTTAAGAAAGATTTCAAATGTGGGTGGTTATCTTAAAACCAAATGAATGAACTTCGATATATTAATCGCATTGAACCTTAAGGGAGGCCTCTTAAATTAATTATGTTTTAAAGTGCACTGAGTAAAAAGAACCACGATGGCCTCCTAACCACCCAAAGTAAATGAACACTTCCTAAAATTCTAAGATGTCAATTCATTGAACATACATATGACCATGTCGAATGCATTATCTCGTAATTAAGTTATCCAACTTATTGGATCAATTGACGTGAGTTGAGTTGGGAGTAAGGTTACGTAATCGCGTTGGGAAACTCCTTAGGTTCGTTTAGCCTTCTGCTGTGGTATCTAAGTTTTAGATGACTCCTAATTATCTTAATGTTGTAACTTATTATTAATGCTCTTAATTATTATTAAAAAAAAAAATATTTACACTCTATTTGAGTGTTTTTAACTTAAACCCTTAGGGGTTTCCTGGCGGGGCATTACAAAGTACCTATCACCCTGCACACTCCTAGTTTTCATAGGACCACACAAATCAGTATGCACAAGATCAAGCAAATTGTCAGCAGTGAAAGATTTACCTTTAAAGGTTGAGGAAGACATTTTCCCCAATTGACACTCTCTGCACAAGGTATTATCTAGTTTTCTTAGCACCGACAACCCTTTAACTGCCTTGATCTTACTAGCCTTCACAATGTTATCAAAGTTTACATGGCAGAGTCTCCTATGCCATATCCAGCTATCATCAAATTTAGCCATAAGACATGTACTTATATTTGCATTCAGTTGAAATAGGTTACCTTTGGTCTACATGCCGGTGACCACCAATTCACCATTCTTTCCTTTGATTCTGCACACTCCATTCTTGAATTCCAGAGTGAGACCACTGTCATTTAGCTGGGCAACACTTAGAAGGTTGTGTCTGAGACCATCAACCCAATACACATTGTCAGCACTACTCTTTCCATTCAGAGAGATGGACCCTCTATCTTTGACCATACATGGTGCATCATTACCAAAGCAAGCCACACCACCATCATATTCTTCCAAGGATAGAAACTTGCTCCGGTCACAAGTCATATGGTCAGAACAACCACTGTCAATGATCCACTCATTGGAATTATCAAACCGGGAGACAAGAGCCTTCTTGTTTTACACATCTTCCTTGATAGTGACAAATACAATATCTTCATTTTTTTTCATCTTCTGATTCCTCATCTGTGACACCTTCATCAACTATCATAAAACAATTTCTCCAGTTTCCTCCTTTGAATTTCTTGAACCTTTCTAGTTTGTCCTTGTTGTCTCCATTGGGACAGTTTACAACAATATGTCCTATCTGGTTACAAGAAAAGCATTTCAAAGGAAGCTTACCTCTCTGTATTTTCCAGTTCCCTTAGGAAGTTTCCTGGCAAGGAGAGCTTCAAATGCCATCAGAATTTCCTCATCATCCATTTCTCTGCTCTATCTTGGTTCGCCACTGGTGCTAGCTTCTTTTCCTTTTCTAGATGGTACAACAGAAGCTTTAAAAGTTGATTCAATCTTTTGAACACTGCCATCAAAACTATTTAGCTCACAGGCTGTCAACTTTGCAATGATGGAGTCTAGGGATACCTTAGTCTTGTCTATTTATCTCAGCTCCTAAATAGCAACAACTCTTATTGCATAGATCGGTAATAAGGATCTCAGGACTTTCCTTACCATAGTGGAATCTTCCATTTTACCACCTGCACTCTTGATATCTCCAACAATGGTTTTTATTCTTATTCCATACTGTTGAATGGTCTCACCTTCAACCATCTGCATGTCTTCAAACTTCCCTCTAAGGCTTTCTTCCTTAGCTTATTTTACATGCTCATCATCGCCATAGATATTTTCAAGAGTATCCCATACCTCTTTGGGATTTACCTTATCTTAGACATCAATAAACTCAATGTCAGATAAAATACTAATTAGGGCTTCCATGACTTGCCCATTCTCTTGCATCTCTCTCTTTTGATCATTGGTGAGAGTACCGATAGGGGCACCATAGGCATTCTAAACATAGCTCCAGTGTTGAGCACCAATGCTTCTGATGTATATCTTCATTCTGTCTTTCCATATACTAAAATTTTCTCTGTTAAACTTTGGACCTTCCCTCTTCATCATTAGACTGGGATCTTTACCTCAAGTGGTTAAGCTTATAACATAGAGGACCTAGAGGATGCTCTGATACCAGTTGATAACTCAATGATGAACATATAGTACCAAATCGGTACTGAGAGGGGGGGGTGAATCAGTATAGACAAAAACACACTCTTAAACTAGTTTGTTAGTAGACACTGTGCATTGACAGACAAATAGTAACACCGGTCCTTAAACAAAGTACAACTGGCAAAACCCAGAATAACTGAGACAAGCATAAACTGGTTGACACTTATCTTCTCATACAATCTAACTCTTCATTTCTATTTCACCCTAATGCATGAATAGGTAATCTACCATCAAAGATATACGTATAAGCAACTAGATCAACATGATTCACTGCTTGACAGAAAATAACATAGCATCACATGAAGAAGACATCACACATGACACACATATTTTTCACATGGAAACCCAACTGGGAAAAACCACGGTGGGGATGAATACCCACAAGCTTGTTTTTGAACTCTTTAGAAGTCCGCTCTGTCAGGAGCCTTGTCTGGTTAAAGACTGATACAATAGGTTCTATTAGGAACCGATCCTGATAGGGATCACCCAGTTAAGGGATGTCTAGAATACCTTGTTAAAGGTTACCTTGTTAGAGGATTTCAAGAACTCAATGGTTTTGAGTCACCCTATTAAAGTATTTACAACAAGCCGGTTAAAGCTACCCTGTTAAGGGATTTTCCAAATGTTGAGGTGTTTAGAGATCAATAGGTATTACAATGATCTGGTAACAACACTCAATGCCAATGCAGATCCACTTAAGCTCCTCTTCACCTTCTGCACTTACACTCTGCAGGTATCACTTCCCTCCTCTGGTGTAGTAAGAATCATGTATCTCTTCTCTTGGATACACGCACACAAAAATTTTGCCAATAACCTCAGAAAGAATCACAACATCGACCTTATAGGAAAATAGATAGGTTGGTAGCATAAACCCTAAACCCTAAACCTGTTAGGTTAAGGAATTCAAAATGGTTCAATCCTGACCGTTGAGCACACTGCATTAAATGCAACAGTCTTGATCCAATCTACAGACATTCTCCATCGTTCATTTTCCATCGATTTCATGGCGGTTGATAACCCATCACTGTTTATAGACTTCGTACATTCTCGGGGTAGATAGGAACAATATCCTTCATGCACACAAGGCTTACGTGGCAACATGATCTATTCTTCATTACCATGCTAACTAATCACACAAAGTCACCAGTTGAGCCACACAGGCCTGGAGCACTTCAACCGAAAACCCTGAATTTGAGACTACCAATCGGCAGTCATACAACACTTCCATGTGCTGGTTCCCATAACCATATGCCAGTTCACCTTGAACAAACACACCTCTTCACTTTGGCACAAATGTCGGTTCATGGTGTTATACTGGTTCTCTTCTATTCATCATATTGACATCAATGACAATACACAATGTTATTATGTCCTCACACCAGTTCACATAATGCCAACACTATATCCATAATGCATAAAGATAAAACATCCATAATAGTTCCAACATGAAAATCACTGAAATGCTAGGATGGGTCGAGGTAGGGCCTCACAAATTTTCTGCTTCCTGGACACCTCGACAGAATGGAGTTGTGGAAAAAAGAACATAACTATCTTGGATGTTGCTAGAACAATGATGATGGAAGATAGCCTACCTCATATCTAATGGAGAGAAGTAGTGAGTACAATGGTTTATACATTCAACAAAGTACATATCAAAGGAGAAATTGGTAAGACACCTTATGAATTATAGTTAGGCAATACACCTATATTTAAGTATTTCAAATTTTTTGGTAGTAAATGTTATATCAGGAGAGATGATATTATTGGGAAATTTGATCCTAGATGTGATGAAGGCATATTTCTTGGTTATTCTAATGAAAGCAAAGCATATAGATGTTATAACAAGAGATTGCAGAGAATTGTGGAGAGTGCTAATGTCAAATTAGATGAGCTGAACAAAAGTCAAATCAGAGTTTATGAGAAGGAACCGATAGTGGAAATGATTATATTTGAACCAGTAGCACCTTTACCGCAACAAAGAGTTGAACAATTACTTCAGCAATATCAGAGAATTCTACAGTAACTGAAGAAGAGGGAAGATGAACAGAAAGTCAGAGGATTCCTAGGTTTGTGAGATTGAATCATTTAAAATATCAAATCATTGGGGATAAAAGCAATGGAGTAATGACAAGAAGAAGAATGGCAACTAATGAGGTATGTTTAATTTCACAAGTTGAAATGGTATCAGTAATTGAGGCATGCAAAGATGAATATTGGTTGAAAGTGATGGAAGAAGAATTATGTTAGATTGAGAAAAATAACACATGGACCGTGGTTCCCCGGCCTAAAAATTAAAATGTTGTTGGAACTAAATGGGTTTTTAGGAATAAATTGAATGAGGATGGTCCAGTTATAAGGAATAAGGCTAGATTGGTTTGTAAGGATATTCTTAGAAGGAAGGAATTGATTATGGAGATACTTTTGCACCTATAGCTAGGATTGAAGCTATAAGATTATTTCTTGCCTATGCTGCTTATAAAAACTACAAGGTTTATCATATGGATGCTAAATGTGCATTTTTGAATGGGGATCTTGATGAGGAAGTTTATATTGAACAACCTAATGGTTTTTCACTATTAGATGATACAGATATGGTTTGCAGGCTAAGGAAAGATTTATATGGATTAAAACAAGCACCTAGAGCTTGGTATGCAAGGTTGGATAAATATCTTTTGAAGCTTAGTTTTACTAAGGGCAGTGCAAATAGTAATTTATATTATAAGATTACTAATGATGATATATTGATTATTGAAGTATTTGTTGATGACATTATTTTTAGAGGTGAAGATAATTTATGCATAGAATTTTCTAAGAATATGGAGAAAGAATTTGAGATGTCTATGATTGGTGAGATGAAATTTTTCTTAGGTTTGCAGATTACTCAGACTGACAAAGGCATTTTCATCTGTCAAACTAAATATGCCAAGGAATTATTGAAGAAATTTGGTATCGTAGATTCTAAACTGGTAGGTACTCCTACGGTTACAAGTGAGAAATTGACAAGAAAAGATGTTTTTGCACTGGTAAATCTTACAAGATACAAATATATGATTGGAGGTCTGCTTTATTTGACTCAGACTAGGCTTGACATTATGAATGTTGTTTGTATTGTTTCAATATTTCAGAGTGATCCTAGAGAAAGTCATGAGATGGTGGTGAAAATGATTTTTAGATACTTGCATGGAACATTAGAATATGGTTTATGGTACCCTAAGGATGATAACTTTACTTTATGTGTATATACAGATGCTAATTGGGTTGGAGATGTTGATGAACGGAAAAGTACTTCCGGTGGAGCTTTCTTTCTTGGAAAGAAGTTGGTTTCATGGATCAACAAGAAACGATCATGTACTTCTTTATCTACTATTGAATCTGAGTATGTTGTTGCTGCTACAAACTGTACACAACTTTTATGGATGAAGCAAATGTTGAAGGATATAAAAGTGGATTGTGATGCACTGGTAGTTATTCACTGTGATAACTCTGCTGCTATTGATATATCAAAGAATCTGGTATTTTATTCTAAAACAAAGCACATATCTATCAAGTATAAATTTTTTAAGGAGAATGTGGAAGCAAATGGAGTTAGACTGGTTTATGTGAACACTAAATCGCAAATTGCAGATATTTTCACTAAACCTTTGTCCAAGGAATAATTTGAGTACTTGAGAGATAGATTGAGAGTTTTTGCCCCTCTGGTAGAGACTTGATTGATGTGGTTTGGCATCAGCCCGACATGTATTATTATAGATACTATTAATTCCAGCACTGATGTGGGATGCTACTACTCAAGGGGAGTAGTCAGCTTTGTGATTCAATGGTTTATGATTTTGCTTTGATATTTCTATCAAATTTCTGGCATTGATGTCAAAGGGGGAGTGATATTGATGTGAAAAAGAAAAAGAAGGTGAAAAAGAAAAGAGAAAGAAAGAAAAACTCAGAGCTTTGTAGAGATATTATTCATAGGGGAAGATATTGATATTCAGAGTTGTATGTGGGAAATTGTTGGTTGTCTTCCATTGGGGGAGACTTGTTTGGAATTTCTTAGTACTTAGATGTTTTTCACTTCTAGTTTTGCCATCAATGCTAAAGGGGGATATTGTTGGACATTTGGTGGAATTGATCATGTGTTGCATTTATGTTTTGTCATTGATACCAACACTAGTTGTTTGGATGCTTTACTGACACCCTTCTAGTCCCGGTAGGTTGAAAGGTTTTTGGTTAACTTGGATCCAACATGATCCAATAGGATCCAGTATAGTCTGGTAATAGAATTGTCTTGTTCATGATACTCATGATCATATTTGGTTATTTGGTTTTGATCTGGTGATCAGTTGGTATCCTGCTTGCTTAAGGAGATTGGTTTCTGGTTTCAGCGAGGGTTTCACTAGTAGAGCTTTTTGTGGAGATCTTTGATGAATTGCATAAGTAGTGTTGGTGCAGCTTCTGGTGGAGTTTTAGGATGCTGATGTTGATCATGTTTGAGACTTGGTGGATGGAGATCATTTCTATAGCGTGTGGACCTATACTGGGTTTTGATTGATCTAGCTTTTGGATCAACTTTAATGTAACATGTGGATATGACCTATTGATGTATTTCTGGGATGTCTCTGTGTAGGGGAAAAAGCGAGACTAGGTTAATCATGCCCTAATCCTACCTTTTGACACACATTACGGAATATGAAAGAGCCTAGAGATATCGCACAATTGGCTACTTCTTTTGGTGAAAGAGAGAGCCACGGGATATCTATTAGGATTTCTATTCCCTTGTTGAAATTGTAAGATCAAGTAATGCAAGTTCAAACCCTAATCCCAAAATGCAAGTATGAACCAATAATAAGATTGCAGAATTGAGATTAAACAATGAACAACTGTAAGTACAAGGATGAAATAAGAATGCAGATATGTACCCGGAGTTAAAATTGGACTGAAAATGTTCGGGACGGGGGCGCGGGCGCCACTGTCCTGAAAACTGCATCGGAAACCACTGTTCTGCACTCTGAAACACTGTCTAGAAACTGTCTGCAAACTGTCTGTTCGGAGGACCAGGGCGCCCAGCGCCTCTATCCCAGGGACCAGGGCGCCCAGCGCCCCTGTCCTGGCAGGACCAGGGCGCCCAGCGCCCCTGTCCCGGTCTCCTGCTCTGCAATTTCACATAGAGTGCTGTCCCAACTTTCTCTCTCCGGATCTGTATCCTGCGGCGTCGTCCGAATCCCGAAACCTACAATAATATCTGAAAAGGGGGAGGGGCGGCTATATAGGGTTTTGCCTTAGTCAAACCCCCGCTTCGGTGATTTCCACCTCCACGAATAGCCAAGTTGTTTTGTAAAATGTATTGTGTGTGCAGACCTAGTGTGTGTGCAAGGTCCAAAATGCAAGAAAGCAAACTAGAGCAACCTAGAAAGTAAACCCTAATTGCTTGCAAATGATAATGTAAATGCTCTAAATCAAGATGCAATGTGATCTAAAGCATGAATAGATGATGTATCAAAGCTTATGCAAAGACATGAAAACAATACGAAATCATACCCAACCCTCAAGGGAGGAGTACAAGCCAATCTTCAGTCGGTAATCTCCTATTGTTCTTCAATGTCTTCCAAGCCCTAAGTGGATGAATGAATTTGATAGATGCTTGATAAAAAGATGTTACAAGATGTTGAAGTCCTCAAAGATCTGCTCTTTCGCTGCATATGAAGTTCCTGGAAACAAAAATCCCATCCTTCCAAATGAAGAAAGAGAGCTCTTATGTATGAAACCCTAGGTCATAAATTCATATTTTGGCCGACCTAGAGATTGAATATCCCGCCAATTTCTTGGGGTTAAGCTTTATTTTATGATTGGATCGTGCTCCTAAAATTTCGGGAAAAATGTCCGGGACCATGTGCACCGGGCGCCACGGTCCCGACAACTTTTCACCAAATTTTCAAGGCCATCGGATATGATGATTTTAGAGAGAATCCCGAAGTTACAGGTGATTTTGAGATGTTTTGACCCCGAAACCAAGCCCCCAAGTTTGGAATAGGACTTAATTAGAGTTTTTGATTAAGTGATGTATTGAAGGAATAAAATGCGAAGGGCGCGCTTTAGTGAAAAGGGCCCAATTTTATGATGTAGAGAATGATGAAATAGGACCTTAGACCTAATTAATTTGATTAATTAAGTGCTAAAGGAGAAATGCAATGCAGAATGTAAAATGCACTAAGGCGGGTGCTAAACTAGGTGTGAAATTGTACCACCCTAGCGAGTGCGTACAATTTACGACGCTACATTTAGCCCCCACTTTAGCGGCCATATGAGTACTACGTGCATATGCAAGCTAAAGTATAGAAAAGTAAACATTATTTGAAAAAAGGATATATCCATAAGTTGTCGGACGAAGCCCCCAGCGGTATCTGCAGTACACAGTTAGGAACCGTACCCTACAAAACAAATGTTAGATCACAAAATCACCTAATGCTTACTAGGGAAAGTGATGAAATCTGTGAGTAACTATATGCCCCCCCCTGTTTCGACTTGCTTATTAGGGAGGTGAAATAGGGTAGCATGTTTACTTGTGACAAATTGTGTAAGAGAGTGTTGATGAGGGGTTTTCACTAAATAGGCTTCATTAAAGAACTTTTTGGAACATCCCGAGAGTAGGGGAAGGAAAGTACGATTCCAACGCAACAAACGGCTCGAAAATCGCATCTCCCAAACTCAAGTTATGATAAGATGAATGACAGAGGAAAAATTAGGGTTTCAAAAAGTAAGAACAAGCAAACGAGAGTATATACCTCGAAAGTGACACTTGTATTCATCACTTTGTCAATTTCAGGATACTATTCAGTGTAGCAGAGCCCACCTAGCCATCACCATGCCTTCACGACGACTGGAGCGTCCCACGAGGATCGAGATCCTGCGCCAGGCCGTGATCGACGATGAGCCACTAGACGAGGTGAGTTGACTGAACGTTTGACTTTTGATTTTTCGCATGTTTGACTTTTTCGTGATCGTATGCGGGCCTCGAAGGCTGACCGAGGCCCACCCAGGGCGCCATGGTCCCTGAGGGGCACCCTGGTCCCCCCAGGGCGCTATGGTCCTTGACAAGGGCGCCATGGTCCCTGCAGGGCGCCATGGTCCCCAATCAGGGCCTGGCGAGAGGTTTCGGGGCTAGCATACGATGTGCGATGGTTTGCATTTGTGATTTCGATGATCGAGTACTGATTATCGTCATGTTTTCGTGTTGCAGGGTCTCCCGTACATGAGAGAGCACACAGCGGGACATATTCTTCGCACTTTGCGAGATCAGATTCCACGGCTGACTCAGTCAGAGAGAGACACACTATCGATTGTAGGATTGTGGTACATGATTTTGATGCCGGCCATTCGATTTCATCCTGTGATGCTGATGGCGTTGATGGAGCGATGGGATCCTGACACATGCACCTTTCACCTTCCAGTAGGAGAGCTGACGGTCACACTCGAGGATGTGTACTGTATACTTCATCTTCCTATCAGAGGAGCGACAGTTACATACGCGACCGATCGGTCAGCGGAGGATCATCAGAGAGAGCAGGTGTATTGCATAGGGAGAGGCATGCCGAGCGAGACGAGAGGTTGCATCATGGTCAGCTGGCTCTTACATCCTACAGGGGAGGTACCACTTCTGAGACGCCTTATGATAGCCATCATAGCACTAGCCGTCTACCCTAATGGGTGAGGGACACACATGCATGGGGGCCTCACATGGTGTATCAGAGCGATGGAGAGACACAGGAGAGTGTATGCTTGGGGTCGGAGTATGCTTGCGCACCTCTATCACGACCTTGAGGAGTATGTATTCGGACAGGGTTGTAGTTTGATGACATGCACACTTCTACAGGTGTGGATTTTAGAGCACTTCACATGCACCAGGCCCGTCAGCTTTCCACTGAGTACAGCGAGCGAGCAACCTAGGGTGTTCGCTTATCCACTTACCAGAGAGTGGAGATTTGGCGATTTGTTGTATTGGAGAGTGATTATTGACAGACTGACATCTGAGGTGATAGTGTGGAGACCTTACCTACTGATGCACAGATGGGATGGTATGGAGAGACAGTTAGCATGTCTACAGAGGAACCGCCTACTGCGAGGACGATATGCACACATCATAGTCCCTTTCTACTTTGACCGAGTACAGAGGCAGTTCGGACTAGAGCAGTGTGTTCCAGCCGATGTGCCCATCTATACTCGACACTCACGGGTCCTTCCCAGACCTGGAGCAGTAGCGAGACCGACGGTAGATGATATTGAGATGACAGACTTAGAGGGATCTGATCAGGATGTGGTCACTGACTATTCTACAGAGCATGGAGCACAGCGTAGATATGTTTCATGGTTCATGAGATCATATCTAGGTCCTATCTTTCCACCAGATCATCCGACAGGCTATCCAGGCCCATGGAGACATGGAGATCAAGACGAGGATGAGGGATCCAGGTCAGAGGAGCCAGAAGAGGGAGAGGGTCATGAGGAGGTGGGGGATCCTGATCCACCTACAGGCGATCAACCCAGTGACGAGGAGGAGGAGGATGAGGATGCAGACGAGGATGATGAGGAGGACGAGGAGGACGAGGAGGACGAGGATAGAGATGATGAGGAGGAGGATAGAGATGATGAGGAGGAGTCGGATGCAGCTCCCCACCATTCAGGAGACGATACCATAGCTCTGGATCCACCTCCTATTCTCCAACAGGGGGAACAGGAGGCGATACAGAGACCTGTCACCAGTACCGTCCAGCCTACACCCATCGTAGATAGAGTATACGAGCGAGGGGAGCCTAGCGGTTCTCAGTCACAGATACTACCATATCATGATCCCTACTGGCGCGAGGGAGATCCAGGTATAGTAGGTTTATATTGATTGATTAATGTTTTGATGATAAAGAATGGTACTAACAAAAATCTGTTCTACTGCCACAGCTAATGTGCAGGAATGGCGTTCCTTGATTCAACAGGCAATGACAGACATTTCCATGATAGCACAGATCCCCAGTTCCTCACAGATTGCCTATAGGCCTTAGGGGAACGTGGGTCGGCATGAGGATTTGTTTTTCCCATTCCGAGTACAGGTAGATATATGGAGGGAGAGAGAGAGAGTCCTATCAGAGGACCTCCAGCAGGCGCGATAGAGAGAGAGAGTCCTATCAGAGGACCTCCAGTAGGCACGGCGAGATCTAGCAATGGCTCAGACCGAGGCTACCACCTATCGCATGATCCTTATGGATAGGGATCGTAGGAGTTCCTCTCGGAGTCACTCACGATCTGTATCGCGCTACACACCCATGGGTCCACCTTCATGGCCAGACGAGGAGGGAGCATCCAGTCGACACTCTCCAGCCACTAGCCCTAGGGATAGGAGATGATTTTATGATGTAAAAGAGAGGTCACATTTTGGATGTACAGTGACCTAGATTTGTATACGATCCACACATATATATGTATATATACATGCTTCTCTTTTGTCTCAAATGTGTTATCTTTAATGCTTAAAACAATGTATATTTTGTTTTGATTAAATCTAATACATTTGGTAAATGTACATGTATGTTCAGAATTTAATTTCCATGTGATTGACTTCTCAATGCTCCATGATTAAATTGATACATGTGTGACTTAATTAAAATGTTTAATCAAGTACTACATTGATGATAAGGAATAAATATGCATTAAGCCTAAGAATCATATAACTAATGTGATTTAATTCTGAATTTAAACACAACATGATACGATCCTACTTAATACATAGAGACACTGTATAATATGCTAGCATAATAGGAATGTAAATCTTTTACAATTTACATAAATGAATTCAAGACAAACTATAAAGTAAGAAGACATGCTTGTCAGGAACGAAGCAATATAGATTAAACGACATAACATTTAATTCTATTTTGCTTTAAGAAATACTAACATATTATCCAATGTTGAAGAATTGAAAAAGAAGATAGATGAAAAATGAAGAATTAAACATAATATCTACGCAAGTGCATAGCATTAATAGGTTCTTTAAGAGGCGTACCGTCTACATCCGCTATTTTGTAAGCACCTGATCCATAATCCTCAATAACGATATATGGTCCAAGCCAATTAGGACTAAATTTTCCCTTTTCTGCAGGTAAGGCATTCACATTGCGCTGATTCTCATAAAGGACTAAGTCACCTACTGAGAAGGAACGTTGAATAACCTTGTCATTATAGCTTCGTTGTAGAGTTTTGTGATACGCTTGAATATGCTCAAGAGCGTTTATGCGCTGTTCATCAAGCATCTCAAGCTGTTGAAGTCGTTGTTCCCTATAAGAGTCATCATCTACTATACCTTTAAGAGAAACCCCAAGTGATGGAATCTCTAATTCTAAGGGCATAATAGCATCAGCACCATAAACAAGATTATAAGGAGTAGTTCCCGTAGCAATTCGTACACTCGTTCGGTAGGCCCAAAGAGCATAGATCAGCTGGTTACTCTAATCCTTACCATGCTTATTTACAGTTTTGCGAAGAATTTGTTCAATTATCTTATTGGATGATTCGGCTTGGTCATTTGATTGAGGATAATAAGGTGTAGAAAATCGATGTTTGATATGATACTTCTCGAGGAATTTCTTCACATCCTTGTTTTTAAACGATGTCCCATTATCTGAGATAATAGTAGAAGGTATCCCGAATCGAGAAATGATGTTTTCTAAGAGAAATTGACAAATCACTTCAGAAGTAGTAGAGCGAAGAGGAATAGCTTCTACCCACTTCGTAAAGTAATCTGTTGCAGTTATAATGAAGGTGTGTCCTTGAGATGAAGGAGGAGAAATTTTTCCAATAAGATCCAAACCCCATGCGGAGAAAGGCCAAGAAGCTACTTGAGAACGAAGTTCTTGGGCAGGAGCATGAATCAGATTATTGTGTTGTTGACATTGATGACATTTTTTAACAAATGAAAAGGAATCCTTTTGCATAGTTTGCCAATAGTATCCCATATGAAGCAATCTATGAACCAAGGATTTGCCCCCAAAATGCCCCCCATAGGCACCTGAATGTGCCTCTTCAAGAGCAACGGGGATTTCCGACTTGTTAAGACAACGAAGGAGAAGACCATCATAACCCCTTCGATAAAGGACATTAGAAAGGATGATATATCTAGCAGACAACTTGCGGATTCTAGCCCTAGTGTTCCTATTAGCGGAATCAGGAAAGGTACCATCGGTCAAATATCTTACGATATGCGAGAACCATTCATCTGAGTCTACAAAGTCACAACATGTTACCAAGCTAGAATCGTCTTCAATAGCCGGAGAAATAAGATTGTGAATAACGAAATTAAGATCGACCATATGGTCCTCTAAAGATACTAGAGAAGCCACACATGCCATTGCATCCGCATGTTGATTATCTTTTCGAGGAACGGGTTCCATGGTATAAGAATCGAAATTTTGTAATAAAGCGATAGCAAGGTCTTTATATTGTGATAATTTGTCTTGTTTTGCTTGATATATTCCTGTTACTTGTCTTATAATCAATTGTGAATCTCCATAGATATGTATGTGTTTTATATTCAGAGCTAAGGCTACTTTTATTCCCGCTATAAGAGCCTCATACTCAGCAATGTTATTGGTACACAGGAAATTTAGATGATATGACAAAGGAATGGACTTCTTTGTAGGAGAAATCAGAACAACCGCTGCCCCCGATCCTGTACGACACTTAGAGCCATCAAAGTACAACTCCCAAGTTTCATCTTTCTCTATAGAAAGAATGAAGTCATCAGGAAAGGACTCAGGGTTAGGGAAGGAGAAAGGTGAAGGGGCCTCAACTAAGTGATCGGTCAACGCTTGTCCTTTAATTGCTCTTTGGGAAACGAATTTAAGGTCAAATTCAGTTAATATCATAACCCACTTAGCTAGACGTCCTGATAAATCAATTTTAGAGAAAAGATGCTTCAAAGGATCAAACTTTACCATGACATGGACTTCTGAATTCAAAAGATAATGTCTCAATTTATGAGTTGCAAATACCAAGGCCAAGCATTGTCTTTCCATCGCAGAATATCGGGTCTCATAATCGAGTAAGGTATGACTTATGTAATAAACCGGACATTCCTTACCATCTTTATCATGTTGTGCCAACAATGCTACGAGAGCATGAGAGGAAGCAGCTGTATACAGAAGAAAGGGTTTAGAAGGTTCAGCAGGTTGAAGAATAGGAGGACTAGCCAAATACACTTTTAAATCTTCAAATGCTTGCTGACAATCCTCATTCCATTGAAAAGTGATATCCTTTTTAAGAAGTTGAGTAAAAGGAAAGGTACAATCCGCAAGCTGAGACATGAACCTACGAATAGCTTGAATCTTTCCTTGTAAGCTTTTAAGTTGAGACACATTTCTAGGAGGTGGCATGTTGACAATAGCATCTATTTTCTTAGTGTCCACCTCAATCCCACGATGCGAAACTATGAATCCTAATAGTTTTCCACTATCCACACCAAAAACACATTTTTGGGGATTCAAGCGCATGTGATATTTACGAATTCTTTCAAAAATTTGTCGGAGGATTTTAACATGATCCATGCGAAGAAAGGATTTGGCCAAAATATCATCAACATAATCCTCTAAAATCTTATGCATATAATCATGAAAGATAAGGGTCATTGCTCGTTGATAAGTTGCACTGGCGTTTTTAAGTCCAAAAGGCATCATTATCCAACAAAACGTACCCCAAGGAGTGGTGAAAGCAGTTTTGAATTGATCTTGAGGGTTAATAAAAATTTGATTGTAACCTGAAAAACCATCCATGAAGGATAACAAGGCATGTCCTGCCGTAGAATCAACTATCATGTCAATGTTTGGAAGAGGGAAATCATCTTTCAAGGAAGCTTTATTCACATCTCGAAAGTCAGTACACATTCTTATTTTGTTGTCTGGTTTAGCCACAACGACAATATTTGAAATCCATGGGGAATAGTCAATAGGGCAGATAAATCCAGCCTCCAATAATTTTTCAATCTCAGCCTTAACAAGCAGAGCCACCTTAGGATTAATTTTTCGAATCTTTTGTTTCACGGGCTTAGCATCAGGAACTAAGACAATATTATGAGTAACGATCTTAGGATCTATACCAGGCATGTCAGAATATGTCCAAGCAAAGATCTCTGGGAATTCATGCAATAGTTCTTCATATTGTTTCTGTTCCTCTTCATCCAAACATTTCCCAATTTTAATGACTTTCTCTTTATTGCAAGGATCCATCTTAACATCAGTGGTGTCACTTATGAGAAGATTACTTTGTTGAGGAGTATCCTTTAACTGAGGTAATTCTTTCACAATCTTATCATTATCAAACTCTTTTCCAAAATAGGCTTTGGTGTTCAAATAATAAGGGAGTCCCCTATTGTGATGATAACGAGGAAGAGTGTCATAGGCTCCAAAGAACTTAGCTAAAGCATCGTCGGTAGGGAAGATATCCAAAGCACAATCACCCAAAGAATCCTCGTCAATATACTCAGGGTGTTGTATTGATAGAGATGTAGAAATAGCATTAACACTAATGCATGGTCTTTTAGAAGCTTTAGTACGTCTGCAGGGATTATAGCCAAGTCCAAAGGCATAATTGTGAAAATTAGTCTCTAGAGGAACTCTTATCCCTTGTTCATTAGCACCACAACCTTTTCCACGATACCTATGCTTAGCGAAAATCCAAAAACCACGACCATAACGATCAGCCATTTCAGGAAGAGAAGGTGGTTTTTCATAAGACAAAGAATCAAACTCTTCATAATTATAGATGTGAGGAGAAGAAGTTTGAGAAGCGGCCACAAAATTATTACTCATAGATTCAGGTAAGGTTGATTGATTTTTAGCTTCTTCTTTCTTTTCAACTTTATGATTTTCAGCTTCTGCCTTCTTTCCAACTTTAATTTCTCTAGAAGGAACCTTATATTCACCTACAAAGGTAGGGTTAAAATCAAGAGATCCCCAATCATCCTATGCGAGAACCTTCTCAGGATCAAAATCCTTTTTATGTGCATTTTCAAGTCGAGAAGGATCTTCTTCAGGAGTTCCAGACTCATCCAAAAGATTTTGATCATCGGAGAGCGAAGACTCATCGATACGTTTCTTGTTTAAAGAGTCATCACTAGACGAGGATGGCTTAGAAGAATCTCCTTTGGAATTAGATGTTTGTAGACAAGCTTGAAAATTAGTATCACCCATCAAGGTGTATGTCTTATTGTTATAAATGAATTTAACTTGTCCGTGCAATGTAGAGGGGACAACTTGCATGCTGTGAATCCAAGGCCTCCCTAATAACAAGTTATATGTTAAATTTCCAGGCATAACATGGATAGGAGTAAGCAAAGTAACAGGTCCCACTGTGAGAGGTAAGGTGATGATACCTAATGAAGTCTTAGCCACATTGTCAAAGCCACGAATGGGACGAGAGTCGGGCTCCATAAGAGATGTATCCACATTCATCTTATGTAATAAATTAATGCTACACACATTAAGGCCAGAGCCATTATCTACTAGTGTTCGTCTTATAGCAGTGTCTTTCATGACAACCACAATCATCAAGGGATCATATTGTTGTTGAATTTCACTAGTAGGCAACTCATCTTGGGTAAACACAATTTGAGCTTTAGGATTCATCACAGAGTTAACAAAAGATGCTATATTACTAGATGTATTCGGTGGAGGAACATTCAAATCTTTCAAGGCATCTTGTAACATTCCATGATAAGCAGAAGAAGTTTGAATCAAATCCCAAAGGGATATCTTAGCAGGGGTAGCTTTAAGTTGTTCTATGAGATCATATTCCTTACCCATAACTTGCGAAATACGGGGAGCTTGAGGAAGAATTGGTTGAGGATTAGGAAGAGAGACTGGAATAACAAGAGGAGGATTAGGTTGCCTATTACTTCTGGTATGATAGGTATGGCCAACTGCATGATAACTCTCTTTAGTTATTTGCTTAGCATAATTGTAAGGACTTATAGGTTTTCTTCCTTGCACGGTGATGATTGGTTTATTCGGAGTACGAAAGGAATCATGATCATACCTTCCTTGAACAGTAAGGAGAGGTGATTTAGAAACTTGAAAGGTGGGAGAAGGATAAGCTCCTTGGACTTCAAAGAGAGGCTTTTTATGCTCATTCAAGTTTATCATGTTAACCAATTTAGAAGTTTTGTTTTTGTTTAGAGATTTCGACAAAGCCACAAAGTCATCAAGAGCATCATCCAACAAAGCATGATCATATCGATTAAAAGGTTTGTCTTTTGATTCAAAAGGAGACATCTCCTCATAGAGGGGATTATTGAAAACAACCATGTTACTAGATTCAGGGGAAGAGTGGATAGGAATGTATCCTTGAGAGGAACCATTCGACTTATCTTTCTCATCACACCTAAATGGCATAGTAACAAGGTTTATGAGTTTTTGGTAAAATGAAGGTTTAGCATCCTTAGGGTTCAAAAACTCATCTAAAGCTTCATCTAATTCATCTTGGCTATACTCATAATAATCATCAAAAGTATGAACATTTTGCAAATAAAAATCTGACATTTTGAAAAGATTGCATAAAATTTAAACACACAATGCAAAGAAACACACTCCTCTTCTTTTTTTTTTTTTTCTCTTTTAATGAAATGAAATGAAAACACACTAAATCTAGATCTAGATCTAATAAATGCAATGCAAGAGGAAGCAATGATAGATTCACGTCGAGTTCACCAAAATGTGTAGGGGAAAAAGCGAGACTAGGTTAATCATGCCCTAATCCTACCTTTTGACACACATTACGGAATATGAAAGAGCCTAGAGATATCGCACAATTGGCTACTTCTTTTGGTGAAAGAGAGAGCCACGAGATATCTATTAGGATTTCTATTCCCTTGTTGAAATTGTAAGATCAAGTAATGCAAGTTCAAACCCTAATCCCAAAATGCAAGTATGAACCAATAACAAGATTGCAGAATTGAGATTAAACAATGAACAGCTATAAGTACAAGGATGAAATTAGAATGCAGATATGTACTCGGAGTTAAAATCGGACTGAAAATGTTCAGGATGGGGGCGCGGGCGCCACTGTCCTGAAAACTGCACCGGAAACCACTGTTCTGCACTCTGAAACACTGTCTGGAAACTGTCTGCAAACTGTCTGTCCGGAGGACCAAGGTGCCCAGCGCCTCTGTCCCAGGGACCAGGGCACCCAGCGCCCCTGTCCTGGCAGGACCAGGGCGCCCAGTGCCCCTGTCCCGGTCTCCTGCTCTGCAATTTCACACAGAGTGCTGTCCCAACTTTCTCTCTCCGGATCTGTATCCTGCGGCGTTGTCCGAATCCCGAAACCTGCAATAATATCTGAAAAGAGGGAGGGGCGGCTATATAGGGTTTTTCCTTAGTCAAACCCCCGCTTTGGTGATTTCCACCTCCACGAATAGCCAAGTTGTTTTGTAAAATGTATTGTGTGTGAAGACCTAGTGTGTGTGCAAGGTCCAAAATGCAAGAAAGCAAACTAGAGCAACCTAGAAAGTAAACCCTAATTGCTTGCAAATGATAATGTAAATGCTCTAAATCAAGATGCAATGTGATCTAAAGCATGAATAGATGATGTATCAAAGCTTATGCAAAGACATGAAAACAATACGAAATCATACCCAACCCTCAAGGGAGGAGTACAAGCCAATCTTCAGTCGGTAATCTCCTATTGTTCTTCAATGTCTTCCAAGTCCTAAGTGGATGAATGAATTTGATAGATGCTTGATAAAAAGATGTTATAAGATGTTGAAGTCCTCAAAGATCTTCTCTTTCGCTGCATATGAAGTTCCTGGAAACAAAAATCCCATCCTTCCAAATGAAGAAAGAGAGCTCTTATGTATGAAACCCTAGGTCGTAAATTCATATTTTGGCCGACCTAGAGATTGAATATCCCGCCAATTTCTTGGGGTTAAGCTTTATTTTATGATTGGATCATGCTCCTAAAATTTTGGGAAAAATGTCCGGGACCATGTGCACCGGGCACCACGGTCTCGACAACTTTTCACCAAATTTTCAGGGCCATCGGATATGATGATTTTAGAGAGAATCGCGAAGTTACAGGTGATTTCAAGATGTTTTGACCCCGAAACCAAGCCCCCAAGTTCGGAATAGGACTTAATTAGGGTTTTTGATTAAGTGATGTATTGAAGGAATAAAATGCGAAGGGTGCGCTTTAGTGAAAAGGGCCCAATTTTATGATGTAGAGAATGATGAAATAGGACCTTAGACCTAATTAATTTGATTAATTAAGTGCTAAAGGAGAAATGCAATGCAGAATGTAAAATGCACTAAGGCGGGTGCTAAACTAGGTGTGAAATTGTACCACCCTAGCGAGTGCGTACAATTTACGATGCTACAGTCTCATCTGTTGATATTATTTGTTTGGCCTAAGGATGACATGGTTTGTAATTATGTAATCAATTTATTGTCTGGTGGCCAACCTGATTGTTTATGGTCTAGGGTTTGTATATATAGATGTAAGATCTCATTGTAGATCATCATGGTTATTGGTAGAGGTCATGGTCAAGGAATGTAATGTGTGAATAATATAATATCCTTCAAGCAAAGGAGTTGGTCGATCATTGGAAATAAGATTGGGTTTATATAAGAGGATTTATTCCTTTGGTATTGAGCTTAACCAAAACTCTACTCAGGCATAGGTGATGCTATCTTTTGTAGTTCAACACTTCTGTCAATTGTAGTTTAGATTTCTATGTAGTCAGTGAGGCTCCTTTTGTGATGAGTAGTGCGCTCTAGGTTATTGTCCTTCCTGCAAGTGCAGGCCCCTCAATTGTAATTCACATACTTACTGCAGAAGTATTATCTGACTGTGGGTAGGCTTCCCACAGTGTTTTTTCCCTTTACCAAGTTTTCCACATACAAATCTTGGTGTTATGTGGATGGTATTTACTCTGTGATTATTATTTATGCTTAATTGGTTTATCTGCTATTTTGGTATTAATGTTTTGGGTTTCAATATTAAAGTCTAAATTCCTAATGGTTTCGGTTATCTATGACAACTGATTCATCCCCCCCCCTCTCAGTTGTCTTCCAGTTATTTGAACTATCTAACAAACATATGGTGAGTGTCTTGAGGGTGAATTATTCCCCACCCTTGCACTGTGATAATTCAAGTTTCTGGTTACTGACTTAGTTGAGCTTCTAATTCTTAAGGTGTTTAGAAAGGGTTTCATTTGAGTGGTCACAATCAGTAGCGTTTTACACTCTCTTGAGGGAGGTCTCCCAGTTTGTAGAGGTTATGCTCTACAGATTTTAATGTATCATATAGGCATTGAGGGAGGCACAATACCATTATGACATGTAACACTCGTTGCATATGATTTTCATCAAATACACATTTATTTATAGTGGCTTGGATTACTTGGCTTTAGTCATTGCCACTTAGGTCGTTCCCCTCTCACTGGCCTTAATGGCACCCTAAGGGAAACTCGAGAGGGTGGGCCTTATAAAGAATTTAATTGCAAACAATAAATGAAAGTATAAAAGAAGAGAGTCTGGCTTTTTGATAATCCATTGAAGGGGAGAGCATAATACCTATCCCTTCGAAGACATGAAAAACAAGGGTTTTTTTTAACCTTTTATCACAATGATTCTCTAATCTATTTGGAGATGTTTCTCCAACAAAACATGGGGTTCAATTTTAACTTTCATATCAATTATGAAATAAAAGACAAGTTTGTTTGTGGTATATTTTATTAGCACCAAATTGAAGTGTTTCTAAGCTACCCCTACAGAAAATAATGTTAGTAAGAACATGGTGGACTATCTAGCCTAATTTTTCAATTACAGAGCTTTGTCTTTCTACAGACATAAATAAATTCTGATAAAAACTAGAACTGAACTAAAACAAAATGAAAAATAATTCTAATCTAACAATTGCAACTTACTTATTGAGAAAATGTGAACTGATGTCAGATCAATTGTGAATTGATATACCATCAATTGTGAATTATTATTTAAGCAATTTCAACGTGATGACTGATCAATTGTGAATTGATAGAAGATCAATTGCTCATTAGTTAAAAAGAAAAAAAAAAAATTTTAAGAAACAATAGAAAAAGACAGAAGATAGAAGGATTATTTTGCAATGATATTACACCACTTGAGCCATCACATCAATATCATCATAAAATTTGTACTTGGAAATGAATCGGTGGATGCTTCTATGGTATTGGGAGATTGCTTCTTTTTCTTGAATATTGCAAAGCTCTCTTTCAAATTTTAGGAGTCTTTGGTATGGTCTATGTTGTCTTGCTTTCCTTGCACCTGATATTTTGATCTTATCTTCCCTACAAGAAAATTGCTACCAAGTTGTGGGGTCTTTATCAAATGAAGGACAAGCTGTAGATGGTAGGTTAGTCACACCAATAATAACCCAAAATTATTGATAGAAAACATGATGTAAGACATCCCCGAGTGGATTTCTTATGATTTTCTCATATATTTAACAAAAAATCTTACTAAAAGATCATCTGGTATGCAAAAGACATGAGAAAATGAGGTTTAAACAAGAAGGGTGACTTTAGACAAATTTTTCAAATTTTTTTTATGATAGATATGAAAAAAATATTCATACCAAATTATATAGCATCAAATCAGCTTTCTGATGCATTTTGAAGTTCGAAAATCTGATATGTTATGCAAACATTGTTGGTATTATGGATGTGTTGCATTGGTTTTGTCATTGATGTCAACACTTGTCAGCACCTATCCTTCTAGAGATCTTTGGTTATGTTCACCAACATGTTCAAGTGACTTATGCACAGTCATCGGTATTTGGTTCACCGACAGGTTATATTGTTCGCCGACACTAAGGATGATCTATTTGTTGGCATATGTACACTTCAATGAGACATTGTGGGTGATTGAAGGTTTTGTCATTGATGGCAACCTTACAATCCTATGACACTAACAAGGCATTCCACCGGCACTAGCAAGATTAGACTCTACACCAACACTCACATCACTGACACCAGTAGTGAAAGGAGGCATACCGACATAGCAGCCGACATGATTTTTGTTGTTTATATATTTTGTTTATTATTTGTAAAATCTTTGTAAGCCGACTTGGCAAGTTGTAAAATGACTCTTATATAAGAGAGATCATTGTAGAACATTTGTAATGTAGAAATGAGGTTGTAATTAGGTGAAATAAGGTAGACCTATTATGCAAATTATAGGTTAAGGGTTTATGTAAGAAGCAGAGTAGAAACCGGTACTAGATCTGGCATTACAGATGCTACTTTGAAGCAGTACAAGATACTGGATTTATATAATCCATTTTGTAAGTCAGTGAGACTTCCTATTTTGTATTTGAGCAGTGAGCTCTAGGCAGTTGGCCTTCCTGCATGTGTAGGCCCCTCTTATAGTAGTAATATTCTCTTATTGGCTAGTAAGTGAATATTGTGGGTCACAAATCCCACCGAGGTTTTTCCCACATTGGGTTTCCTTGTTAAATCCTTGTGTTATGGTGTGTTTTTCATGTGGTTGCTTTTATCTCTATTTATTGCATTACTTTCTGCTTACCGGTACACTGTATTAATATGCTCTACATGTTTTAAGTTAAGAAAATCTATCAACCGGTTAGATATGGATTCACCCCCCCTCTCAGTATCTATGGGAATCCTAACAATTGGTATCAGAGCTTGGTCCTCTATTTTCAGAAGCCTAACAACTTGAGGAAGATCTTGACACCGGTAGAGATGTAAAACTTGATGAAGCAACTTGAAGGATCTCTCTTAGACTATGATGCAGAAAAATTGAAAAATATCAAACTTGAAGATGATCTAAAGGGTGCTCAGGATATTATTCAAGCACTTCAAGAGAATCTTACTATTTCAAGAAACAAGAGAAGAGAACTTTGTGAAAAGATGCAAAATGAGAATGATGAAAAAGAAACTCTTAATGATATGATAAACAAGCTGAAACAAGAGAACATGACAACAAAGAATGAGATGTATGATATGACTATGAGATTTTGTAAAGAAATTGAAGATAGAAAGAAGAATGAAGAAGATTTGACTAGAAGACTAAGTGATGCTACAAAGGAGAACACAAGACTTAGCTATGAAAATTATTTGTTGAAGACATATCTGATGCACACTTAGAATGACTCAAATGAACTGATGAGGCAGAAAGAAGTCTTAGAAAGAGAACTAGATACTACAAATCAACATAAAGAGAAATTCAAGAAAAGCTCAGAGGAACTTGGTAACTTGCTGAAGAATCAAAAACCTAAAGGTGACACTCTTGGAATTGGCTTTGAAGTTGGTGAAAGCTCTGGTACTGCAAACACATAGGATCATAGCAAAATGGTAAGACAACCTACTGCTTACAAATTCAATGCAAAATGCTTTAACTATAATAAGTATGGTCATAGAGAAAATGAATGTAGATCTAGAAACTATTAGAATACCAATGCACCCACCGGTCAATGTTCAAAATGCAACAAAGTTGGTCATAACTCTGAGAATTGCAAAATGAATGTGAGATGTTATGTTTGTGGAAGATTTGGACATTTATCTAATCAATGCAGAACACAAACCGGCATAGGTTATGGAAAGGCTATTCAGAGAAATAATGTGACTTGTTATGCATGTAACAAAATTGGGCATATTGCTAAATTTTGTAGAAGCAAGTCCTCACTGGCAGACAATAAAGGTCCTAGTTTGAAAGGTAAAGAAAAAGTTGAAGAGGTTAAGAAAGAATTTTCAAAACAATGGAGCAGGAAATTAGAACTGAATGTGGATAGGAATACTCCTCCATCAGTAGAACCGAGTAGCACTCCACCGATAGAAGTCTCTTCATCAAATTGAAAAAATTTCTTTGAGGGTTTGGCAATCAATGAGACATATGCTATTATTCCCTCGGTTGATGGTAAGAAGTTGAAAATTACTTCTATACCAGCAGTTATGTTAAGTGATTAATTAACTGACATGCATTAAATGTGGTAGTTGGCAGATTGACATTATAAATTAATGTTTTTGGCTCCATTTCACTTCACCAAGCATTCAAACATTCGAAGAACGTGAAATTTCTAGAGCTAAGGCATTTCGAGCAAAGAGGCAAAGTATTTTAGTGAGCAATCCTTCCAAAGGCAGAAAAACATATTTATAATCATGGTATCCTCTTCTGTACCTGAATTCATAGAAAACCCTATTGTGGTCGAGGTAATCAAATGCCCTAGGCCCGTATTTCAGTTAGTTCCCAAGATAGCTAAAAGGGATGATAATGTAGGTGCTTTTTCCCAAATTCCCAAAGGAGTTGTTTTTGTAGAAGACGCTAGAATTTATATCCATTTCCATATAGAAGAATTAGGAGATGAAGAAGTCAAAAACATGTACAAATCTGTCATATGTGGTGACTCCGAAAATGTAAAACCTGAACACAAAATTGTTGAAACCCTAGGATTCACTGAGTCCACTGCATTCTGGAATTCCCAAAGGAAGTAATAAGAATAGTATTGAGCAGGGTACATGGAGAATTCTTTTGGTTAGATTCAATTCATAAAATTACCAAGGAAGCTGTGAAAGCTATAACAGGGTTACCTTCCATCGGTAACAAACCAAACAAGACAAAGAAGGTCTCAAATGACCTGGTAATAAACCTAACTAGTGCAACATCTAATAGAAGGTCTTTTAGGGTTAATGATGTGACCGACATAAATGTGAGATTTGTTAGCATGATTTTAGGTTACAAAGAAACACATGCAAACCGACTTAACTCAGTTTCTAGTTTATGCATAAAAAATGCACATGATATGGTTAAGGATAATGTAAAAATTGATGTATGTGAATGGCTAAAGGATGAATTAATTGACAATTTAGGGAAAATCAAGAAGGATAAGAAAGGAACATTTAGATTTGGTAACTTACTTGTATGCTTAATGCTACACATAACCAAACAGGTGCCCGGTATAGGTATCAAGAACCTTGGATTTGACATACCGGTAGGAAAACAGTTATCAGACTTGTTCAACAACATGGGTGAAAGCAAACAAAATAATATTGATGAGTATTTTCAAGCACTAAAGGCTGGAATGAGCAAAAGAGTCAGACTGTCACAGAAAATTATAAACAAATACAAAGATGATATATGTTTTGTGATTAAAAAGGATGAGATCTAGATGGAAGCAGTTATCCCAAGAACAATTTGGGTTACTGAGATGGGTTATGAGACTGATGACGACATCATTGAAACATATGCTAAAGCACTTCTGGAAGCACCAAATGAACCTAAGGAAGAAGTATTTAGTAGTGCTGAGACCATTGAAAGCCAAATTCAATCTAAGAAGAGAGTAAAGAAAGTAGAAGCAACAATGAGGAGAGGTTCAAGGTAGGCTAAGGCTATAAAAGAAGATGTACTAAAACAAACCAATATCATTGAAGATGAGTTATAGGCTCAATAACCAAAAACTCACCTTTCATCGGTAGCAACTTCTTTAGAGAGTGACATGCTAGCTGAACTCAAAAGAGTTGTAAGGAAAAAAAAACTTTCACTGGTATCCACACCCTCACCTAGAAGAACTAGACAAAAATAACAGCCAGTGAGGTCTCCCGTAAAGAAGACAACCCCAAAGAAAAAGCTAACACCTAAGAAGAAAAGGACTCAACAGAATATTTCTTTGATTGACAGACTGTTGGATGAAATCATAGAAGAAGGAACACTCAAGAACATAGAAAAATTATATGATACACTATCAGTAGATGAGAAAGAGCAAGTTGAAAACAGTGTTATTTTACACTTGGATATCTATAAGAATTTTTTGATGGAAGTTGTAGATGAACTACCAGATGAATTATTCAAGAGACTAGAAGCAAGAAGACAATCCATCGTAGAACTTGACAAGAAAATCAAAATTGAAAAATTACTTGCTATCTACCTAGTCAAATCTCCAAAAGAAATAGATAATCTAATTGCAAAGGCCAACTGGTCAGTATTCTCTACTGCACACCGGCATATTGCACTAATGGAAGGAAGAGTAAAAGAGGTAACAGAAGAAACAAAAAATGGATGGGATATATTCCTTGTGGAGAAGGAAAAGAAGGAAGAGTACAGGAACCCCAAGCCTATCAAAGTCTATCAAAAAGACAAATGCAAGGGTAAAGGAAAGGTTGGTGGACCTCCTAGTATCAAAATAAAAGATAACTTATCCCCACCACTTTTGATTACTCCACCAGTAACAACAATAAAGACCAACCGATAGATGAAAGTATGGATGTACCACAAGATGATACTAATCTTAATTTAGAGATACTATACACAATTGATGTTGATACTCAAAAGGTCAACATTGTGGTAGATAAAGACACAACTGGTAAGACTGACATGGCTAGTGAGCCACTGGGAACTGACAACATTGATAACATTGAAGGAAAAGTTGAAGATGATAGCACAGGGAAATAGACAAAGACTAGAACAGATCAACAGACAAAGAGACAAACAAAGCAATAGGCTCCGGTACAGGAACAGGTTCATGTGGAAACAGTGCCACCAGAAATAGGAGAGAAATAAAAACCCTTTCTTAAGGAAATGGAAACATAGACTGACCTACCAGAGGTCACTACAAGAATGGTTACTTCCTCCACCAGCAAAATTTAGAATGTTGGTTCATCCTCAATAGATTACAAATCAACCAATGTAACTGAAGTTCTTTTAGATTCTTTGAAGAAAATAACTGATTGTAGTTCACAAGCTTATAAAGCTATAGATGACACAATCCCAATTTTGAGGATGATAGCTCCTAAATGCAACGTAGATAATAAGGATTCTTTAAGTCAACTTGACACTTTGTCGAAGTATATTACTGACAACATAGTGACAATTGAGCAGATAAAGGAACAAGCATTCAAAGACAGGTTGGAAATTGAAAACCAAAAATTCTTTGAGGATCAAATAAATAAGTGTACTAGGGAATTTGACACACTTCTACTAGAACTATGCAACATATTGAAGGAATGTAAAACTCTATACAAAGATACTTGCAAGACAAACTTTTTGACAGTGGACATAGATAAGAAAATGACCAAGGGACAAGAAGAAATTAATAAACTTGCTGACAATTTTGTTAATTCACCTGATACATTATTAGTTTTTGAGCAAAAGATAACATGTTTTGAGGAAGAGTTACTTAAGCTAGAGAGAGAAAAGGAGAGAATAATAAACAAGGCTAAGAATCTGAGACTAAGACTAAGTCCAAGATTGGACTATCTAGCATCCTTGAGAAAGAAAATATCTGAGGCATTAGTACAAGGACAGAAAACACCGGCAGTGCATATGTAGCAACTCACCGATATAGTTCAAAGAATAGAGGCAGCAATAAAAGACAGTAAGAAATTTATGGAAAACATAAATTTGGTTTTGGTGGATCTTTTTCAAATTGTAACCACCTAGTTACAAGGTTGAGACAAAAAAACTACAACTCTATTGATACCTTGACAACCTTTGTCATTGATGCCAAAGGGGGAGTAGTAGTATGAGAAAATAATTAGCAAAAGACTTATCTACTCAGGGGGAGCTCACATATTTTTGGTACACAATTTTTGGATTACAAGTTTTGGAATTTTCTCATGAGTGTTGCCATCAATGCCAAAGGAGGAGATTGTTGGCATATGCACACTCCAATGAGACATTGTAGGTGATTGAAGGTTTTGTCATTGATGGCAACCTTACAATTCTATGACATGAGAAAGGCATTCCACCAGCACTAGCAAGATCAGACTCTACACCGACACTCACATCACCAACACCGACAGTGAAAGGAAGCATACCGGCATAGAAGCCGACATGATTTTTGTTGTTTATATATTTTGTTTATTATTTGTAAAATCTTTGTAAGCCGACTTGGCAAGTTGTAAAATGACTCTTATATAAGAGAGATCATTGTAGAACATTTGTAATGTAGAAAGGAGATTGTAATTAGGCAAAATAAGGTAGACCTATTATGTGAATTATAGGTTAAGGGTTTATGTAAGAAGTAGAGCAGAAACCGGTATTGGATTTATATAATCCATTTTGTAAGTCAGTGAGACTTCCCATTTTGTATTTGAGTAGTGAGCTCTAGGCAGTTGGCCTTCCTACATGTGCAGGCCCCTCTTGTAGTAGTAATATTCTCTTATTGGCCAGTAAGTGAATATTGTGGGTCACAAATCCCACCAAGGTTTTTCCCACACTGGGTTTCCTCGTTAAATCCTTGTTTTATGGTGTGTTTTTCATGTGGTTGCTTTTATCTCTATTTATTGCATTACTCTCTGCTTACCGGTACACTATATTAATATGCTCTACATGTTTTAAGTTAAGAAAATCTATCAACTGGTTAGATACTGATTCACCCCCCCCCCTCTTAGGATTTGTGGGAATCCTAACACTATTATCATCTAGAGATTACTTGGTTATGTCGAAGACATGGTTTGGACACTTAGTTTTTGTGATTTAGTTATTGGTCTAATCAAGTTTGTATATTTGTTGTTACTAACAAATTGGTCTAGGTTATGGACCGGCATGCGTTATCTATTCCAGATCAACATGACACGTTATGGAGATGGTTTATTGATTGGTTATTATTGTAAATGCATTAAGCCGACACAATGCATCACATATTGATTCGTTTGTAATTGATTTAATTATAATATTCTTAGTAAGCTGACCGACACATTTGGTCTTAGGTTTTGGTATACATGTAAGATCTCATTTGTGAGATTAAAATAATAGGGAAGAGGAATATAATAAGGTATATGCGAATATAAGCAGAGCTACTCATGCATACATCATTTAAAGATTCAAGGAAGGTATGAAGAAGACAATCAGAGCTTAACTGGTAGTGAATCCAACATATGAAGATGCTACTTTGAGTACTACATTATCATTGGATTTAACCATCCAATTGTAGTTAGTGTGACTCTCATTTTGTGATTGAGCAGTGAGCTCTAGGCAGTTGGCCTTTCTGCATGTGCATACCCCATTTGTACACACATACTATCTGCAATAGTATCATCTGATTGTGGGTAAGATTTCCCACCGTGGTTCTTCCCCTTACAAGGTTTCCGCATACAAATATCTATGTTATGTGTTGTGGATGTTATTTGTCTTTCTGTTTCATGCATTAAGCTTCACCAGTATTGTTACTAACTGTTAAATTGTCAACCGACATTAAGTTTGGTTTACCGGTATTATGCATCAAGTTTGATTAAGTTATATTTGGGTTGAAATTAATAGACAACTGATTCACCCCCCCCTATAAGTTTCCTCCGGGTCCTAACAATTGGTATCAGAGCCAAGTCCTCTTTTTGCAGAAGTTTAATAGCTTGAGGAGATTCTACGAAAACTAAATATTTTAGGAAGGAGAGTCTAAAACTTGATGGAACTAACTATGGTATATGGAAGATCAAAATGGAGACACATCTGAATTGCATTAGAAGAGATATATGGGATATTAAAAAGAATGGCTATGTTGGTCCTACACAAAGTCAACCTAATCCACCAAACTTGGCTAAAGATCAAGAGATTGATTGCAAAGGAAGAGAAGCGCTTTTGAGTGCATTGTCAGATCAACAAATCATGGGATTATCAAACTGATCTATTGCTAAAGCTATTTGGGATAAATTAGAGACATTGAATGAAGGTGATACCATTGTCAAAATTGCAAAACTAGAATTCTTCTGGGTGAGGTATGAAAATCTGAAAAGGGAAGAAGATGAAAGAATTTATGCTTTTATGGAAAGAGTGGATGAAATTGTTTTGGGTATACAATGTTGTGGAGGATCCTTAAGTGAAGATGAAATTGTTTCTAAAGTTTTAAGACCATTGCAACCGGCATACAAAATGAAAGTAATTGCTATAAATGAATTAAGAACAATGCCTAATACATCAGTATCTAGAGATACCTTGGTTGGAAAACTTTCAGCTTTGGAGCTTGAGGAATTTGGTCCTATTGCTACAATTAAAATAGATTTATATTTCAAAGCATCATCATCATTTGTAGCATCATCATCATCATCTAAGAAATCTGATTGGAAAGCACTTTATGCAAGAGAACTTGAAGACATCAGAAGAGAGAATGAAGAATTGGAAGAGCTTGAAGCACTATTTGCAAGGAAATGCCTAAAGGTCCAGTTGGAAGTAAGTATGAAGGTAAAACACCATTTAAATGTTTTAACTGCAATAAAATTGGTCATATGGCATCTAGGTGTCCTGATAGACATGCAAGATTCAAAGAAGAAGCTAAAAGAACATATAAGCCTAAACCTGAATATCAGAGAGACAAATTTAAGAAGAATAGAGACAAATCATGTTACTATGTTGATGAAGGAGTTACTGATGATTTTGATGAGGAACTGACAAAAAATGGATGGGCTTTTGTTGCAATAACAAAAGATCAATTGACACCTACTATACAACCGATAGAGCAGGCCCTGGTAGCTAAAATTGAAGAAAAGGATGAATGTATCATTGATTCCGGATGTTCACATCATATGACTGGTGATAAAAGTAAATTCTTAACTTTTCAAGAATACAATGGAGGTCTAGTAAGATTTGGGGATGATAAAGCTTGTTTGATCAGAGGAAAAGGCACTATATCTTTTGATGGTAAGCACAATACTAACAATGTTTATTATGTTGAAGTTTTAAAGCATAATCTTTTGAGTGTTGGTCAATTAGTTGAAAAGGGATTTCAGTTACAATTCAAGAAGGGTAAATGGAAAATCATGAATAGAACTAGTTTGGAAATTGCAATCGGTAATCAGACTAGAGGTAATATCTTTCATTTGAATAACAATGAGAAGACATGCTTAATTGCACATATTGATGAAAGTTGGTTATGGCATAAAAGACTTTGTAATATAAATTTTGATTTCATTGTAAAGATCAGTATAACTAAGGCAGTAAGGGATTTACCTAAGATTATAAAACCTCACAATCTGGTATGTAAGGAATGTCAACTTGGAAAGCAAGTTAGAACAAATTTCAAGAGTATTCTAGAGAAATCCAATAATGTTCTTGATTTAATTCATACTGATTTATGTGGTCCGGAAAGAACTAGAAGTCTACAAGGAGATAGATATTTTATGCTAATCATTGATGATTATTCTAGAATGTGTTGGGTTAATTTTCTCAAGGAAAAATCAGAAGCTTTTGGGAAATTCAAACTATTCAAGGTAATGGTAGAGAATGAAACCAGTAAGAAAATCAAATGTTTAAGATCAGATCAAGGAGGTGAATTCACATCTAAGAAATTTAATACATTCCGTGAAGTGAATGGAATCAGAAGACACTTATTAGCACCTCAGACACCCGAGCAAAATGGAGTTGTGGAAAGGAAGAACAAAACTATTCTGGATGTAGCCAGAAGCATGATATCATAAGCAAACCTACCTCATGTATATTTGAGAGAAGCAGTGAATACAGTGGTTTACACATTCAATAGAGTTCACATCAAAGGTGAAATCGGTAAGACCCCTCATGAACTATGGTTTGGTAATACTCCTACTCTTAAATATTTCAGAATATTTGGAAGTAAATATTATATTAGGAGAGATGATTATATTGGTAAATTTGATCCTAGAAGTGATGAAGGAATATTTCTTAGTTATTCATCTAAGAGAAAGGCATATAGATGTTTTAATAAAAGATTATAGAAAATCATTGAGAGTGCAAATGTGAAGATTGATGAGTAGTTTAGATGTAATTCAAGGTCTATGGACTCTGAATCGACAGTTGAGATAATCACAAATGAACCTATACAGAATGCACCGATACAGATTGTTGATCCAGTCACACTGACATCATCAGAGAATTCCGAAATGACTGAAGAACAACAACAAATGAATACACCCAGGTATGTAAGATTGAATTACTTTGAAAGTTAGATAATTGGGAATAAGTATCAAGGTGTAATGACTAGAGGAAGACTGGAAAATGAAGAGGTATGTCTAATTTCTCAAATAGAACCACCATCAGTTATTGAGGCATGTGAAGATAAACATTGGATTAAAGCTATGGAAGATGAATTGGAACAAATTGAAAAGAACAACACATGGACAGTGGTTCCCCGACCTAAAAACAAAAATGTAATTGGAACTAAATGGGTATTCAGAAATTAACTTAATGAAGATGGTAAGGTAATCAGAAACAAAGCAAGATTAGTGTGTAAGGGATATTCACAGAAAGAGGGAATTGATTACAATGAAACCTTTGCACCGGTAGCTAGAATTGAGGTAGTTAGACTATTTCTAGCATTTACAACACACAAGAACTATAAAATATATCAAATGGATGTTAAATGTGCATTTCTGAATGGTGATCTTGAAGAGGAAGTTTAGATTGAACAACCTAATGGATTTTCTTTGACGAATGACAAAGATATGGTTTGCAGGTTAAGGAATGCTTTATATGGATTAAAGCAAGCTCCTAGAGCTTGGTATGCTAGATTGGACAAATATATTTTGAAGCTTGGTTACACTAAAGGTAATGCTGACAACAAATTATATTGCAAAGTGACTAATGATGACATCTTGGTTATTGAAGTTTTTGTTGATAATATAATTTTTGGAGGAGAAGATGGATTGTGTAAAAACTTTTCTAATAAGATGCAGGAAGAATTTGAAATGTCTATGATTAGGGAGATGAAATTCTTTTTAGGATTGCAGATTTCATAGACTGATAAAGGTATATTCATATGTCAATCAAAGTACTTGAAAGAACTACTAAAGAAATTTGGTATGGAAAACTCTAAACTGGTAAGTACTCCTATGACTACAACTGACAAACTATCATTGAAGGATGAATCAACACCTATTAATCCAACAAGATATAAATCTATGATTGGAGGTTTACTATATTTGACACAAAAAAGACCTGATATTATGAATGGAGTATGTATTGTTTCAAGATTTCAGAGTAATCCTTGTTGGCATTTTTGATGATTGATGTTGTGATTGTCATTGATGGACACACACTTGATTGGAGATCACTCTTTGTATGTATGAGTTAAAGCTTAACCGGTATTTGTTCCAACTAGTATGATGTATTATAGTCTTTAGACTATCGCTATTTTGCAGAAAGTGTTTACTGATCTGAAGCGGTATGAAGACCCCAAGCGATTCGAGGATCTCAAGCAGTACGGAGGAATGAAGCAGCACAACTCATATTTCCTAGTCTTCATTTTGTCAAACTGGCAACTAGTATTTTGCTTAAACCGGTATTTTGTATGAACCGGTAATACTCTGTGATGAGTTACCAACCGACATTTTGTGATGAGTTACCATCCACTGATTGTTTAGCGGTGCCGACACTTTGGTGGTGCTTTTTGTGTCATGTTACCAAATATGTCTAGATGCATTGAACCTAGGAAATTGTATTATAATCCTATTAGACCGACATGAAATCAGATTCCTTTATAAGGACATCATGTCTAGGGTTTTAGGTTGTTGCTAGGGTTTAAAGGTGGTTGATGAGTTTTTGTAAGTGTGAATATAGAAGAGAAGTTAAGGTCTGCGAGAAGAGGGAGAGTGTGAAAGTGTCGAAGATTGAAGTAATGCTGGAATGCATTAGGAACAAGCTATCAAGGATCTAACCAAGAAATCTATGCTATTTGCTAGATCACTCACTTGTTGATTACTCACATCTTCGACAAGTTTGAAGCCCTTAACCGGGTAGGCCCAAAAAGCCTTTCGTAAATCCTCTAACAAGGTGGTTCACATCTGTGGATCTAAAATCCTCTAGCAAGGTAGTCTTTGATCAGACTTATCTCCTAACAGAGATTGAGATTCCTAATAGGATCTATTCTGGTAAAGAACATTGTATGACCTTAACCGGTATGGTTCCTATTCTGCAGATAGTTACTTGTGAGTTTCATCTCACTGTGGTTTTTCCCATTTGGGTTTCCACGTCAAAATATTTTGTGTTATGGTGTTTGTGCTTTTGTGGGTGAATGCATTATTTTCTATTTGGTTTGCATGTGTGCTAGCCGGTTTGTTTGCTAAACTGTTTTACCGGTTTACTACTAGACTAGTAAAGTGTTTAAGTACAGTAATTTTTGGCATACTAATTCACCCCCCCTCTAAGTATTCATCAAATGGTATCAAAGCCAACCCTTCTATAAGTCTAACCACTTGGAAAGAGATATGGGGAATACATTGTGAGGGAACTTACTCATCGACTCACTCAGTCTAAGTAAGCCTATGATGATCTTATGGTCAACTATAAGGCCTCTCAGGCAAAAAGGAGAGAAAATGCTGAAAAATTGATGGAGCTATCTGAAAATAGTTCCTCTGATGAAGCGGACAAGGAAGCCCTAATTCCAGAAGTAGAAAAGCTGAATGAATCCAATTCCAACCTGAGTAAAGAGTTGGAAGGACTAACTATTCGAATGTGTCAAGAGCTTGAGAACCGGAGGAAAGCTGAAGATCTGGTAAAAGACAAAGATCATGAAATCTCCAAGCTGAAGCAAGAGATCAGTGCCTTAACTACTCAACTCCATGCGAGCAAAGTGGAAAAGGAAGACATGCAAGGAGAACTGAACATAGCCATCTCCAAGAATGAAAACTTGATGGAAACAAATGCTGCTATTTCCAATGAACTCTCTGAGTCAAAGGAAATACTTGCTAAGTTCAACAAGAGTATTGTTAAGCTAGAGCAAAAGCTTGAACTGACCAAACTTGTCAAAAATACTGATGGACTTGGTTACTCCGGTCATGAGCAAGGAGAGACCTCTAGTGCAAATGTTGAAGCATCGAAGAAGCAACCAACATTCAAAGGTAAAGGAAAGAAAAAGTTCAAACTTGTTTTCTTTAACTATCTTAAAGAAGGACATGCTGCTAATGTGTGTAGGAGCAAAGCCTACAATAATATTCCTTACTTTATAAACAATGTACCTATATCTAATAAGTTCAATGGAAATTGCTATGCATGCAACAATTTTGGGCATAGAGCATTGAAATGTAGGTCTGTTATGAACAACACTGGAAGATATCCTCAGAGGACTCAAGGAGTTGGTCCAGAACCTTTTGTGAACTGGAATCCCAGCGGATTTAATACCTTTAATCACCACTCAGGAAGTGGTGGCTATCAAGTGGCAACCAGATGGAGAGAAAACTATTTGATGTGTCATTGTCATGGTCACACTACTGCAACATGTAGGAGGAAGAATGGTAACATGAATAATGGACCTTGGAGAGCACCTAGAATGGTCTACTATTATTGCAACAAACTGGGTCACATTGCCAGATTCTGCAGAACAAGAAAGAACATATCAAATGACATACCAGTCACTCCGGAAGGAAAGATTGATATTGAAACTATTCAAGCGGATATGAACAAAACTTGGAAAAAGAAACTAGCGGTGCTACATGAAGAACTGGTTTTTGCACCTAGTGTGGAAATTTTGGAACTGGCAAACTAAGCATCATAAAAGCTTAGGGGGAGAAAATGGTGAAATACTTCGAACCCCTAGTTTACACCAGTAAAAGACCTTAACTGGTATGTGATACCTGTCAGTTGTCAAAAGACCAGAAACAGTAAAAGGCAAATTAGGGTTTACGCCTTAATATTGGAGCATTTATTATGGTAGGTGGAGAACTTGTTTAAAAGGAATTTTCAAATCATTTCTCACTTATCATTTTTCGAGTGAAGAAGTTTTTCAAGTGCAGAGTGAAGGAAAAAGATTTACACTGCAATTCAAATAATTTATCAAATTCCTGAAGAAGAATCTAAAGAAAACATCTATTGGAGGAGTGTAGAATGCAAAGCGGTATTTCAGTAACCGAAGGAGTGAAGCGAAGTTCAAATTGCGAAGCCTTAAATTTTGATCTATGAAGGTATTTTTCATAATTCTCCATTTATCATGGCTTCTGCATCACATGACAGCTCCAGTGCACTCGTTGATTCTATGGACTTCATTCAATGAAAGTCGAAATGCAATTCCCTATCTCAAGTACCTTCTGGTGTTATAGTAGAAGAAGGCATCTCCGATTACATAGACTACAAAATTGAAGACCTAGGGTCTCTTGTGATCCATTCCAAGCTGAGCCTGTTCTGCGGAAAGGATAAGAAGATTAAACCGGAATTCAGCATCCTGGAAAAGAAGAAACTTCACAATGCACTTTACTTTCTTGAAGAATTTTTGGATGATCATAGTCGCATTATTCTAAGCAGGGTACATGGTGATAAGTTGTACCTAGAGCGGACACATGATATCACACTGGAAGCGATTCATGTCGTCACTAGTTTCTACAATACAGGGGAAGTGCCAACCCTAAGGAAGGTCAACAAGACTGTAATGTCCAAGCTCACCGGTTCAGTGAGCGACTCACGTGGAATGACCGTCAACTCAATCAAGGATGATCTGGTCAAGTATGCCTAGATGGTGATAGGTTACTGGACGTTCTCTTCTAGCAAAATTAATTCTATCTCTACTGCAGTGGTAAATGCCGCTTACAGGATGATCAAGGAAGATGCATCGTTTGATTTGTGCACTTGTATGCAAAGACAACTTCTATTGAATCTTAATTCTATCTAACAGGACAATGCACTAAGATTTAAGTTCGGACAACTACTGGTTGGGTTGTTCTTTTACTTCCAAGGCTACTTTCCAAGAGTAGGTGACATTCAGTGGTCTGCCAACCAACCGATGACAAAACAAATCAAGAAGAGCCTACAAGCAGTTGGAACTGGCTATCCGAAAGTGCTGAACAAATACTTTGATGAGTTCAGATGCAAGATGAGCCAAAGGATAATATTATCCTGTAATATAGTCAAAAAGTATGAGGAAGACATTGCTTCACCATCAAAGTGGATGAATGCATAATGGAGGTCGTTGAGCCCAGATAAGAAGAAGTGGAGCCTATGAGCTATGAGGTAATAAATGATATGATGGACGGGTATGCTTCTACCCTAATCGCCTCACCCCTTGATCCTAAGACAAAGAGAACTGACACCTATTTGGAAAGGGTTATACCGGTTGTAGAACCCTCAGAAAAGAAAGGAAAGGTAGTGTCTTCAGCATCGGCACTAGTTACTATAGCTAGTCCCAAAGTGACCAAGCAGTCACCAGCTAAGAAGAAACCAGAAGCTGCACCTGCCAAAGTCTTTGAGAGGAAGCAGAAGAGAAAAAGCAATACACCAAACTCAGAAGAAACCGTGTCAAAAGAACCACCTAAGAAGATCAGGCAAACAAACAAAAAGACAAAGAATGAACCAGCATCATCTGGACCAGTAAATATTGATATTTCTTCTTACAAACCTTTGACACATTGTCAAAGAACTATAAAGAATATTAGGAGAAAAGTGTTGAATGATTTAATTGATTGTTTTGATGACTTCAATGATGAAGAAAATGAAGAAGCTGAACAAGAAATCATTAAGTATTTGTGTGTTAATGACCGGTCGCCTTTAGAAAGTAGATCTAAGAGACCAGATTCTTTGTATAATTCTTTAGACAATAAATGGTGCATTCCCATAGAAAAGGAACAAGAAATGAGGGAGGAAATATTTGCTCAACATTTTCCTGATGTATCAAATTTAGAACTTTTTGAAGTTATGAATAAATACAAAGGCCTCTTCTTCATGAGAAGAAGAAGACTCCTGTTACTGGAAGAAAATGTTCATGAAGTGATCAAAGATACACATACTCATGCTTAAGAAGCTCTTAAAATGCATCAAGTGGCTAAAGCCAACAGGAAAGCTGAGCAAGAACTGGAAATTGGCAAACCGGATGAGGTGTATAACAGTGAAGAAGAAATGGTCACAGAACAAATGGACCCCATTAATGTTGACACCTTAGATGGTGAAAATGTTACTCAAGGTACATCATCAGAAGGAACAGGATAGGAAAAGAAGGCAGAAGAAGAAAAGAAGCAACCAGAAGTAGAAAAGAAGCAACCAGAAGTAGAAAAGAAGAAATAGGCAGATGAAGAGGATAAGAGAAAAGAAGAGGAAAAGAGGAAAGAGGAAGCGGATAAGAGAAAAGAGGAGAAAAAGAAGAAAGAGGAAGTGGATAAGAGAAAAGAGGAGGAAAAGAAGAAAAAGGAAGAGGATAAGAGAAAACAAGAGGAAGAGAAGAAGAAGAAGGAAGAGGAAAAGAAAGAAGAGGAGAAGTGGAAAGAGGAAGAGAAGAAATAGGAAGAGGAGAAGAGGAAGAAGGAAGAGGAGAAGAAGAAGGAAGAAGAAGAGACAAAGCGAAAAGATGAAGAAGAGACAAGAAGAAGAGAAAAGAAAAAAAGAAGAAGAGGAGCAGAGGAAGGCTCAAGAAGATCAGCAAAAAGCCAAGGAAGTAGTGATAAAGAGAACATAGGTGGAGATCCCAATGGCAACCGGTAGCTAGGCTAAACCAGCTGACATTACTAGTCCCATTGACCTTCAATCCACAAACAAATCAAAGTTGCTGCAGAGCATTAAAGTTTCTCAAGAACGCCTGGAAGTGATAAGGAGTATAAAGGAGAAAGATGTGATCCAAGCTACGATGGACACTCTTACCAGTTTGATACCCAGTACGAACCTTCCCAGTACTGATTCCTCACTTACACAATTGAAGCTCCTATGCACAGTTGTAGAAGACTAGGTACAAAGCCTAGAAGAGGTTGTAGAAGCAAATGCCAAGAAGGAACATCAAAAGGCTCTGGACACTGCCTTGGTGAGAAAGTTAACAGAGCTTTGGTCTGATCTTCAGAAGGCATAGAAGTACATTAGAGATGTAATGGATGAGGACAATCTACTACTCAGCAAGATTTGCCAACCTCATTTATTCTATGATGATGTGCTCACGCAGAAGGACAAACTGCAAACTGATATGCAGTCATTCATTAGCACCTTCAAGATGCCCTATGACTCCTTCTCCACAGATGGCCAAACTACTCACTAGTTTCAACTTCAATCTGCAAGACTAGAGGCAGAGATAAGCAACCAGACACAAAATTTCCAAGAACTTCAACTTGTCCTACTGCCAAGACTGCAAATTCTCCAGAAATGCTATCTAAATCTTGATGCCCTAACGGTCACTCAAGAGATGAGCATGATAGATGCCATGGAAGAATAGGTCTCTTAGATGCAGACAGAGAAAGAGGTGGCTACCTCCCTACTTGACTCATGGTCCTTATCCATGAAGCAATTTTTGCAGGACTTTAAATCAGTTTTTGACAAGTTTTACTCTTTACTGTCATAAACACTTATTATTTTCATACTAATGAAACAGGGGTTAGTCTGCAATATTTTTGTCATTGTTGGCAAAGGGGGAGAAGTATATTAAATTTTGATGAAGTATATAAATTTTGATGCATACCATGTATACTTTCATGTTATTTATGTTAATGAGTAGTATACATTGTATTTTCTGCAGAAAGGATAGTGTATATGCTTAGGGGGAGTAATTTTGATTATGGCATATTTTTGTTGTAAAACAGTTAGATGTCAAAATTTTCCTAAGTGTTGCCATTAATGCCAAAGGGGGAGATTGTTGGCATTTTCGATGATTGATGTTGTGATTGTCATTGATGGACACATACTTGATTTGAGATCACTCTTTGTATGTATGAGTTAAAGCTCAACTAGTATTTATTCCAACCGGTATGATGTATTATAGTCTTTAGACTATCGGTGTTTTGCAGAAAGTGTTTACCGATCCGAAGTGGTATGAAGACCCCAAGCGGTTAGAGGATCTCAAGCAGTATGAAGGAAGGAAGTGGCACAACTCATATTTCCCAATCTTCATTTTGTCAAACTGGCAACTGGTATTTTTCTTAAATTGGTATTTTGTATGAACCGGTAATACTCTGTGATGAGTTACCATCCACCGATTGTTTATCGGTGCCGACACTTTGGCGGTACTTTGTGTGTCATGTTACCAAATATGTCTAGATGCATTGAACCTAGGAAATTATATTATAATCCTATTGGACCGACATGAAATCAGATTCCTTTATAAGGACATCATGTCTAGGGTTTTAGGTTGTTGCTAGGGTTTAAAGGTGGTTGATGATTTTTTGTAAGTGTGAATATAGAAGAGAAGTTAAGGTCTATGAGAAGAGGTAGAGTGTGAAAGTGTTGAAGACTGAAGTAATGTTGGAATGCATTGGGAACGAGCTATCAAGGATCTAACCAAGCAATCTATGCTATTTGCTAGATCACTCACTTGTTGATTACTCACATCTTCAACAAGTCTGAAGCCCTTAACTGGGTAGGCCCAAAAAGCCTTTTGTAAATCCTCTAACAAGCTGGTTCACATTTGTGGATCTAAAATCCTCTAGCAAGGTAGTCTTTAATCAGACTTATCTCCTATCAGAGATTGAGATTCCTAACAGGATCTGTTTTGGTAAAGAACATTGTATGACCTTAACCGGTCTGACCTTAACCGTCTGGTTCCTATTCTGCAGATAATTACCTGTGAGTTTCATCTCACCGTGTTTTTTCCCATTTGGGTTTCCACATCAAAATATCTTGTGTTATGGTGTTTGTGCTTCTATGGGTGAATGCATTATTTGCTATTTGTTTTGCATGTGTGCTAACTGGTTTGTTTGCTAAACTGTTTTACCGGTTTACTGCTAGACTAGTAAAGTGTTTAAGTACAGTATTTTTTGGCATACTAACTCACCCCCCCCTCTTAGTATTGCACTAGGATTCCTGCATAGATTAGACAATTGTTTGAAGATTATAATTATAGAATTAATTGAGCAAAGAGGTTGAATTTATAGATTTTCAACACAGAGGAGGTGAGGATTTGAACTCAAGTGTTGATTGACAGATAACTAATTTAGACTGATTAGCTAGCTCATTATATTGATCTGTTAATAGAATTGATTGGAGAGTGAACTCAATTGATTGACCAGTAGACTGAATAGACTAGCTAGTTGATTGGATTGATTGATTAGAATACTGAATTGATTGGAGAGATGACTGGATTGATTGATCAGAAGACTAAATAGATGAATTAGTCAGAAAAAGGTGATTGAGAGTTAAAAAGGATGATTTATGAGTTAACTAAGTTAACTGATTAGACAGCTAATTTGATCAATCAGTTCTGATTTTAGCATGTGTTGTAGGGATTTGAAATTGAATTTGATTTCTCATTTTCAATTTGGATTTGAATTGTCATTCGAATGCTGAAATGCACATGAAATTAATTGAAATTTAGATTTGGTGAAATGTGAATTTGATGATTTGGAATAAAATGAAATTAATTGAAATTCAAATTTGGGAGAAAAAGAAATGAAATTAGATGGAATGTAATGCCCTGCTAGGAAACCCCGAAGGGATAAAGCTAAAACATACAAATGGAGTGCAATAATTTTTAATTTTTTTTTAAAGATAAACACAACATTAGGATACAACGAGATATCAAAATTCAGATTACATAGCGGAAGACATCATCTAACACCTAAAGAGTTTCCCAATGTGATTACTTAATTACACATTTAACTTAACTCACACTAATAAATCCAATAAGTTGATTATCTTATAACGAGATAATTCTTAAACAAGGATAATTTCTTTCAGATAGATGAAAATATAGATCACAATATAAGGTTCATCCATTAAGACTTATCTATACCTTTCATTCAAACTTTCATATAGAATTTAAGTCATGCATCTAATTTAACAACACACTTGAATTTTATCATAAACTAAGGAGATATTTCCATCCATACTTAATTTCCTTAACAATAACTCAATATATTCCATTGCTCTAATCTACAATCTCCCATGATCCCATTTTAGCATTTAAAAGATGACTGCATACATGCATTTAAGATTAATTTCTTCTAACCCACTTATACATTCTATCAAAATGTCATCCATACATGCTAACACTAACATGAAACATAAGAACAAAAGTATCACACAACACCAAGATGATCTCGGAGTTCACCCCTAAAGGGCGACATCTCCTGGTCTGCTCAACTACAAGATCCCTCTGATAATTAATAAAGTTAAGAATACACAAGGTTCTCAATATTTATAATCCTGCCATCAAGGTGAAACATAACCAATATACAAACAACCACATCGGTCAATAAATACATAAACGATCCCTGAAAAGGAAAGGATTAGTTTGAACATAATCGAAGCTCATACAAAGGTACACTAGATCATCCACAAAACTGATTCATCATAACCCAAGGTCTACAATGAAATCAGGTTCTCACAAGGGCATAAGCAACAGGACGACTCCACAAAAGTGCTCCTATCAAGACAACACGACAACACACTAGCGAACATAGGGACAAGTGTCATCACACAACTTGGTATGGTTACCATGGCAAGTCTTCATAGGTTCTGACCCCATACACTGGGTTACCCTAGCAACCTAATCCAAACCCCCAACCCATCCAAGCCTCATGTGGACCCACACATCCTTTCATGAAGACAAGGATGATGGTTTGCCTTTTCAGGCCTTTTCACAGCATGTCGAGTCTATGTTAGCACTCATCCCATGTATGAGGCACAATTATCTTACTTCGAGATTCATTAACAACACTCTAATATACTATTAGGTTATCACTTATTAGACTCACTTTCGATGGGTTACCCAGAAGCCACTTTGGGCACGGCCCCCAATCGAAAGCCACTTTCCCATACGACACTAGACTATACTCAAACAAACTCGATAAACCAATGAACACACATGGTCAAGAAAACGGAGTTCAAAATGGAAGGAACTATCATTTGGTCAAACACGACTTCATATGAGGTGCTCTGACAGATGGTATCTAACTAGAGACCTGACCAGCTATGGTCAACCACTATACATCATTCGACACCCACATAAAGGATATGACCAATTACAACACCACCACAAAGCAACAGTCAAACTTGATACTAAGGACATAAATAGGTACCCCAAATCGATCCATATGACAGGGTCCTATCAAACAAAATAAGGCTTGCCATTACTAAAGCAAAAGCGAATGTAGAAATTAAACTCGCATAGGCAATAACCAGCAGATACAATCTTTTCTGAATTGATTTAAACATTAAATATCGATGAAGTCCTCTAAATGATCTAAGTTTGATTACAGTTATCTACCTCATCTAGGTACCGGTTGTTCTTAGTTTTCTAACTCTCTAAGGTTCATGCATTGAACATACATAAATACCCCATTATGAGTTCTTAAACAAAGTTCACATGAATATAATTAAATAACTATTAACCAACTAAATAAGATATTTATTCTTCAAATAAAACATCATTCTCATACTGGCTCAAAAACAATCTCTCCAATTTTGTCTTTTCCAAGCCCAGTTACACTATATGGATCAAGGAAACTTAAACATATAAGGAATCCAAAAAAAGATAGTCCATTCCTACTTAATAATTACTTCCTTGTGCATATATAGAAAATTACCAAAAATAAATATTAATTACTATATATTTATTAATCTACAATTAATAAAATATATACAATTAATAATAACCAAATAACAAATTAAGTATCTAATTAGAAAAATATGCATTAATAATAAAATACAATTTGAAAATTAATTAAAGTATATTGCCACTTATACAATTAATTAATTTTCAATAACCATAATTTATTAATTAAATGCCATATTTAAACTTAATTAAAATTTACATTTAATAATATTAAATTATTATTATTATATTATTTTTTTTTTATCAAAAAAAATATTAAAAAACAATTTTTAAAAAGACAAAATAATGGGGGGCAGCGAAAGGGCAGCCGAGCCCACCTTTCTTTTACGGGGGTTTGGGGGATGTTGTGCCCTAGTCGCGGGCGATGCCACCGCGGTGGACACAGGGCCCGCGGCGCCCACACGGCCACCATGGGGGTCGCAGCTCCCTGCTCCCACCATGGGGGTCACAGTTTCCCTACAACCACCGCGGGGGTCGCAGCTAGCTGCGGCCGCCGCTAGTCGCAGACCTACATAGGGGAAGGCGGCAGTGGGTTGAGCCTCTGCTCCCTGCTCCTCCAATCCCCAAATAAATGCCCCCCCCCCCCCTTTTTTAACAATAAATTTTGATTTAAAAAAAAAAAAAATCGATTATAATTTAATATTTTTGTTTTGTTTTTATATTTCTCTCTTTTTTTAAACAAACCCCCATTTAAAAAAAAACAAAACAGTCTCTTATTGAGACTTAAAATAAAGATTTTCAGAATGATAGAGGTTTTCAAAATTAGAGAAATTTGTGGAATAACCATCCAAATAAATAATCTTTCTGGGCATAAGGAAGCTCATTTTTCATGCAAGGATTCGAGCAATAAGCCAATCTTTAACTAATTCCACTATAATTCTTCATTGTAGGATTTTGCCAAGATCAAGGGCACAATGAAAAGCATAAAAAGAGAGACAATAGAATGACAAGAACAAAACTGTATTCTCATCAGTATGCAAATGATCAACTGGATTAACCAATAAAATGAATATAGGCCTGCTTATATAGGCAAGGCCATATGGATGTACGAGCACACAATTATGACATGTGGCTCAATGAGAAACAAGGGTAGGTAAGAAATACTAGGGGTAGATAGGAGAAATAATATAATATTCCACAAGAGGTGGATGACCCACCGAATGTGGAGTGTAACAACAAAATAAGACCACAAAAGGTGGAATTTCTCCTACAAGCTCTATCCCTATGTGCACACTTCCGTAAGTGTCTCAAATCCAAACTATGAAGAGACAAATTATCCTAAGTTAACTTAAGTAAAGTGTAATAATATCCAAAATGAATATTTATTTACACCAACACACCCCCTTAAGTGCAACTTAGGGGAATGAAGACTCAAGTCAACAATGCAAGATGGGTCCCGGCTACTAGGCCATGATAGGTACCCATGTACAATATGCAAATGCAAGCAAAACCATGCAATGCAATCTCTCACAAATGGAGAAAGGGAGAAAACCTAGTGGGAAAAAAACTCCGCCCCAAAAGAGAGATGAAAGTACAAAAGACTCTCAAAGAAGAAGGACAAAACCTCAAAGAGGAAAAAGTCCCCCCCATAAGAGAGGAAGGAGAAGTCAAATGACCCCCCCTAATGACACATCCTGCACCCCCAAGAGAGCTCGCAATTGCTAGAACTTACTCTCGGTGAAAGGTTTGGTGAATATGTCAGCAACCTGCTCCGCTATAGGACAATACTACAAATCAATGACCTACTCTTGAATGAGCTCTCGGATATAGTGCATATGAATCTCGATGTGTTTGGTCTACTGGTGCTAGACCAGGTTCTTCGAGATTGCAATAGCACTCTGATTGTTGCAATGGAGAACTATCGGCTGTGGAGTGGTGAATCCAAACTCTGTGAGAATCTGCTGGAGCCAAATGGTCTGAGTCGTTGCATTAACAGTGCCTCGATACTCAGCCTCAGTTGAAGAGAGAGCAATAGCATGTTGCTTCTTTCTTTGCCAACAAACGGGGCCCAAACCAAGGTGAAAACTATAACCAGAAGTAGACTTACGATCATCAAGATCGCTAGCCCAATCGGAGTTTGTGTAACCAACCAAGAGAAGTCCTGTGCTTGCTGCATAGTGAATCCCATAGTGATGTGTACCCTGGATGTAATGAAAGATGCATTTGGCGGCTTTCCAATGAAGCTCATGTGGTTCCTGCATGAAGCGGGAAACCATGCCAACTGCAAATGAAATATCAGGGCATGTATGGGTCAAGTAGATGAGACTACCCACAAGCTGACAATACAAAGTGGCATCAACTGGTGGAGAAGAACATTGAGCCTCAAGCTTGACTCCTGAAAGAAAGGGAGTTGGGGCAGGCTTACAATTAGCCATATGAAAGCATGCAAGTAGATCAAGAGCATACTTGGGCTGCGATAGTGTAATCCTGGAAGGTGACTGTGAAATCTCTATCCCAAGAAAGTAGTGCAAAACACCCAAGTCAGTCATGGCAAATCTATCATGCAAAGTAGATTTGACCCTACTAATGATGGATGAAGTACTCCCTGTAATGATCAAGTCATCAACATAGAGCACAAGTATCAAGTGAGAGTCATCCTATCGGAAAATATAGACATTCGGATTAGAATGACACCTGGTGAACCCTACGAAGAGAAGAAAGGAATCCATCTTGGCATACCAATCCTTGGGGGCCTGCTTAAGGCCATAGAGAGATTTCTTTAGTTTGCAAACCAAGGAAGTATCCTAGATGAAACCCTGTGGCTGCTCCATATAACTCTCCTCATCAAGATCACCATGAAGAAAAGAACTCTTTACATCCATTTGATGTACAGCCCAACCATGAGCTACAACAATAGCAAGTGTCAAGCAAATGGAGTTCATCTTGGCTATAGGTGCAAAGGTCTCAGTATAGTCAACACCCGCAACCTGAGAGAAACCTTTTGCAACAAGCCGAGCCTTATACTTATCCACACTACCATCCGCTGCAAACTTGTTCCGATAGATCCACTTACATCGAACCATCTTTCTCCCCTTAGGGAGATGGACTAAATCCCGTGTGTTGTTCCTCATCAAGGAACTATAATCTTCCTCCATAGCGTGGTCCCACTCAGGAACCCCTGATGCTTCCCTAAATGTCTATGGATTGGACGTGGTAGCAATGAATACATGTGGTAGATCCTGATGCTGTGATCAAGTTCTTTGTGTATCTAAAGGATCCCCAACAAGAGAACCCATGGACTGAAGTGTCTGTCGAGCCCAACGAGGTCTAGGTGGAGGTGGAGAATGAGGCTCCTCAACTACAAGTGGACCCAGCGGAGGTGTAAACCTACGAGACAGAGTTGTAGGAGTCTCATCATCTGAATCACTAACATCACTATCCATAATGGAGGAAGGTGGAGGAGGTAGAGAGGTTAAGCTAGGAGAGCTTTCCTCAAAGAGAACACTCCTCTCAATGAACACCTCATGTGTCTCAGGATCCATCAATCTGTATGCCTTAACACCCTCAGGATATCCAACAAATATGCAAGGTCGACTCTGAGGTTCCAATGCCTTGCATTTTTGTTGAGATATGTGAGCCCATGTTGGACACCCAAAGACTCTGAAATGTCTCACAATCGGTTTCCTACCAGCCCAAGCCTCAAAAGGAGTAATACCTTGCAAAGATTTGTGAGGAACCCGACTCTGGATGTGTGTGGCACAACTGATAGCCTCTACCCAAAAAGCGGGATCAAGAGAATGTGCATGTATCATACAGCTAGCCATTTCTTTGAGAGTTCTATTCTTGCGTTCTGCAACTCCGTTCTGCTGTGGAGTGTATGCAACAGAATGCTGAAGATCAATCCCCTCAAGTGTACAAAAATCATCAAGTCTTTTGTTCACATATTTCCTTATATTATCTGTACGAAGAATTTTGACCACTTTCTCGGATTGCTTCTCCACACGAGTCTTGAAGTCTTGAAATCTGTCAAATACTTCACTCTTATGAATAAGAAAGTAGACCCAAGTGAAGCGGGAGTAGTCATCAATGAAGGTGAGGACATAGCGGGCCTTGCTAAATGAAGGTGCTGGAAATGGACCTACTACATCGCTATGAAACAAGTTGAAGAACTTCCAAAGCTCTCCAAGCTTTCCCCTTATCAAACTTCTCCTTAGGATGCTTGCCATGGAACAACTTGAACATACACCTTCTGAAAAACTAATTCGAGGTAGACCTGTGACCATGTCTTTAGTGCTGAGCTGCTGAAGATAGCGGTAGTTGAGGTGACCAAACCGCTCATGCCATAGCTTACTTTCTGAATTTGAATGAGTAAGCAAGGCCCTAGAAGGCAAACTTGGCACAAAGTGGGAGAATGAATAAAGCCTTGAGTTGTCATTGACTTGTCCCACTGCTACCAAGGCATCATCATCAAGTTCCTTTACCACAACTAAATCTGGTGTAAACTCAACCATTTTCCCATTCCCATAGTGAGTGATTTGGTAGATAGAGAGAAGGTTAGTAGACAAGTTAGGAACATAGAGAACATTCTCAAATGTTCCATCATCCATGTTAACTGAACCTTTCCCTTGAACCTCTACTTGTGTATCATCACCTATGTAAATGTGAGGTACCTTTGATGGCTCCAATGAAGAAAGTTGCTCCTTTGTAGAACCCATGTGATATGAGGCACCCGAGTCAAGTATCCATTGCTGTGAAGAACCTGTTGTAGCCACAAATGCTTGCAATTTTCCCTTAGAATGTGAGGAAGAGGAAGGAGATGAATCCTTCTTTGTGTAGGCAGATGGCAAGTTGATGTTATTTTTCTTAAGAAGATTAGCTAACTCTTCAACTTGCTTTGTGTGGCATCGATGCTCATCATGACCATACTTCTTGCAATATGCACAAGTTGGTTTATCCTTCTTAGGTGGTGTCCCCTTCTTGGAAAAGGATGAAAAATCGCCTTGTGATGGAGAGGATGATTGTCCTTTTTCCTGGTGTGGCTTAGACTTGGATTGCTTCTTCTTCTTGTTAGAATCTTTGCCTTGACTTCCTTGATTCCCTTGATTAGCCACTAAAGCCTTGGACTTTGAAGACTTGAGAAGCCCCATGTTTAACAACTTAGATTGTTCCAATATCAATATTTCAGTGAAAGCATCAAATGAAGGCATAACATAGGAACTCCCCACTATCAAACGATGAGTTTGGAAGCTAGACACAAATGCTGCATATTCTGGTGCAAGCTTGTCCAACAAGTTCAATATCAACTGAGCATCCTTTTTGTCAATTCCACAATCCTTAAGCTTTGCTCTTAGCTCATTTGCTTTGGTGACATAATATTGGATTGTATCAAAATTCTTGGGATCCAAGTTGGTGAGTTCATTGTCAATCTTATAGCCTCTGATTTCATCAACTTGACCATACAATTTCTGAAACATATCCCAAGCATCTTTGATTGTAGTACACTTTTCAATATGAAAGATGAGATCATCTGATACATACTTGCGCAAAGTTCCAAGAGCCATGAAATTCTTAGTGAGCCATTCTAATTGAGCATTAGGATTAGCCTTAGGATCAGGTGGTGCTGCTATTGTTCCATCTATGTAATGCGTGAGACCCTTTTCCATTAATTTATGCCATACTTTAATTTTCCATGATGCATAATTGTGTGGAGTTAAAGGTGGAAATTTATGAGGAATCATTGCAACAAAAATGAAAGAGCACAAAGAGAGGCACAATCACACAAGACACCCCCCCAAATTCACTCAATCAAAGAACCCCCCAAAAAGTGATGATTTGGCACTTTATACTTAGTGCGTATACAATGGGCCACTTGCAAAAAATGGCAATGTGGGCTTTTGATTACAATTTTACAATTGCCCCAATAAGGCCAAAAGAGACTCAAACTAATAATGCAAGAGATCTAAACTAAGATCCAAGCACTTTACAAATACCTAATAGGCCAAATAAGACCAATATCTGAAAGTACAATTTCCACTCAAAATATCTGAAATTTGATCATAGATTATAAAAGTAGAAAAAAAAAATGCACTTTCAAAAAAAACAGCACCTGAAAAGGAGGTCGTATGAGCTCAAATGAGGCCTTTGAAGTTGCAGAATTGAGGATTGGACAGGTATAGCTGAGAGAATCCAAAAATTCTGAAAAAACCTATGCACCAAAATCAGAAAATAACTACACCACTATGAAGATCACAAAATTTTAGCCCATTTCAAAAAAAATTGCACCAAAAAAGAAGCAAAAATGAGCAAGATATGGCCTTTCAAAGTTGAATTGAAAAACTGAAAAGCTCAATGAAGAGGGGGTCAAAAAATTTCAAAAGTCTGCTGATGTGGCACTGACATCAGCAATTTACGGGCTTAAATTTAACGGTCATATGACCATCACAAAAACTTCACCTCCCTACTGACTCAACGTCCATACCGTACGGACTGTTGATGTGGCGCGGTGATTGGGTAGCTGATGGGGCTGCTAATGTGGTAGTGATGGGGCGTACGGTTGTTGACCACGGGCCAGTGGCCACCTACCATGTGGTGGGTGCGGGTCTGCTAGTTTAGAGGACCACCGGTGGGAGGGAAGCTTCGCCAGAGGGATGGGCAGTGGGACACTAGCAGGTCGCTGGAGAGTTGGGCCGACGATAGTCTGCAGGTTGCCGGAGGGCCGGGCCGGCGGGAGGCTGTAGGCGCGGCGGCCGGCGATGTGTCTGGGTGGCCGACAGGAGGTGTATGGTGGCGGTGGGAGGCTCCAACAGTGTAGGTACGGCCCTGCAACCTGCATGGTACTGCGGGGTTAACTCCATCCATCTCCTCTGACGTGCATTAAGGTTCGGCTGAGTGAAGATGTACTGAAGACTCTGATGATCTGAATGCAACTCAAAGTGATGTCCTAAAAGGAAGTGTCTCCACCTCACAAGTGCATGCACTACTGCCGTGAGCTCAAGGTCATGAGTGGGATAATTAAGTTCATGAGTCTTAAGTTTCCTAGACTCGAAAGCTATGGCCCTACCACCTTGCATAAGAACTACCCCTAAACCCTCTAAGGAAGCATCGGTACAAACCATGAAATTAGCTGAAGGATCTGGTACAACAAGGATAGGAGCGCTAGTAAGTGCCTTCTTGAGTTCCTGAAAGGCCTTCTCGCACTTCTCTGTCCACTCAAATTTCTTCCCTTTACGCTGAAGAGAGGTAATAGGGTGTGCGACTCTGGAGAAACCTTCGACAAAACGTCGGTAATATCCTGCTAAACCCATGAAACTCCTGACCTCTGTCACACTGGTAGGCGCTGGCCAATCCATAATAGCCCTAATCTTGGATGGGTCAACTGAGATCCCATTACCGGAAATAACGTGTCCAAGGTACTTGACCTCAGATCGAAAGAAAGCACACTTTGATAAGCTGCCAAACAACTGGTTATCTCGCAAACACTGCAATACCTGTTTCAGGTGCTCCTCATGCTCCTTCTCATTCCGTGAATATACCAATATATCATCGAGGAACACAATAACAAAACGGTCCAGAAAGGTATGGAACACCCCATTCATGAGACTCATAAAAACTACTGGGGCATTCGTAAGTCCAAAGGGGACTACGGTAAACTCATAGTGACCATATCTAGTGCGAAATGCAGTCTTGTGGATATCACTTTCCACTATTCTCAACTGATGGTATCCTAACTTCAGATCTATTTTGGAAAAGACTTTGGCACCCTGAAGCTGGTCAAATAAATCATCAATTCTAGGCAAAGGATATCGGTTCTTGATGGTTACTTTATTTAGCTGCCGATAATCCATACACAATCGGAGAGATCCATCCTTCTTCTTAACGAAGATAACTGGTGCACCCCACGGGGATACGCTAGGACGGATATGACCCTTCTCAAGAAGTTCCTCAAGCTAAATTTTAAGTTCATTAAGCTCATTTGTGATCATTCTATAAGGTGCTCTGGAAACTGGCTCGGCTCCTGGTACTAGGTCTATATGAAAATCAATCTCTCTGCGGGGAGGCATTCCCGGTAACTCTGAAGGAAATACATCTGAATATCCCTGAAGGATAGGATGGTCATCGAGCAATGTTTCTTTTTCCTCCTCTTCTCCTCTGTCACTGATAGTGATAGCAAAAAGCTAACATCCCTTCCACATGCTCCGCTTGAGATGCATTGCGGAGATCATACGAAGAGACACGGGCCTCTGAATCCCGGTGATAACTATGGGCGAACCATGATCATCCTCACACTCGATCTTTTTCAGGCGGCAATCCAACTTGGCTCTGATACCAAAATGTCATGCCCAAAATCTAGGGCAAAAACGGAACAAATTTTTTTTTAAAAGATACTAATTTAATTAACAAGCACACTCTTGCGGCAAGCGTTAAAAAGAATTTCGTTATTAAATTCTGACTAATTTCGAACGAACTAAGCTTCGTTAAAAAAATTATATTTTAATTGCGGGAAAACCTACTGGTTTAGATTCTATCTCCAAAAGATATTTAGTTAATAGCTCTATTATATTAAACAAACTAAAAGTATTAGGAGAGATATTTTAATTTATTCCCCACTATGACTATATAGTCTTTTCAAAACTTTTCTTTAAATACCTCTATATAATTTAACCAAAATTAAAATCAGTATTAAATAAATATATACATATATACATATTTGATTATGCATATATTTATATATTTATAATTTAATTACTTATACAAAATGCTCAAACAAATTCATAAAATTTACATATATATATTCCCATATATATATATGGAAATATATATATATACATATATTTTACTTAAATGGCAGATATTTTAACTCTCAATTTTAATTACCATTATAATGTCCTCATTAAAATCCATATTGTTGCCCAACCCTAATTAGGGTTCTAATTTCTTTTATAATTATATACCACTCTAAATAATATACTTATTTATTTTTTTTTTATATTTAAATTACCCTAGCCCCTTTCGGGCTAGGGATTAACCCATTTTCTTTTTCTTTTTTAACAGGCGAGTTACATGCTGGGCCGAAGGCCTAACCAATGGCCATGAATTCCAAGTTGCAGGTCACGGGGGGGTTTCAAGTGGCGGCTAGCCGCGCGCACCACTGTGTGAGCGCACAGTGGCGCCGCGGCACCACTGTGTGCCCACACAGTGGGTGCCGCTGGCGGCACCACTGTGTGGCCACACAGTGGCGGCCGCGGCCGTCCACTGTGTGCCCACACAGTGGAAGCCGCAAGCGGCTCCACTGTGTGTGCACACAGTGGGCGCCGCGCGGTCGTCCACTGTGTGTACACACAATGGAGCCCGCGGGGTCCCCAACTTATTTTTTTTTTAAAATTATTTTGTTAAATGGAATTTTGCATTTAAATAAATTTAATTCTAAAAGAAATAAATTAATTGTTTTGTCTTATTTCCTCTTAGGATGCCACCATTGACGCGACAAGCTCGCAAGCGCGGACGGGGTCCTAGACGTGAGCGCCTAGCTCGCGATGAGGAAGAGAGGGAGGCATCGGTTCCAGAGGAGAACCCAAGAACACCTCCCGAACAGCCAAATGAACCTAACCGTGACCTTCTAGCAGCCATTCAGAATCTTATTGGCATTGTTCAGGAAAGGATTCCTGCAGAGAACCCTTCGGTTAGGAGTCATGACTCTGGGAGTCATAGATCTGTTGATAGAGAACAGAGCAGGAGCCCGGCTCCGATTCCTGTAGAGAGCCAGGGTGGTAATGAGCCAGAGTCAGTGCATATGCCAGGACCACCTCCTGCAGTGGAACCAGTCTATTTTGAGAGAGGTCGTCGAGATCCAGGGGATCTCATCAGGGAGGTCATGCGCCTCCAACCACCATCCTTCGGAGGTTCTACAGATGGAGTAGAGGCTGAGGCATGGCTTCTGAGTCTTGAGAGGTGCTTTGCGTTGCGTTCTTATGAGAGCAACCTGAAAGCACGTGTTGCAGTTCATCTTCTGAGAGGAACAGCCTCCACCTGGTGGAGACAGGAAGAGTACAAATGCGGACTTGTACCTGATACACTCACTTGGGAGATATTCACCGAGAGGTTCCGTGAGAGGTACCTATCAGAGCACTTCAGGCAGCGTCGTATAGACGAATTTCATGATCTCCAACAAAAAGGCTTGTCAGTAACCCAATATGAGAGTAAATTCTTTGAGTTGTTGCCATATGTAGATTATCTTAAGGATGAGAAGCTTCTTGGAAACTGCTTCATCTGGGGATTGAACGCCGGGATAGCCGGGTCTGTTAGGATGTCCGCTCCAGAGAGCCTTCGGGTTGCTGTAGAGAAGGCACTGATTGCCGAGGAAATTCAGGTTAGACCACAGGACAATAGGGATCGGTATCAGAACCGAAATCCCGCACCTCAGACTTATGGATTCCAGAAACCACATTGGAAGGGGAACAACCGAAATTCTCAGGGGTTCTCCAAACCCCCTCCTCCACAACAAACACCACAGAACCAGAAACAGAAGCCTCCACAGTATCAGCAGGGCTCCAAGCCCAAGCAGTGGCAGACTCAGGGACAGAAACGTGATCAGAGAGCACAGGGGCAGTACACACAGCCGGCGGGGACTCAGCAGTCCTCCAGGGGTGGGTACAGCGGATCTAGTAGGACAGGAGGTCAGGGATTTTCTAGGCCTCAGGGTGCCCAGTTCCAGGCACGGGGTGCTTGCTTTACTTGTGGAGCCATGGGGCACTTGGCGAGGGATTGCCCTCAGGGACAGGTAGCAGGGAGTCAGCGGATGGCCGCTTCAGAGCCGACAGTTGGTGATATGGGCAGGTCCCATAGAGTATTCGCAGCGGTTGACAACCGCCAGGCCGATCATCAGGCCACGGTTATCGAATCTTCAGGTATAATCAGAGGTAACAATGTATCTATTTTGTTTGATTCAGGAGCTACTGACTCCTTTATATCTTCGTTGGTTGTGGAGCGTTGCGGGCTAGTGGCAACTAGGCAGGGTGTCAGTTGGGAAGTGGAATTAGCTTCAGGGGCTAGAGTGTCAGTGGAATCAGAAGTTAGGGCATGTCAGTTGCAGATTGGCAAGACCACCACTGTAGTAGACCTTAGAGTGACTCCACTTGGATCTTATGGAATCGTACTTGGCATGGATTGGCTTTATGCCCACAGAGCCAAGATGGATTGCCGCCTGAAAAAGATCGAGTGTGAGGATGATCATGGTTCGCCCATAGTTATCACCGGGATTTAGAGGCCCGTGTCTCTTCGTATGATCTCCGCAATGCAGCTCAAGCGGAGCATGCGGAAGGGATGTCAGCTTTTTGCTATCACTATCAGTGACAAAGGAGAAGAGGAGGAAAAAGAAACATCGCTCGATGACCATCCTATCCTTCAGGGATATTCAGATGTATTTCCTTCAGAGTTACCGGGAATGCCTCCCCGCAGAGAGATTGATTTTCATATAGACCTAGTACCAGGAGCCGAGCTAGTTTCCAGAGCACCTTATAGAATGACCACAAATGGGCTTAATAAACTTAAAATTCAGCTTGAGGAACTTCTTGAGAAGGGTCATATCCGTCCTAGCGTATCCCTGTGGGGTGCACCAGTTATCTTCGTTAAGAAGAAGGATGGATCTCTCCGATTGTGTATGGATTATCGGCAGCTAAATAAAGTAACCATCAAGAACCAATATCCTTTGCCTAGAATTGATGATTTATTTGACCAGCTTCAGGGTGCCAAAGTCTTTTCCAAAATAGATCTGAAGTCAGGATACCATCAGTTGAGAATAGTGGAAAGTGATATCCACAAGACCGCATTTCGCACTAGATATGGTCACTATGAGTTTACCGTAGTCCCCTTTGGACTTACGAATGCCCCAGCAGTTTTTATGAGTCTCATGAATGGGGTGTTCCGTACCTTTCTGGACCGTTTTGTTATTGTGTTCCTCGATGATATATTGGTATATTCACGGAATGAGAAGGAGCATGAGGAGCACCTGAAACAAGTATTGCAGTGTTTGCGAGATAACCAGTTGTTTGGCAGCTTATCAAAGTGTGCTTTCTTTCGATCTGAGGTCAAGTACCTTGGACACGTTATTTCCGGTAATGGGATCTCAGTTGACCCATCCAAGATTAGGGCTATTATGGATTGGCCAGCGCCTACCAGTGTGACAGAGGTCAGGAGTTTCATGGGTTTAGCAGGATATTACCGACGTTTTGTCGAAGGTTTCTCCAGAGTCGCACACCCTATTACCTCTCTTCAGCATAAAGGGAAGAAATTTGAGTGGATAGAGAAGTGCGAGAAGGCCTTTCAGGAACTCAAGAAGGCACTTACTAGCACTCCTATCCTTGTTGTACCAGATCCTTTAGCTGATTTCATGGTTTGTACCGATGCTTCCTTAGAGGGTTTAGGGGCAGTTTTTATGCAAGGTGGTAGGGCCATAGCTTTCGAGTCTAGGAAACTTAAGACTCATGAACTTAATTATCCCACTCACGACCTTGAGCTCGCGGCAGTAGTGCATGCACTTGTGAGGTGGAGACACTTCCTTTTAGGACATCACTTTGAGTTGCATTCAGATCATCAGAGTCTTCAGTACATCTTCACTCAGCCGAACCTTAATGCACGTCAGAAGAGATGGATGGAGTTTTTGTGCGAATATGATTTTGACATTCACTACATCAAGGGAAAGGAAAATGTAGTTGCAGATGCCTTGAGTAGGAGACGTCATGAGGTTTGCACCATATCCATGGGCACAGACTTGAGGGACCGTATACTTCGGCACTTGTCAGAGGATGGATGGTATGCAGAGGCTTGTTAGGTGTTACGTTCTCAGGTTACTCTGGAAGGGAAATATGTGGATTATTCTTTGGAGTCCGATGGACTATTACGCCACAGAGGGCGCATTTATGTACCTTCCTCCGGAGGGTTGCGAGAGTTCATTGTCTCGGAAGCTCATAGAGCTCCTTATGCTGCGCATCCCGGGGTTAAGAAGTTGCATGCAGACTTGAGGCAGTTGTATCATTGGCCGGGAATGCGGCAGCTCATTGCTGAGATAGTAGCTCGGTGTCTCGAGTGTCAGAGGGTAAAGGCGGAGCACCGCCATCTAGGTGGGTTGCTTCAGTCTCATGCTATACCAGAGTGGAAGTGGGATACTATATCCATGGATTTCATCATTGGTCTCCCTATGTCTTCTCATCGCCATGATGCTATCTTGGTGACAGTTGACAAGCTGACCGAAGTAGCTCACTTTTCACCAGTCCGTACTACATTCACCGCTCCTGCAGTAGCACAGGTGTTCTTGCGAGACATTGTTAGACTTCATGGCGTACCCCGCAAGATTATTTCTGACAGGGATTCTCTTTTCACTTCTACCTTTTGGAAGTCATTACAGGTAGCTATGGGCACAAAGCTCAATTTCAGTACAGCTTATCACCCGGAGACAGATGGTCAGACAAAGAGAGTCAATCAGGTGTTAGAGGATATGCTTCGTATGTACATCATGGATCATCAGACCCGGTGGGAGGAGTATCTTCCCTTAGTGGAGTTTGCCTATAACAATGGGCATCACACTTCTTTGGGGATGCCACCCTACCAGGCATTATACGGCAGGCCTTGCAGGATGCCCTTGAGTTGGGATCGCATAGAGGATAGAGTTGCTATTGGTCCTGAGTTAGTTCGAGATATGGAACAGCAGGTGGATTTGATTAGGCAACGTCTCAGAGAGGCTCAGGATAGATAGAAGAAGTATGCCAATACAAAGAGGATTGACCGTAGTTACTTGGTTGGAGACAGAGTTTTCTTGAGAGTGCGACCGCATAAGAGTTCGATCCATTACGGAAAGGGTTCTAAGCTCACACCTCGCTTTGTAGGACCTTTTGAGATTCTGGAGAGGATAGGCCCAGTTGCCTACCGTTTAGCTTTGCCACCTATCCTGTCACGCATCCACGATGTGTTTCATGTTTCAGTTTTGAGAAAATATATCTATGATGAGTCTCACCTTTTAGATTGGGATGCCTTGCAGGTGGAGTCAGACGGGCAGCTAGCTTTGGAGCCCATTCGCATTTTGGCACGCCGGACATTGGCCCTTCGAGGTCGAGAGCTGGACCAGGTTAGGGTCCAGTGGGATTGTTATGATGAGGTTACAGCTTCATGGGAGGACGCAGCACGTATGAGATCAGAGTACCCTCACCTCTTTGATGAACTCCAGGAGGAAGTTCATGCCTAGAGGGGGAGGATGTGAGGCCTCACCTCGACTCAGTTTGACATTCAGTGGATTTTATATTTTAGACTATTATGGATACTTTGTTTTGATGCATTTTGAGACTTAGAACTTATATGATTTCAGGATATTGGATAACATTGCTATGATTTGATGATTTACTTACATGCTTTATGAGATAGAACACTACATGATTATTAGATAGAATGATATTGCAATGATAGATGTCGTTATTGAATTTGCAGGACTTTACTTTGAATATAGAACTATGATGAAAATTGTTTATGTGAATTTGCTTGACAAAAGATGTATTCAATCTGTGCAGATGAAAATTGTATGCAAGTAATGATGTGCATTGTTGTATTATTGAATTATATTATATATGAATATCTGGGAGTACTAATGTGTAAATTGAGATGCGCAGGAAAATTACCATGTGACCATGGAAAATTACGGAGAATCAAACCTAGACTTATGTATGTTCGTAAAGCCAGGGTTTGTCTATTTGGAGAGACAACACCCCGTTTGTGTTGTATTTTATTCGTATCAGTATATGCTGCATGTGTGTTTTGTGTTATTTAAATTTATTGTGTAAAAACCTCAAGAGACAATTTCATGTTTATTTTCGTAAAAGTATTTTATTAGTGTCACTTGACACATGTGTGGATTTAAATTTAAATATTTTATTTTGTCTCTTGATGGGAAGGTGTTAATTATTATTAATTTTAAATAAAATAATGTGTTGTTAAAAAGATATTTTGAGGATATAATATTGGAGTGGTCAACTTATGTTTGACCCGAAAATAAACTTCAGAGGGGTTTAAAATGGGTTAAATGAACACCTAGGGGTAGTTTATTAGGGTTTCCTGAAGCCCATAAGGTATACCTAGGGGTTAGGGGTAATTTTAGGCAAGTTTCTACTTTTTAATGATCTTTTTAATGCTTTAAAAATTGGTTTTTTTGAGTTGAGCGAAAATTGGAAATTGAAGTGAAAATCAAATCAAGATTTTCCCTCTTGGAAGGAAAGTCTTTTTGCATTTTTGCTTTCTTCCTTCTTTTTGTTGATTTTTTTTGAATCCTGTGAGAACTCAGAGAGTGAGCTTCTTAAGGAAGATTTTTGGGAATAGCTGGTTAATCACCCACTCTCCATTTTTGGAGACAGAAGAAAATTTGGAAGAAAAGAATAATGTTATGGGATAAAGAAATTGATTAAGGAAAATAAAGAATTGTGGATTGGGCAGCTCTTCTTCAGATATCATTATAACCTTTGGGCAGATTAAGGTTGGTTTCATTTTTACTTTTGATGACTTGTTCTTGTTTATTTCTGATAGTTGTTGAATAAGAAAATCTGTATTCTTGAAAATGAATGTTGAAAATCTTTTGGTTTGGTTTTATGAATGAATGTGTTTTGGGAGTTTTCTCAAGATCTCTTTCTCTTGGGAGAGAAGAGGATCTTGAGGGTGGTAGCAGTGACAGCCCTCGAGTGAGAGACTCTCTTTTGAGAGCGATCACAAGGGATCTTTGTGTGACCCTTGCTGCATGGCCTGTTTGTGCAATGGGGGTCATAAGGAGGGTTATAAGGCTAGAATGCCTTTGGGGGGCATAAAGATTATGGGGTTGAGATTCTTGATATTTTATTTGTGCCACGAGGTGGCTTCTTGTTATTACATACTTGCAGATTCTCCTCAGGGTATTTGGTCCACTACCACCCTTTGAAAATGTTCACCACCAGAGTGTGGTGCTGTGAAAGCCAGGTTGGGAATGTGTCTAGAATATTTGTATGTTTTGTGTTTCTTTGTGTTTACCTGTTTGTTACCCGTCTAGGAATTGGTTCTCCCAGCTCGGGGGTGGCTACCAGTTAGCCTAGGCTGGGAGGTGAGCACTCCGTGGTCAGTTTTGTGTTTTCTATTATGCAGGAAATCTAGAGGAAAGAGGATAGAAATTCATGAAGGATATTCAGAAGATTGAAATTGAAGATATTTGAATTCAGTTGCAGATGTTGTTTTAAAGTTGTTGTGAATAAATGCCTCATTCAAAAGAAAGGAGAAGCAAGTTGTAATTTTGTAATAATAGATTTGAAGTCTTATTATTGTGACTGTTCAGAGAAAACATTCTGTAAATTTGGTAGTATATATTAGAGATGTTTTAAAGAAAGAGAAAAGGCTTGATTTTACTTCTAGTATATTTGAAAAAGAAAAGTAAATTAGTGATGCATGCAAAGCTTCTTGTTTTATGAAAGAAATAAAAAGTCTGTTTTCATATAGATTTTTACCTGTATTTTTAATTGAGTCAAATTAGAAGTTTATTTAAGTTGAAAGCTTTTAAGTATTTTAGATAGAAAGAAAAACTGTTTTATGTGAATATTTTATTTTAAAAAAAAATATTAATGGATTTCTTATTACAAAAAAAGAAACGAATAATGTATCTTTGTGAAATACTTTAAATTGTATTTTTGTTAACATTGATTTAGAAGCTTGTTTTATAGATGCATTTAAATTTATATATATATATACATTTTTGGATTTAACTTAAGGTTATCTTTTCCTTTATTTTATTAGCTTAAAATTTCACATGTAAAAAAAAAATTCTCTTTTAAAATATATATAAATTTATTTGGAATTTAAATTTTTTTTTTTTTATCTATGCATGTTAATTTATGTAAATACCACATATATATATATATATACATATATATAAATATATATATTTATATATTTATATTATATATATATATATTATTAAATGTTATTGTTAAAAAAAAAAAATTTAAAAAAAAATTAGTTGGGGACCCCGCGGGCTCCACTGTGTGTACACACAGTGGACGACCGCGCGGCGCCCACTGTGTGCACACACAGTGGAGCCGCTTGCGGCTTCCACTGTGTGGGCACACAGTGGACAGTCGCGGCCGCCACTGTGTGGCCACACAGTGGTGCCGCGACGCCACTGTGCGCTCACACAGTGGTGCGCGCGGCCAGCCGCCACTCGAAACCCCCCCGTGACCTGCAACTTGGAATTCATGGCCGCTGGTTAGGCCTTCGGCCCAGCATGTAACTCGCCTATTAAAAAAGAAAAAAAAAATGGGTTAATCCCTAGCCCGAAAGGGGCTAGGGTAATTTAAATATAAAAAAAAAAAAAAAGTATATTATTTAGAGTGGTATATAATTATAAAAGAAATTAGAACCCTAATTAGGGTTGGGCAACAATATGGATTTTAATGAGGACATTATAATGGTAATTAAAATTTAGAGTTAAAATATCTGCCATTTAAGTAAAATATATGTATATATATATATATATATATATTTCCATATATATATATGGGAATATATATATGTAAATTTTATGAATTTATTTGAGCATTTTGTATAAGTAATTAAATTATAAATATATAAATATATGCATAATCAAATATGTATATATGTATATATTTATTTAATACTGATTTTAATTTTGGTTAAATTATATAGAGGTATTTAAAGAAAAGTTTTGAAAAGACTATATAGTCATAGTGGGGAATGAATAAATTAAAATATCTCTCCTAATACTTTTAGTTTGTTTAATATAATAGAGCTATTAACTAAATATGTTTTGGAGATAGAATCTAAACCAGTAGGTTTTCCCGCAATTAAAATATAACTTTTTTAACGAAGCTTAGTTCATTCGAAATTAGTCAGAATTTAATAACGAAATTCTCTTTAATGCTTGTCGCAAGAGTGTGCTTGTTAATTAAATTAGTATCTTTTAAAACAAAATTTGTTCCGTTTTTGCCCTAAATTTTGGGCATGACAACCACGGGCCAGTGGCCACCTACCACGTGGTGGGCGCGGGTCTGCTAGTTTAGAGGACCGCCGGTGGGAGGGAAGCGTCGCCAGAGGGATGGGCAGTGGGACACTAGCAGGTCGCTGGAGAGTCGGGCCGACGATAGTCTGTAGGTTGCCGGAGGGCCGGGCCGGCAGGAGGCTGTAGGCGTGGCGGCCGACGATGTGTCTGGGTGGCCGACAGGAGGTGTATGGCGGCGGTGGGAGGCTCCAACAGCGTAGGTACGGCCCTGCAACCTGCATGGTACTGCGGGGTTGGGGGGGTCTGCGGACCCCCAAAAGACAACAAAATTTTTTATTTTTTTTTTATTTTTTCCAAAAGATTTTTTATCGCCCCCTTTTTTTTTTCAAATTTTTCCAAAAAAATTTTTTTCGCCCCCTTTTTTTTTTTTTTTCGAATTTTTTTTTTGATTTTCAGAAAATATGAAAAATAATTTCGAAATCCGTACAATAGCCAAAATGGGCAAAAATAATTTCTCACCAAAATAGGTCGACTTTATAGTCGAAATTCATGGAAACGGCCTCCCGGATTCAACAGTGATGTCCAAATCGCTGTACGACGCCCCTAAAGAATGAAGATTCCCCAATCCAAAAATTGAAGCCTTCAAAATGTCTTCAAAAAACTAATCAATGAAGCCCTATAGGCTCTAATACCATGCAAGATTTTGCCAAGATCAAGGGCACAATGAAAAGCATAAAAAGAGAGACAATAGAATGACAAGAACAAAACTGTATTCTCATCAATATGCAAATGATCAACTGGATTAACCAATACAATGAATATAGGCCTGCTTATATAGGCAAGGCCATATGGATGTACGAGCACACAATTATGACATGTGGCTCAATGAGAAACAAGGGTAGGTAAGAAATACTAGGGGTAGATAGGAGAAATAATATAATATTCCACAAGAGGTGGATGACCCACCGAATATGGAGTGTAACAGCAAAATAAAACCACAAAAGGTGGAATTTCTCCTACAAGCTCTATCCCTATGTGCACATTTCTCTAAGTGTCTCAAATCCAAACTACAAAGAGATGCATTATCCTAAGTTAACTTAAGTAAAGTGTAATAATATCCAAAATGAATATTTATTTACACCAACATTCATCTTGGGCAATCAATGGAGAATTTTGAAACCAAAATTGCATGAAGAACATTCAAGCGCATTTTTTTTTAAATTTAAACAATAATTAAATTGATAAACAAAATTCCTACCTCAATAAGCATTCCTGGAAAGGATCTGATGGAGAGCCCCAACCTACAGCTCAAGAAATCTTTCTCCTTCCAAAATCCCCAAATTTTCTATCCAAAATATTTTCCAAAAAAAAAAAATCAATCTCCCATATTTTTCCAAAAGTCTAGGTTAAATGGAAGAAGTTTGACCAATTTTTTTTTTTTTTTGGAATTAAAATATTTTATTTAAAATAATTCCTCAAAATCATTCTTTTAAACTATATCAATAATTAAACTTGTTTTTCAATTTAAAAATTGATTTTCCCAAATAACTGAAATTAACCTTTCTATTTCCAAAATGCCAACTAGATTAAATTAATTGTATTTCAATTAAATTTAAATCTTTCTTTTCCAACAGCATAAACATATTAAATTTAACATTAAAATTAACCATTTAATTGAACTTGCTCCTAATTTAAATCGAGCAATTCAAATTAACGATAATCACATAAAGAAACGTTGTTTAATTTAGTCCTTAGATCTTTAATGCACAAAGACATATTTAATCAAATTAAATACTAAGGACTAATTACTCAATTTAACCACACACAAAACATGCAACCCAAGAAATTCAAATGAACAGATGACCCACAAACCCAACCAAAGAGAATACCGACGATGACTGATGATGCTCAATTGAGCACGACTATGGTCAAACGAGGGTCTTACGACCATCTAATCCAAATTCTAAGGACCAAAGAGGTACACTCAAACCTGCGAATCCAGGTGGAGACGAACCTCGCACCCATGCGACACTGTACCTAAAATCTCTTGCAACCAAGAGTCATACATGCATACATATATAAATTTAATGAAAGTGTTAACACGAGATTATAACACAAAATAGGAGAATTAATAACTTGCATACAAATCGATGTGAAGACCACATAAACTGATATGCACTAAATCAAAACATCTGACTATAATCATTATATTATGATAAACTAACCAAGGTCAAACTGAGATTAAAAATTGATTAGGGCAGGGGTACTATATTCTCCCCCCTAGGTTCTGACTTACTCCTAGAAGTCGTAAGGCTAGATGGAGAACATGTCGCACGCATCAGCCCTGAAACTCATTTAAGAAAGATCAAATTGCACATAGGAATCTTTCCATAAATAAATGAAATATTATTGCTAAATCCTTTACGAATGTCATTACCCATTGACAAGATACATCTAAATACATACATTTCTTATAACATTCTAGGAATTATCCACAATCATAGCAGAGAAACAAGAATTTTCTCCCTTTCATTACACCAAGTTAATGCATTACAAAGAGGTAAACAACAATTACTTTATAGTCGAAATTCATGGAAACGGCCTCCCGGATTCAACAGTGATGTCCAAATCGCTGTACGACGCCCCTAAAGAATGAAGATTCCCCAATCCAAAAATTGAAGCCTTCAAAATGTCTTCAAAAAACTAATCAATGAAGCCCTATAGGCTCTAATACCATGCAAGATTTTGCCAAGATCAAGGGCACAATGAAAAGCATAAAAAGAGAGACAATAGAATGACAAGAACAAAACTGTATTCTCATCAATATGCAAATGATCAACTGGATTAACCAATACAATGAATATAGGCCTGCTTATATAGGCAAGGCCATATGGATGTACGAGCACACAATTATGACATGTGGCTCAATGAGAAACAAGGGTAGGTAAGAAATAATAGGGGTAGATAGGAGAAATAATATAATATTCCACAAGAGGTGGATGACCCACCGAATATGGAGTGTAACAGCAAAATAAGACCACAAAAGGTGGAATTTCTCCTACAAGCTCTATCCCTATGTGCACATTTCTCTAAGTGTCTCAAATCCAAACTACAAAGAGATGCATTATCCTAAGTTAACTTAAGTAAAGTGTAATAATATCCAAAATGAATATTTATTTACACCAACATTCATCTTGGGCAATCAATGGAGAATTTTGAAACCAAAATTGCATGAAGAACATTCAAGCGCATTTTTTTTTAAATTTAAACAATAATTAAATTGATAAACAAAATTCCTACCTCAATAAGCATTCCTGGAAAGGATCTGATGGAGAGCCCCAACCTACAGCTCAAGAAATCTTTCTCCTTCCAAAATCCCCAAATTTTCTATCCAAAATATTTTCCAAAAAAAAAAATCAATCTCCCATATTTTTCCAAAAGTCTAGGTTAAATGGAAGAAGTTTGACCAATTTTTTTTTTTTTTTGGAATTAAAATATTTTATTTAAAATAATTCCTCAAAATCATTCTTTTAAACTATATCAATAATTAAACTTGTTTTTCAATTTAAAAATTGATTTTCCCAAATAACTGAAATTAACCTTTCTATTTCCAAAATGCCAACTAGATTAAATTAATTGTATTTCAATTAAATTTAAATCTTTCTTTTCCAACAGCATAAACATATTAAATTTAACATTAAAATTAACCATTTAATTGAACTTGCTCCTAATTTAAATCGAGCAATTCAAATTAACGATAATCACATAAAGAAACGTTGTTTAATTTAGTCCTTAGATCTTTAATGCACAAAGACATATTTAATCAAATTAAATACTAAGGACTAATTACTCAATTTAACCACACACAAAACATGCAACCCAAGAAATTCAAATGAACAGATGACCCACAAACCCAACCAAAGAGAATACCGACGATGACTGATGATGCTCAATTGAGCACGACTATGGTCAAACGAGGGTCTTACGACCATCTAATCCAAATTCTAAGGACCAAAGAGGTACACTCAAACCTGCGAATCCAGGTGGAGACGAACCTCGCACCCATGCGACACTGTACCTAAAATCTCTTGCAACCAAGAGTCATACATGCATACATATATAAATTTAATGAAAGTGTTAACACGAGATTATAACACAAAATAGGAGAATTAATAACTTGCATACAAATCGATGTGAAGACCACATAAACTGATATGCACTAAATTAAAACATCTGACTATAATCATTATATTATGATAAACTAACCAAGGTCAAACTGAGATTAAAAATTGATTAGGGCAGGGGTACTATATTCTCCCCCCTAGGTTCTGACTTACTCCTAGAAGTCGTAAGGCTAGATGGAGAACATGTCGCACGCATCAGCCCTGAAACTCATTTAAGAAAGATCAAATTGCACATAGGAATCTTTCCATAAATAAATGAAATATTATTGCTAAATCCTTTACGAATGTCATTACCCATTGGCAAGATACATCTAAATACATACATTTCTTATAACATTCTAGGAATTATCCACAATCATAGCAGAGAAACAAGAATTTTCTCCCTTTCATTACACCAAGTTAATGCATTACAAAGAGGTAAACAACAATTACTTTATAGTCGAAATTCATGGAAACGGCCTCCCGGATTCAACAGTGATGTCCAAATCGCTGTACGACGCCCCTAAAGAATGAAGATTCCCCAATCCAAAAATTGAAGCCTTCAAAATGTCTTCAAAAAACTAATCAATGAAGCCCTATAGGCTCTAATACCATGCAAGATTTTGCCAAGATCAAGGGCACAATGAAAAGCATAAAAAGAGAGACAATAGAATGACAAGAACAAAACTGTATTCTCATCAATATGCAAATGATCAACTGGATTAACCAATACAATGAATATAGGCCTGCTTATATAGGCAAGGCCATATGGATGTACGAGCACACAATTATGACATGTGGCTCAATGAGAAACAAGGGTAGGTAAGAAATACTAGGGGTAGATAGGAGAAATAATATAATATTCCACAAGAGGTGGATGACCCACCGAATATGGAGTGTAACAGCAAAATAAGACCACAAAAGGTGGAATTTCTCCTACAAGCTCTATCCCTATGTGCACATTTCTCTAAGTGTCTCAAATCCAAACTACAAAGAGATGCATTATCCTAAGTTAACTTAAGTAAAGTGTAATAATATCCAAAATGAATATTTATTTACACCAACATTCATCTTGGGCAATCAATGGAGAATTTTGAAACCAAAATTGCATGAAGAACATTCAAGCGCATTTTTTTTTAAATTTAAACAATAATTAAATTGATAAACAAAATTCCTACCTCAATAAGCATTCCTGGAAAGGATCTGATGGAGAGCCCCAACCTACAGCTCAAGAAATCTTTCTCCTTCCAAAATCCCCAAATTTTCTATCCAAAATATTTTCCAAAAAAAAAAAATCAATCTCCCATATTTTTCCAAAAGTCTAGGTTAAATGGAAGAAGTTTGACCAATTTTTTTTTTTTTTTGGAATTAAAATATTTTATTTAAAATAATTCCTCAAAATCATTCTTTTAAACTATATCAATAATTAAACTTGTTTTTCAATTTAAAAATTGATTTTCCCAAATAACTGAAATTAACCTTTCTATTTCCAAAATGCCAACTAGATTAAATTAATTGTATTTCAATTAAATTTAAATCTTTCTTTTCCAACAGCATAAACATATTAAATTTAACATTAAAATTAACCATTTAATTGAACTTGCTCCTAATTTAAATCGAGCAATTCAAATTAACGATAATCACATAAAGAAACGTTGTTTAATTTAGTCCTTAGATCTTTAATGCACAAAGACATATTTAATCAAATTAAATACTAAGGACTAATTACTCAATTTAACCACACACAAAACATGCAACCCAAGAAATTCAAATGAACAGATGACCCACAAACCCAACCAAAGAGAATACCGACGATGACTGATGATGCTCAATTGAGCACGACTATGGTCAAACGAGGGTCTTACGACCATCTAATCCAAATTCTAAGGACCAAAGAGGTACACTCAAACCTGCGAATCCAGGTGGAGACGAACCTCGCACCCATGCGACACTGTACCTAAAATCTCTTGCAACCAAGAGTCATACATGCATACATATATAAATTTAATGAAAGTGTTAACACGAGATTATAACACAAAATAGGAGAATTAATAACTTGCATACAAATCGATGTGAAGACCACATAAACTGATATGCACTAAATCAAAACATCTGACTATAATCATTATATTATGATAAACTAACCAAGGTCAAACTGAGATTAAAAATTGATTAGGGCAGGGGTACTATATTCTCCCCCCTAGGTTCTGACTTACTCCTAGAAGTCGTAAGGCTAGATGGAGAACATGTCGCACGCATCAGCCCTGAAACTCATTTAAGAAAGATCAAATTGCACATAGGAATCTTTCCATAAATAAATGAAATATTATTGCTAAATCCTTTACGAATGTCATTACCCATTGGCAAGATACATCTAAATACATACATTTCTTATAACATTCTAGGAATTATCCACAATCATAGCAGAGAAACAAGAATTTTCTCCCTTTCATTACACCAAGTTAATGCATTACAAAGAGGTAAACAACAATTACTTTATAGTCGAAATTCATGGAAACGGCCTCCCGGATTCAACAGTGATGTCCAAATCGCTGTACGACGCCCCTAAAGAATGAAGATTCCCCAATCCAAAAATTGAAGCCTTCAAAATGTCTTCAAAAAACTAATCAATGAAGCCCTATAGGCTCTAATACCATGCAAGATTTTGCCAAGATCAAGGGCACAATGAAAAGCATAAAAAGAGAGACAATAGAATGACAAGAACAAAACTGTATTCTCATCAATATGCAAATGATCAACTGGATTAACCAATACAATGAATATAGGCCTGCTTATATAGGCAAGGCCATATGGATGTACGAGCACACAATTATGACATGTGGCTCAATGAGAAACAAGGGTAGGTAAGAAATACTAGGGGTAGATAGGAGAAATAATATAATATTCCACAAGAGGTGGATGACCCACCGAATATGGAGTGTAACAGCAAAATAAGACCACAAAAGGTGGAATTTCTCCTACAAGCTCTATCCCTATGTGCACATTTCTCTAAGTGTCTCAAATCCAAACTACAAAGAGATGCATTATCCTAAGTTAACTTAAGTAAAGTGTAATAATATCCAAAATGAATATTTATTTACACCAACATTCATCTTGGGCAATCAATGGAGAATTTTGAAACCAAAATTGCATGAAGAACATTCAAGCGCATTTTTTTTTAAATTTAAACAATAATTAAATTGATAAACAAAATTCCTACCTCAATAAGCATTCCTGGAAAGGATCTGATGGAGAGCCCCAACCTACAGCTCAAGAAATCTTTCTCCTTCCAAAATCCCCAAATTTTCTATCCAAAATATTTTCCAAAAAAAAAAAATCAATCTCCCATATTTTTCCAAAAGTCTAGGTTAAATGGAAGAAGTTTGACCAATTTTTTTTTTTTTTTGGAATTAAAATATTTTATTTAAAATAATTCCTCAAAATCATTCTTTTAAACTATATCAATAATTAAACTTGTTTTTCAATTTAAAAATTGATTTTCCCAAATAACTGAAATTAACCTTTCTATTTCCAAAATGCCAACTAGATTAAATTAATTGTATTTCAATTAAATTTAAATCTTTCTTTTCCAACAGCATAAACATATTAAATTTAACATTAAAATTAACCATTTAATTGAACTTGCTCCTAATTTAAATCGAGCAATTCAAATTAACGATAATCACATAAAGAAACGTTGTTTAATTTAGTCCTTAGATCTTTAATGCACAAAGACATATTTAATCAAATTAAATACTAAGGACTAATTACTCAATTTAACCACACACAAAACATGCAACCCAAGAAATTCAAATGAACAGATGACCCACAAACCCAACCAAAGAGAATACCGACGATGACTGATGATGCTCAATTGAGCACGACTATGGTCAAACGAGGGTCTTACGACCATCTAATCCAAATTCTAAGGACCAAAGAGGTACACTCAAACCTGCGAATCCAGGTGGAGACGAACCTCGCACCCATGCGACACTGTACCTAAAATCTCTTGCAACCAAGAGTCATACATGCATACATATATAAATTTAATGAAAGTGTTAACACGAGATTATAACACAAAATAGGAGAATTAATAACTTGCATACAAATCGATGTGAAGACCACATAAACTGATATGCACTAAATCAAAACATCTGACTATAATCATTATATTATGATAAACTAACCAAGGTCAAACTGAGATTAAAAATTGATTAGGGCAGGGGTACTATATTCTCCCCCCTAGGTTCTGACTTACTCCTAGAAGTCGTAAGGCTAGATGGAGAACATGTCGCACGCATCAGCCCTGAAACTCATTTAAGAAAGATCAAATTGCACATAGGAATCTTTCCATAAATAAATGAAATATTATTGCTAAATCCTTTACGAATGTCATTACCCATTGGCAAGATACATCTAAATACATACATTTCTTATAACATTCTAGGAATTATCCACAATCATAGCAGAGAAACAAGAATTTTCTCCCTTTCATTACACCAAGTTAATGCATTACAAAGAGGTAAACAACAATTACTTTATAGTCGAAATTCATGGAAACGGCCTCCCGGATTCAACAGTGATGTCCAAATCGCTGTACGACGCCCCTAAAGAATGAAGATTCCCCAATCCAAAAATTGAAGCCTTCAAAATGTCTTCAAAAAACTAATCAATGAAGCCCTATAGGCTCTAATACCATGCAAGATTTTGCCAAGATCAAGGGCACAATGAAAAGCATAAAAAGAGAGACAATAGAATGACAAGAACAAAACTGTATTCTCATCAATATGCAAATGATCAACTGGATTAACCAATACAATGAATATAGGCCTGCTTATATAGGCAAGGCCATATGGATGTACGAGCACACAATTATGACATGTGGCTCAATGAGAAACAAGGGTAGGTAAGAAATACTAGGGGTAGATAGGAGAAATAATATAATATTCCACAAGAGGTGGATGACCCACCGAATATGGAGTGTAACAGCAAAATAAGACCACAAAAGGTGGAATTTCTCCTACAAGCTCTATCCCTATGTGCACATTTCTCTAAGTGTCTCAAATCCAAACTACAAAGAGATGCATTATCCTAAGTTAACTTAAGTAAAGTGTAATAATATCCAAAATGAATATTTATTTACACCAACATTCATCTTGGGCAATCAATGGAGAATTTTGAAACCAAAATTGCATGAAGAACATTCAAGCGCATTTTTTTTTAAATTTAAACAATAATTAAATTGATAAACAAAATTCCTACCTCAATAAGCATTCCTGGAAAGGATCTGATGGAGAGCCCCAACCTACAGCTCAAGAAATCTTTCTCCTTCCAAAATCCCCAAATTTTCTATCCAAAATATTTTCCAAAAAAAAAAAATCAATCTCCCATATTTTTCCAAAAGTCTAGGTTAAATGGAAGAAGTTTGACCAATTTTTTTTTTTTTTTGGAATTAAAATATTTTATTTAAAATAATTCCTCAAAATCATTCTTTTAAACTATATCAATAATTAAACTTGTTTTTCAATTTAAAAATTGATTTTCCCAAATAACTGAAATTAACCTTTCTATTTCCAAAATGCCAACTAGATTAAATTAATTGTATTTCAATTAAATTTAAATCTTTCTTTTCCAACAGCATAAACATATTAAATTTAACATTAAAATTAACCATTTAATTGAACTTGCTCCTAATTTAAATCGAGCAATTCAAATTAACGATAATCACATAAAGAAACGTTGTTTAATTTAGTCCTTAGATCTTTAATGCACAAAGACATATTTAATCAAATTAAATACTAAGGACTAATTACTCAATTTAACCACACACAAAACATGCAACCCAAGAAATTCAAATGAACAGATGACCCACAAACCCAACCAAAGAGAATACCGACGATGACTGATGATGCTCAATTGAGCACGACTATGGTCAAACGAGGGTCTTACGACCATCTAATCCAAATTCTAAGGACCAAAGAGGTACACTCAAACCTGCGAATCCAGGTGGAGACGAACCTCGCACCCATGCGACACTGTACCTAAAATCTCTTGCAACCAAGAGTCATACATGCATACATATATAAATTTAATGAAAGTGTTAACACGAGATTATAACACAAAATAGGAGAATTAATAACTTGCATACAAATCGATGTGAAGACCACATAAACTGATATGCACTAAATCAAAACATCTGACTATAATCATTATATTATGATAAACTAACCAAGGTCAAACTGAGATTAAAAATTGATTAGGGCAGGGGTACTATATTCTCCCCCCTAGGTTCTGACTTACTCCTAGAAGTCGTAAGGCTAGATGGAGAACATGTCGCACGCATCAGCCCTGAAACTCATTTAAGAAAGATCAAATTGCACATAGGAATCTTTCCATAAATAAATGAAATATTATTGCTAAATCCTTTACGAATGTCATTACCCATTGACAAGATACATCTAAATACATACATTTCTTATAACATTCTAGGAATTATCCACAATCATAGCAGAGAAACAAGAATTTTCTCCCTTTCATTACACCAAGTTAATGCATTACAAAGAGGTAAACAACAATTACTTTATAGTCGAAATTCATGGAAACGGCCTCCCGGATTCAACAGTGATGTCCAAATCGCTGTACGACGCCCCTAAAGAATGAAGATTCCCCAATCCAAAAATTGAAGCCTTCAAAATGTCTTCAAAAAACTAATCAATGAAGCCCTATAGGCTCTAATACCATGCAAGATTTTGCCAAGATCAAGGGCACAATGAAAAGCATAAAAAGAGAGACAATAGAATGACAAGAACAAAACTGTATTCTCATCAATATGCAAATGATCAACTGGATTAACCAATACAATGAATATAGGCCTGCTTATATAGGCAAGGCCATATGGATGTACGAGCACACAATTATGACATGTGGCTCAATGAGAAACAAGGGTAGGTAAGAAATACTAGGGGTAGATAGGAGAAATAATATAATATTCCACAAGAGGTGGATGACCCACCGAATATGGAGTGTAACAGCAAAATAAGACCACAAAAGGTGGAATTTCTCCTACAAGCTCTATCCCTATGTGCACATTTCTCTAAGTGTCTCAAATCCAAACTACAAAGAGATGCATTATCCTAAGTTAACTTAAGTAAAGTGTAATAATATCCAAAATGAATATTTATTTACACCAACATTCATCTTGGGCAATCAATGGAGAATTTTGAAACCAAAATTGCATGAAGAACATTCAAGCGCATTTTTTTTTAAATTTAAACAATAATTAAATTGATAAACAAAATTCCTACCTCAATAAGCATTCCTGGAAAGGATCTGATGGAGAGCCCCAACCTACAGCTCAAGAAATCTTTCTCCTTCCAAAATCCCCAAATTTTCTATCCAAAATATTTTCCAAAAAAAAAAAATCAATCTCCCATATTTTTCCAAAAGTCTAGGTTAAATGGAAGAAGTTTGACCAATTTTTTTTTTTTTTTGGAATTAAAATATTTTATTTAAAATAATTCCTCAAAATCATTCTTTTAAACTATATCAATAATTAAACTTGTTTTTCAATTTAAAAATTGATTTTCCCAAATAACTGAAATTAACCTTTCTATTTCCAAAATGCCAACTAGATTAAATTAATTGTATTTCAATTAAATTTAAATCTTTCTTTTCCAACAGCATAAACATATTAAATTTAACATTAAAATTAACCATTTAATTGAACTTGCTCCTAATTTAAATCGAGCAATTCAAATTAACGATAATCACATAAAGAAACGTTGTTTAATTTAGTCCTTAGATCTTTAATGCACAAAGACATATTTAATCAAATTAAATACTAAGGACTAATTACTCAATTTAACCACACACAAAACATGCAACCCAAGAAATTCAAATGAACAGATGACCCACAAACCCAACCAAAGAGAATACCGACGATGACTGATGATGCTCAATTGAGCACGACTATGGTCAAACGAGGGTCTTACGACCATCTAATCCAAATTCTAAGGACCAAAGAGGTACACTCAAACCTGCGAATCCAGGTGGAGACGAACCTCGCACCCATGCGACACTGTACCTAAAATCTCTTGCAACCAAGAGTCATACATGCATACATATATAAATTTAATGAAAGTGTTAACACGAGATTATAACACAAAATAGGAGAATTAATAACTTGCATACAAATCGATGTGAAGACCACATAAACTGATATGCACTAAATCAAAACATCTGACTATAATCATTATATTATGATAAACTAACCAAGGTCAAACTGAGATTAAAAATTGATTAGGGCAGGGGTACTATATTCTCCCCCCTAGGTTCTGACTTACTCCTAGAAGTCGTAAGGCTAGATGGAGAACATGTCGCACGCATCAGCCCTGAAACTCATTTAAGAAAGATCAAATTGCACATAGGAATCTTTCCATAAATAAATGAAATATTATTGCTAAATCCTTTACGAATGTCATTACCCATTGACAAGATACATCTAAATACATACATTTCTTATAACATTCTAGGAATTATCCACAATCATAGCAGAGAAACAAGAATTTTCTCCCTTTCATTACACCAAGTTAATGCATTACAAAGAGGTAAACAACAATTACTTTATAGTCGAAATTCATGGAAACGGCCTCCCGGATTCAACAGTGATGTCCAAATCGCTGTACGACGCCCCTAAAGAATGAAGATTCCCCAATCCAAAAATTGAAGCCTTCAAAATGTCTTCAAAAAACTAATCAATGAAGCCCTATAGGCTCTAATACCATGCAAGATTTTGCCAAGATCAAGGGCACAATGAAAAGCATAAAAAGAGAGACAATAGAATGACAAGAACAAAACTGTATTCTCATCAATATGCAAATGATCAACTGGATTAACCAATACAATGAATATAGGCCTGCTTATATAGGCAAGGCCATATGGATGTACGAGCACACAATTATGACATGTGGCTCAATGAGAAACAAGGGTAGGTAAGAAATAATAGGGGTAGATAGGAGAAATAATATAATATTCCACAAGAGGTGGATGACCCACCGAATATGGAGTGTAACAGCAAAATAAGACCACAAAAGGTGGAATTTCTCCTACAAGCTCTATCCCTATGTGCACATTTCTCTAAGTGTCTCAAATCCAAACTACAAAGAGATGCATTATCCTAAGTTAACTTAAGTAAAGTGTAATAATATCCAAAATGAATATTTATTTACACCAACATTCATCTTGGGCAATCAATGGAGAATTTTGAAACCAAAATTGCATGAAGAACATTCAAGCGCATTTTTTTTTAAATTTAAACAATAATTAAATTGATAAACAAAATTCCTACCTCAATAAGCATTCCTGGAAAGGATCTGATGGAGAGCCCCAACCTACAGCTCAAGAAATCTTTCTCCTTCCAAAATCCCCAAATTTTCTATCCAAAATATTTTCCAAAAAAAAAAATCAATCTCCCATATTTTTCCAAAAGTCTAGGTTAAATGGAAGAAGTTTGACCAATTTTTTTTTTTTTTTGGAATTAAAATATTTTATTTAAAATAATTCCTCAAAATCATTCTTTTAAACTATATCAATAATTAAACTTGTTTTTCAATTTAAAAATTGATTTTCCCAAATAACTGAAATTAACCTTTCTATTTCCAAAATGCCAACTAGATTAAATTAATTGTATTTCAATTAAATTTAAATCTTTCTTTTCCAACAGCATAAACATATTAAATTTAACATTAAAATTAACCATTTAATTGAACTTGCTCCTAATTTAAATCGAGCAATTCAAATTAACGATAATCACATAAAGAAACGTTGTTTAATTTAGTCCTTAGATCTTTAATGCACAAAGACATATTTAATCAAATTAAATACTAAGGACTAATTACTCAATTTAACCACACACAAAACATGCAACCCAAGAAATTCAAATGAACAGATGACCCACAAACCCAACCAAAGAGAATACCGACGATGACTGATGATGCTCAATTGAGCACGACTATGGTCAAACGAGGGTCTTACGACCATCTAATCCAAATTCTAAGGACCAAAGAGGTACACTCAAACCTGCGAATCCAGGTGGAGACGAACCTCGCACCCATGCGACACTGTACCTAAAATCTCTTGCAACCAAGAGTCATACATGCATACATATATAAATTTAATGAAAGTGTTAACACGAGATTATAACACAAAATAGGAGAATTAATAACTTGCATACAAATCGATGTGAAGACCACATAAACTGATATGCACTAAATCAAAACATCTGACTATAATCATTATATTATGATAAACTAACCAAGGTCAAACTGAGATTAAAAATTGATTAGGGCAGGGGTACTATATTCTCCCCCCTAGGTTCTGACTTACTCCTAGAAGTCGTAAGGCTAGATGGAGAACATGTCGCACGCATCAGCCCTGAAACTCATTTAAGAAAGATCAAATTGCACATAGGAATCTTTCCATAAATAAATGAAATATTATTGCTAAATCCTTTACGAATGTCATTACCCATTGGCAAGATACATCTAAATACATACATTTCTTATAACATTCTAGGAATTATCCACAATCATAGCAGAGAAACAAGAATTTTCTCCCTTTCATTACACCAAGTTAATGCATTACAAAGAGGTAAACAACAATTACCATACTCATCTACCAAATATGACAAGAAAACATGCCATCATGATCAATTTCTTTTACCAATCCAATCTTTTTCATAAAACTTTATCGCATAGAACTAGCTTCAAAATTTTAATTTTTACAACCAAGTTAACTTTCAAGAAATAAGAGCAACATAGATAACTCAATTGTTTACACTTGCTAGGCATAAGAAAACCTTTCCAAAGACTATGTCCCATAACATAGTGACAAGTTAAAACAATTTACTCCATGATACAAATAATAACCATCCACAAACTAGAATGCATAACTAAAAAGGCCACATGTGAGCATGTCTAATGCTCGGTCAAAGATAACATGCATGATCAATATCTCTATGCCTGATCTCAGAACAACAATATGATCATAAATATCCAATATCTCATTCAAGGCTCAATGGTGCTAGGCACACCATAGTGGTGCTACCTTCCATACAAGACCTTTGTGAATATCCCTTGTTGAGTAAGGTGGTTAGCCTCCAAGAGATAGTCACCACACATAGGTAGGTAGTGGATCCTAGCTGCATCACAGCCTCACATACCCCCATCCTCAAGGTTCCTTACGTCCAGTTCCTCGTACACACTCTACCAAGACCATCTCCTATGTCCTTGGAGAGGAATTTCACATTTCAACACAAGACCAGCATACGAAAACAATAAGGATAAACTAGTTTAGCCACCAAAGTACAGATGAATAAAGGTAATAAATCATCAATTCCAACAGTAAGGCAATAAAATAATCCGGAATTGCAACACCAAATCAAGAATGCAAAAGATCACAAGATCGTGGCTAAACTTTCAAAGTCAAAGTAAAATAAATTGCTGGTCCCCAAAGAAATAAATAAGAATATCACAATTGCACATAACATCACTATGTGACTAGCATCTAGCCACCAATGAGGAAGGAAGGAACGATCATCTAGCTATCATAGTAGCTCATCATGTGGTGCAACATAGTCACACTACCCACATGGCATGGCGGTGTGCACCTCAACATCACCCTACATCACATTGTCATGCGACATGGTAATACCCCAAGTGGAGAAGACACGCAATGGATGTATCCCGCATGTTAGTGTACCTCGTGGAAACAAGCACACGCAGGTCACTTCCCGCATAGAGATGTATGTATAAAGATACTCACCATAAGCCAGAGTTATACATGACTAAGGTCCACCCACATGTCCACCAAGACATACTAAGTGGTAACTCATGTGGATAAACCTACCTTTCATGAAGACAAGGCAAAGGATCCTCCAAAATACACCATCACTATGCTCAAGAATCACCATCAAAATTCTCAAATAAAGGAGAGGAATAGGCTGTCACACATAAACCTATAAATAGATTCATCAAAAGGGAAAGTATTGAGTACACCTTTGATACAGTTTTATTGTATAATGCTATCATTCCTCGAAATAGAGAAGCTAAAGCCACTTCGTGTCGACATGACTCGTACGTCGATCCATACTATTCAAGGAATGGTGACTTCGAATACTACCCCTTAACATACTGAATTACCAACAACTCGAGGTTTGGTACTCAGTAGGGAAACAAATAAGAAACATCACATAGACAGTATGGTTTCCCATACTCATAAGCAACATATCCTCCATGGTTGATTACTTCACCAACCCATGGGCACATATAATAAGCACTGGTTTCTTACAATACACATGAATACACCAGTACTAGTTTAGTCACATTTACAGGGAGTACTTTCCAATATGCTATCATCTACTCAAGGAAGGTTTAAATAATGCTTCCCACATGAATAACTGAATCAAGTTTACTCTAGATACAAGTACTGAAATTATTAACAATTCACAATTACATAAGGAATAACATCATTCCTATATCTTTCTCGAATTCCACCAAGTATTCATAACTAAATTACTAACTATGCAAATTCTTTTCCAAAGAGGACTTTCATCTTTCAATATGAAGCCAAAATGCAACAACACAATTTCACATGTGTTATAAAAATTCATTTTAAATCAATGCATCCTTTAATACTATTTCTAAAAATCTTATAATCTAGGCAAAGAGAAGGGAAAGGGAGTTTGATAACCAAACTATTTCCTACAAAGATACAAGACCAACAAGATCACACTATATGCTAAAATTTCTCACTATAAGCCTATCATTTTAAATGGTATGGTTTTCATTTTGCCACCATTTTAGAAGATTATCAATCGAACGAACATGACATTTCCAATTATTATGGTTGCAACAAAACGTTCTAGTTTTCCAAACAACAGAGATCAAAATAGGCGATCTTTCGATAATACCAAACCTCTTGCGAACACTCACTACTCTTAATACAATACAGACACATATCATAATTTGCAACCTATCATTGAAAATCAAATTATGATCAGAAGGTAAGCAAGGAGCTATCAGCAAAATAATACATATTAATGCATGCACATCAAACAAGCTTTTCATTTGCACTTACTAAACATAATAATGTAATTACATACATCCAAAAGCTAGTTCAATGGAGCATTGCTAAAATAGATCCTCGGTTCAACTAGTTTAATGTAACACTTAAAACAATCTTTCGTGGAACACATTAATACACTCTCGAAGCTACTATAACATGTTCCCTTTAATACTTCTTTTACAAACAAAGCAGTTTCACATAACAACTATTCGCATATTAATGCACCTCACTCAAGATAGAATTTAATTATGTTACTCCTACATTACACATGGAGAATTCTTTAATGTAAACATATAGTTTTCTCCCAATAACCAAAATTAACTTTTAAACCCATAGCCCCTTATATTATCTAAAAACACATAAGCGTCATAGGGTTCACACAAGGGTTCAAGAAGTCACACCCTTTTCTCTCGCAAAGAGAAAACTCAAATCAGAGATAATTACACATATCCCAAACATTTTAATTTCTAGAGAGAGAGAGAGGAGGAACGGTGATAATCATTCAATTTGCTACAAAATAAGAATTAAATATTTACCATACTAGTCCTTCAAGCGAACAACACTAAACTAGATCATAATCTTAAACAAGCACATTTCGCACTCTTAGATTCTAGACAAGCACTGACCAACCCAAATGGATTAGTCCAAAGAGTACAACACTCAATAAGGAAGGTACATACGACTCTCTTTCAGAATATGAGTAATCGTAGACTAAAACATCAATAAGCACATAAAGCACATATAATCACTCAAACACCAACATCAAGAAGGTGAAAACAAGGTGTGAACGCACGCATTACACACGAGTTAAGGTCTGCTCAATCACACACATCCAAAAAGAAGGACAAGCATACACATAAGGTTGATACACCTCACACCAACTAAGGGTACACCCAACACTAGAGATCTCAGTGTTTGCAACTTGGGCTCTGATACCAAATGTAATGCCCCGCTAGGAAACCCCGAAGGGATAAAGCTAAAACATACAAATGGAGTGCAATAATTTTTTTATTTTTTTTTAAAGATAAACACAACATTAAGATACAACGAGATATCAAAATTCAGATTACATAGTGGAAGACATCATCTAACACCTAAAGAGTTCCCCAACGTGATTACTTAATTACACATTTCACTTAACTCACACTAATCAATCCAATAAGTTGATTATTTTATAACGAGATAATTCTTAAACAAGGATAATTTCTTTCAAATAGATGAAAATATAGATCACAATATAAGGTTCATCCATTAATACTTATCTATACCTTTCATTCAAACTTTCATTTAGAATTTAAGTCATGCATCTAATTTAACAACACACTTGAATTTTATCATAAACTAATGAGATATTTCCATGCATACTTAATTTCCTTAACAATAACTGAATATATTCTATTGCTCTAATCTACAATCTCCCATGATCCCATTTCAACATTTAAAAGATGACTGCATATATGCATTTAAGATTAATTTCTTCTAACCCACTTATACATTCTATCAAAATGTCATCCATACATGCTAACACTAACATGAAACATAAGAACAAAAGCATCACATAACACCAAGATGATCTCGGAGTTCACCCCTAAAGGGCTACATCCCCAAGTCTGCTCAACTGCAAGACCCGTCTGATAATTAATAAAGTTAAGAATACATGAGGTTCTCAATATTTACAATCCTACCATCAAGGTGAAACATAACCAATATACAAATGACCACATCGGTCAATAAATACATAAATGATCCCTGAAAAGGAAAGGATCCAGCTGAATATAATCGAAGCTAATACAAAGGTCCACTAGAGCATCCACAAAACTGAGTCATCGTAACCCAAGGTCTAGCATGAATCAGGTTCTCACAAGGGCATTAGCAACAGGACGACTCCACAAAAGTGCTCCTATCAAGACAACACAACAACACACTAGCGAACATAGAGACAAGTGTCATCACACAACTTGGTATAGTTACCATGGTAGGTCTTCATAGGTTTCGGCCCCATACACTAGGTTACCTTGGCAACCTAATCTGAACCTGTGGCCCATCCAAGTCTCATGTGGACCCACGCATCCTTTCGGGAAGACAAGGATGATGGTTTGCCATTTCAGGCCTTCTCACAGCATGTCGAGTCTGTGTTAGCACTCATCCCATGTATGAGGCACAATTATCTTACTTAGAGATTCATTAACAACACTCTAATATACTATTAGGTTATCACTTATTAGACTCACTTTCGATGGGTTACCCAGCAGCCACTTTGGGGGCGGCCCCCAATCGAAATCCACTTTCCCATACGACACTAGACTATACTCAAATGAACTCGATAAACCAAGGAACACACATGGTCAAGCAAATGGAGTTCAAAATGGAAGGAACAACCATTTGGTCAAACACGACTTCATATGAGGTGCTTTGACAAATGGTACTCTAACCAGAGACCTAACCAGATATGGTAAACCACTATACATCATTCAACACTCGCATAAAGGATATGACCAATTACAACACCACCACAAAACAACAGTCAAACTTGATACCGAGGACATAAGCAGGTACCCCAAATCAATCCATATGATAGGGTTCTATCAAACAAAATAAGGCTTGCCATCACTTAAGCAAAAGTGAATACAGAAATTAAACTCGCATAGGCAATAACCAGCAGATACAATCTTTTTCAAATTGATTTAAACATTAAATGTCGATCAAGTCTTCTAAATGATCTAAGTTTGATTGCAGTTATCTACCTCATCTAGGTACCGGTTGTTCTTGGTTTTCTAACTCTCTAAGGTTCATGCATCGAACATACATAAATACGCCATTATGAGTTCTTAAACCAAGTTCACATGAATACAATTAAATAACCATTAACTAACTAAATAAGATATTTATTCTTCAAATAAAACATAGTTCTCATACTGGCTCAAAAACAATCTCTCCAATTTTGTCTTTTCCAAGCCCAGTTACACTATACGGATCAAGGAAACTTAAACATATAAGGAATCCAAATAAAGATAGTCCATTCCTACTTAACAATAATTTCTTTGTGCATATATAGAAAATTACCAAAATTAAATATTAATTACTATATATTTATTAATATGCAATTAGTAAAATATATACAATTAATAATAACCAAATAACAAATTAAGTATCTAATTAGAAAAATATGCATTAATAATAAAATACAATTTGAAAATTAATTAAAGTATATTGCCAGTTATACAACTAATTAATTTCCAATAATCATAATTTATTAATTAAATGCCATATTTAAACTTAATTAAAATCTTAATTAAAATTTACATTTAATAATATTAAATTATTATTATTATATTATTTATTTTTGATAAAAAAATTATTAAGAAAAACAATTTTTAAAAAGATAAAATAATGGGGGGTTGCGAAAAGGTAGTCGGGCCCACCTCCCTTTTACAGGGGTTTGGGGGCAACTGTGCCCTAGCCGCAGGCGCTGCCACCGCAGTGGAGGCAGGTCCCGCGACGCCCACACAGCCACCGTAGGGGACCCTGTGGCCACGATGGGGGTTGCAGCTCCCTGCGCCCATCGCGGGGGTTGCAATTTCCCTATGGCCACCGCAGGGGTCGCAGCTAGCTGCGGCCGCCGCTGGTCATAGACTCGCGCAGGGGAAGGAGGCGACAGGTTGATCCTCCGCTCCCCACTCCTCCAATCCCCAAATAAATGCCCCCTTTTTTTTTTAACAATAAACTTCGATTTAAAAAAAAATAAAATCGATTATGATTTAATATTTTTGCTTTGTTTTAATATTTCTCTCTTTCTTTAAACAAGCCCCCATTTAGAAACAAAAAACCAGTCTCTTATTGAGACTTAAAATAAATATTTTCAGAATGATAGAGGTTTTCAAAATTAGAGAAATTTGTGGAATAACCATCCAAATAAATAATCTTTTTGGGCATAAGGAAGTTCATTTTTCATGCAAGGACTCAAGCAATAAGCCAATAATCTTTAACTAATTCCACTATAATTCTTCATCTTGGGCAATTAATGGAGAATTTTGAAACCAAAATTGCATGAAGAACATTCAATCCAATTTTTTTTAAAATTTAAACAATAACTAGATTGATAAACAAAATTCCTACCTCAATAAGCATTCCTGGAAAGGATCTGATGGAGAGCCCCAAACTCCAACCCAATCTGCATTTGTATATTCACTTAGTGTAAAACCATCATCTTTAAGATACCACAAACCATATTCAGTTGTTCTTTGTGAATACCTAATAATACTTTTCATCGCACTCTCATGATTCTCTCTAGGATCACTCTGATATCTTGATACAATACAAATTGCATTCATTATATCTGGTCTAGTCTGAGTTAGATATAACAAACTCTAATCATATACTTGTACCTTATAGGATTTACTAGTGTTGATGCATCAATCTTTGTCAATTTCTTACTTGTAACCATAGGAGTACCAACTGATTTAGAATTTTCCATACAAAATTTCTTCAACAACTCCCTAGCATACATAGTTTGACAGAGGAAAATACCTTTATCAGTTTGAGTAATCTACAAACCTTTAGTGAAACCAAGGTTCAAGAGATATTTATCCATTCTTGCATACCAAGCTCTAGGGGCTTGTTTCAATCCATATAAATCTTTCCTTAACCTGCAAACCATGTTTTGGTCATCTGAAAGTCAAAATCCATCAGACTACTCAATGTAAACTTCCTCTTCAAGATATCCATTCAAAAATGCACACTTAACATCCATATGATAAAACTTGTAGTTCTTATGGGCAACATAAGCAAGAAATAATCTTATAGCTTCAATCCTAGCTACCAGAGCAAAGGTCTCATCATAATCAATTCCTTCCTTCTGAGAACATCCTTTACAAACCAATCTAGCCTTATTCATCACAACTTGTCCATCTTCATTCAATTTATTCCTAGAAACCCATTTAGTCTCAATAACATTCTTATTTTTAGGCAAAGGAATGAAAGTCCATGTATTATTCTTTTCTATTTGATCTAATTCCTCTTCCATAGCTTTCATCCACCATTCATCTTTACATGCTTCAATTACTGATACTGGTTCAACTTGAGAAATTAAACATACCTCATTAGCTGCCAACCTCCTTCTTGTCATCACTCCTTTATTCTTGTCTCCAATGATCTGATCTTTTGAATGATTTAACCTTACATACTTAGGAGTCTTTTGATTTTCTGATCCTCTGCTCTGATCTTCAGTTACTATAGAATTTTCTAATACTATCGGAGTAACTAGTTCAACATTATGTTCTAATGTAGGTGCTACCAATTCAGTTATGATCATTTTCATTGTCGATTCTCTCTCATAAGTTTTGATCTGACTTCTATTCTACTCATTCACTTTGACATCAGTTCTCTCCATAATTATCTGCAATCTTTTGTTATAAAATCTATTTTCTTTGGTTTCATTAGAATAAGCAAGAGATATCCCTTGATCACATCTAGGATCAAACTTTCCAATGGAATCATCTCTTTTGATATAGTATTTACTACCAAAGATTCTGAAATACTTAACTATACGTGTATGACCAAACCATAACTCATAAGGTGTCTTACTGGTATCTCATTTGATATGAACTTTGTTGAATGTGTATACTCTCATTCTTATGACTTCTCTCTAGTAGATATGAGGCAGATTAGTTTCCATCATCATAGGTCTCACCGCATCCAAGATAGTTTTATTCTTCCTTTCCACAACTCCATTCTGTTGAGGTGTCCAGGGTGCAGACAACTGTCTTCTTATCCCATTCTTTTTCACAATAATTATTAAATTGATTGGATGTGAATTCTCCACCCTAATCAGACCTTAAGCATTTAATCTTGAATCTTGTCTTTGTATCAACTTGAGCTTTAAATATTTTAAACTTTTCAAATGCTTCAGATTGCTCCCTTATAGAAGTAACCCACATCATTCTAAAATATTCATCAATGATTAGCATAAAATATGTATCACCCTGAAAACTTTTGATTCTAGCAAGATCACACAAATCATTATGAATAATATCAAGAAAATTATTATATTTGTCTTGTTTACTCTTAAAAGAAGTTCTAACTTACTTTCCCATTTGACATTCCTTACATACTGTATTATAGGGCTTCACAATCTTAGGTATATCTCTAACTACCTTAGTAGAACTGATATTTACAATGCATTCAAAATTCACATGACACAACCTCTTATGTGTCTTCTCACTAGAGTTCAAATGAAAGATGTTACCATTTAGTCTGAGTACCAGTTGCAATCTCCAATCCAAATCTATTGATAATCTTGCATTTTCCATCCTTGAATTGTAACTGAAATCTCTTATCCACCAACTATCCTAGACTCATAATATTATGCCTTAAACCTTTAACATAATAAATATTATCAGTATCGTGCTTACCATCCAATGATATAGTTCCTCTTCCCTTGATCATGCATGCTTTGTCATCTCCAAATCAAACCAGATTGCCATCAAATTCTTGCAAAGATAGAAACTTCCTTTTATCTCAAGTCATATGATATGAACATCCATTATCTATCACCCATTCATCCTATTAGGATTCCCACAAATACTGAGAGGGTGGGGGGGGGGGGGGGGGGGGGGTGTGAATCGGTATCTAACCGGTTATAATATTTTCTTAACTTAAAACATGTAAAGCATATTAGTACTGTATACTGGTAAACAAGAAATAGTGCAATAAACAGAGATAACAACAACCACATGAAAAACACACCATAACACAGTAGTTTAACGAGGAAACCCGGTGTGGGAAAAACCTCAGTGGGATTTGTGACCCACAATATTCACTTACTAGCTAATAAGAGAATATTACTGCTACAAGAGGGGCTTGCACATGCAGGAAGGCCAAGTGCCTAGAGATCACTGCTCAATTACAAAATGGGAAGTCTCACTGACTTACAAAATGGATTATATAAATCCAATGTCTTGTACTGCTTCAAAATAGCATCTACTATGCTAGATCTAGTACTGGTTTATAGCTCTACTTCATGCATAAACCCTTAACCTATAATTCGTATAATAGGTCTGGCTTATTTTGCCTATTTATTTTCTTCCATCTATTTTCTATATCTGTTACAAAATATTCTATAATGATCTCTTATATATATGAGTCATTTTACAACTTTCCAAGTCAGCTTAAATTGATTTTATAATAATTAACAAAATAATTTACAAACAAAATGTTGAAATGTGGCGACTGATCAGCAAAGTACTATACACTCAGCACGTATCCTCGTTGGGGTCCGGGGCCAGGTCGAGCCCCGGGCAGGGGTTCGAGGGCGGCAACCCCCGAGAAAAGCGGGGGTTCGGGGGCGGCAGCCCCCGAGAAAATTTTTTTTGCCATTTTTTTTGTTGATGAAAACCGACATTGTAATAAAACCCTAAAAAGGCCGACTTTGTTTGTTGCCCTAAAAATGCATGTTATAAGCGGCTGGGATGCTTAAGGCATTGTAAGGTTGATGTATTATTTTTGCTGGATAATAAGAAAGATTGGACGGCTGTGTATGGTGGACGTAACCCATTCTGGGTGAACCACATTAAATCTCTGTGTTATCTGTGTCCTGTTTTATTTCTTTATCTTTTGTATTTAAATCTGCATATAATTTTTAGTTCACATTTGCTTCGGATCTACTTGAAACCCTAACACAAAATTCCTGTCGGCTTCTATGCCGATATGCTTCCTTTTGCTGTCGGTGCTGGTGGTCTGTGTGCTAGTGTAAAGTCTGATCTTGCTAGTGCCGGTGGTCTATGTGCTCGTGTAAAGTCTGATCTTGCTAGTGCCGGTGGATTGTCTTGCTAGTGTTATAGGATTGTAAGGTTGCCATCAATGACAAAACTTTCAATCACCTACAATGTCTAATTGGAGTGTGCATTTGCCAACAATCTCCCCCTTTGGCATTGATGGCAACACTCATGAGAAAAATTCAGAAGTGTATCCAAAAATTGAAGTCCAAAAAAATGTTACCAAAAATGTGTGCTCCCTTTGAGCAGATGATCCTAAGTTAGTGGATTTTTATCACACCACTACTCCCCCTTTGGCATCAATGACAAAGGTTGTCAAAGGGTCAATAAAGTGTGGTTTCCACTTCATCCTTATAACCGGTTGGTTAAAATATGAAAAAGATCTGCCAAAACTAGATTCAAGCTCTCAATGAACTTTTTGTTGTCTTTTATTGCGACCTCTGTCCTCTGAACTATATCGGTGAGGTGTTGCAATTGCTCTGTTGGTGTTTTTTGTCCTTGAATTAAGGCATCAGATATTTCTTTCCTTAAGGAGGCGAGATAGTCCAATTTTGGACTAAGTCTCCATTTAAGATCTTTAGCCTTTCCTTTTATTCTTTCTTTGTCTCTTTCCAACTTTAATAGTTCTTCCTCAAAACCTGTTATCTTCTTCTCAAAAACTAATAATGAATCAGATGAATTGATGAAATTGTTAGCTAGTTGATTTATTTCTTCCTATATCTTGCTAATTTTCTTGTCTATATCAATTGGCAGAAAGTTAGTTTTACATGTATCCCTGTACAAAGTTATGAATTCCTTCAATGTGCTACATAGTTCTGGTAGAAGTGTGTCAAATTTCCTTGTACACTTCTTTATTTCTTCCTCAAAGAATTTTTGTTTTTCCTTCTCTAATCTCTCCTTGAATGCTTCCTCTTTTATTTGTTCAATTGTCACAGTCTTAGACAAAGTGTCAAGTTGACTCAAAGAATCTTTATTATCTACATTACATTTTGGTGCTATCATTTTCAAAATTGGAATGGTGTCATCTATTGCCTTGTGTGCTTGTGAGCTATAGTCAGTTATCTTCTTAATGGAATCCAAAAGAAATTCTGTTACATTATTAGATGAGCCAAAAATCTATATTCGGTTGGTGGGAGCAATATCCTTGCTTGTGGTGACCTCTAGTAGGTCAGTTTGTGTTTCCATTTCTTTAAGCAAAGGTTTGGTTTGCTCAACTGATGCTAGTGGCACTGACTCTATATGAACCTATTGTGGTGATGGAGCTTGTTGCTCTACTTGTTGCTCTACTTGTTGCTTTGTGTTATCATTTGCCGGTTTACCTTCTGTACCATCAGTTACTGGTTGCTCATTAGCCATATCTGTCTTCTTAGTTGTATCCTTGTCTACCACAATATTGACCTTTTGAGTATCAATCTCCACTGTGTATAATACCTCAGAGTTATGATTGGTGTCCTCTTTTGATATGTCCATGCTCTCACTATCCGGTTGATTATCAGTAGTTACTAGCAGTGGAGTATTCAGAGATGATGGGGATAAGTTATCTTTTATTTTTCAATTTTTCTACATCATAGTCTGAGAGAGCTGCTTCTAATTGCTTCATCAAGTTTTCCATCTCTACCGGTGTCAAGATCTTCCTCAAGCTATTAGGCTTTTGAAAAATAGAGGACCAAGCTTTGATACTAGATCATCTTCCTTGACAGCCAAGAATACCCATTCCTTTCCATTACCAGATCCACTCGTTGAATGTTGTGTCGATTCATCATCAAAATCAATCACACCTTCCTCATCTGCATAGTAGCATGATTTGTCTTTGTTCCTCATGTACTTATTCTTGTTCTAATAATAATGGTTAGGCCTAAAAGATCTTCTAGCTCTTTCCTCAAATCTTGAATTCCTTTTAGGACATCTAGATGCAAAATGGCCTATCTTATCACATGTGAAACATTTAAAAGGTGACTTTCCTTTGTACTTACTTCCCGTCAGACCTTTAGGTACTCTTCTAGCAAATATGGCTTCAAGTTTCTCAAACTCTTCATATTCTTTCTTCATTTCCTCTAGTTATTTAGCATATAAGTCTTTCCAATCACTCTTGCCGGTAGATGACGTGGATGCATGAAAAGTAGGTTCAGATTTTGCAACTCCAGAAGGACCAAATTCCTCAAGCTCAAAAGCAAATAACTTCCCAACCAAGTTATCCCTATTAACAGAGGTGTTTTCCATTGTTCTCAACTCATTAATTGTAGTAGCCTTCATCTTATAAGCCAGTGGAAAATCTCTCAATACTTTGGAAACTATTTCATCTTTGATCAAAGATCCACCAGAACACTGAATTACCAAAACAATTTCATTAACTCTCTCCATAAAAGCAGCAATCCTTTTATCTTCTTCTAGCTTCAAGCTCTCATATGTCACCTGATAACCATCAAGTTTAGAAATTTTAATAGTAGGTTCACCTTCATTTAGAGTCTACAATTTATCCCATATAGCCTTTGCAATTGATTCATTAGTTAGTCCCATAACTTGTTGATCAGAAAGTGCACACAAAAGGTCTTCTCTAACTCTACAATCATTTTCAATGTCCTTATCTAAACCCATCAGAGGAGGATTACCAAATGTTAGATTATGAGGTATAAATCCTTTCCCAGTGATCTCCCAAATCTCCTTACCAGGGCATCTCAGATGAGTCTCCATCTGAATCTTCCATACTATGTAATTTGTTCCATCAAGCCTAGGAATTTCCTTCTAAAAAATAGTTGCAGATGAACTTGATGAAATTGAGCTATTAGGTGCCATAGGATCTTCCTCAAGCAGTTAAACTTCTACAAAGAGGACTAGGTTCTGATGCCAATTTTTAGATAGCTTAGATAACCAATGGACAACTTAGAGGGGGGGTGAATTAGTTGTCAATAGATTATATAACTTTAAGCATTAAAACCTTTTTATCAGAATACATAAATCAAATATTGGAATAGAAGATATAACAATTAAGCACAAATATAAACCACAAAACATTTACCAACCATCCACAAAAGATAAAACCAATATTTGTATGTGGAAAACCCGGTAAAGGGAAAAAGCACAGTGGGAAGCCTACCCACAGTTAGATAATATTCTGTAGTAAGTATGTGATTACAAAAAGAGGGGCCTACACATGCAGGAAGGCCAACATCCTAGAGCACACTTCTCATCAAAAAAGGAGCCTCACTAACTACAAAATAAATCTAGACTACAATCTGAAAAGAAGAGCAAACTGCAAGAATAACATCTCCTATGCCTAAGTACAGTTCTAGTTAAGCTTAATACTAGAGGTATTAAACCTCTTTTACCAGCCCAATTAGATCACCTATAATTGAACAAAACCTATGCATATGATTGCAGCCTTACTCGCACACAGATAATCCTATATCCCAAAATCCCACAATCTACAAAGAGGTCTTACATCAAATTTATACCACCCCGAGAGCTAAACAATTAGGTCGTCCACCTAAAAGATAATACAATAAATTCATAACATAAACCCACAATCCAATGATCAACATAGTCGGCCTAAGACCATAACAACATAATCCAATCAATAGATCCAACTGGTAACACATCGAGATCATCCACCAACACGTTACATAGACTGGTCCATAACCTAGAAGAATAAGATAGAATTAGGTCTGGTCCTAAATGCAACACCACCGATCAATAGGAACATGAATAAGATAACCAACAACATCCTGAAAGACATCTAGAAGCCACACCAAAACTGTTGGCAATTGACACTCATTGGATTCATTTTGTTGTCATTGATGGCAACAAGATCTGATGAAAGTCATAAACTGACACTACGATGTATATACCGATAGATACCAGCTTTGGAGCATTCAGGGCTACATCGATACCGACATCAAGGAGGATTTATTTAATAAATCATTTTGTAAATATTGTCAAGGTCAACATTAAATATGTTTTGTAAATGTATTGTAAGCCGACATAAGGCATATTATTTGCAATAGGTACATAGGTCAGTCTGATAGGTTATTTTAATGACACGTATGAAATTGGTGGATATAAGAGAATATAGAAGAACTGTATGATGTGAAATATATGTATAAAGATCATTTTGTATGCGAGTGTTATATCATTCAATGATCTGTAGATAGTTTGGAAAGCATTCTTGGAGGATAAGTAATACTGGTAGCAGTTCAGGGTTTATGAACTAGAACTGAGCAAAGCCAAAACCGGAACTCTATTTGGTATAACAGATGCATTCTTGAGCTCATTTTTAGTAATTTACTTTAGCAGAAATCTTGTAGTCAGTGAGACTCTTTAGTGATGAGCAGTATGCTCTAGGCAGTGTGCCTTCCTACATGTGCACGCCCCTATTATATGCAATATCTTTTCATATGGCCAGTGTACTAATATTGTGGGTCACAAATCCCACCATGGTTTTTCCTCATTGAGGTTTTCCATGTACAAATTTTGTGTGTTATGGTTTTCATTTATGTGGATGGTTTATTTGCTTCTTGTTATATGTTTATTTGTTTACTGGTTTATATATGCATGGTATAAAAGGATAAAAATTGTATCTACTGACAGAACACTGATTCACCCCCCCCCTCTTAGTGTTCTTGGATCCCAACAATTGGTATAAAAGCTTGGTACATCAAAAGAAGTTTAATAGCTTGAGGAAGATCTTGAAACCGAAATCCTTGAACATGGCTATGGAGAAGCAAGTTGAGATGGCTATTGAGGATTATGATACCGAAAGGATGAAGAAATTGAAATTGCAAGAAGATTTGAATTCTACAAATGAATTCATTCTTATCCTATAAGAAAGGTTATCATCTACTCAAGCCAAGAGAAAATAACTTTTGCAAAAACCGGATGATGAGGAGAAGAATGCTCTTAAGGAACAATGTCAGAAACTAAGTCAAGAAAATATGCTCATGAAGAATAAAATGCAAGATCTGACTATGAGGTTATCAAAAGATATTGAGGATAGAAAGAAGAAGGAAGATAATCTTGTTATATCTCTGAAGAACAAATTTGTTGAATGTGGCGGATTGACTCATGAGAATAATCTATTGAGAACTAATTTGGCACACTCCCAAATCAATGAACAAGAACTTGAAAGACAAATAACTACTCTAAGAGATGATTTGACTACTGCAAGTGAGTATAAAAAAATGTTTAGGATCAGTGTTGCACAGTTGGATGACTTATTTAAAAGACAAAGACAAATTGATGATTCTAGAGGACTTGGTTTTGTACAAGGTGAAAGCTTTGATACTGCAAATAAAGATTAGACAACCAATATACAGAACTCATCAGAATAGAGGAAACTGGTAAGGCAATCTAATGCTTATAAATTCAATGGTAGATGTTTTGTTTGCATTAAATTTGGGCATATGGCTAAACAATGTAGAAATAAAGAAAATCAAAACTACAATTTTGTTCCCGGTCAATGCACAAATTTCAAGAAATATGGTCATAGATTAGAAGATTGCAGAATGAATGTTAAATGTAAGCAAGTGGAAATTTTGGACATTTTGCTAATCATTGTAGGTCAACAAATGATACCGGATATAAAGCAATTCAGAAGAACAATGTTACATGTTATGCATGCAACAAAATAGGTCATATTGCTAAGTATTGCAGAAGCAAGACTCAAACTATTAATAATGATAAAGACAATGAGAAAGGAAAGAAAAAAGTAGATGAAATACAACAATATCACACCAAGAGATGGGTTAGAAAATATGAAGAACCAAGTGGAGATGGATCTATACCGGCAACTCCATCAGTAGAACAGGGTATTCCTCCACCGGCAGGAAATTCCACTGGTAACTGAGGCATAAGCCTTAGGGTTTGGCAAAGTCATTGTTAAATTTTGCATATTACCTCAGAAGAGACTTAAGGAGATACAAAAGCGATCTAGAGAATTGTGTACATCATCGATGAAGGTTCACCCGACACATAACTATGAAACCAACATCCGTAGGGTTGTTGGCAAAGCATTTATTACAGAAGATTAGGGTTTTATTTGCTGATAAAAGGGGGTAAGTTAATTCATTTTCACTCACTGAGAATTCAAGAATTCAGAGCAAAGTAAAGGCAAGTTAAAATCAAGCAAAATCATTGTGAAAGGATTTCGAGCAGTTATCTGAAGCACTCAATCTTCCACTAGCATTCACAAAGGTCGAGAAACTCACTAGTGCTACACCTGCCAATATATCAATGAGGATAAGCAAAATCACTGACACAGATATAAATTTTGCAAGCACGATCATAGGTTACAAGGTAACTCAGTCCAACTGATTGAATCATGTTTCTAGTTCATGCATTCATGTTACATATTAGATGCTCAGGAATAATGTGAAGTATGATTTATGTGAATGGATGAGGAGTGAGTTGATGTTAAAACTTGGTAAGATCAAAGGGATGAAGAAAGGCACTTTTAGATATGGAAACTTGATTGTTTGTTTATGTAAAGCGAAAAAATCAAACCCTAGTTGTTCTCCCCTCCCCAACTCCAAGGAGAGAGAAGGGAGAGTCACTAGGGTTGATGGGTTTCACTTAGGGGAGACTTTACATTCAAAAGAGGGGTTGAAACCCACAAGATCCAATCCCACGCAATGCAAGATTGGATTCTATATGAGTTTCAAGGGTTAAGACATCAAGGATACCCTCTTTTGTAAAGAATTGAGATAGAAAGATTGAACTAGGAATGCATGTAAAGTAGGAAAGATTCGCTTATAAATAGAGATAGGGATATGGGATGAAGCTGCAGACCTGAAATTAGTAGTAAAATGTCGAGACGGTGCTGTTCTGCAAATTTGAGCGAAAGTTGACAGGACGATGGTGCCCGACGTGCACACGGTCCTCCGAAAAGTCCGCAAAACGAAGGTGGATCTGTTCGTCTCTGCACAAGGATTCCAAATCTTCAATTACAGCTGCGTACCTGCAACCTACACACAAAAAAGAGAGGATGATTGGGGGGTTAGGGATGAGGGGTTTGCCTTTAGGTCAAACCCCATTTTTTGGAATTAACCAAGAAATGAGAATGTTGTAAATGTAAATGTTTGTAATGTAAACAAGTACTGATACCTTGTTGTAAGAATGTTTGTATTCTTACATGTGAAGGTGTAATGTATGTAGTATGTTGTATGTTGTATGTGATCTCCTCTTCAATGGTTGAATCCTTGCCTTGAATGCAACACTTAGCCTTGAATGGAGACTTAGAATGCTCAATTGCTTGAAGGAATGCTTGAATGCTTGAATGTTTGAATGCTTGAATATTTGAATATCGTTTTTGCCTTTTTTCCTCTTACCAAAATGGGAGAGGAAATGTAGTTTATATACTTGTCAATTAGGGTTGATAGACTGATTTTTCCAACCTTAGGCCGACCAGGAAACAATATTTCCCAAATTGCAAACATAAAGACCCGATGCCCCAAAAGAGACCGGGCCCAAAATAGGGCCAGGGACCAGGGCACTGGGCGCCATGGTCCTGGGGGACCAAGGCGCTGGGCGCCATGCTCCTGGGGGACCAGGGTGCTGGCCTCCAGGGACAGCAGGGTGCAAGGAGGATCAGGCCAGGGTGCTGAAAAAATGCAGTTTTTGATGTCATGAACAAGTTTCGGGGTCTCCATTCAGGTTTCATGTTGCATCGCCATTGTGAAGACCCAAATGCGGTCGAAATTGCAAGTGTCACAATTTTAGGATGCTACATTTAGCCCCCACTTCAGTGGGAGTATAAGCGTATGCTCATACTTCTGGTAAAGTACAAGGAAACAACATTGAAAAACTTTCACCACGTCAAGGAGGCAAGATACACCAAGCCCCCAGTGGACTAAGGATCTTACGACTTCGATTGACAAAGTAAAAGGGAAGATCATGAGGGAGAACCATGACTGTCAGTAGTAAGGTTCCCTCACTATGAGTCATGCAAGAAAGATATCAAAAATTTTCAAGGCGAAGCTAAATTTGTCAAGAAATTTTCAAGTATATTGAAAAGATATGAATGGGATGTATGCCCCCCTATGTTAAAGTGATCGCACATGCCTCACCGGAGGTGATTGCTTTAAGGTAGTGATACATATGAGAAATGAGAAAGGAGCACGTTATCACAAGGATTTAGCCCCCAAGTGTGAGATAAGCCCAAGGATAATAGACACAAAACACAAAGCACAAGGTGACTTCACTTTCCTCGGGGTCAGTATGCTGTATGATAATTCATGTATATCATATGTATGTATGCATAATTGTTCTTCATTCCCCAATCAAGGAAGGTCACCTAGAAGAAGGGAACACATGTGTCTTTTGAGTCAACATGAGAGAGACCAAAAGAGATCTCAATGTTTTGCATCGTCCTCAAGTAGACAACACTAAGGACAACAAATAGAAGAATGAGAATAACATATAGAAGAAGTAACAAAAGAGAGGAGGAGAGAGTCTGCTATGCTAATGAACTAGTCTAGCATGTCATCTACCCCCCGATCTTGCTGATCAATATTTCGAGAAGGCAGGGAACACGCTAGAGGAGGAACATCCAACACAGTAGATGGAGCTATCACAAGATCCAAACAAGGGCTATGTCATGTTCCAAGCCACGTTGTTCTTGTCTAGGAGCTAGGATAAGTGCTTTAGAAAATTCGTTAGATAAATGGTTATCAACATCAACAAGTTCATATTCACTATCAGAAGCAAGAGAAGTAACATTTTCATCATGAATAACGCTTTCATCTATATCATCATCAAGCTTTATAAAAATAGGGTCTTTAACTTGCACAGGATCAAGACCATCATGCATCTTATGTTTAGGAGATTTCGGCTCAATCGTTGGCTGAGGAGAAAATGGGATAATGTTGGCTGAAGGTGTTTTTGGGGATTGCAAAGTTTGAGAAGCAGCTGCCTAAGCTCTAAGATGACGCTTTCATCGGCGTTCACGTGCAGAACAATTTCATCTAGTCTTAGTAGGAAGTTGAGGAGATTGAGGAGGAGGAATGCTCTCATCCTTATCACTTGGGTGTTTAGGTTGTGGTCTCTTAGGTTGAATAATAGGAGAAGAGGAAGGTCTCTTCTCTCCATAAGAGGAAGGAGGAGGAACTGCTCCATACAAAGGAGGAATATTTGGTTTAGGAAGGAGACCAAGTCCATCATGACGAGGAGGTATAGGTCTACTCTTAGGAAGTTTATTAGATATAGGCATAGTCACATCCATAGGGATGGGTTGGGAATCTTCTTGAGGAAAGACATTAGTTTTATCTTTCAAAGGAAGAACTTCCTTCTCAAGAATGATAGGAATGTCAAGTTTGGGTGTTCTAGGTTCACTTAGAGATAGGATCATATCTTTTTTCCACTTTTGATAAGATTTAAAAAGATGATCACTTTGCGGAGGAAGAGATTGGAATTGTTTAGGCCAAAAGTAATCAATAGGAATGCTAGAAGTTCTTTCAGCTGGTTTAAAGAGACTATGATTGACAGTAACAACTTCACCATTATGGGGAAATTTCAAACACTTGTGAATAGGAGAAGCAATAGCTTTCATGGAAGATAGCCAAGGATAGCCTAGCTTCACATGAAATTGTTCAGATGATGGAATAATAGCAAAGTCCACATCAAGGGATTTGTTATGGACCTCAATAGGTAATGTAATAGAACCAATTGCAGGAGAAGAAAATGCATCAAATAGTTTCACAACCACATTTGTTTCATCATAGATCACTTGATTCAATTGCAAAGTAAAAAGAAATTCTTCAGTAATGATATTAACCATACAAGAAGGATCAATAAGCACTCCATGGCAAGGTGTATTCTTGACTTTTGCAACTATATATAAAGGACCATCAGGTGCCCTGATAGTTTCACTAGAATCAAAGGTGATGGAAGGTTCTTTAGGGATTTTCTGCTGCTCTACAAAGTTAATCACATTCGGAGTCATAGACACAAGATCATCAGGTGAGACAGAGGAATCTTTAGTATCAATCACATTAGAGGTATGAGAAGGCAATGGATCAGTAAAAATATGAAGATTTTGGTTAGGAGGATCTATAGATGTATTGCCTTTATCATTCACTCCAGAAACAGAAATAGTATTATTATCAATCAAATCTTGAATTTTACCCTTTAAAGCAAAACATTTTTCAGTATCATGCCCAGGATGACGATGAAATTGACAAAAAGATTTGTTATCAAAATAGGGTGAATTAATCTTTGTAGGATCTATTTGCCTTATAGGAGGAAGAGTAAGCACATTTTGTTCCAATAGCTTATTCATAATACTATGCAATGATTCATTCAAAGGAGTAAACTTTCTTTCTTTCTTGAAAAACTTAGAAATAGGAGGCACACCTGATGCTGCATTCACATTGTTGTTGATGATGTTTTCATTGAATTTAATAGACTCTCTATTCGGTTTAAACTTCCCAAATGGTTGTTGACTACTATCACCCTTATCACTCGGAGCCATAGGATGTGATTGTTCCATTTGACTCACAGTCAGTTGATAATTGTGAAGAGTTGCACACAACTGTTGGAAAGAAGTAAACTCAGAAAATAGAAGTTTATCTCGAATATCTTTTTGTAAATTAGAAATAAAGATTCTTTGAATGTCATTGTCACGCACTAGAAAAGAAATTTGAGCATACAAATGCTTATATCTACCAATGAAATCAGTCACTTTTTCTTTAACACCTTGTTTACAATGCATTAAATCAATCAAAGTAACTTTAGGACTTATATTGTTTTGAAATTGTTGGATAAAAGCATTTGCAAGTTGTTCGAAAGAAGTAATAGAATAAGAAGGCAACGAGCAATACCATTGTAGGGCTTTATCTCTTAATGTTCTAGTAAACAGTTTTGCAAGCAACCTTTGGTCATAAGCAAAATCAGTACATATTGTTTGAAAGGTCTTAACATGTGTTAGAGGGTCACCCTTACCATTATAAAGCTCCAAATGCGGAATTTCAACATGTTTAGGGGGAATAGCTCGAACAATGTCAAGAGAAAGTGGGCTCGCAACATCAAATGTGGGTACACTAAACTTAGATTGATTCATAGAGGCAATTTGTTGCTGTAAAGAAGAGACAGTTTGTGCAAGATTGTTAATGGTCGCTTCAGTCGAAGAGTTCATATTAGACGTGTTAGATTGTGATGGATGTGTTATGTTATTGAAAGAAGGTAGAGAGTAAGGTGGTGGGACACTATGATAGTTAGTCATAGGGGATGATTGGAAAGGAGGAACGCTACAAGGAGGAATGGAAGGGTTAAATGAATTGCCCCCTTGCGTCATGTTCATTTGTGGAGATGTAAGAGGAACACTCATTGAAGGAATGAATGAAGAAGTTGGATTGAATGAAGGAAAAGGATTGATTGAAGAAGAGGGATTTCCCCCATGACTAGTGATCATAGGAGGAATGTCTTGTATTGAAGTAGTCATTATGTTTGATGTAAAAGTAGGTATACTAGCAATAGAAGTTGTTAAAGGAATAGAATGATTAACTTGAGTAGGAGGTTGTGTATAACCTAAAGTTTCGGCACAACTCTTCATAGGCATCACATTCGAATCCACAATGTGTGCAATACCACACAAAATATCAATTCCATTCTTATCATTTTGAACCATACATTTTAGACCCTCAATTAAAGGAAGAGCTTGACTATTGGGGTATTCTTGAGACATCCATTGTCGAAAATCATCAAATTGGTTATCCAATTTTAAAAGTTGTTCTACAGAAACCTCATGGAGAGCTTCTTCATCATTAAGAGGATTAGAGGAATTACCCATGTCCTCGTTAAAAAGGCCATTCAAATTAGGTTCCATCTCCTCAGTAATTAAACCTTGGAAAGACTTAATTCTAAGGCTTCGTCTAATGGGAATAGTGTAAGTAGGACTTATTGTTGTAAAACTCATGCACTAAAGAGAGAGAGAAGATTTTCAATTTTAGAGGTAGCAAATTTCAATAAAATCAGCCAATCTCCTAGATTTAAGCTGTTAAATGCAATCAGGACAATCTCCCAAAATTTTGAAAAAAATGTCCGGGACCGTGGCGAACGGAGTGCACACGGTCCTCGCAACTTTTTTCAAAATTTTCAAGGATGAAAGTTATGATGATTTTAAAGCTAATCTAAAAAAATTGAGTGATTTTACGATCTGTAGATAGGCCAAATTAAAGTTGCAATCTCAAAATTGAACCCTACCAAGATTGTTGAAAAGTGTAAAATTTGAATTTTGAAAAAGAGGGGGAAACTGAAATTTTGAATTTTATGATTTTAGAGGGAATGCTGAAAGCAATGCAAGTTTTGAAATTTAAAAGTTGACTCGATTTCATGCAAAATTCGAATTTGAAAGTGGAAATCAAAGATGTTGCAATTAAACACTTAATTTCAAAAGTCACAAACTGCAAAAATTTGAATAAAACACTGAAATTTTGAATGAATGTCAACACACTTTTCAGATTTAGGACTGTAAGAAACACAATTTTGATATGAATTTCAATTTCAACAATTTTTGAATGATTAGAAGCCTCAATCCAAGCAATCGCTAGACCAACTTTGACTTTAATTTTGAAAGTGTTAAAATTGATAAAATCAGCCAAAATTCTGGATTTTAGCAGAAAAATACAGTAAGATCTAGCTCCCGAAATTTCGGAAAAAATGTCGGGGACGATGGCACTCGGGGTGCACACGGTCCTCGTAACTTTTTTCCAAATTTTCAGGGATGAAAGATGTTGTGATTTTATTGCGGAATCCAAAGTTACAGCCGATTTGGAAGTGTTTTGATTAGTGAAATTATCAGTCAAAGGTTGAATCAAGAAGGTCTTAAAAATTAAGGTTTTGACATTTAACCACGTAATTTTCAGAATTAAAGCACAAATATGAATTGACAATTTGCAATAGAAGGGTAGATCTGAAACAAGCATTAACAATTAAACATTTCACAAGTTTAATTACTAAAAAGAAAATTTTAGGGTTTTTATGCAATCAACCTCTAAAATTTGCAAAAGATCAAACATGGAAATATAATTAAGGAAACAAAAAATTTAGATCTAACCATGAATAATCAGAATGAGGATGTTCACGTCGGGTTCACCAAAATGTAAAGTGGAAAAATCGAACCCTAGTTGTTCTCCCCTCCCCAACTCCAAGGAGAGAGAAGGGAGAGTCACTAGGGTTGATGGTTTTCACTTAGGGGAGACTTTACATTCAAAAGAGGGGTTGAAACCCACAAGATCCAATCCCATGCAATGCAAGATTGGATTCTATATGAGTTTCAAGGGTTAAGACATCAAGGATACCCTCTTTTGTAAAGAATGTAGATAGAAAGATTGAACTAGGAATGCATGTAAAGTAGGAAAGATTCACTTATAAATAGAGATAGGGATATGGGATGAAGCTGCGGACCTGGAATTAGCAGTAAAATGTCGAGACGGTGCTGTTCTGCAAATTTGAGCGAAAGTTGACAAGACGATGGCGCCCGGCGTGCACACGGTCCTCCGAAAAGTCCGCGAAACGAAGGTGGATCTGTTCGTCTCTGCACAAGGATTCCAAATCTTCAATTACAGCCACGTACCTGCAACCTACACATAGAAAAGAGAGGATGATTGGGGGGTCAGGGATGAGGGGTTTGCCTTTAGGTCAAACCCCATTTTTTGGAATTAACCAAGAAATGAGAATGTTGTAAATGTAAATGTTTGTAATGTAAACAAGTACTGATACCTTGTTGTAAGAATGTTTGTATTCTTACATGCGAAGGTGTAATGTATGTAGTATGTTGTATGTTGTATGTGATCTCCTCTTCAATGGTTGAATCCTTGCCTTGAATGCAACACTTAGCCTTGAATGGAGACTTAGAATGCTCAATTGCTTGAAGGAATGCTTGAATGCTTGAATGTTTGAATGCTTGAATGTTTGAATATCGTTTCCGCCTTTTTTCCTCTTACCAAAATGGGAGAGAAAATGTAGTTTATATACTTGTCAATTAGGGTTGATAGACCGATTTTTCCGACCTTAGGCCGACCAGGAAATAATATTTCCCGAATTGCAAACATAAAGACCCGAGGCCCCAAAAGAGACCGGGCCTAAAATAGGGCCAGGGACCAGGGCACTGGGCGCCCTGGTCCTGAAGGACCAGGGCGCTAGGCACCATGGTCCCACCTCCAGGGACAACAGGGTGTAAGGAGGATCAGGCCAGGGTGCTGAAAAAATGCAGTTTTTGATGTCATGAATAAGTTTCGGGGTCTCCATTCAGATTTCGTGTTGCATCGCCATCGTGAAGACCCAAATGCGGTCGAAATTGCAAGTGTCGCAATTTGAGGAAGCTACAGTTTAATGCTTTACTTCCTGAATGAGCTATTTGGTCTAGGGAAGAAGCATTGGGCTCATGACATACCGGTAGGTATGTAGATCAAGGAAGCAATCACCAGTCTTGGTACCAATAGAGATGAGAAACTTTGGGGGTATTTTAAGATATTTCAAGAAAACATGATGCAAAGGGAGAGAATATCAAAGAAAATTTTGGATAAGTATTCCACTGATATCTGTTTTATGGTAAAAACTGATGAAACTCTTATGGAAGCAGTTGGACCTGGACAAATCTGGATTACTGAGCTTGGATATTAGGTGGATGATAGCATTTTTGAACTCTATGCAAAGATGCTATTAGATGCCCCATTAGATGATAAAAAAAAGAATTTTGGTACAATAGGAGAGAAGGCTCTTGAAGTGAAAACCAGTTTTAACAGGAAGAGAAGAGAGAAGAAAATAGAAAAGATTTCTGCATATGTACAAGATGTGATTTATAAGATAGACACTCAATTGGGTTCTAAATCCAAACAGGCAGCTAAATCGACAGAGGTTGGTACTGCAGAAGTGAAGAAGCCACAAGTTCACATTTCCCCTATGACTTCTAATTCTGATTTTGAGGATAATGAACCTCTGGCTTTCAGAAGGGTACAAAGGAAGAATGTGGTAAAACCACCGATAGAGTAGAAGAAGGCAGAGCCTAGGAGGAGACTTGTTAGTGAGGCAACTAAGTCTACTGCACCTCCACCATTGGCAAGGAAGCCTATGCAAAAGAGGAAACCAGTCACACCAACAACCACAAGAAAAAATAAGAAGGGTGATGATACTGGAACCGGTAAGACCACAATGACCTATGCTAAGGTTATTGATGAAATTACAAATGCTGGAATATTGAAAAATATATCAAAGTATTATGAAGATTTAGAAGAGAATGAGCAAAATGAATTAGAAGAAGGTATTTTGTTGTATATAGACATTTATAAGAAAGCCTTAGTTGAAATTTTGAAGGAGATACCTTTATCCTTGTATAATAAACTTGAGGCTAGAAGACTTGACACTATCAAGAGGGATAGGGAGATTAAGGAAGTTGTACTTTTGGAATTGTTTGGTGTTGTAAATAATGAGGAAATGAAAAGATGTATAGATACTACAAATAGGATAGTTTTCAGTAGTAAATCCCGGTATATAAGCCTTATGATGGGGAGAGTAAATGAGGTGATAAATGAGACAAGGGATCGACCAAATTCTTTAAGAAAAACCCAGACTTTCTCATATCTCAAGAAGAATTTGCAAGGGCAACAACTTCCACCATTCCTGACAAATCAAAAGGGAAAGGTATTTTGGGCAGTTCAACTCCTATTTTGACACAACCGACAGTAAGTATAGATATTCAGACACAACCGATAGCTAAGGAGAGTGTACAGTCTGTAGTGGTGCAAACCATTTTTGAGCAAGCCAAGTACAAGACACTATAAATACTATGGATAATACTCCATTGGCAGTAACCAACACTGCACCAAGTGGCAAAGCCACCAGTGCAAAAGAGGTTGAGATTGACAAGGTAAAAACAACTGAGTCCATATCAGCAAGTAAAACTGATTCCCTGACAAAGGTTCTAGCAATTGACACTTCTCAGGTTTAGAAGAAATTAGTCTCTAAGTTGAGTCCAACTGAATTGATGATGATGGCTACTCATAAATTACTGAAGGAAGGTACTATAGATAAAGGAATAATTGATCAATCGGTCATAGTGTTGCACATATTATTACCTGACTTTCAGATTGAAGATGGAGCAAGCCTTTTCGATAAGTTCAAGACTCTAATAGAGCACATATCCAAGAATTTTGAATCTCTGAGGCAGATTGCAGACCGACAGGCTTTGGGTAAATTCAAAGTAGCTAAAAGAACAACTTTTGATTAGATTATAGAAAAAGAGAAGAAAAATGGGGACAAACTTATTCCTATTGAGGTTTGTTTAAAACAATGTACAAATATCTAGAGAGTGTGTTGTAACATAGAAACTCTTACGGCTAACGTAGATAGAAGATTGAAGGAGTTATATGATAAGATGGCTAAAATTGCTAATTATTTTGATGGATTGATTGCACCGACCACATCTGTTGATGGAAAAAATTTGTCCTTGGAGAACCAATTTTTTTCTGTTGAGAAAGAGAATAAAATTATGTGAAGAGCAAGAAATATAAGAGGATTGGTAGGTCCTAGACTAGATTCATTGGGTGTTCATAAGAAAGAGTATATGGAAATGATAGCTAAACCCACACCGACAGATATCCAAGAGAAGGAAACACTTGCCCACTTCCTAAGTGGACTAGAATCCATATCTAATACTTTCAAATCCGTCTAGGATACATATCTTTAGTAATTGCAAAAGGCATACCCAAAAATTTTGAAGATGGCTAAGCTCCAGTGAAGCTAATAGTATTCTTTTATTCTCTCAATTAATTCATCATTATTTGGCATTAATGCCAAAGGGGGAGTATGCATATGTGAAAAATATCAGAGAAATAGATGGGAAGGATATCAGATGGAGTGTGTTGCTCAGGGGGAGCACACTGGCAGGGAATCCATTTTTTCACATGAGTATTGCCATCAATGCCAAAGGGGGAGATTGTTGGCAATTGACACTCATTGGATTCATTTTGTTGTCATTCATGGCAACAAGATCTGATGAAATTCATAATCCAGCACTAAGAGGCATATACCGACAGATATCGACTTTGGATCATTCAGGGCTACACCAACACAAGCACCGACACCCGCACCAATACTTCATTGGAAGCCAACATCAAGGAGGATTTACTTAATAAATAATTTTGTAAATATTGTCACCAACATTGAATATCTTTTGTAAATATATTGTAAGCCGACATAAGGCATATTATTTGTAATAGGTATATAGGTCAGTTTGCTAGGTTATTTTTGTTGTTCTCCATTTTGAAAACATTTGTTTCTTCTCTTTAAAAGTGAAAGCTACTGCCTCTATGTTGCAATGGAAGAGAATAACAAAAAGTTTGAAATAAAGACAACAATATGAGGTTCCAAATGAGGAAACCTCCTACAATTTAAGCCTTTAAAAGGTTGGGCAGGTAAACCCTTTTAAGACTATTTTCTTATAAAAATAGCAAAAGAATTATAGAAAACCAGTGTAAATTCCTGTAAACTTTCTTTTCTGACTGGTACAACTAAACATAAATGGAAAGTTGATTTGATATTTTGGAAAGGATCACAAAATTCACCCAAAAACCAATAGGTAAACCAGTGCCTTATTTGGGCAATAGAATCATCTACGACAGACTGCAACCTAACAAAAGAAACTTGTACACAAATCACAACTTCCTGATCTATCAACTCTGAATATGCCTGACATATACAGAGTCCTAATCTGAACTAGACTTCATCATCAAATCCACACCAAAATTACTGATATCAATGACTTTGTTCAAAGTATATTTATATTTTCCTCTTTGAGAAAAAGACTAAAAAAAACTTCATTAGATGCCTAGCAAATCATTCAAATAAAAAATCCTTGATTATTTAAATAGAATGAACATCATTACAATGACATAGAGACAATACAAGTCTAAGTATAAATTCTCTGGACTGTATATTTCATTCCTCTGTCAAAAAGGTTACAAGTACATCATATTTGACTCAGAAATTTCTAAGAAGATGGCCTGTATTGATTTTGCCAGAGTTTAGCTACAAAATTTGTGACCCCTTTTATAGGTAGCCTTGGTATCCTTTTATAAAAATGAGGATACAATAAGCTTTAGACTACCTAGAAGAAAACACTTACCCTAACTGTCATTTACTCCAAAAGTTACATTGATGTACCATTGCAATTGAGGGATAAGCATAACTTTCTTTCTGGGACATGTGTTTCATTAATTCATTGGTCATTTAGTTGGAAAGTGGCCAAAAGGGCAGACTCCTATTACCTAAAATTGGTTATAACAACCGACATCTTCATAATGCTAGTGTATTGTCTAGTGCTAGAGCATTGATGGGTTCTTCCTAAGAAAACACATAGCCATGCACCATTATGTTCTCTACAAATCTCCTTGAATACCTCTCACCAAATTTTCACTTCAAAACAATGTCGGATGGAACTTGCACACCTCTTCCATTATTTTTTTTGAATATTTAAATTTTGGCGCCAACGAACCAGGAAGGCCTTCTTTTTGAGCACCTTTCCTTTAGTCCCTATGTCGTGGCATTTAAAGTTTGGACGTATTTCCATTGCAGTATAGTGATAGCCATCTAATCAAGGAAAACTAGCATGCCCTTTAACTTTGTTGATTAATTCACTCAAAGCAGGCCCCACCACTTGGTCGCTGATCCATGAAGACTAAAGGTTAGGCAACTTCACATAGCAGCACAACGACAATCGTCGGATCACCTATCGATAGCTTGATCTTTAAAACCTTTGAAAACTAAACCGGTACCACTAGTTGTCCATTGTAACTGCTCACCTTAACTACTGGCTTTAACCACTGTCTGGGCCTGTTGCTAGTGGTTTGTCACCATGTTTGATGGGTTCCACTAGCTTGCTCACACTTCACCTAGTTGGTGTTGCTCAATTCCACCAACTCTCTAGGCCTAGCTATGCTCTAAGACCTCCAAGTCCTTTTGAATCTCTTTTAGGGCTTTCTTTTTGTCAGTTTCAAGGTGTTTGCTTCAAGTGTTTTCACTAGGAACCCTACCAATTCACAATGCTTCCCATGTGCTCATTATGCTTGTCTTGGTTTCAACTTTGCAAATTGACCTCCTACTATTGTGAGTTGATGCAAAGGTGTGGAGGTGGCTTCTAACATTATTTTAATACCTTTTGGGTCCAATTGAGGTTTTCTTTCATTTCCTTCCTTACCGATTTCACCATTTTGCCTAGAAAAGGGCTACAAAGAATGAGCCCCAATTAGGCCTCCAAAATCCGGTTTTCTAGGGCTTGGAGGAAAATAGTCCAAAAGACCCTACAAAAGGTTTTGATTTTCTTCAAAGATACACCTAAACTCAAGTTATTTTTGTGGTTTTGGTTCCTTATCCCACCGTACAATGCCCTAACCCAAAAATGAGGGTTTTGAAGGGTTTCTAGGCCTTCTAACCGGCAGTGTCTGGGTTAGTTTGGAAAATGAGAATCAAATAGTTTTTTTATGGCTTCCCCTTGCATAGGAAACTCTATACTAACTTCATGGACCCCTCCAAAAGGTTAGATTGTGGTTTGGCATTCACCCTGTCTCCTCTAGCCGAGTTACTCCTGGACTCGCCTAAAACAAGGTGACAATCATATCAAAATCCATCCCCAACACTTGTCCCTACATATTTAAATTTTACAAGTGGTTTCCTTCCATTTCCCAACAAGCCATGATGGTAGCATAGAGGGAAGTCATGGGGCAACCATTTTACACAAAATTGCTATATACAAGCCAAAACTAGATGTTTGCAAACAAAGCAATGAAAATAATAATACAACCTAACCTCAAAGCTTTAAATGAAACTATTAACTCTAAAACACACCAAAGAAACTCAATCCATTACTAGAGCAATGGATTCAATCCATTTGTATTCACAAAATGAGAAAAATAAGCCAAAATGATGTCGAACAGTTTGAAAATGAGTAGTTTCATAATGTTGATCTTAGAAAAACAATACTCCAACCTTGGTAACCATACAAGAGAAGGTTTTTATAGTCTTCCCCATGTGTGGAGGCATTATAGGTAATTTAGAAATCACTAACTCCATCGCTAAGCTTTTTAGGACAAAAATTGTCATGACAACTTTTTGCAACTTTGCACTTTTTGCTTTCCTAATCCATGAAACCTATTTTAAGTCATTACTCATGACTTTTCAAGCATTCCTAAGACTATTTTAACCCCCCCTAATGCCTATATCAAGTTTTGACACTTTGGCCATCAACAATGTCAATTACCTACTCAAACCACTACCTAAGCACAAAATGCAAACCTAGGAAGCAACTAACTCTAGTAGGCCTACATTTGACTCAAAAAAATCACTCCTAGATCCTCTTGGATTCCTTATTCAATACCTAACTTGGTTAGGGTTAGTACAAGCCAAAATTGAGAAAATCCTATAAGCCTAAGTCCTAGGTGCTCCTGCACCATTCTCCCAAATAAAAGAAAATCATGTCACCTTCTTGGGAATCAGATTCTGATCATTTCCTAGCTTCTTAAACTCTATCTCAAGCACCGATGTAGCTTTAGCATCATCGATACCCTGCCACTTGATTAGGTGCTCCCAATAGATTTGATGCCTTATCTTCTTGGCAATCCTTGAACTCAACACATTCTCAGCCTTTGGATTTGGTCTTGCTGGTAGTTGAAGGTTGTTCACATCATCTGATACCTCTAAGTGACTGTGATTTGAACCTTGAATTGGTCCCTTGTAGGCAACTAAGTTTTCTATGTTGAAAACTAGTGACAATCCTATGTCACTAGGTAGGTCCACCTTGTATGCATTTTCTCCATACTTGGATAGAATGGCACATGGACCCAACCTTCTCATTTGCAACTTGTTAGGCACTCCTTGTTCTAGCCTTTCTTTGTTTAGGTGCACCATGAAAATATCTCCCACTTGAAATTGGAGGTTCTTCCTTCTTTCATCAACTTTTTGTTTGATTTTGCTTGTGTTCTCCATCAATGCTTCCTTGACTGATTCATGTACCTCCTTCATTGACTGAGAAAAGTCATCTGCATATCCACTTCTTGCTATTGCACTACCTAAATCTCTCAACTCCAAAATACCCCTTGGGTGCACACCATAGACCACTTCAAAATGGCTCTTGCGGGTAGTCCTATTGATGGTATCATTGTATGCATATTCAGCTTGTGAAAGTACTTGATCCCATGTCTAACCATACTCCTTGGTAAGGCACCTCAATAAGTTCCCCAAGCTCCTATTTACCACTTCGGTCTGCCCATGTGTTTGTGGATGGTAGTCTGATCTAAAAGAGAGGTTGGTGCCAAGCTTTTGCCAAAGTGTCTTCCAAAAATGACTCATGAACTTTGAGTCCCTTTCTGAAACAATGCTCATGGTTAAACCATGTATCCTTACTACTTCTTTGAAGAACAAATGAGCTATTTGGCATGCATCATGAGTATTCTTGCAAGGCACAAAGTGGGCCATCTTACTAAATCTGTCCACAATGACATAAATGTTATCAAATCCCTGTTTTGTCCTTGGTAAACCTACTACAAAGTCCATACTAATGCACTACCAAGGCCTATTTGGTATGGGAAGAGGTTGGTATAAACCAGCATTTGAAGAAGTACCCTTGGCCTTTTGGCAAACTATGCAAGTCTCCACATACTTTTTCACATCTTGATTCATCCTTGACTCAAAAATGTCCACTAAGGCTGCCATTATGCTTTTCTTGAATGAGGTTTTCTCTCATTGAGCCTCTAGGCACACAAAGCTGTCCACCTCTAAACAATAGTTCATCTTGCAAAATAAATTCAGAATACTCACTATGGAAGTGATTTTGATACTCCTTACACACCTTGTAGGCATTTGATAAGTCTTCATCCTTCGGCTATAAGTCTCTAAAATTGTCAACTCCTATGCTTCTCAATTGGATTTCTTGGACTGTCAAAAGTCTCTTGCTTAATGCATCAGCAACCTGGTTTAACTGTCCTTTCTTGTGCTTGATTGTGAATGTGTAGGCTTGCATGCACTCCACCCATTTCATGTGTTTGTGATTGAGTTTGTCTTGTGAGTTGAGAAATCTCAATGCTTGGTTGTCGGTATAGACTACAAATTCCTTAGGAAGGAGATAGTGTCTCCACTTCCTCAAAGTCATAAGAGGAGCACTTCCTCTTTGCATCACTTAGCTTCTCACTATGGAAAGCTACTAGTCTTTCTTCTTGGCTTAGGATAGCACCTTCTACAACATTGCTTGTATCACATTCTAATATGAAAAGTTTCTCAAAACTAAGCAACACTAGCACCGGTTGAGTAGCTATCTTCTCCTTCAAGGTTTCAAAACCTTTGTTTTCTTGTTCACCCCACTGAAACTTTGCCTTCATTCCACCTCTAATGGTGTCTAACATTGGTGCACATATAGCACTGAATTGCCTAATGAACTTCCTGTAGTACCGAGCTAGTCCATGGAAGCTTCTCACCTCTGTTGCTGACTTAGGAGTAGGCCAATTTATAATGGCTTCAACCTTGCTAGGATCCATCTTGAGGTTTCCTTGAGACAACACAAACCCAAGGTAAACCAACTCCTGCTTAACAAATTCACACTTGTCCAAGTTCATGGTTAGCTTTTCATCATACAATCTTTGTAGTACATCTTGCAAATGATTAATATGATCTACCCTATCCTTACTGAAAATGAGAATACCATCTAGATATACCACCACAAATTTACCTATGAAGTCCTTCATCACCTCATTCATGAGTCTCATGAAGGTGCTTGGAGCATTGGATAAGCCAAATGGAATTACAATCCATTCATAAAGACCCTCTGTAGTCTTAAATGCAGTTTTCCACTCATCACCCTCCTTAATCCTAATTTAGTGGTATCCACTTTTAAGGTCAATCTTGGTAAAGTACTTGGCTTCCCCTTAACAATCCATTAGGTCTTCTATTCTAGGAATTGGGAACCTATATCTGATGGTGATCTTATTTATAGCTCTAGAATCAATACACAATCTCCAAGTACCACCTTTCTTTAGGGCTAACATGGTAGGGACAGCACAAGGGCTAATGCTTTTCCTAATTAGGCCTTGGTCTAAGATCTCTTGGATTTGCTTGGAAATCTCAACATTTTGTTGGGGATTCATTTTATAAGCTGCCTTGTTAGGTAAGGATGCTCCGGGAATGAAGTCTATTTGATGGCTTATGGTTCTTTTTGGAGGTAAGGTGGTTGGCTGTCCATCACTCACTATGCCTTTGAATTTCTTCAACAAGTCTTGAACCTCTTTTGGCAAATTTGGCTGCTCTTTCTTGTCTTCATCTTTAGGCTTCATTACTAGTGAAAACCCTATACCTTCACCTTCCTCTAGTGTCTTCAAGAATTTTTTTTCACTCACCAAAAGAACATTAGGACTTGCTACCCTCTTTTCACCTTCTTCAAGGATAGACTGAATCTTGAATGTGACTCCATCTTTCTGAAATGAGTATGCATTCTTAGCTCCATCATGGATAGTTTTTCTATCAAATTGCCATGGTCTTCCTAATAGAAGATGGCATGCATCCATGGGTAGGAAATCACATAACACCTTGTCCTTATACCTCCCAATGGTAAAATCCACCCATGCTTTCTCATTGACTAGGACATGTTGGTCTTTATTCAACCAAGTGACTATATAAGGGTTGTTGTGAGGTATCCTTTTCAATTTGAGATTACTCACTGCCTCTTCTGACACAATGTTGTCTGTTGACCTTGAATCAATGATCAATTTTCAAACTTTGTCCATAATCTTGCATTTGATCCTAAATAAGGACCTTCTTTGGCTTGGCTCTTCTCTGACTAGTTCTTTGATCAAAGTTCTCCTTATCATCAAGTTTTCACCTACCTCTAATTCCAAGGAAACCTCTGAAGTCTTGCTTCTTGAAGACTCTTCTTGAAGATAGTTCACTCTTCTTTCACCACCTTGTGATGATGTTCCCTTCTCTGGGTACCTATATGCTGGATCACCAAGTTGGTTGCAATGGTAACACTTCATTGTTGAAAAATATGAGGAACCTCTACCATGTCCACTAGATCTTCCTCTAAAATGACTGTTTGATCCCCTTCCTCTATTGAATCCTCCTCTACTAGTGCCACTCTCTTGCTGCTCAGTGAGTTTAGACTCACCTTGTGTTCTTTGTTTAGACTTTCTTCCTCCAAAGCCTCTCCTATGGCCTCTATTGTCTTTTCCTCTACCTCTGCCTCTATTGCTTCTTGAGTCATATCTTCTTTTAAGTTTTTCCTCCACCTTAAGGGAAAGTTGATAGGTTTGATGGATTATTTTTGGGCTCATTAGACTGATTTCTTCTTGGATGTTCCACTGTAGACCATTTAGGTACCTAGAAACCTTGAAACTCTCTTCTACCACCATATGAGGTCTAAGGCTAAGTTTGTGAAACTCCTCCATATAACTACTAACATCAAGATCTTTTTGTCTTAAGTTTTGTCTTTTTCTATGAATTTGCACTTCATAGTCATTAGGGAGATAGACTTCTTTGATTTTGACTAGCATCCCTTTCTAAGAAGAGATGGGTGCTTTGCCCTTTTTCTTTATCTCATCTTGCACAAATTTCCACCATGTGAGAGCAACTCCTCTCATCCTTGACTTGGCTGTTGGTATTTTGGTATGGTTTTGTCATTGATGTCAACACCTACTGAAAACAAGCACTTTGGAGATCCAACAACATTCACCGGCAAGCAAGTAACTATTGCACAGTTACTGGTATATGGTTCACCGACAGGATATAATGTTCACTGGTACCTGGAATGATATGGAAGACACTTGATAATGTTAAAGAAATCATGTGGACACTTTGATTTGAAGAATTGATCATTGGTATATTCATATTTGCATATTTGCTTTTACCGACAAATAGGTCCAGGGTTATCTAGGGTTACACTGATAGGTTTATCTTTTTAGATCAGCATGGCACGCTATGGAGATGATTTATTATTGATGTAAATGCATTAAGTTGACATGTTTAATTTGTTAATTGCATCAGATATTATATTCCATGTAAAATGTTTATTGTAATATCTTGTAGAGCCAACCTACTAAAATTGGTCTTAGGTTATGGTATAAATGTAAGATCTTATTTGTAAGATCAAGTGTGGAATGTGAAAAAGAATTGAGTGAAGGTATATGCAAGATTAAGCAGAGGTATACATGAAGACATCATTTGAAGGTGAAGCTAGGTTTTTGTATAAGCAAATCAACATTACATCGGTACTGAATCCAGCATATGAAGATGCTATTTTGTACAGTACATTCTTATTGGATTTAACCATCCAACTGTAGTCAGTGTGACTCCCATTTTGTGATTGAGCAATGAGCTCTAGGCTATTGGCCTTTCTGCATGTGCAGACCCCATTTATGTACACTTACTATTTGTAGTAGTATCATCTAATTGTAAGGTTTCCCACCGTGGTTTTTCCCCTTACAGGGTTTCCACATACAAATATTGGTGTTATGTGTTGTGGATGACTTTATGTTTATGTTTCATGCATCAATCTTTACCGGTATAGCAATTTACTGTTAACACTGTCTACAGGCATACTTAACTGGTTTACCGGTCCTAAGCATCTAGTTGGTTAATAGGTTTTTGATTTGAATTTATTTGACAACTAATTCACCCCCCCCCCCCCCTCTCAGTTGTCTTCGGGACCTAACAATTGGTATCAGAGCCTAGTCCTCTTTTGCAGAAGTTTAACAACTTGAGGAGATCCAATGTCTACTAATTATTTCAGGAAGGACAGTCCTAAACTTGATGGAACCAACTATGGGATATGGAAGATCAAGATGGAGACACGTCTAAATTGCATTGGTAAAGACATCTAGGAAGTTACAAAGAATGGTTATATTGCTGCTGTAACTAGTTAGATTGCTCCAACTACCTTAGTCAAAGATGAAGAGAATGATTGCAAAGCAAGAGAAGCACTTTTGAGCATATTATCATATCAACAAATCATGGGATTATCAAATAGGTCTACTACTAAAGCTATTTGGGATCATTTGGAAACACTGAATGAAGGAGATTCCACAGTCAAGATTGCAAAACTTGAAAGCTTCCGAGTCAAGTATGAACATCTGAAAATAGAAGAAGATGAAAGGATTTATGCTTTTATCGAAAGAGTAAATGAAACTGTTTTGGGTATTAAATGTTGTGGAGGAACCCTGAGTGAGGATGAAACTGTTTCAAAAAATTTAAGAGGATTACCGCCGGCATACAAAATGAAGGTTACTACTATAAATGAGTTAAGAACAATGCCTAATACATCAGCAACTAGGGATACATTTATTGGAAAACTTTCAGCCTTTGAAATTGAGGAATTTGGTACTGTTGCTACTATAAAAACTGATTTGGCCTTTAAAGCATCAACATCATCTGCTCCATCATTTGACAAATCAGACTAGAGAGCCTTTTATGCAAGAGAACTTGAAGAAACTAGGAAGGAGAATGAAGAGCTTGAAGAACTTGAAGCACTATTTGCAAGAAAAATGTCAAAAGGTCCAGTTGGAAGTAAGTATGAAGGTAAAGCACCCTTTAAATGTTTTAACTGCAATAATATTGGTCATATGGCTTCAAGATACCCTGATAGACATGCTAGACTAAGAGAAGAAGCTAGAAGAACATACAAGCCTAATCCTGAATATCAGAGATACAGATTTAAGAAGAACAAAGACAAATCCTATTACATTGTTGATGAAGGTGTGACTGATGATTTTGATGAGGATCCAGTAGACAATGGATGGGTTTTTGTTGCTATAATAGAGGATCAACCGGCACCTACTGCTCAACCGGTAGAACAAGCCCTAGTAGCTAAAGTTGAAGCAAAGGATGAATGGATCATTGACTCAAGATGCTCACATCACATGACTAGGGACAAAGGTAAATTCTTGAAGTTTCAAGAATACAATGGAGGTTTAGTAAGATTTGGAGATGACAAAGCCTGTTTAATCAAAGGTAAGGGTTCAATATCTCTTGACGGTAAGAATAACACTGGCAATGTCTACTATGTTGAAGGATTAAAGCACAATCTTTTAAGGGTTGGTCAATTAGTTGAGAAAGGATTTCTGTTACAATTTAAAAATGGAAAATGCAAAAATCATGAATAGAATTGGTTTGGAAATTGCAATTGGTAATCAGACTAGAGGTAATATCTTTCATTTGAATAACAGTGAAAAGGCATGCTTAATTGCACATATAGATGAAAGTTGGTTATGGCATAAGACACTATGTCATGTAAACTTTGATTGCATGGTAAAGATCAATACTTCTAAGGCAGTTAGAGATCTACTTAAAATTGTGAAACCTCAGAATACAATTTGTAAGGAATGTCAATTTGGAAAACAAGCTAGAGCTAGTTTCAAAAGTATTCCAAAAAAATCTGATAATGCTCTTGATTTAATTCACACTGATTTATGTTGTCCAGCTAGAACTAAAAGCTTACAAGGTGATAGATATTTCATGCTAATTATTGATGATTATTCTAGAATGTGTTGGGTTACTTTTCTCAAAGAAAAATTAGAAGCACGTGGGAAGTTCAAACTGTTCAAAGCAATGGTTGAGAATGAAATCGATTAGAAAATCAAATGTCTAAGACCAGATCAAGGAGGAGAATTCACATCTAAGTACTTTAATACATTCTGTGAAGTGAATGGAATCAAAAGATAGTTATCAGCACCCCGGACACCACAGCAGAATGAAGTTGTTGAAAGGAAAAACAAAACTATCTTGGATGCAGCAAGAACTATGTTATCAGAAGCAAATCTACCACATGTGTATTGGAGAGAGGCAATTAGCACTATTGTCTATACTTTTAACAAAGTTCACATCAAAGGTGAAACCGGTAAGACCCCTCATGAACTATGGTTTGGTAATACTCCTACTCTTAAGTATTTCAGAATCTTTGGAAGTAAATGTTATATTAGAAGAGATGAGTATATTGGGATATTTGATCCTAGAAGTGATGAAGGAATATTTCTTGGTTATTCATCTAAGAGCAAGGCATATAGATGTTTTAATAAGAGATTGCAGAAAATTGTTGAGAGTACAAATGTAAAGATTGATGAACAATTTAGAAGAACTTCAAGGTATATAGACACTGAACCGGCAATAGAAATTATGACAAATAAATCTACACTAAATCCACTGGTACAGAATGAAGATCCATTTACCCCAATATCATCAGATAATTCCTCAGTAAATGAAGAACAACAACAAACTAAGACACCCCGGTATGTAAGATTGAACCATTCTAAAGATCAGATAATTGGAAACAAATTTAAAGGAGTTATGACAAGAGGAAGATTGGCAAATGAAGAGGTATGTCTTATTTCTCAAATTGAACCATCATCTATCAATGAGGCACGAGAAGATAAATTCTAGATTAAAGCTATGGAAGAAGAATTAGGAAAAATTGAGAAAAATAATACTTGGACATTAGTTCCCCGACCTAAAGATAAAAATGTAATTGGAACCAAATGGGTATTTAGAAACAAACTTAATGAAGATGGTAAAGTTGTTAGAAATAAAGCAAGAATAGTGTGTAAGGGATATTCTTAGAAAGAAGGAGTTGATTACAATGAAACCTTTGCACCGGTAGCCAGAATTGAGGCAGTCAGATTATTCTTGGCTTTTTCAGCTCACAAGGACTACAAAGTTTATCAAATGGATATTAAATGTGCATTTTTGAATGGAGATCTTGAAGAGGAAGTATATATTGAACAACCTGATGGATTTTCCTTGACAGATGACAATGATATGGTTTGCAGGTTAAGAAAAGCTTTGTATGGATTAAAACAAGCCCCAAGAGCTTGGTATGCAAGATTGGATAAGTATCTTTTAAAGATTGGTTTTACTAAAGTAAATGCAGATAGCAATTTATATTACAAAATAACTAATGATGACATCTTGATTAATGAAGTATTTGTTGATGATATAATCTTTGGAGGAGAAGATGGATTATGTAAGGAATTTTCTATTAAAATGCAACAAGAATTTGAAATGTCTATGATTGGAGAAATAAAATTATTTCTAGGATTACAGATTTCACAGATTGATAAAGGTATATTTTTGAGTCAATCCAAGTACTTGAAAGAATTACTAAAGAAATTGTGGATGGAGAACTCTAAACCAGTAAGCACACCTATGACTACAAATGACAAATTATCTCAAAGGGATGAATCTACACCTGTTAATCCAACTAGATACAAATCTATGATAGGAGGTTTGCTGTATTTGACACAAACCAGACCTGATATTATGAATGCAGTATGTATTGTTTCTAGATTTCAAAGTAATCCTAGGGAAAATCATGAATCAACAGTAAAAAGGATTTTCTGGTACTTACAAGGCACATCAAATCTTGGATTATGGTATCCTAAAGATGAAAATTTTGATCTATGTGCATACACAGATGCAAATTGGGCAGAAGATGTGGATGATAGAAAAAGCACCACTGGAGGAGCATTCTTTCTTGGAAAGAGATTAGTTTCTTTGTTGAGTAAGAAATAGAGTTGTACATCTTTATCAACAGCAGAATCAGAATATGTTGCAGCAGCAACTAACTGTACACAGGTACTATGGCTTAAACAAATGTTGAAAGACATAAAGGTAAAATGCAAGGAACCCATTACTATATATTGTGATAACACTACAGCAATTGATATATCTAAGAATCTGGTATTACATTCTAAAACAAAACATGTTTCTATCAAACTGAATTTTCTAAGGGAAAAAGTTGAAGAAAAAGAGATAAAACTAGTTTATGTGAATACTAAAGAACAACTTGTAGATATTTTCACAAAAACTTTGCCTAAGGAGAATTTTGAATATCTCAAAGATCATCTTGGAGTCATACCACCACCGATAGAGACTTAGGCAGTTGATGATTGTCATCAACCGGCAGAATTAAAAGACAAATCTTTTATTCCAGTCTTTAATGAGGAAGCTACTTCTCAGGGGGAGTAGTTGGTATTTTGTATGAACTTGATTTTTGTAACTTTGGCATTTGATGTCAAATGGGGAGAGATATCTATGGAAAAACACATTATCTTTTAAGGAGAAATTGAGATTGTTGGTTTTTGGTATTTGACATTTCTGTTTTGGTACTTTGATGGTTTCTCCATCTTGTGTTGCCATCAATGTCAAAGGGGGAGATTGTTGGTATTTTGGTATGGTTTTGTCATTGATGTCAACACCTACTAAAAACAAGCACTTTGGAGATCCAGCAACATTCACCGGCAAGCAAGTAACTATTGCACAGTTACTGGTATATGGTTCACCGGCAGGATATAATGTTCACCGGTACTTGGAATGATATGGAAGACACTTGATAATGTTGAAGACATCATGTGGACACTTTGATTTGAAGAATTGATCATTGGTATATTCATATTTGCATATTTACTTTTACCAGCAAATAGGTCCAGGGTTATCTAGGGTTACACCGGCAGGTTTATGTTTTCAGATTAGCATGGCATGCTATGGAGATGATTTATTATTGATGTAAATGCATTAAGCCGACATGTTTAATTGGTTAATTGCATCAGATATTATATTGTATGTAAAATGTTTATTGTAATATCTTGTAGAGCTGACCTACAAAAATTGGTCTTAGGTTATGGTATAAATGTAAGATCTTATTTGTAAGATCAAGTATGGAATGCGAAAAAGAATTGAGTGAAGGTATATGCAAGATTAAGTAGAGGTATACACAAAGACATCATTTGAAGGTGAAGCTAGGTTTTTGTATAAGCATATCAGCATTACACCAGTACTGAATCTAGCATATGAAGATGCTATTTTGTGCAGTACATTCTTATTGGATTTAACCATCCAACTATAGTCAGTGTGACTCCCATTTTGTGATTGAGCAGTGAGCTCTAGGCTGTTGGCCTTTCTGCATGTGCAGACCCTATTTATGTACACTTACTATCTACAGTAGTATCATATGATTATGGGTAAGGTTTCCCACCTTGGTTTTTCCCCTTACAGGGTTTCCACATACAAATATTGGTGTTATGTGTTGTGGATGATTTTATGTTTATGTTTCATGCATTAATCTTTACCAGTAAAGCAATTTACTATTAACACTGTCTACCAGCATACTTAACTGGTTTACCGGTATTAAGCATCTAGTTGGTTAAAAGGTTTTTGGGTTTGAATTTATTTGACAACTAATTCACTCCCCCCCCCCTCTCAGTTGTCTCCAGGACCTAACATGGCTACCTTGACTCTTTGGGCTTCAATTATGCCTTCACATTCAAAATTGTTCTCCATGCCTTCTATCCATTCTAGGACCACTTCTGCTTCCATCTTACCAGTGAACAGTGACAATCCTTCTAGTGATTTATGACTTAAGGCCTTCAATACCTTCAGGAAAGGTTCTTGTTCTAGGATAGAATCTGGTTCAAGTATTTTGTCTACCTCTAACACTTCTTTACCCTTCCCTTCTGCTCCTTCAACCTTTACCAACAATTCATTTGCCTTGGTTTCAATCTCACCAAGCTTACTCTCTAATTCAATCAACTTCTCCTTCAGGAGTCTATTCTCTTCCTCCTAATCATCCACTTTCTTTTCCAACTCTGCATTGGTCACCATGTTGTTGTCTCCTATAGATTCCACTAAGGACATCTACTCACCTAGCCCAAATCTTATAGGCTCTGATACCAATTTGATGGGGTTCCTCTAGCTTGCTCACATTTTACCTAGATGGTGTTGCTCAATTCCACCAAATCTCTAGGCCTAGCTATGCTCTAAGACCTCCAAGTCCTTCTCAATCTCTTCTAGGGTTTTCTTATTGTTAGTTTCAAGGTGTTTGCTTCAAGTGTTTTCACTAGGAACCCTACCAATTCACAATGCTTCCCATGTGCTCATTATGGTTGTCTTGGCTTCAACTTGTCAAATTGACCTCCTACTATTGTGAGTTGATGTAGAGGTGTGGAGGTGGATTCTAACATGATTTTAATACCTTTTAGGTCCAATTGAGGTTTTCTTTCATTTCCTTCCTTACTGATTTCACCATTTTGCCTAGAAAAGGGTTACAAGGAATGAGCCCCAATTAGGCCTACAAAATCCAGTTTTCTAGGGCTTGGAGGAAAATGGTCCAAAAAACCCTACAAAAGGTTTGGATTTTCTTCAAATATACACCTAACCTCAAGTGAGTTTTGTGGTTTTGGCTCCTTATGCCACCGTACAATGCCCTAACCCAAAAATGATGGTTTTGAAGGGTTTCTAGGCCTTCTAACCGACAGTGACTGGTCTAGTTTGGAAAATGAGCATCAAATGGTTTTCTTATGGATTAACCTTGCATAGGAAACTTAGTAATAACTTCATGGACCCCTCCAAAAGGTTAGATTATGGTTTGGCATTCACCCTGTCTCCTCTAGCTAGGTTGCTCCTAGACTCACCTAGAACAAGGTGACAGTCATATCAAACTCCATCTCTAGCACTTGTCCCTAAATATATACACTATACAAGTTGTTTCCTTCCATGTACCAACAAGCCGTGATGGTAGCATGGAGGGAAGTCATGGGTCAACCATTTTACACAAAATTGCTATATACAAGCCAAAACTGGCTTTTGCAAACAAAGCAATGAAAACACTAATACAACCTAACTTCAAAGCTTGAAATGAAACTATTAACTCTAAAACACACCAAAGAAACTCAATCCATTACTGGATTAATGGATTCAATCCATTTGTATTCACAAAATGAGCAAAATAAGCCAAAATGATGTCAAACAATCCGAAAATGAGTAGTTTCAGAATGTTGATCTTACAAAAAAAATACTCCAACCTTGGTAACCATGCAAGAGAAGGTTTTTATAGTCTTCCCCACATTTCAATCCCTAACTCCATCGCTAATCTTTTTAGGACAAAAATTATCATGACAACTTTTTGCAACTTTGCACTTTTTGTTTTCTAATCTATGAAACCTATTTTAAGTCATTACTCATGAATTTTCAAGCATTCCTAAGACTATTTTAACCCCCCTAATGCCTGTACAAATTTTTGACACTTTTGACCATCAAGAAGGTCAATTACCTACTCAAACCACTACCTAAGCACAAAATGCAAACCTAGGAAGCAACTAACTATACTAGGCCTACATTTGACTCAAAACACTCACTCTTGGACCCTCCTAGAGTCCTTATTCAATACCTGACTTGGCTAGGGTCAGTACAAGCCAAAATTGAGAAAATCCTATAAGCCTAAGTTCTAGGTGCTCCTACACCAATATCGCAAGGAATAACCATTGCGCACCATTATGTTGTGGTATAGCGACAACCGTTGATCTGCATCGGACCTGTTCAGTCATTAACCATTCTAACCCTCAAAGCAGGCCCCTTATCTATTTCAGTCGTCTGCAGACCCTTGCCACGTGTCACCTCTGGATTGGCTTTTGGATCCACCTACTCGCCACTTGGACTTGCCACTAGACTTGGGCCCACCTTGGTTCTTCTTCTATATTCTACCCTATGGCACATCATTTTGAGCCCACCTAGATGACTACCTTAACTGCCACCTCACTAGTCACTACGTCATGGGGGGTAACTAGCGAGCATCTTCATCTTGTGGTATAGTGACGACCGTTGATCTTCATCAAAATTGCTCGCCCGTTATCTCACGTGGGCAGCTCACCCCTTTTTGCATGTGCTTTGTCACCAAGTCATGGGGAATAACTGGCGAGCATCTTCATATCATAGTATAGCGACCACCATTGGGTCTTTTGCATCACCATCTGATCTTCCTTGATCTACCTCACCTTTACCTTGGCTGATCTGCTCCCTTCTGCCGCATGTCACCACGTGTCAGCCATTGGTTTTCTCATGAGATCTGCCTGGGCATCACCTGCTAACCGCCATGTGTCTTTGGTTCTATTGTCTTGTTCGATTTTATTCTTTCGACCAAAATTCCTTCCTCAGCAAGCTATTCACATGTCTCATCGACACCGTAGTTTCATTGATACTTTTATTTTATTGACGGGACCAGTTATGATTTCATTGATGTACTTTGTGTCAATGGAACTGATGCCTTCAGTGAGTCCTTTTAGAGATCCATTGAAGCCACAATCTGTTTGATAGGTCACTCTTTGGTTTGTCTCCGCATCTAATTGGCCACCATCAAGGCACCACCTGTCTGCCACCTGTCGAGAGGGTATTCATTTCAGGCACTTCGCAACCGCAGTATAGCGATAGTCATGGATAGCCCGGAATTCCACTCCACCATTGATCTTCCTTAGATCTGCCATTGGATCTCAGTATTTTCTCGATCTTTAACTTGCCCCTTTTTGGCACATGCTTTGTCACCAAGTCACAGTGAGTATTTGGCAAGCATCTTTCTATCACGGTATAGTGACCACCCTCAGATCATTTATGATCACCGTCTGATCTGCCTAACTTGCTTGCTAGTTAATTTTCCGTTTTGCTGCAAAATTTGGGTGGTTTGAGATATGCGCGGGGGCCCCACCAGATTGCCGAGCAGCTCCTTGTCAAAATCCCGTAAGCTTTGACACTAAAGATATGTGCAGCTTTACTTTTAAATATTAAAACTCTCCTCCCCACTACCAATGTGGGATAAATTCTTCTTCATGCCTGGCGACTAAAATTGCTTGGAAGTTTTAAAACCCTTACTCTATCTACAACCACGTGACCCCTTCTAGCTCATAGCAAGGAAGATTTTTGTTCTACACTTGCCAATTGCCTTTGCTTGTATTTTCTTCCATTGATCAGATTTGTTGAGAGTTTCATGGACCACATGACAGGCACATGAGGGAAAGGTACTGGCTTCATTTTACCCTTCTTTGAAAAGGGCCTCTCAAATTGACTCAATCTTATGAGTCCCAATAGTGGCTCTAACTGGGGATGGTTGGATGCAAGACCAACACATGAATTTTACAAAAACTCTGGAATGCAAACCAACAAAACCTTAATGAAAGTAAACCTAAAATATCTACAGCCTACAACTACTATGCATGGACTAAAATAGATCAAGAGAAGTAATATTTCAGGAATTGTCCATGCACTGAAAAATTCTTGTACTTCGCCATTCATTCTTTGTAAGAAGTATGAATCCTTTTGATTGATTTCACAGACAATTAAAGGGCCTATCTACAATGATTCAAATTTATTGTACTTGCCTTTGTCTTGGTTTCTTGCATTCCACTACAACACCATGTCACCAATCTGGAACTTTCTTGTACTAGTCCTTTTATCAAAAAGGTACTTTGACTGTAATTGAAGTTTCATATTCCTTTTATGGGCTGCATTCCTCATTTCCTCTAGCTCTACTAACTAAATCATTCTTTATTCCATGGGCTCAGACATTTCTAATTCTTCCATCTACAAGAAATTGTAAATTGGAAGGAAATTATTCACAGGTAGTCTAGCTTTCACTCCATAAACCAGCTCAAAAGGGGATGTACCAATGGCCCTTTTTACACTTAGCCCATAAAGCTAGCCTAAGATTTTGGTCCCAGGACCTTTTATTTTCCTCTAGGATCTTCTTTATAATATTGAGGAGGCTTTTATTACTTGATTCTACCTGGCCATTTCCCTGTGGGTGGTATGGTGAAGAGTATGACATAATAATCCCATAATTAGCATAGAACACTGCAAACTCCTTAGACTTGAAGCACATGGCATTGTCCATGACCATTTTAGTAGGCACACCAAACCTTGTTATTATATTATCCATCAAAAAATTGATGACCACTTTAATAGTTGCCTGTTTGGTAGGTATGGCTTCAATCCACTTGGTGAAATAATCTATATCCACTAGGATCTATCTATGACCCCTGCTTGATTTTTCTATCATCTCTCCAATAAAATTAATGCCATATTGAACAAAAGGGGCTTCAATTGTAACATAATTCAAAGGCAAAGCACTAGCATACTTTAGTTTTGAAGAAAACCTTTTACAAGGATCACATTTTTTAACATATTTATGAGCATTCTTGAACAAAGTTGGCCAATAATATCCTGCTCTGATTATCCTACCAACAATAGTCTTAGCTGAATAGTGGCCTCCACACACCCCATTGTGCATCTCTTTCAGAACCTTCTCAGCTTAAAATTCATCCAGGCAAACTAGTAGCACCCCATCACTGTTCCTCCAATACAGGTCTCCTAAATAAGTGTTGGCATTTTTTATGTTCATGTTGTGATTGTCATTGATGGACACACACTTGCATTAAGATCCTCTTCATATGTGTGAGTTAGAACATAACCGGTATTTGTTCCAACTGGTATGTTGTATTATAGTCTTTAGACTATTGATATTTTGCAGAATGTGTTTACCGGTCTAAAGCGGCATGTCGAAGTCAAGCGGTTCGTGGATACCAAGAGGTATGAGGGATTAAAGTGGCATAACACATTTTTACCAGTCTTCATTTTGACAAACCGGCAACTGGTATTTTGTATGAACCGGTAATACTCTGTGATGAGTTACCATCCACTAATCGTTTGATGGTGCTGACTCTCTGGCGGTGCTTTTTGTGTCATTTTACCATATATGTCCAAATGTGTTGAACCTAGGAAATTGTATTGTAATCCTATTGGACATACATGAAATCAGATTCCTTTATAAGGACATCATGTCTAGGGTTCTAAGGTTGTTTTTGTTGAGGTTGATGTTGTTACTAGGGTTCAAGGTAACTGAAGAGTTAGAGAGAGTATGAATGTGTAGAAGACTGAAGTAATGCTGTAATGCATTAAGATCGAGCTATCAAGGATCTAACCAAGCAATCTGTGCTATTTGCTAGATCACTCACTTGTTGATTACTCACATCTTCGACAAGTCTATAGCCCTTAACCGGGTAGGCCCAAAAGCCTCTTGTAAATCCTCTAACAAGGTGGTTCACATCTGTGGATCTAAAATCCTCTAGCAAGGTAGTCTTTAATTAGACTTATCTCCTAACAAAGATTGAGATTCCTAACAGGATCTATTCTGGTAAAGAACGTTGTAACACCTTAACCGATCTGGTTTCTATTCTGCAGATAGTTACTTGTGAGTCCCATCTCACCATGGTTTTTCCCATTTGGGTTTCCACGTCAAAGTCTCTTGTGTTATGGTGTTTGTGCTTCTATGGGTGAATGCATTATTAGCTATTTGGTTTGCATGTTTGTTAACCGATTTGTCTGCTAAATTGTTTTACCGGTTTACTGTCAGTCTTGCAAAGTGTTTAAGTGCAAAGATTTTTTATATACTAATTCACCCCCCTCTTAGTATTCATCAATAAGAACATATTTCTATGATTTTAAATTTAATGCTCTCATCTGGTTGTGTGTCATACCTTCTGGACATGAGGCATTCTTCAAGAAGTATACCACATTTGAATACCACGGCTACCTCTCGATACTAGTGACCAGGACTTCCTCAGTTTCAATATTATTAACATCAACAGTAACCAAATTTGATTCAACCATCAATTTTACAAGGCCTAATCCTCTTACCAGCTTGGTGATCTTGATCACTAAGTCAAACTCTTGTATTCTAGTTATCCATCTGCATCTCTTTCCAATTACTTCAGACTGGGACAAAATGTCTTTTACAACTACATGTGGTACATAGGCTACAATTTGAGCATTTACCAGATAAGGCCTAAATCTTTTACGGCTTTGACTAGATCATATGCCTACTTCTACATGATTTCATACTTTAACTCAACAACCTGTAAAGATTTTCTATAGAAAGTAATTGGATGTTCATATCCTTCACCATCTTTCTGTAATAGTACTGCTGCTATAGTATGATATGAAGCAAAATAAAATAGCAAAAAAGGCTTACTATAGTCAGGGGACTTAAGCACTAGGGCTTCCTAAATAGCCTGTTTAATATTATCAAATTCTAGTGCTACCTCATCATCCCAAATAAACTTGGCATCCTTCTTCAAAAGTTTCACAATGGGCTTGACAATTTTAGCAAAATTTGCAATAAATCTTCTAACAAAGTTTACTTTACCCAGAAAAGACTAAATTCCCTTAATATTTTTTGGTTGAAGCACCCTATTGATAGCCTCAATTCTTTCAGGGTCAATTCTGACTCCCTCCTTAGATACAATGTGCCCTAGTAACATTCCTTGAGTTACAACAAAGTGGCATTTCTTTGGATTTAAATATACACCAAACTCCAAGGCCTTGCAAAATATTTTTTCCAAATGACCACAATGGTCATCTGCCTTCTTTGAGAAACATGTTCGATCATCCTGGTAAACAACCATTATGATATTAATAAATTCCTTGAAAGCTACATCCATAGCTCTCTGAAAAGTTGCACCAACATTCTTCAAACCAAATGACATTCTTACATAGACATAGGCTCCCCAAGGGGTAGTAAAGGAAGTCTTAAATTTCTCAAACTCTTTCACTAGTACCTGATTATAACTTGAGAACCCATCCATCATTGACAATAAATAACAACCAGTTACCCTTTGTAACATGGCTTCCATATTCGGGGAAGAATAATTGTCTTTTAAAGAGGCAACATTCAAATTTCTAAAATCTACACAAAGCCTTATGTCCCCATTCTTCTTTCTAACAGGGACCAAATTGGAACCCATGAAGAATGTCTTATGGGTTTAATAATCCCCCCTTCCCTTAACTTGGTTAATTCTTGTTGCATTTTGGTCTCCAAAAGGGGGTTAATAAGTCTTTTCTTTTGTCGAAAAGGCTTAGCATTAGCATGTAGAGGAATTTCATGTTAAAATAAGTCTTGTCTATATGCCTTCAAATCATCATAGGACCAAGAAAAAACATGTTTGTACTTCATTAGAAAATTAAGGAGGTTAGTCTTAATATGGGGAGACAAGCTTCTCCTGATATACACTAACTTAGGGGAATATTTTGTCCCAAAGTTTACCTCTTTCAACTCCTCCAACTTTGTAAATGATGCTTGATGTAAGTGACCATCACTATAATTGAACATACCCTCTAGTTAAACTAGTCCCCTAGGTATTTCATTTGTCTCTAGCTGCACTATGTCACTTCCAAAAATTATTTCCTGTCCATCTACTACTTCCACCAATGCATTACAATCAATCTTTTGAGCTTCATAGTCATCTATGCATTTTACAAATCTAAGGATGTCCTCATCATCCTCAAAAAATTGCCAATTGTACACATTATCTGGGATGGTTGGTTTGGCTTTTGTCTTAATTATTGAAACTCCAGTCAATGTTACATCATCATTATTTAATGCAACATTAGCTAAAAAATCTGCCATAATGTTCTTAGACCTTTCAATCCAATCAATGGAAAATGCATCAAAGTGCTCAATGACATCCCACACAACATGCTTGTACCTTTTTAACTTGTCATTTTTAGATGCATATCTTGACCTTATCTGAGACACTACAAGTTCAAAGTCTACATAAACCCTTAACAACTTGATCCCATATCTTTTAGCAATTTCTAAGCCTAATAACAAAGCTTCATACTCAGTTGTGTTGTTTGTAAATTGGAATGCTAACATAAAAGAATACTTGAAGGTAATACCTGATGGGGAAACAAATAACACTCCCGCTCTAGACCCTTCCTTAGAGAAAGCTCCATCAAAGTACATCTACCACATGCCTTCTTGTTGGGATTCCATCTCATTAACAATAGGATCATTATTCTTCAACTGACGTTGAATGGGCTCAATCCTCAAGTTATCAAGATCCACATCAATCATGCAATTAAGCATGTTTGGGTCTATTTTTTCAATAACCACTGGGGCACATGGTTCTCTATACAATTTTATAGAATTTCCATTCACTGGGATAGTTGCATATGATAAATCTAGCTAAAGATGTCCTCCAACAACAACAACCCACTGTCTAGACATAAGCATGCCATAATGGGGCTTGGTGTCTGTGACAATTACATCCATTTTATAAGTAGCTTCAGGGAATGTTTCTATTTGTACTTCTATATCTTTCATAGTACCCACAACAAGCACTTGTCTATTATCCATAGCTAAAAACCTCCCATATGAAGTGTGTTTTGACAAACCTATTTCTGTCATAACCCCATAAGGCATTATATTAGCAGCTGCACCAAAATCTATCATGCAATTTTTTATCAATCTGTTATTTACTAACAATGTGACATAAAAGGGATCTATCTGAGATGATTCCTGATTAACAGTGGTGCCCACATAAACTTCAGGGACCCTTTGTTCTTGATTGTTCTCATCTCTTGCATTTCCCTTTTTAGAAGAAGCATCTACATCTGATATACTTGAAATCAAAGAAAAAGAAGCCTCTCTATGTTCTTTTATTTTCAGCAGCTCTATCAAAGGTATTGAAACTTTCATCTATGTTAAAGCTTGAGTCATATAAAAAATAGTGTTAAAATTAGACTCAACATGAGCTTTAACCTTTTTTTCCTTCTGGTGACTTGTTCTCTTTTCACCAGTGGTCTCTACCTTATTTCCAATTGTATTAGCGATATCAGGTTTCACTAAACTACTTGACTGATCACCTTTAGCCTGACTATCTTTGTCAAAAGTTTTGTTCTCGGAGGACCTCTTAGAAGAAGTTTATTTAAAAAATAGAGAACCAGTGATATCTTGACTTCCATCATCTTTGTTGCTTCTCAAATTATAGTTATGCTTAGCTTTAGCTATTGCAGCCTTAGTGAGATTCTTGACTTCCTCCTCACTAGGCCTTCTAAGATGAATCTCTTGATCTTCTATTGTGACTACATTCAAAGTGGGATGCCAATCAATTGTCAATTTCCCTTGGCAATTTACATTGCTTCTCGAGACATCATATTCACTTGCTTCATCTTTTGAAGACTCACAGTCACTGTCCACGGTATACTCAAACATATTAACTACAATTTCATCCTTATTTCTCATGGATTCATTTAGAGCTTGAGCCACAACACACTAATAGAGGGAATGTGGCCCATCACATGCCATACACCAAGGGGTATTTTCCACATTATGTATGTTTCCTCCCTTTAAAGGATCAGGGGTGTTTTGATTTTGTGTGCCTTTTGATCTATCTTGCATAGGTTTGCCATCTTTCCATGCAGTGTTATATGGCATATCATGCAATCTAGCAAGTTTGTCTTGCCAATTGTAGTGATGCCTCTCAGGTTTACTTACTTTAGCAATAAGATCCTGGAAAACAATCATTAATTTCTCTATCTTATCCTCTTCTTTAGAGGATTTATTTTGTTGTGGTTTTTGTTCCTGCCACAATATTCCAGTCCTTCTTCCCACTTTACCCGATGCTTTTCTATTACTCTCTACATTGATTGCAATTTTGAAAGCATCCCTTAAGCTATGTGGGTTCTTATCTCTGAGAATGTAAGCCATCTTAGGATCAAAGGCATTATAATAAGTGGTTAGACATACATTCTCATCTAACCTCATACATTGAAGGAGCCTTTGCATTGCCTTTTGAAACCATGTATTAAAATCTGTAACAACCTCATTATCAGACTTCCTAATATTGTAAAATTCGTTGAGCATGAAGCTCACATTTGTCTTATCTCCATATTGCTCTTTGAAGCAATTCTTGAATTCCTCCCAAGAGCTAATGCTATCTACAGGTAACCCTCTGTACCAATCTCTAGCATCCTCAATCAAAGATTGCACAAATAGCTTCATGATGACATCCTCATGTACAATTTCATAGTCATTAATCATGTCACCAAAAGATTTTAGATGCTCTTCAACACCAATAGCATTGTTCCTAGCAAACTTCTAGAGTTTATCCCTTATTTCAATAGGGACATGGCTTGGATATCCTAGAATTCCATCAAAATAAAACTGCCTATACAACTCAACATTTATCGGTCTCCTTTGAAACTGATTTCCAATAAACTTATTTCCAGCATTCACCCTTGGGCTTGAACCACCAGCTCTAGGATTTTGATGACTTTGATTATGGGATGGTCCGTGGCGGGTTTGGTTTGTTGGAATTGTACTTGAGGGAATAGCAGAATTATTTGGGGCAACATTTTCAGATTGGTTAACGGGTGGGATAGCATTTGTTTGCATCATTGGCTAAGTATTCAATAGAGAGGCAGAAGTATGTTGGGATGTAGGATTACTATAATCTACAGGTGGGAAAGTTATAGGAGGAGCCTTTAAGAAGCGTATCTTTCTTCTGAAGCTAGCATTAAGTGCTTCTATTTCAGCCTTTTCTAACTCCCTTTGCAGGTCTTCATTTTCTTTCCTTATCCTTTCTACCTCGATCTCATGCAACATCATTCCTTGGGATCCTTCTGCAATTCCTAACACTAGACCCATAGATTTATCCTCCACTACTTTTTGCTTCCCTTTATCAATAACATGTCTGGCAGATTGGGGATCACTATGAACCTCCCCACTAGGTTGTGCTGCAACCTTAGGTGCAGAAAAAATTTTAGGATCAAGGATTTCTCTAATAAAAGGACCTTTCTCTTTACTCCTAGGTTCTTCTTGAGAAAACAACTCAAGTTTTGCAATCTGTCTTAATAACCTATCTCTTTCAATGAGTTTGGATTTGGTTTCATTCTCCTTTTCCTTTTCCTTTTTTTTCTTATGGAAATCAATTGATGTACCCTCTAATTTAGAACCTCAATCTTTGGGGACACTTCATCTTGGTCGGGCAAGGTTTCCTCTGAATCAAACACATTTAGCTGGTACATATCAATCAGACTGATATTTCCTTCCATAGTTTTGGGAATTGAACTGACCCTATTACTTTTACTATTCCTATCTCTCTCAGAAGTGCTGGCATTAGACAATCCTTGGTGAAAGGTTTGGATAACATCATTAGTATCAAACAGGCCAGCATGAAAACCCATAATATCATGGTCAGAGTCATGAGAAGAGGCATTGGAACTTGCATATACGGGATGCTCAGAAGACTTACCCATTTGATTACTCTTCTATTTCTATGACTGATTTGATAGATTAGGAATAATAGTTCCTCTCCACCCCTTCTTGACTGGTTCAGGTAACCCTTCATGCAACTTCTCTTGAGGGTTTTTCTTCATATAGGACCTAGTATTTGTTCTATTCATCTTGCTAACCCTTTGAAGTGACTGTGATTTTTTTTTAAAAGAACACTGGTTTTTCCTTAATTTAAAGTCGCCACCCAATATCTTGGGAGTAAAATATATAGTTTAACATAGTGAATCACTTACAAGACACTTGAGAATGAAACTGTTGATCTTTAGAAAAGAAAAGAATAATATTCTAAGATGCTAAAAGATGGATCAAGGATTTCTTTAGAAAGATAAGCTCAATAATTTTCAGACTGAAACCAAGGGAACCTGATCTCAACACTTTTATGCAATAAAGACATAGATCTGCAGTATAAGACTTATCTTATTTGACTCTCCCCAACAGAGTCACCACTTTTGTTGTTCTCCATTTTGAAAACTTTTGTTTCTTCTCTGTAAAAGTGAAAGCTACTGCCTCTGTGCTCCAATGGAAGAGAACAACAAATTTTTTAAAATAAAGACAACAATATGAGGTTCCAAATGAAGAAAGCTCCTACACTTTAAGCCTTTAGAATCTTGGGCAGGTGAACCCTTTTAAGACTATTTTCTTAAAAAAATAGCAAAAGGTTTACATAAAACCAGGATAAATTCCTGTAAACTTTCCTTTCTGACTGGTACAACTAAACATAAATGGAAAGTTGATTTGATATTTTGAAAAGGATCACAAAATGCACCTAAAAACCAATAGGTAAACCAGTGCCTTATCTGGGCAATAGAGTCATCTACGACAAACTACAACTCGATAAAAGAAACTTGTACACAAATCACAAGTTCCTGATCTATCAACTTTGAATATGCCTGACACATACAGAGTCCTAATCTGAACCAGACTTCATCATCAAACCCACACCAAAATTACTGATATCAATGACTTTGTTCAAAGTATATTTATATTTTCCTCTTTGACAAAAAGACTAAAAAAAACTTCATTAGATGCCTAGCAAATCATTCAAATAAAAAATCCTTGATTATTTAAATAGAATGAACATCAGTACAATGACATAGAGACAATACAAGTCTAAGTTTAAATTCTCTGGACTGTATATTTCATTCCTTTGTCAAAAAGGTTACAAGTACATCATATCTGACTCAGAAATTTCTAAGAAGATGGCCTCTATTGATTTTGCTAGAGTTTAGCTACAAAATTTGTGACCCCTTTTATAGGTAGCCTTGGTATCCTTTTATAAAAATGAGGATACAATAAGCTTTAGACTACCTAGAAGAAAACACTTACCCTAACTGTCATTTACTCCAAAAGTTACATTGATGTACCATTGCAATTGAGGGATAAGCATAACTTTCTTTCTAGGACGTGTGTTTCATTAATTCTTTGGTCATTTAGTTGGAAAGTGGCCAAAAGGGCAGACTCCTATTACCCAAAATCGGTCACAACAACTGACATCTTCATAATGCTAGTGTATTGTCTAGTGCTAGAGAATTGATGGGTTCTTCCTAAGAAAACACACAACTATGCACCATTATGTTCTTTGCAAATCTCCTTGAATACCTCTCACCAACTTTTCTCGAAACAATGTCAGATGGAACTTGCACACGTCTGCCATTAATTCTTTTGAATATTTAAATTTTGGTGCCAATGGACTAGGAAGGCCTTCTTTCTGAGAACCTTTCCTTTAGTCGCTATGTTGTGGCATTTAAAGTTCAGACGTATTTCCATTGCAGTATAGCGATAGCCATCCAATCAAGGAAAACTAGCACACCCTTTAACTTTCTTAAGTAATTGACTTAAAACAGGCCCCACCACTTGGTCGTTGATCCGTGAAGACTAAAGGTCAGGCAACTTCAAATAGCAGCACAATGAGAATGTTCGGATCACCTATCAACCACTTGATCTTTAAAACATTTGAAAACTTAACCACTACCACTAGTTGTCCGCTGTAACCGCTCGCCTTAACTACTGGCTTTAACCGTTGTCTGGGCCCGCCGCTAGTAGTTTATTGCCACGTCGTAAGGAATAACCATCGCGCACCTTTGTGTTGTGGTATAGTGACAACCATCGATCTTCATCAGACCTGGCTAGTCATTAACCATTCTAACCCTCAAAGTGGGCCCCTTATCTATTTCACTCATCTGCAAATCCCTGCCACGTGTCACCTCTGGATTGGCTTTTGGATCCAACTACTCACCACTTGGACCTGCCACTAGACTTGTTCCTGCATTGGTTCTTCTTCTACACTCTACCATGTGGCACATTCTGATTCATTCTGAGCCAACCTGGATGACCACTTCAACTGCCACCTTGCCAGTTGGTATATCACGGGGGATAACTAGCGAGAATCTTTATCTTGTGGTATAGCAAGGACCATTGATCTTCATCAAAATTTCTCACCCATTATCTCACCTGGGTCGCTCACCCCTTTTTGCATGTGCTTTGTCACCAAGTCATGGGGAATAACTGGCGAGCATCTTCATATCGCTATATAGCAACCACCATTGGATCTTTCGCATCACCATCTGATCTTCTTTGATCTGTCCAACCTTTACCTTGGCTGATCTGATCCCTTCTGCCACATGTCACCACATGTCAGCTACTACTTCGCTCATGAGATCTGCTTGGGCACCACCAGCTAACTGCCATGTGTCTTTGGTTCTGTTGGCTTGTTCAATTTTATTCTTTTAGCCAAACTTCCTCCCTCGGTGAGCTGCTGAAATGTCTCATCGACACCATAGTTTCATCGATACTTTTATTTTATCAGTGGGACCAGTTCTTATTTCTTCGACGTACTTTGTGTTGATGGAACTGATGCCTTCGGTGAGTCCTTTTAGAGATCCTTCAAAGCCATGGTTTGTTTGATAGGTCAGTCTTTTATTTTTTTGCACATCCAACTGGCCACCATCTAGGTGCCACTTGTCTGCCACTTGTCATGAGGGTATTCATTCCAGGCACTTCACAATTGCGATACAACAATAGTCATGGATAGCCCCAGAATTCCACTCTAGCATTGATCTTCCTCAGATCTTCCGTTGGATCTTAGTGATCTACTCGATCTTTAACTCACCCCTTTTCGACATGTGCTTTGTCGCCAAGTTGCGGTGAGTATTCGGTCAACATATTTCTATCATGGTACACCAACCACCATCAGATCATCTGCGATCACCATCCGATCTGCCCAACTTGCTCGCTAGTTAATTTGACCTTCTGCTGCAAAATTTGGGTGCTTTAAGATGCACGTGGGGGCCCCACTAGATCGCTGAGCAGCTCCTTGTCAAAAGCCCGTAAGCTTTGACACTAAGGATATATGTGGCTTTACTTTTAAATATTAAAACTCTCCTCCCCACCACCAATGTGGGATAATTTCTTCTTCATGCCTGGCGAGTGTAATTGTTTGGAAGTTTCAAAACCCTTACTCTGTCTGCAACCATGCGACCCCTTCTAGCTCACGGCAGGGAAGATTTTGGTTCTACACTTGCCAATTTCATTTTCTTGGATTTTCTTCCGTTGATCGGATTTGCTGAGAGTTTCATGGCCCACATGACAAGCACGCAAGGGAAAGGTACTGGCTTCATTTTACCCTTCTTTGAAACGGGTCTCTCAAATTGACTCTAAATCTTATGAGTCCCAACAATTTTGATGAGACGTATGAAATGTGTAGATATAGGAGAATACAACAGAACTGTATTATGTGAAATATATGTATAAAGATAATTTTGTATGCGAGGGTTATATCATTCAATGATCTGTAGATAGCTTGGAAAGCATTCTTGGAGGAGAAGTGATATCGGTAGTAGTTCAGGGTTTATGAACTAGTACTGAGTAGAGCCAAAACCAGAACTCTATTTGGCATAGAAGATGCATTCTTGAGTTCATTTTTAGTAATTTACTTTAGCAAAAAGCTTGTAGTCAGTGAGGCTCTTTAGTGATGAGCAGTATGCTCTAGGCAATGTGCCTTCCTGCATGTGCTGGCCCCTGTTATATGTAAAATCTTTTCATATGGCCAGTGAACTGATATTGTGGGTCACAAATCCCACCGTGGTTTTTCCTCATTGAGGTTTTCCACGTACAAATTTTGTGTGTTACGGTGTTCATTTATGTGGATGGTTTATTTTCTTCTTGTTATATGTTTATTTGTTTACCGGTTTATATATGCATGGTATAAAAGGATAAAAATTGTTCCTACTAGAAGAACACTGATTCAGCCTCCCCTCTTAGTGTTCTTGGATCCCAACAAACACCACTTATCAAGTGCATCAAAATATCTTCAACAAAGATCTATCGGTAAAACCCTTACCGGTGACCAAAAGTCTTACTCGAACAAATTATAGCTCCTAAGGCATCAAATCCCAAACCAACTGATCATGATACAAATCTGAATAGCATGAATGATAAATCCAAACCAATTCCACAAACTGAAGTATACCAGATTAATATGATAATCCAACCTCTCTACCAGAAACTGGTAAACAACTAAAATAGCCGGTGTTGCCATCAATGAAAAAACTTCAATGCAACACATAATTAATTCCTCCAATTACCAACAATAATGTCATCGGTCATGGAGAAGGTGGATTCCTTGAGCTCCTCAATGGTGAGTAATTGATCACAATTTTTTTTTGGGGACTTTAGAAAGCCAAGAGGGAACAAGATTGAGGCATTCTTGCAGAGCTCTATCTTGCTCAAGTGACGCATCTTGAGTAGTGAAGACTTTCTTATAATGGTGAACAAACACTTGAAGAATATCTGGTAGCTTAGAAAGCACCATTTTCTCTTTCTTAATTCTCTTGATTTTATGTGAGGTGTGTCATGCACAAAGAGCCAAGAATAATTCCTTGGAAGCACAATCCCAAACCTTAAGCCAGTGAAGCCAAGCCTTGATATAGGCTCCTCGAGTAGCATGGATATCAACAATCTTCTTTTGATGGTAAAGCCGAGCAACACTAATGTTCTTGTACCATTATTCAAGGAGGAGTAAACCGACCCCAATCTCAAACCCATGGATAACTGGATTGGGTAAACTTGTGGTTCCTAACATCTTTGTTAATGTCTAGTTGATGAAAACATTAGCTAGGGCTTACAATGCCACAAAAAGATGTATTCAATTGTCGAATGGCGAATAATTCATTCGCCTTTCAGTGGCCACCATTCAGGAGGTTTTTGGTATTGGTCTCGAATCTGACGTGCCTCTGTCTTTTGAAAAACTGGAAGAAGAGTATACAAAGATGGACACTGTATTTAATGGGTGGAATTTGGCCATGCATAAGGCTAAGAAAGGAAAGCTGATAGATGAAGATGGGCCCCCATTTGACATCAACATTTTCAGGCAATATTTGCAGTGTACATATATGGCATGCGGACAAGCGGGGGGAGTTGAAGTTTCAGATGTAGCTTGGGTAGGGCCTTTGGTACTTGTTGCCGACACACAGATGCATGAGCCAAGATAATTTGACTATGCTACTTATATTGTTGACAAGATGCATGAGGGTTTCTTAAGCCTTCATAATAACCCTGACAAATCTTTTAAGTTTTACTCTTTGTTAATGCATATTGTCTTGTTTTATGGACGACTTAGGGAGCTGTGGCCTAAGGAATTAAAGCTAAATGTTCATGACAAGGATAGATAGGAGCATCCTGTTCATTTATGTGTGTCATTGTTGGATTCTCGGCTCATGAGATCTCACTATATCACATTTTAGGAATTTTTTGTGTAAACTTTATACAGAGTTTTTGGAGTCTCTTTTGATGGGTCATTTTCAGAAGAAATCAAGAGATTCCTTATGCCCTATGAACATGGGGATACCAGGGTGAATCACGATTGGGGTGACTCGTATGTATGCCATGATTTCACAAATGTTAGATTTTTTGGATTCGAAGGAGCTCCTTATGTGCTACCGAAGCCTGTACCTGACATAATTGCCTACCTAGAGATTGTAAGGCAAATGAGTGTCTCAAATGCAAAGAATTTTAGGGGTGCCCACAAGCAAGTTTTCTTGCCCGGGACATTACATTTTGATGATTTCACCATTGTATCTACAATGGCATATGAAGTTATTGACAAGAGAGAAATAGAATATTATAACCTTTATGAGCACACAGGCCGAAAGAATTATGACCCAGAGGGTTATATCCACCAAAGCAGAAAAGGGCAAAATCTAGGCAATTATTTTCATGAGCATGTTGAAGCCTGGGATATCTTCAGGAACATGGAATTCAAGGAGGCTATACAGATCATTTAGGATCTGAACTAGAAACTGGAAGAAAAAGGACAAAGACTACAAAAGATACTAGAGGAATTATGGACTGTCTACCAAAGAAACATGGAGAACATAGTGTCGCACAAGAGGATCCTTGATAGGTTAAACATGCTACTGCAGGATCAATACGATCAAAATACTAATTGACACTCATCAAGGATTCACAACAAAGTTGGATATTGAATATGAGGAATGTAAAGGGATTGTTAATCATGGATTTCCAGGTGTGTTAGATGATATAGGGGTTATGAAGGATAAACACCAGTGGATTACCGAATGTAGATCTCTACTCAATTCCACCCTTAGCGTTGCCCGTGTGGATGCATTGGATATGAATGAAATAGGGGAATGGGTTGAAAGTTTTGTTATAGTAGAGATAGCGGTCAAATACATTATCGTCAATTCTTGCATATATACAGATGAAAAATATCTTCGACATATCCAGAAATGTGGTCAGCGGCTGGATGGAAAGAGTTGTCTATGTTATTGTAATGTGTTTTAGTTATATCAATTAAGAGGAACAGTTAGGATTCTGTTGGTTTTATTTTGTATTAATGAAAGGGTGTGTCCTTTCATTCATCTTTTTTGAGTCATATATATATAGAGAGTCATTTTGTATTATGGAAAACAAACGAAAAGAAAATTGTTATTTTCTAGATTGTTTGTTGGAACTAGCAATGTTATGTAAAACATGTTTGTAGAAATGAGAATCCATTTTGTGCAAGCAAGTATTTCATGAAGTACCTGTGAGTCAGAAGTTTTTGTACACCCATTGTTCCAAGAAATTAATATACAAGATTTGTTGTTTTCATCTTTAGATCATTTTAATGTTATATGACGTTGATGATTTTAAATATTTTGGATAAATCTGAAATAGGGTTTCTTGCAATGTTTTATCACCTATTGTTATAAAGATAACAAAATTGTTTTTTTGTTCTCATAGCATACATTGAAGTCATTGAAGTGATAGTCTTGTTTCATCACACTGTCTCCAAAGACTACTAATATCTATCCATTAAGTAACATGTAAATTATAAGATAAGGCACTAGTTTGTTCTTTCATAATTAGTCTAAGTTCCAACAACATTTTGTTATAACTTTTATTCATATTCAATTATACTCAAGTTTTTCAGATTAAAACAAGTTAAAAGCATATCATAAAAGCATAGTTGTAGGAAACAATTTTCTATTCATGTGAACAACTAGATTCAATAATTTAAATTCACTATAAATAAATCTCCTGTGCCTTGGAGATTGAGGTATACCCACCTAGGTCTAGTGGAGCATAAAATGCAAAGGAATTTGGTCTTTGACCATTCCTGTTCGTTGGCCAAGGCTGATTGGATCAGTTAGGGATTTGGCAAGTCCCTTTGATTTCCAATCTATGGTTTTGGGAACCAACAAATTGGTGACTCTATTGGGGAGTTGTAATAAGAAGTGTTCATAATTTCTAGTGGTTTTGTTTCAAACTCTACTGGAGGAAGGAGCCCAGAAGATTAATAAAAGTATTATTCCTCTTAGGAGGTGGTGACTCTACATTTAATATATGAGTAAAAACTGGTATTTTGAGAAAGTAAGAGAAACCCCTACGAATTTGTCAATAAGATTTATGCAGGGGAGAAGGTTTGCACAAGGGAAAAGATAACCTTGTTAAGTTGAGTCCAAAAAGAAGAAACAAAGAAAAGAAATCAACATCAAATATGGTATTTGGGGGGTATAATAAGTTCCCTCGTAGAGAGGATGGTTCTTCATCTGGTGATAAATTTGAAAATCTGGAGGAAAATCCTTTTTATAACCTAAATACAAAAGATAATAAAGGTGGCAATGATGAAACCTAGGCTGCTGAGGACCAGGAGGATGAGTAGTTGGATGCAATTATTCTTAGAATGGCTAACTTAAATGGAGATGAATCTAAAATGGCAAAGGCTCTTAAGAGACAACCAGATTAGGTATTGCAGAGACTCAAATTAGAAAGAGATGCCATTCAAAGCCCTAAGATAAATAGGGTTGAAGAAGAGAAAGGAAGAGGTAAAGCAAGTACCATAACAACTCCTAGGTATAGTCCTCCTCACCTAAGAAACTTGGAACAACCATTTAGCATTTATAATAATCCATTATCAGATGTTGTGGATAATAATTATGAAAAGAGTGATAAATGGAAAAATATACCCTACAATGAAAATAGAAACTAGTATAATTACGGACAATACAATAATCACAATTATGAAAGAAGAACTAATAGTGGGGAAATTGTTGGTAATTGGAATGGTAGAGATAGGCAATGGACTTGAAAAGCACTGAGAGGGGGGGTGAATCAATGATACCAAAAATAAAATTACTTCAAACACTAACTGGTAGATGAACTTAACAAAACTTTTAAACACAATGGATGTAATCCAAAATGATATAAAAACATCCACAATAAGTAAAACATCCACCATAATACGAGTGTTTGTACGTGGAAAACCCAAATAGGTAAAAACCACAGTGAGATGGAACTCACAAATTAACTATCTGCAGTAATAAATAACTGACCGGTTAGGGTCTACAAAGTGCTCTACTAGGAGCGAATCTTGTTAGAGATCCCAAAGCTTGATTAGAAGCTTATACCCTGTGAAAGGTAGTACCCTGTTAGGAGTAACCTCGGTGGAGGATTTCTAAATCCAAACTAATGGATCACCCTATTAGAGAATTTATACAAAGAAGCTTGTTAGAGATTACCCGGTTAGAGGATTTGAATTCTATTATGATTGTTAGAAAACAACAGGATTGATTTGATCTGTTTGAGTAGCACAATACTTGCTTGATCAGATCCTTGTACACATATTCAACACTGCTCTTCTGCATACTCTGCAACTTAACTCTTTTTGTCTCTCGTACAAAACATATCACTTTCACTCATGTGAAATAATCATTGTAATGTCAATATATAGACATTAAGATTTCATGTCGGCCCAAAGAGATCATAACACAATTTCCTAGGTGCAGTGTATCTAGTCAAGTGATCATAACTCATCACAAAAATACCACCAAAATTTGTCGATGGGATAACTCATCACAAAATCAATCAAATACTAGTTGGAACAATCAATACTGGTTAGAGTTAAATAAATAAACCATTATCCTTGAATCTCCTGATAGAATCTCCACTTAATCTTCATCTTGATGCCGACTAATGTGTATCTGTAGGTTGTCTTCTAAGCATATATCGTTTGTCACAAATTACCGGTTAGAGGTAAAACCTCTTAGTATAGCTTCTATCATATAGGTTGTAGTATAAACAACTTGAATTTACATTGGTAGACAATATAAACATATGTGTGTGTATGTGTTTCATAAATGACAACATATGATGAATTCATTACAATCATCATCAAGCCAACAATCTCCCCCTTTAGCATTGATGGAAACACTTATAAATTTTACAATAATACCGCTAAGTGTGCATACAACAAAAAATTTACACATATACACATGCTCCCCCTTAATGCATACATTATACAAAATTTTCAAAAACACACATACATATTTCTACTCCCCCTTTGACAACAGTGCCAAATTGAAAAATAAATAAATATATATAGATAGATAGATAGATACACAAAATTTGTATCAAAGTGTTTAACATATACAACAATAACTAAAAAAAAAGTTCATGCATTCGCTAGTCTCATGAAAATATCATTAAAGTTTTCCATCAACTGTGATATGGAATTTGTCCATGTCGCTAGCACAATCTCAATGTACTCTTTTGTAGATAGAAGCTATGAATGGAATTCTTCCATCGAGTCCAGTGTACAAGTTTCTGGAGTTGCTAATATAGCTTCTACACTTGAGTAAGCTCTATGTAGTATGTCCACTTGTGATGTGAGTAGACTCTTGAGTCCCTTGAGATACTAGAGTCTCTTTGCTTTCACATGATCATAAGTATCCAACCTGTTGTGCAAATAATCTACAAATTTGCTAAAATAAAATATAGAGTCCTGAAGTGGAACATATGCATTGCATATCCTTGCTAGCTCTTACTCTTGCTCTGTGTCTATTTATATTTTTATGATATTAGAATAACAGAATGAAACATTAGAGGTAGAAGCAAGATACTTTCCTCCAGTTTCAATAGCTTTGCTCAATAAAACTTTATTATGTGACAGAGCCATTTTGCCAATATCAATGTCCTTTGCAAGTTTCTCCCCATACTTTTTCTTGTGATCTTTCTCAACATAGGTTAGTGTTTCTTCTTCAAGTGACTTGATTTGATCAGATGCATCAGTAATCAACTGACCAAATTTTCTAATAGGGGATGTCAGATGTGTTGTAGAAGTTTCTGGTAGCAGGCCAGATAAAATATCTACTGCATTCTGAATTGTTCCAGCTTCAACCCTTTTCTCTTTAAGTCTCTTCTTATGTGCTCTAGATTGCATAATGCTTGCAATATTCATCATTTCCAATGCGCACATGTTGTCAACATCAATAGGCCCTGAAATGCCTAATGAATCATTATCATCCTCATCAATCTGCAAAGTAACTAATGGCTTTGTTGGTTCAGAGGATGTAACCTTAATGATTGATTTCTCTTGATTCTTCTCTATTTCCTTTTTAGAAGTCTGTGTGACAACATTTTCCATAGACTCCTTCTGAGTATCTTGTAATACTGGTGGGGATTGGGGTTTCTCCATTTGTTCTCTTGTTGGTGGATTGTCCACTTTTGGTTGAGTTTCCAGTTGCTCAACTAAAGTAATATGTGTGTCAATGATTTTAGGAGGTTCCATATCTAGTGCAGTTTTGTCTCCAGATAGATCATCTAAATCCTGAACATCATCAACAACATGAATAATGGTGTCATCCTTCTTCTTGATAGGATAAACATCATCAGCTTGTATAATCTCTTCTTTATCCATTTCTGGTCGATTAACAACATATTCCTCATTCTTAGAGGAATGGATGAGCTCTTCCATCTATTTGATTTCATAGGCAATTTGATGGGTCTCAGTTTAAATAATTGCCTTCTTTCCACTGAGTAGTTTCAATCTCCTTCCTTTGAAAGAAAATTGAATTTTGTACTTATCAACCAAAGTACTTATTTCATCTGAAGACAAATTTGTGAAAATATTGTACAAATATCTCATCAATAATTTCTTTTTCCAATTTTATATCTTCCTCCCATTTATCCAAAAGAATAGTGTACAAAGAATTTGAGATATCCTTTTCAAGATCATGTGGATATCTATTGTAATGACACAAATGAGTGATTACTTGTTGAATGACTTGCTTCTTCTCATCTTCAGTGAAGGAATCAAAATGCTCTTTGACATTGTCCAATTTGTTCCTCCCTAATGTCTTCATTGTTCTTTCAAAATGGGTATCAGGCTTGAAAGTTGAGATGTCAATAGGCACAGTTTCCTTTGGCACTTCCTTTACTAACTTTTCTACTCTACTGGTAGCTTTCATCTTATTAGGTTCTTCTTCAGTATCAGTACCCTCTAATTCTAGTTGGAGAATAAGTTTTCAATTTCTCTTCTTTGGTACATTCTCCTTCTTTGTATAGACTTTAGGTGTCGGTTCCTTTTTGGTTAGGATACTCCAAGTCACCCGTGTACTCTTTATCACTGGAGGTGCTTCATCAGTTTTCTTTTTCTTTCCTTTCCCACTTGTGGCAGGAGCAATACTAGTTTTGGCTTGTGCATATTAGAATACCACAATATCCCGTTTTGCCTTCTTTTTATCTTAGGAGATGCTAATAGGGTATTATCATAACTAACCAGTAAGTCATGGTTCACCTCATAACTCATATCTTCCATTTCTTCTTCTCTCGGCTCAATTGCTTGCATCAAACAAAAATCAGTGGTAACAGTGAAAACAATGTCTTTTACAAAATGACTTACCACATCTTCAGGCAATCTCATTCTCATGCTCATCTTCTTCTAAAACTCATTGAAATACTAATTCATAGTAGCAGGAAAAGTATTCTTTACAGCATTGATGTTGTTCTTGATTTTTGCTGATACTGGTAGTTCCTTTGACCATTCAATATCACCTATTCCCAGTAGCAAATTTTGAAAATAAAAGAATAAACCGACCAATACCTGACCATAATTGAACTTTAAACTACTGTCCTTTTTGATAGATTGCAAATTTAGAAATAGTTGTCTTCTAATAGCCTCGCAAAGATCATAATCTGCATTTTCAACTATCATCTTGTAAGTTGTGTGTACTGCTGCTGATGGAACACTATTTATTCTACTGGAGTAAAATACCCGGTAGCTTATCACCATTGTTGCCAATTTCACTGTAGGGTCTCTGATATTATTGATAGGAAAAGCATGTTTATCATATGTTGAATCAGTTAATGAGAATACCATCTCTTTTGAAATTTGTCTCAGCTTAGGTACTACACTGGTTGAGAAATAACCAGTTACAGCTGTAGACACCTAAAAATGGTCAACGCTTGCAGAATTGTACTTTAACATTTACGAATTGCCTTATTTTAGGGTTTTTGCATCGCATTAACATTTCTCCTATGTCATGCACTTGGTCTTTATCATTTGCGAGCATCGAGTCCTTCTTCTATATTCTTCATTTATCTTGCTCTCGAATTTGGTCTTGTCGATAACAATATTCAGTCATGATTTTGGTCAATCTTATCCTGTCGCATCTATGTGCGTATTCATTTGTCATCATTTTGGACATCGTCATTCCTAATTAGGGTTTTGTCCTTTTTATCAATCTTGTCATCATGCGATCGATTTGTCATCGATTCTTGTCGTCTTGCGATATATTTTGTCATCGATCCTTGTCTTTTTGTCAATTTTATCATTTTGTGATCGATTTGTCATCGATTGTCATCTTTGTCAATTTGGATCAATTAGTCATTGTTCCTCGTCAATTGGCACATTTATCAATCAAATTGTTTGTCAACATTAGTCTTTTATCAAGTCAGAATCATGATCAAATCGAATCGATATCAATTATCCTTTGTCAAGACCTAATTGTCATTCTTGCATTTTCTAATTCATCTTTTAGGGTTTCATGATTTTATTCATTTAACCCTATTTGTCATTTCTCCCTCTAGGTTAAATAATTTATTTATTTATCCTAGGTCTTCGTGTCACAATTAAATGTTTAATTTAATTGGCTAACTAATTATTCCTCTTTTTGTGAATTAGTTAATAAATGACAAATTATTAATTGATTTACCAATTTCTCCTAATTTCCTATTTTCCATCAATTTCTAAATTCCCTCTTTGTGAATTGATTAATAAATGAAAAATTATTAATTTCACTAAATTCCTATTTTCCTCATTTTCTAATTCACTAAATTCCTATTTTTCCAATTTTCTAATTTTCCTAATTTCTAATTCAATTTCCTCCTATTTTTCTCCTAATTTCATGGGAATGACATTTCAATTTGTCATAATTTTTCATAATTGACAATCAATCAATTTTGACATAGAAAGTTGTCATAATTTTTGTCATGAATTATCAATCAATCTATTTTGCATAGAAGGTGCAAATTTGTCATAATTTATCATAATTGACATTTTTGATTTGCAATTTCCATTTGAATCTCTTCATGCTAATTTGATCTTTTCTCCAATTTATCTATAAATTGGATGAATTTCTTCAATCCCAACTAATCACTTTTTCAAATCACATTATCGATCTAATAACCACTTTGTCGAATCAATCACGCTTCGAATATTCTTGAGAAATCATCTTGTCTACTTGCTTTCATCTCATGTGTATGCACTTGTAGGTGAGATCCACAACAAGTTATTTGAAGAAGAAAGAAGGACAATGGAGCTGCATAAAGGAGATATTCAGATCTACATTTGGTTTTCTTAGCTTTTAATCTTGAATGTTTTGCTTTCATGTCTCTATTGGATGTAATTAGGATTGATCATTGCATTTGAGCTTTTGTGATTGAGCTATGACTAATATTGATTTGCTTTGATGATTTCCGATTTCCTAGCTACAACAGCTTGAATGGCTTCCTTGGTAATTGTGTGAGTTCTCTCTAAGTACATGTTCTCACCATGAACTCGACTCAAATAATTCTAATATGCTCTTCCTCAAAATCTTCTAGAAAATAAGCGGAGTTATGAAAACCCTTCTTAAAAATCCTAGCATACTGTGTTTGAATCTTTCCATTCTATTCACAGAGGGATTTTAGCTCAGTTTAAATGTATAGTGATCCTAGATCCTCTATCTTACAATCAATATAACTCGACAAATATCCTTTCATAAAAAATCCACTAGGAACTTGTGATAATGCATTATACGACATAATTTTTTCCGCCTCTACAACTTCCATTGGCTCAGATGTAATCATTAACCTTTCTACAATCTTTGAAGATGATGTCATTGCAAATGAACAAGATCCAAAGCTGGATTTTCAAAGAAATACCTTTTCTTACACATGCTACCTCATTTACCGATTGAATGCCCAAGTACACACCAGTTGGATCTTCTGCGACCTTTGAATCAGCTTGATTGCAAATCACAATGTAACTTCGACAATTATCAGCCAACAATCTTTCTTAGCTTAGCAAGCGCTCCAGATTTCTTTCTCGAATGTGTTAGGGTAAAGAAGACAAAGTAAAAACTCTCTTTTATCCTTTTTACCTACTGCATTAAATGCTTGCCAGTTAGAGTTAAAAACCCTAATTTCACCACTCAAGGAGAAAACTGGTTGATAACATATAGACAAAAGGTTATCAAAATTCCATTCTTCAAAAATTCTCTTACCACTCATTTATCTCAAGGGGTCCGAAGGTGGATTTACCGTTAAGCTCCCCTTAGCCATAAAAAGGCTTAGTTTACCAGTGCAGTATTCTCTTTCACTGGGTGAAGGAATAATTTCTTCTCCAGGTGAGTCATCACTTTTCTTCTTCCATATCCGATTAATTTCCTCTCTGGTTTCTTCAACATTAACTTTTTGCTTTCCTTTCAAATCCTTAGAAGAATTGACTAGTTTTTTATTTCTAGATCATACCCCAGTTTGTTATAGTGATAGCAGGCCACACTAGATGATTTCTAAGGTCCTGCATTTCCTATCCCAGTTCTTCTTCTACAGTTCATAGCCACATGACCAAAGTTATTATAGATGGTGCAAATCACATTTGTTACCTTTTCCATCTCAAATGGACTAAACCAGTTGTCGTAGGGTCTTTGCCAGTTCATGTTGACCTGGTAGTCAAAATTCCTCATCTAGTTGCCATTCGGTCTTGGATGCATATGTGGTACATGATTATTTGCTCCATATATGCAATCAATAGATATATTTCCATACATTTTTCATGTGAAGCAATGACCTTCAAATTTCTTGGACACATACCTAGCATTAGTATTGTAGCTTGCATTTTTGTTAGGTTTGTCTTTACAAAAATTTGTAGTGTGACCAAGTTTATGGCAAACAAAACAAATAGGTTTAAAGACCTTCTTACCGGTAGGCTTCTTGATCTTAGGAGCAAATTTATTCTTAAGAATGTTTCTCTTAGTACCGGAGGTTTCACCTTTCTCAGATGTGTGAAAACCAAGTCCAGAGGTATCACCTTTCATCCTTTGTGATTGAATTTGTTCTTCAAGCAAGGTAGAACTCTTGTTGAATTTTTCCAGTCTCTCATTAGCTTTGATAAGCTATTTGGTGAGATATTCATTATGCTTTGACATGTTCTCTCTCAAAGATGATGCTAACTCAAGATCTAGTTGTAAGTTCTCCTTCTCTTCTCTTTTAGCATTCAAATGCTCATGCAAGGTAGCATTTACTCACTTGATCTTTGCAATCTCTTGATCTCTTTCCTTGATAAGATCTTCAACAACTCTTTTAGCTTCCAGTTCTTGATGCATGTGGATAGTAAGACCTTCCATCTCTCTCCTCAATTTTAGCTTTTCACCATTTAACTTTTCAAATTCCTCGGCTAAAGCATCAATATTGGCCTCACCTAAAGAAATATTATCAGATATCTTTAATAGTTTTCCAGTTATCTCTCTCCTTTTGACTTTTGAAGCTTTTAGTTTGACCCTAAGGCTTTCAAACTCATGTCCCCCATGGTGGTTTCAAGGCTTCCTTCTAAGCGATTAGGATTCAAAGAAGTTTGGCTCTGATACCAATTGATGGACTTGAAAAGAACTGAGAGGGGGGGGTGTGAATTAGTGACACCAAAAATAAAACTAATTCAAACACTAACTGGTAGATGAACTTAACAAAACTTTTAAAAACAATGCATGTAATCCAAAATAATATAACAACACCCACAATAAGTAAAACATCCACCATAACACAAGTGTTTGTACGTGGAAAACCCAAATAGGTAAAAACCACGGTGAGATGGAACTCACAAGTTAACTATCTGCAGTAATAGATAACTAACCAATTAGGGTCTACAAAGTGCTCTCCTAGGAGTGAATCTTGTTAGAAATCCCAAAGCTTGATTAGAAGCTTATACCCTGTGAAAGGTAGTACCCTGTTAGGAGTAACCTCGGTGGAGGATTTCTGAATCCAAACTAATGGATCACCCTATTAGGGGATTTATACAAAGAATCTTGTTAGAGCCTACCCAGTTAGGGGATTTGAATTCTGTTGTGATTATTAGAAAACAATATGATTGGTTTGATCTATCTGAGTAGCACAATACTTGCTTGATCAAATCCTTCTAAACATATTCAACACTACTCTTTTGCATACTCTGCAACTTAACTCTTTTTGTCTCTCACACACAACATATCACTTTCACTCATTTGAAATAATTTATTGTAATGTCAATATATAGATATTAAGATTTCATGTTGGCCCAAAGAAATCATAACACAATTTCCTAGGTGTAGTGTATTTGGTCAAGTGATCATAACTCATCACAAAAATACTGCCAAAATTTTTCAGTGGGATAACTCATCATGATTTGTGGTAACTCATCACAAAATCAATCAAATACCGGTTGGAACAATCAATACTAGTTAGAGTTAAATAAATAAACCATTATCCTTGAATCTCCTGATAGAATCTCCACTTGATCTTCATCCCGATGCCGACTAATGTGTAACTGTAGGTTGTCTTCTAAGCATATACTGGTTGTCACAAATTACCGGTTAGAGGTAAAACCTCTTAGTATAGCTTCTATCATACCGGTTGTAATATAAACAACTTGAAGTTACACCGGTAGACTATATAAATATATGTGTGTGTATCTCTTTCATCCATAATAGTATATGATGAATTCATTACAATCATCATCAAGCCAACAATAGGATCAATAATGTAAGCAATAATAGGGGGAATTATGGTAGCAATGGAAACTATGGCCACAATGGTAATGGGAATGATCAAAATGGAAATAACAATAATAGTGGAGGGAAAAATGGAAACAATGGTACTAATGGAGGAAATAGAAATTACCAAACTAACAACTATGGTGGGAGACCACCTATGACCATTGAAAGGTACAAACAGTTGGATTTTAGTGGATATCCTAATCAAATTTCAAATGATTTAAGATCAGCTATCGCTAAATTCACTGGAAATGGAACTGATTCTATAGAACAACATGTAAGAAATGTAAAAAATATAAGTTAAGAGTTTGAAGTCCCTTATGAAGATGTTTTTATGAAACTGTTTGTTCAATCTCTAATAGAGGATGCAGGAGAATGGTATAGAAATCTTCCTGACAGATGCATTAGTAGTTGGCAGGAGTTTGTGACAATATTCTTGGAATAATTTGGAGAACATAATGATAGTTCATTTCCATCTCATGAATTCACTAGCATAAAAAAGAATCAAAATGAACCAGTCTCTAAATTTAATAAGAGGTTTAATAAAGTACTTAATAGAATACCAAGAGACATTAGACCTATTGATTCATTTTTGATTGATTTTTATTTGAGTGCTTTTGATAGAAAGACTCATTATGAGATCCTATATCAAAAGCCTACTACCTTGTAGCAAGCCTTTAAAACAACTACTACCATTAAAAATAATAGAAAGGCTACTGGGAGAAATTGCAAGAGAGATGATCCAAAATTATATAATCCCAAAGTAATAAAAAGGGACGAGTTTGGCCAAATCATGAACATGCTGAAAGACATGAAACGTAAGCAAAATAACAATGAGAATCCACCCCCATATAGAAGTAACATGCCTATAAGTTACAATAGACCAAGATTTCATGACATACCATAAAATACAAACTGGAAAGATGGTAAGCTTGTAAATGCAAATCTAAGCGAAGAAACTCCTGATCCATTGAAGAAGGTAAATAATTTTGTAGAAGAATATCCATGGAGTGGAGTCTGCAATTTACCCAATGTTGCAGAACAGTGTCTGGTTGCTCAAGGTTTTGCAGAAGAGGAGGACCATGAGAATTAATATGAGCCCACAATGAATGTACTTTCATCAGATCCATTTTGGGGTAGGGATGAGGATTCATCTGAGGATGAGCAATCATCAGATGTACACTGGAGAAGAGAGAGCCAACAACATAGTGTACACCAAGTTTTTACTAATGATGAGGTGGACATCCCATTCCTGAGGAGATTGTTCCATAATGGAGAGCCAGTGCATTCCTTGAGGAAATTAACAAATGAAGAAAATAAAACCTATACTGTGGCAGAAGTAGCTCAGGAAAAAAGCAATTATTAGTTAAGGAATAGAATGGTGAACCTAGAGCAAGGTAAACCATCTGGGATATTTGCAAAGGTTCCTAAAGCTAGTGGAAACAAAGAGACCATCGCTAACAAGGAAAAGGAAGGTACAGTAGAAAATATCAAACAAATAGAACCTCTTAAATTAACAAAGCCAATAAAAAAGAAATAGATTAGTAATCCACTCTCAAATTGTGGATCATTTATGTCTCAATCTTTATCACAGGTGAAAATATATGTGCCCTTGCTTGAAGTAATGAAATTCCCTTATTACAAACTTGAAACAATCAAGATTTTGTCTAACATTGGTGACGTAAATAAAGAGGATCATAAGCCAAAAGTTGAAGATCCACCTGTTGTATATTTGGGAGCTTCTATCACTAAGAATCTTACCCAGTTTGATCCTTTATATCTGACTTTGATGATTAACAACAAAATGGTTAAGAATTGTATAATAGATTCAGGTGCAGCCATAAACATAATGCCAGAAGATGTCATGAAAGAACTTGGGATGCATGTAGACACTCCCTATGGAAAATGATATGATATGGATAACAGATCAGTCCCAGTTGTTGGAATCATGACGGATGTGGAGTTTCAATTTCCAGCATGCCTAGATACGTCATATAAAACAAACATCACCGTTGTGCAAGTTCGACCAAATTATAGGATGTCATTATCAAGGCAATGGCCAAATTTGGTGGGGGGACATGTCCAGCTAGATCTTTCATATGCTACCATCCCAGTAAAAGGGGTGAATGTAAGGATTAATAGAGAGCCGAGATCATTCTACCTGATAGAGGAAGTTGATCCAAATGAGACAACATGTTTTCTCCAAACGGATATAGATAACTTTCAGGTAAGTATTTCTAAACCCATTCAATGTAAAAATAATAAGTTTTAAAATACTATTGAATCACATGAGGATAAGATTTAGAAAATGTACTTTGATGGTGTTTGCAGTAAGGAAGGAAATGGAGCTGGTGTGGTTTTTATTTCACCTAATGGAAAATCATTCAAATATTCTTTCTTGTTAGCCTTTAAATGTACAAACATTGTTGCTGAATATGAAGCACTCTTGTTAGGCCTTAGGATAGCAAGTAAATATGGAATTAAATTACTAACAATTTATGGTGATTTAGAGTTAGTCGTATCTGAAGTGAGGGAAATATTTGCCACTAAAAATGTAAGGCTTCGAAATTACACAAATGAGGTGTGGGATTCAATTGAATTTTATGATGCATATTCAATTGAATTTTATGATGCATTTTCTATAATGGATTGAAAGGTCTAATAATATTTTGGCTGATTTTATGGCTAACTTAGCAATTAAACATAATGATATTCCTTTTGATGACATCAGCCAAGTTAAAATAAAAACTAGACCTGCAGTACCAAATAACATAAAAAATTGGCAGATATTTGATGATGACAGGGATATTCTAAAGTTCCTATTTTGTGAGGATCAGTATGAAGGCCAATATATGGACTGGAATGTGTGTGTGGAAGAGGAGAGTGGTAAGGAATCTCTATTTGGAAGAAATATCTGACAGCTTAAAACAAACAAGATTCCCAAAGGGTTGGTGGAACTAGAGAGGATGTTTGACAATAAGGATATGACAAATTTCAAGCCCAACACTAGAAGTTGTGAAGAAGTAGAAAAAATAAACTTGGGAAGTGAAAACAATCCTAGAGAGGTTTTTATTGGGAAGAAGCTTACACCAAAAATTAGGACTACTTTGGTCAATCTGTTAAGAAAGTACAAACATGTTTTTGATTGGTCATATGATGATCTCAAGGCATACAGAGAGGATTTGTTCTAGCATGAAATCCCACTGAAACCAAATGGAAAACCATTTAGGAAAAGCAAAGGCCTATAAATCCCACGTTGGCTCCCAAAATGTAGGAAGAATTGATGAAGATGAGGAATTCAGGGATTATAGAGCCTATAAGGCATTCCACATGGGTGTCAAACTTGGTGCCTATTAGAAAGAAAAATGGTGATATCAGATTGTGTGTGGATTTTAGAAATTTAAATATATCATCCTTGAAAGATAATTATGCCCTACCAATTATGGAAGCTCTGTTGTAGAAAGTAATAGGGAATGAATTACTTTCTATGATGGACGGGTTCTCTGGTTACAACCAGGTGAAGATTAGGGAATCAAAAAAATACAAAACAACCTTTACTACATCATGGGGCACATATGTGTATGCCAGGATGCCATTTGGACTTACCAATGTGGGGGCTACTTTTCAAAGGGCCATGGATGTATCTTTTGAAGGCCTCATTGACTACATTTTAGTTGTATACTAGGATGATTTGACAACATACTCCAAGAAAGAAGAAAACCATTGTAATGACCTAGAGAAGATCTTCATCAAAGCACTAGAATATGGTATCTCTCTAAATCCAAAAAAGTGTCACTTCAGAGTCACTGAGGGTAAACTGCTAGGTCATATTGTATCAAAGAATGGAGTAAGGATTGACCCTGAGAGAATTGCATCTATTGACAAAATTCAGATTCCTAAAATAGTCAAAGTTATCCAATCGTTCTTTGGACAAATTAATTTTGTTAGGAGGTTTGTGTCGATTTTTTTTGAGATTGTAAAACCTATTGCAAAAATGTTGAAGAAGGGTACAGAGATAAAATGAACTAATGAAGAAATTGAGTTCTTTGTAAACATTAAAAGGGCCATCAATGAAGCACCTATACTTAACTCTCCTGATTTCTCTAAACCTTTTCAAGTATTTTATTTTGCTTCATTTCATACTATTGCTGCAGTTAAGCTTTAAAAGAATGATGGTCATGAGCAACCAATGGCATTTTTTAGCAAAACACGACAAGCTTTTGAGTTCAATTATGATATAAATGAGAAATAAGCATATGTCGTGGTAAAAGCTATAAAATCTTTTAGACCATACTTAGTAGGAGCTAATGTCATTGCCTATGTTCCTAATGTAGCAGTCAAAGATATTTTCAAGCAAACTGAAACTAATGGGAGAAGATGCAGATGGATCAAAGAAATTCAAGAGTTCAACATTGACATCTAGATTACTAAACTGGTAAGAGGTCAAGGATTGGCTAAATTAATGACAAAATCCAATTTGGAAGAAACACAAATAAATCAGGTAGAACTAGAGGAGACTCAAATAAGCATTGAGATGTGTCCTTGGTACAAGAATATTGTCTATTATTTAAAACACATGAAGTGTCCATAAGATCTAAATGATAGTCAGAAAAGAACACTTAAGCTTCAAGCATCTAGGTATGTATTTCTTAAAGGTGATTTATATTGGAAAAATAGAGATGGTATCCTCCTTTTTTGTTTAAATGTTTATCAAGCACAATCTATTTTAAAGGAATTGCATGAAGGTGTATGTGGGGGACATTTTTTAGCAAAAACTACTGCCCATAAAATACTCAATGCCAGTTATTATTGGCCACAAGTCTTTAAGGATTGTCATACTTATATTAGAAAATGTGAGGCTTGCCATAAATTTTTAGGAAAGCTTAAATATGATGGAGCTCTTCCACTCAGACCCATGCAAACTAAAGAACCTTTTCAGATGTGGGGTGTTGATTTGATAGGAGAAATTGCAAATAAATCCAATGGAGGACATACATGGATCCTAGTAGCCACTGATTATTTTAGCAAATGGGTGGAAGCAATTCCCTCAAGGAAGGCTACAAGTAAAGTGGTAACAAAGTTTTTTTTGGAAATTATATTGATAAGATTTGGGGTACCCCATAAAATTGTTGCAGATAATGGGATGTGTTGCAGATCCAAAGAATTTGCTGATTTTTCTAAAAGTTATGGAATCACATTGTCATATTCGTCACCTTATCATCCCTAGGGAAATGGACAAGCAGAATCTAGTAACAAAAACTTATTAAAGATCATTAAGAGAATGTTAGGTAACAACAAAAGGGCATGGGATTCAAAGCTGAATTTGGCAGTGTGGGTAGATAGAGTAACAATCAAGAAATCCATAGGGTTTTCCCCCTATCAGCTTGTTTATGGTAAAGAAGCAAGGTTACCTTTGAAAAATCTTCTCCCAATGTATAAATTTGTCTTAGAGGAATATTTAGAGGATATTGATTTCATGGAAGACAGGTTGGTCCAGTTAGTTGAATTGGATGAGTACAAAAGAGAGGCTCAGGAACAAAATATATAGAAATAGAATATGGTAAAAGCATTACATGATAAGAAAGATTCTATTAGGACTTTTGAAGAAGGAGAGTGGGTGCTCAAATGGAATGCAAAAGACCAGGATAAGGGTAAGCATGGAAAATTTGAAGCACTTTGGCTAGGGTCGTATGTTATCTTGGAAAAGAGGGGAAAATTCATACTTCTTGCAGAACGTTGATGGTGAAATTCAGGAATTTCCAGTACATGCTCAGTGCCTCAAATATTTTTTCTCTTAAGGAGTAGGGAGTCTTCTTGTACTATAATAGTGTAGTTTTCCCTCGTTGTTTGTTTCTGTATATTGGTTGGTCTTCTTTCCAGAGATAGCTGAGATCTTGCTATGTACCTAAAACGAACATACATCCCCAGAAAGAGCCACTATTAGCACATATTTTGTGCTATTTATTTGATGTTTTTATATGTACATTTTCATCATAAGAGCGTTTACTACTGGATTGAATATGCAGGAAGTATGTTGCAGTATTAGAAGGATCCTACTGTGACCTATTTTCAAAATTGAACAAGTACCATTGGGGCATGCTAAGGGTTGGCACTGAATAGGGACTACATGAGGAAGTTTTATCATGACAATATTGGATCCTTATAAAGACATTCTTTGGGCCTATGTGATAGACTCTATCATCTATTAGTGCGTATGAAGTTTCCATGGAGGGTTGCAAGTATAAACAATATATGAAGAGGAGCTTAATCAACACAATTATCAAATTTGAGCTATCAACATAAGTCACCTCGACAAGATTGACTAGCTGAAACAATGACAAAAAATATCAACATAACATAGACTGGCCATTCCGAAGGAGAACCAAAAGAAGGCTCAAAAGGAGGATTTCATCGGCGTAACATTCACTATTGGAGGTATGAGAAAATGTTATGCCAATAGCCAATGAGGTTATCAGTATAACTTACACCAATGAAAGAAAATGCAAAGTAGAAGTTGGAAATGTCATTAGGTCATCGGAAAATGTCATTTCATGCTACCCTGATACCCGATGGGCTAGGTCACAAAGGTGATGTCATCAACATGACTTACTCCAATGAGGCAATACCAAAAGATGGAAAATACTAAGTCATCAGGATAACTTAAACCATTGGTGAAAAGTTCTTTAGGTTACATCAATACTTGATGAGAAGAACAAGCTGGGCATAGACAAGGAGAGTTGATCAGGATGAGTTACATTGATCGAAGACCAAGTCATCAGGATATCATCACCTCATCGGAAGGGGACAATTTTTTCTATGCCAATACCTGATGAAAAAACCAAGATAGGTGTGAACAAGGAGATCTCATCAAGGAAGTATATGTTGATAGACCAGAGTAATAAAAGGACACATAAGTGCAAAGGCGATGGCATCGAGTCATCAGAGAGAAATAAAGTAAGTTGTCTTGATGCCCGATAAGGTGACCCGATGTAGCAAACTAGATGTGGACTACAAAGGAGGACTCATCTAGATATCTAAAACCACCGGAATAGCATCTTTGGAGTTATGCCAATACCCAATGGGCAGAATGCCACAGAGGAATAGAAGGAGGGTACATTGGGATGACCTATGCCGATGAGATAGAAAGGTAAAGACAAAGCTTAGATAGAAGGTGGATCCATCGGGGAAGTTATAACCATCAAAATTATAATAAATGAACTACGTCGACACCTGATGGAGTGATCGATAAGATGTATGCTAATGTAAAGGATGGGTGGTGCCAAGTGATTGAATTATCAGGAGGAGCTATGATGACTAGCTATTTCAAAATATGATCTTAACGAATCCACCCACCATTATTAAATATAGGCAATGGATAAGCCTATGCTTATACAGGGTGAATTACAACATCATTTAAATTGATTAAATGCCCCCGAAGCATTGAATCTATATATAGAAGTTGGTATAAGGAATTGGCATAGAAAATTGAAGCAGACAGAGGGATTGGAGCGAAATTAAGCTACAAAATTTTGAATTTCAGTTAAGCTTGAGGTATTCAGACATGGAGGGCTCTAGTTCAAAAGGCAAAATAAAGGTCACTAAGGTTTCTAAGAGCACCTCAAAGAAGTCTAAAGGTGGAGAGGGTGCACAGAGGTGGAAATTAAATCAAGACATGATTAATCTAATGAGCTCACCAGGAGCCAAATCCCAGAGATCTAAGGCTAACCTGCCCATCTGTGACCAGTTAGAAGATGATTTCAAGGAGATTGGTGATGTCTCAACCAAGATTAGAGGTCATGAGTTGTTCTTGTACCATTATTCAAGAAGGAGTAAACCGACCCCACTCTCAAACCCATGGATAACTGGATTGGGTAAACTTGTGGTTCCTAATGTATTTATTAATGTCCAGTTGATAAAAACATTGGCTAGCGCTTACAATGCCACAAAAAGATGCATTCAATTTCCTAATGGAAAAGTATTCATCCGCCTTTCAGTGGCCACCATTTAGGAGGTTTTCGGTCTTGGTCTCAAATCTAACGTGTCTCTGTCTTTTGAAAAGCTAGAAGAAGAGTATACAAAGATGGACAATATATACAATGGGTGGAATTTGGCCATGCATCAGGCTGAGAAAAGGAAAGCTATCAGATGAAGACAGTGTTGAAATGTGGCGACTGATCAGCAAAGTACTATACACTCAGCACGTATCCTCACCGGGGTCTGGGGCCGGGCTGGGCCCCGGGCAAGGGTTCGGGGGCAGCAGCCCCCGAGAGAGCGGGGGTTCGGGGGCGGCAGCCCCCAAGAAATTTTTTTTTTTGCCATTTTTGTTGGTGAAAACCGACATTGTAATAAAACCCTAAAAAGGCCGACTTTGTTTGTTGCCCTAAAAATGCATGTTATAAGCGGCTGGGATGCTTAAGGCATTGTAAGGTTGATGTACTATTTTTTGCTGGATAATAAGAAAGATTGGACGGCTGTGTATGGTGGACGTAACCCATTCTGGGTGAACCACGTTAAATCTCTGTGTTATCTGTGTCATGTTTTATTTCTTTATCTTTTGTATTTAAATCTGCATATAATTGTTAGTTCATATTTGCTTCGGATTTGCTTAAAACCCTACCAATTGGTATCAGAGCGAGGTTTTCTGTAAATTGGCAGGACTTTCAGATTTGAGTGGGAGCAATGGAGGATTCCAAATTCAAGGTCGAAAAGTTTAATGGCCAGAATTATCAGTTATGGAAAATGCAGATGGAGGATTACCTGTATCAAAAGGATTTGTGGTGGCCATTGGAAGGAAAGGCAAAGAAACCGACCACAATATCAGATGAAGAGTGGGACATTTTAGATAGAAAGGCACTGGGATCCATTCGATTGTGCCTTGCGTCGTCTGTAGCATTCAATATAATAGAAGAAAAAATGACTGTAGATTTGATGGCAACATTGGCTAAGCTGTATGAGAAACCCTCGGCTTCAAATAAGGTATTTCTTATGAAGTGTTTGTTTAATTTGAAAATGAGTGAGGGAGGATCTGTAGCGGAGCACTTAAATGAATTTAATACAATTACTAGTCAATTGTCTTCGGTAAAAATTACCTTTGCAGAAGAGGTTAGGGCTCTCTTGATTTTATGTTCTTTGCCAGAAAGCTAGAATAGCTTGGTTATGGCTGTAAGTAACTCTGTCTCTGGTAAAAATACTTTGGTATTTGATGATATTGTTGGTGTTATCCTAAGCAAGGAAATGCGAAGGAAAAGCACAGGTGAGACTCCAACATCATCGGGTAGTGTTTTGAATGTGGAGAACAAAGGAAGATCAAAGGAAAGAGGAAAAGGCCCTGGGAATGAGAAGTCACGAGGGAAGTCAAAGAAAGGATGCTCTCAATCTAGAGGAAAGAAAGATTGCTGGTACTGTGGAAAGCCTGGTCATCTAAAGAAAGACTGTTGGTCTTAGACAAACAAAGAAGGAGACAAAAATGAAAATGATAGTAAGGAAGCTAATATTGCAAGTAATACTTTACAAGATGCTTTAATCTTATGTTTGGATAATGTTAATGATTCCTGGGTAATAGATTCTGGGGCTTCATTTCATGCTACACCCCATAGAAAATATTTTCTAGATTATGTTCAAGGTGATTTTGGCCAGGTATATTTGGGTGATGATGAGCCCTGTCAAATTGTTGGAAAAGGAAAGATAAAGATCAAGTTGCAGAATGGTAATGACTGGTTTCTGCAGGAGGTAAGACATGTTCCTAATTTAAGAAGAAATTTAATTTCTGCAGGGCAACTAGGTAGTGAAGGTTGCATAGTTACCTTCTCAGACAGTATGTGGAAGGTCACTAAAGGATCATTAGTAGTAGCTAAAGGTGCGAAGGTAGGCACATTATATCTATGTACTGGTAACACTTACTCTACCTTAGCTGCTATAGATAAAGTTACTGCAGGGACAACAACAATAAATGCTGCAAGAACATATTCGATAATGTGGCACCATAGGCTTGGGCACATGAGTGAGAAAGGGATGAAAATCCTTCACTCCAAAAATCTATTGCCAGGACTAAAGAAGATTGATTTAGAGTTCTGTGAAAACTGTGTTTATGGTAAACAGAAAAGAGTCAGATTTCTCAAGGTTGGGAAAGAGAAGAAGAGTGAGAAGTTAGAGCTTGTACATTCAGATGTATGGGGACCATCTCAGGTATCCTCTCTTGGTGGCTCATGTTATTATGTTATTTTTATTGATGACTCAACCAGGAAAACATGGGTATATTTCCTAAAACAAAAATCAGATGTTTTTGAAACTTTTAAGAAATGGAAAGTTTTGGTCGAGAATGAGACAGGAAAAAAGTTGAAGTGTCTCAGATCGGATAATGGAGGTGAGTATTGCAGCAAAGCATTTGAAGATTACTGTTCCTTAAATGGGATTCGAAAGCAGAAGACAGTTCCAGGAACTCCACAGGAAAATGGTGTGTCAGAGAGAATGAATAGGACCATCATGGAACGTGCGAGGAGCATGAGATTGCATGCTGGATTGCCTTTACATTTTTGGGCAGATGCTGTACATACTGCTGTCTATTTGATAAATAGAGGACCTTCAACCCCTTTGGATGGTGGTATTCTAGAGGAGGCATGGACTGGTAAAAAGGTAAATTATTCTTTTCTAAAAACTTTTGGTTGCGAAGCTTTTGTCCATGTTGATAAATAAAACAGAACCAAGCTTGATGCTAAATCTCAGAAATGTACCTTCATTGGATATGGGATAGATGAATATGGCTATCGGTTATGGGATTTTGAAAATGAGAAAATAATTAGAAGTAGAGATGTTATATTCAATGAGAAGGTTATCTATAAAGAGCAGATGTAGGAAAAGAAGCATGAACAAGACAAACAAGAATATGTAGTGTTGGATGAGATTCCTGAAAATGAAATGCCACAGGTACCTGATGCTCAGCAACAACAGATTGTCCCACAAACTCCTGCTAGTGTTAGATGTTCTACGAGGACAAGTAGACCCCCTAAAAGATTTTCTCCTTCTTTGTATTCTATTTTATTAACAGATTCTGGTGAACCAGAAGAATATGAAGAAGCAATGCAGGTGGATGCCAAACAACAGTGGCAACTAGGCATGAAAGAGGAGATGGACTCCTTGATGAAAAATAAGACTTGGGACTTAGTCCCTTTACCTACAGAAAAAAGAGCCTTGCCTAACAAATGGGTTTATCGGCTGAAGGAGGAGGAAGGAGGGCAGGAAAGATATAAGGCTAGACTTGTGGTAAAAGGTTTTGCACAGAAAAAGGGTATAGATTATGATGAAATATTTTCTCCAGTTGTAAAAATGACTTCAATTAGAACTGTACTTAGTCTTGTGGCTGCAGATGATTTACATCTTGAATAATTAGATGTCAAAATAGCTTTTCTCCATGGAGATTTGGAGGAGGAAATTTACATGTTGCAACCACAGGGATATGAGGTCAAAGGTAAGGAGAACTTGGTGTGCAGGTTGAAGAAAAGTCTGTATGGCCTAAAGCAAACACCCCGACAATGGTATTTAAAATTTGATAGTTTCATGGCTGAACACGGTTATCATAGATGTCATTCTGATCATTGTGTATATTTTAAGAGATTTGATAATGGCAGTTATATTATCCTGTTGCTTTATGTTGATGACATGCTTGTTGCTGGGTCTAACATGCAACATATAAATGATCTTAAACAGAAATTAGCCAGGTCATTTGCTATGAAGGATTTGGGTGCAGCTAAGCAAATTCTCAGTATGAGGATTACACGGGACAGGAAAAATAGAACCTTGAATTTGTCCCAAAGTGAGTATATAAAGAAGGTGTTGAAAAGATTTAACATGCAGGATGCAAAAACAATTAGTACACCTTTGGCTAGTCATTTCAAATTGACTAAGGAGATGTGCCCAAACGCACAGGAAGAGGTTAATAAAATGTCTAACATTCCATATTCATCAGCTGTTGGTAGTCTGATGTATGCAATGGTATGCACAAGGCCAGATATTGCACATGCAGTGGGAGTTGTGAGCAGGTTTATGAGTAATCCGAGTATGGAACATTGGAATGCTGTGAAATGGATTCTTCGGTATTTGAAAGGAACTACTACGAAGGCATTATGTTTCAAAGGATCTAATGCTGCTCTAAGTGGATTTGTTGACTCTGATCTGGCGGGTGATATTGATTCATGGAGGAGTACTACAGGGTATGTTTTTACTATAGGGGGAACTGCAGTCAGTTGGATTTCTAGGTTGCAAAAGGTTGTTGCACTTTCAACCACTGAAGCTGAGTATGTTGCTACTACAGAAGCCAGCAAAGAGATGATTTGGTTGCAATGTTTTCTGAAGGAATTGGGTCAGACACAAGAGGATAGCCCATCGTATACCGATAGCTAGAGTGCCATTCATCTTGCGAAGAACTCTGCTTTTCATTCAAGGACAAAGCACATTCAGCTCAGGTACCACTTCATCTGGACTATTTTGGAGGAGGGTCAGTTACGGCTTGAGAAGATTCAGACAAGTGAGAATCCTGCCGATATGTTCACAAAGGCAGTTCCACAGGAGAAGCTGATTTCTTCATCAGTTTCTGTTGGTCTTCTTGATTGATAATTGTGGAATTTATACCAGTCAAGTCCTAGTGTTTTATCCAGCAGATGTTGCATGTATAGTGGTGTCGTGTAGTATCAGTCTCCAAGTGGGAGATTGTTCAGTGTGGAGCTTGATCAGTCTCCAATTGGGAGATTGTTGAAATGCTGTGACTGATCAACAAAGTACTGTACACTCAGCATGTATCCTCGCCGGGGTCCAGGAAGGGCTGGGCCTTGGGCAGGGGTTCGGGGGCAGCAGCCCCCGAAATTTTTTTTTTTTTGCCATTTTTGTTGATGAAAACCGACATTGTAATAAAACCCTAAAAAGGCCGACTTTGTTTGTTGCCCTAAAAACGCATGTTATAAGTGGCTGGGATGCTTAAGGCATTGTAAGGTTGATGTACTATTTTTTGCTGGATAATAAGAAAGATTGGACGGCTGTGTATGGTGGACGTAACCCATTCTGGGTGAACCACGTTAAATCTCTGTGTTATCTGTGTCTTGTTTTATTTCTTTATCTTTTGTATTTAAATCTGCATATAATTGTTAGTTCATATTTGCTTCAGATCTGTTTGAAACCCTAACAGACAGATCCCCATTTGACATCAACATTTTCAAGCAATATTTGCAGTGCACATATATGACATGCGAACAAGTGGGGGGAGTTGAAGTTTCGGATGTAGCTCAGGTAGGGCCTTTGGTACTTGTTGTTGACACAGAGATGCATGAGCTGAGATAATTTGACTATGCTACTTATATTGTTGACAAGATGCATGATGGTTTCTTAAGTCTTCATAATAACCCTGACAAATCTTTTAAGTTTTACTCTTTGTTAATGCATATTGGCTTGTTTTATGAATGAATCAGGGGGTTGTGGGTTGACAAATTAAGGCTAAATGTTTGTAGAAAGGATGGACAGGAGAAACCTGTTTAATTATGGGTGTGAATGTGGGATTCTTGATTCATGAGATATCACTATATCTAATTTGAGGAATTTTTTGTGCAACCTTTATACAGAGTTTTTGGAGTCTCTTTTGATGGGTCATTTTCAGAAGAAATCAAGAGATTCCTTAGACCCCATGAACATGGGGATACCAAGGTGAATCACAATCGGGGTGACTGGTATTTATGCCATGATTTCACAAATGTTAGAGTTTTTGGATTCGAAGGATCTCCTTATGTGCTACTGAAGCCTACACCTGACATAATTACCTACCTAGAGATTGTAAGGCAAATGAGTGTCTCAAATGCAATGCATTTTGGGGGTGCCCACAAGAAATTTTTCTTGCCCAGGACTTTACATTTTGGTTATTTCACCATTGTATCTACAAGGGCATATGAAGTTATTGACAATAGGTTAATAGAAGATTATAACCTCTATGAGCACACAGGCCGAAAGAATTATGGCTTGGAGGGTTATATCCACCAGAGTAGAAAAGGGTAAAATCTGGGCAATTATTTTCATGAGCACATTGAAGCCTAAGATATCTTCAGGAACATGGAATTCGAGAAGGCTATGCAGATCATTCAAGATTTGAACCAGAAACTAGAAGAAAAATGACAAAGACTACAAAAGATACTAGAGGAATTCTGGACTGTCTATCAAAGAAACATGGATAACATAGTGTCGCACAAGAGGATCCTTGATAGGTTAAACATGCTACTGTAGGATCAGACACTGAGTGACAAGAGGATCAATAAGGTCAAAAAACTAATTGACACTCATCAAGGATTCACAGTAGAGTTGGATATTGAATATGAGGAATAAAAAGGGATTGTTAATTGTGGATTTCTAGGCGTGGTAGATGATACAGGGGTTATGAAGGATAAACACCAGTGGATTACCGAATGTAGATCTCTACTCAGTTTATCCCTTAGCATTGCCCGTGTGGATGCATTGGATATAAACGAAACAGGGGAATAGGTTGAAAGTTTTTTTACACCAAAGATAGCAATCAGAGACATTATCTTCAATGCCTGCACATATGAAAAATATCTTCGGCATATCTAGAAATGTGGTCAGCAGTTGGATGGAAAGAGTTAGTCTATGTTATTGTAATCTATTTTAGTTATAGCAGTTAAGAGGAATAGTTAGGATTCTGTTGGTTTTAGTTTGTATTAATGAAAGGGTGTGTCCTAATTTCATTCATCTTTCTTGAGTCATATATATAGAGAGAGTCATTTTGTATTTTGGAAAAAAAATGGCAAGAAAACTATTATTTTTCCAGATTATCTTTTGGATCTAGCAGTGTTATGTAAAACAGGTCTATAGAAATGAGAATCCATTTTGTGCAAGCAAGTGTATCATGAAGTACCTATGAGTCTATAGTTTTTGTACACCCATTGTTCCAAGAAATTAATATACAAGATTTGTTGTTTTCATCTTCAAATCATTTTCATGTTATATGATGTTGATGATTTTAAATCTTTTGCATAAATCTAGAATAGGGTTTGTTGGAGTGTTTTATTGCCTATTGTGATAAAGATAACAAAATTGTTTTTGTTGTTATCATAGCACACATTGAAGTCATTGCAGCGATAGTCTTGTTTCTTCACACTGTCTCCAAAGATTACTAATATATGTCCATTAAGTAACATGTAAATTGTCAGATAAGGAACTAGTCTTCTATTGGTTTCCTGTGAATAAATCAAGTGTACACAAAGTCCTCACCAAAGAAATACACTACTAGTTTTTACTTGTCTTGTTCTTTCATAATTACTCTAGGTTCGAACAACATTTTATTATGACTTTTATTCATATTCAATTATACTCAATTTTTTTAGATTAAAACAAGTTAAAAGCACATCATAAAACATAGTTGTAGTTAACAATTTGCCATTCCTGTAAACAACTAGATTCAATAATTTAAATTCACTATAAATAAATATCTTTGTGCTTTGGAGATTGACGTATACCCACCTAGGTCAAGTGGAGTCTAAAGTGTAGAGAAATTTGGTCTTTGACCATTCTTTTTCATTGGCCAAGGTTGATTGGATCAATTAGGGATTTGGCAAGTCCCTGTGATTTCCAATCTGTGGTTTTGGGAACCAACAAATGCAATGAATGAAGAATTGGATCAAATTGAGAAGAATCAGGCATGGTCACTTGTTCCTAGACTAGAGGATAAGAATGTAATTGGAATAAAATGGGTCTTTAGGAATAAATTGGATGAAGGAAAGATTGTGATAAACAAGGCGAGGTTAGTCTACAAAGGGTATGCTCAAGAGGAAGGTGAGGATTATGGTGAAACATTTGCACCTATTGCTAGATCAAAAGGTGTAAGGATGTTGTTGGCATTTGCTGCATATAAGGGATTCAAGGTTTACCAAATGGATGTCAAGTCAGCCTTTCTAAATGAAATATTAGAAGAAGTATACATTGAACAACCAGATGGATTTTCCTTGACTGCTGATAAAGACATGGTGTGTAAATTGCACAAAGCACTATATGGTCTAAAGCAGGCACTGAGATCATGGTATGAGAGATTACATGCACATTTGATCAAAATTGGATTTCAACGTACTAGTGAGGACAATAACATTTATCTTAAACCTGATGGAGACAAGATGCTGATAGCTAAAGTGTTTGTAGATGACATAATTTTTGGTGGCAATGATGATATGTGTATGGACTTTAGTGATATTATAAAAAAGGAATTTGAAATGTCTCTAATTGGTGAAATTAAGTTTGTTACTGGTTTATAGGTCCAACAACTGGATGGTGGTATCTTTATTTGTCAGACCAAGTATATCAAAGAGGTGTTGAAGACTTTTGGTATGGAAGACTGCAAACCGGTAGGAACACCAATGGTTACAAGATGCAAGTTGTCAAAGAAAGATGATTCCTCTGATATTAGTGAAAAAGACTACAAGTCTATGATTGGAAAGCTACACTATGTTGTTCATATCAGACCGAACATTGCTCATGCTATTAGATTAGTGGCTAGAATTCAAAAAGAGCCTAAAGAGAGTCAGATGGTGGCTATGAAGAGAGTTTTATGATATCTTAAAGGCATAGTAGAGTATGGTTTATGGTATCCCTATAAAGGAAATTTTACTTTGGATTTCTTTACTGATGCTGATGGGGCAGGTAATGTGGATGACTAGAAAAGAACAACTGGTGGAGCTTTTCTACTTGGAGGAAGATTAGTGGCATGGATGAGAAAGAAACAAACATGTGTTTCTCAATCTACAGCTAAAGAAAAGTATGTAGCTACATCCATGAATTGCACACAGGCAATTTGGATGAGATATGTGCTAGAAGGATTCAAAATAGATATGTCTGAACCGATGACTATCTACTGTGATAATACAAATACAATCAACATTTCTAAGAATCTTGTACTTCAATCCATAACCAAGCACATTGGATTGAAGTATCATTTCCTAAGGGAAAGAGTTAAAGAAAAATAGGTGAAGATGGAATATGTGAAGAGTAAAGATTAATTAGCTGATATCTTTACTAAACCCTTGCTGAAGGCTACCTTTGAGTTTCTTAGAGGTAAAATAGGGGTTAGACCCCTACACTAGAAGAACTAGAATGATGAAGATCCATCAATCCTATGGATTTCATCTTTATTTTTCACTAAGGATTGAAGGTACAGGATACTCCTTTGGGGGAGAAAGTCTTATGTAAAATTTTGATTTCATGCTCTGTTATAATTTTTTTGATTTGAGTAGTAGAGATAATGGAAGAGGTAGTAGAAGAATTGAAGACAAGTGATGCATTTACATATTTGGCATCATTTTCAAAGGGGGGGGGGGAAGAATAGAAATCAGATATGGATGATATGTGAGAAGTTGAAAATCAAATTGAGTGAAGAATTGGTTAAGGGCGAGATGACAAAAGGAGGAGAACTGACAAATGATGTGACATCGACAAACAAGTTGTAGATGATGATGATACTCTGATTGTATATTTAATTGGTGTCATCATCAATTCCAAAGGGGAAGATTATTGGCATTTGGCATAACTCATACAACTGAGGTGATGCAGTTGAAGTTGGATGACTACACCGGTAAAGGATAGAGTTCTATTTGTGATGAAGATATTGAGATTCTATGAATATATGATAAGATCAGTTATTTGTGTTGTCATTGATGGAAAAATGATGTGCCTGATGTTTTGGTTTTTCATCTAAGTGATATGGTTTACCAGAAAATAAGGTTTACCGGTAGAGAGCTAAAGTCTATGAAATAGGACTTTAACCAGTGAGGCAGATTTGTTTTGATTGTATCAAATGATCAGTGATGATTGGTGATTTATGTTTTAGATGGTAAACTTGTATAATAGAAAGGTGTATCTGACCGAAACTAAAACTTATGATGATTACTGGAAGACATGTTTCAAATTTCTAATGAATTTTTGCTAAGGTTTTAGTAGGGTTTAAGGACCGATGAAGAAATCATCAAACCAATAATGATTTCTGTTATGACGATGATCAACGCCGAGTCTACATGAAGGTGGTAACATGGCACAACCCGTGTGAAAGATTTAATTGTTGTTTTGGCATGATTCGAGGAGGAATTTCTTGAGAATTAAAAAAATGTTTAGTAGAGTGTTTTGAAGATTTGACTTTGGTATAGATCAGATTTTTATGATGGGCTACGATCAACCAACAGTTGATATTGCATTGTGTGTGAGCTTGAATTTCATCCTCAGAATGTTACCTGTAATAAGTTAGTTTCACAAAATACAATGGAAATGCATACAGGAAATCCAAAATCCACCAATGAAACTACATGAAATACATACTAAAATAAAACATTATTTTACCTTCATGGCTTATGTCTCATTGTGTCCTAACTCCACTGTTCCTGGTTGCAGATGGTGTGCTCTCAGACAATGCACTATTGGATTCCAAGATGGCATATGAAGAATGGACTAATAACTTGTAGTTAACTGAAACTATGATATGCAAATACTACATGGTTATGCTAAAGTGATTATGCTCAAATGTTATATGATATTTTCTATTACTATTTTCTATTTGCTTCAAAAACTCACGGATGCATATGATCAATTTGAAGACTAACTTGAAGATTCTTGAAGATTAACTCTATCAATTGAAGCTCTTGATTTTATAGACTTTGAGAGGATAAGATGATATGGCTCAAATCAACGCTCTTGATCAGATCTGCAAATTTGGATGGCTATGAGCAAAGGTGAAGGTTGAGAGAAAGGGGGAAGGAGAAGACAAGTGTCACTCATCTCACCTTGACTGGGTTGTTGACTGAGGGAATCTAGGGATGGTTGGAGGAAATTTAGGCATGAGAGGACAAGTGGACTCAAGTCTTTCATAAGATGTAGAGGGTGTTGGAGAGAATATTGGAAATGGTTATGAAATATGTGTACGTACACATTTTTCATTAAGTTTGGAAGTTGAAGATAAATGATGAATTAATATTTAAGAAATATTAATTTCCTTAGCCACATGTTTGATGAGTTGGCAAAGGGAAAATGAAGTGGAGATGGAAGAATGAGTTGGATAAGGGATTAAATAATTTAGAAATTATTTAATTTTTGAGACTATAGGATAGGAGAATAACTATTAAATATTGGATATTTAATTGTTTGGAGGAGATAATTAAATATTAGATATTTAATTAATTAGAAGAATAGGATAAATGAATTAATTAATAGAAAGACATGAAAATGAATTAAATAAATTAATCTTTTCAAATTAACTATTTAGTAGAATAATAATTATTAAATAAATATAAAATATTTATTTAATTGCTCATAGCCAATTTTTATGTGTATACATTTTGCCCCTCTTTGAAATGATGTGAAGACAACATTGTTTCAAAGATTAAATCAAGTCTCGATAGTGCGCCTGATAGAGATTGAAAATCCTGATTGTGTGCCCCCTCAAGAGATTGATAGTGAAATTGTCAAAAATTCTGGTTTGAACGATTAATCTCATGATGATAAAATTTACTCAATTAAATTCATTGGAAAAAAACAAATTAAATTGCCCCATTGAAATTAATTACACTTCAAAATAGTAAATATAAAATTAACCAAGGCTAATTTTAACTTCATTGTTATCCTTGTCAGCTTTTTGTTTGAAAATATTCTTGCTGAGGTGGCGAAATGGTGATTCTGATGGAGTGTCATCAATTTGAGCGAGTTCGACGTTACCAGCGACCTATCGAGTATGGGTATCTGGTATGTATCTTATCCTGAGCCTTGTTTTCAAGTTTTAATTCAAAGTTTCATGTTTTTCAGCGGTTTTTTGGATTTTTTTTATTTTTTTTATTTTTTCAGCATTATTTTAGCGCTTTTGTAGTTTGTTTTAGCGCATATGCAACCAGGTTTAGTGCAAATACTTAGATTAGCGCATATGCTCTGTATGTTAGCACTTATGATCAAGATGTTAGCGCATATGCATAGGGTAGTGCAAATGTGTTGTTTGTTAGCTCATATGCCCAGAAAGGTAGCACTTTTGCATGGATTAGCGTTTATGCCTATAGTTTTAGTGCTTTTGTTAAAAAAGATAGCACATATGTACTAAGTTAGCATATTTGCCTTTAGTTTTAGTGTATTTGTTGTATTTTAGCGCAAATGTTCAATAGGATAGCGCTTTTGCTTAAATTGATATTTTTGATAAGTGCAAAAGCTAAAAATCACTTTAATAAGTAGATTTAACATGTTTAATACACAGTGATGATGAAAATTGAGACTTGATTTAGAAATTACGTGATTGTGTGATTGCATGATTGATAGATAGCTTTGATTAGCTTGAATGATAGATAACTTTGATTAGCTTGATTGATAGATAGCTTTGATTAGCTTGATTGATCGATTGAGTAGCTCTAAGAAACCGATTTAGTTTATGATGTAAGAGCTTAGCAGAGTTTTTTTGAGTAAACTCAGTGTTTGATAAAAAACCATGATTGATAGTTTTTTAAAATGTTTTGACAGCGTAAGTTGCTTCAATTTGATTTGATAGATAGATTTGATGATTCAGTTTGATTTGATAGATAGATTTGATGATTCAGTTTGATTTGATAGATAGATTTGATGATTCAATTTGATTTGATAGATAGATTTGATGATTCAATTTGATTTGATTAATTTCTCTTGACAAAACAAGAGAAACTTGATGTTCTCCAGTGTCGGGAGAAATTACCTGTAGTGCGTCATTTAGTTCCAGAGTTGACCCAGGCTAAGATTAGACACATAGATGCCTGTGGTTTATGCCATTTGTTATATATGCTTGAGATTATGCATAACAAAGATTTGTTGACAACATTGGCCAAGAGATGGCACAACGAGCATAACACTTTCCACCTACCGATGACTGAGATTGGTGTGACTCTGGAGGATGTCTACAGGATTCTGCATATCCCAGTGACTAGCGAGCTAGTGCAGTATGATTATTAGGATTGGGTTGGGATAGAGGCTTGCAGAGTTGTGTTTGCTGATGAGAGTATTGGTAGAGGAGATACCTGATGGGTTGATATGGTGATGCATTACGAGGCTCTTCCTGTTATTCTTGCTAGTTTGATTGGAGGATTTATACGTCCTGATAGGAGATCACGAGGTTTTTTTGTTGGATGGGGTGAGATTCTCCTTAGTACGATTCAACATCATACTTGATATGCTTGGGGTGTTTGCATGCTGGCACACTTATATCATGATCTTCATCAGGTAGTGTATGATGAGAGTGCAAGTTTATCTACTAGATGTACTTTATTGTAGATCTGGTGCTAGAAGCACATTGTTGTTACTCAGCCTATCCATCACAGAGTTCGTGGAGAGAGGCAGCCATATGTATATCTCTATGCAGGTATCCTTACTCAGCATAAGCTGGGTACGATGAAGTATTGGTGTTGGGTGCTTGATTCATTGGACAACATCACTTGGAGACCATATCTTGATTGTGAGCCATGGATGGATGATGCAAAGACTTTACCATGTATTATGCAAAGTAGATATCTCATTGGTCGGACACCGTTTATTGTTGAGAGACAGTTGATTGGTCAGATTTTAAGACAATTTGGTATCATCCAGCCTATGCCTACTAGTGTGATGATATATGCTCGACAGTATAGAGATAGACAAGATTGGAGACCGTCATTTTCATTTGAGATTTCTCATCCAGAGTTTGTTGCTACTCCGAGAGTGGCTTATGATATGAGATTACATATTATTGATGCTGGGGTTACTACAGAGTATGCTCAGTATATACTAGCTCATCCATTTCCTCGTATTACTGATCTAGCAGATTCTCCTCCCAGCTTAGGAGATGATGAGGATGACTCAGATGATCCAGTTTCTAGGAGACGCAGATGGAGACGAGAGCTTAGAGCTTCTCATGAGGCTGGGGGAGGTGGAGATGATGGTGGGGATGGAGGTGGTAGTGGTAGGAGACTTGGATAGAGGGGAGGTCGATTGAGAGTCCATGGAGGACCATTTGGACCGGCTGGCAGGATTGAGAGACCACCTCCTATGGGTGGGAGTGATGTTGGATGGATTGGGAGAGAGCATGGCAGGACTAGCATGAGATCACCAAGAGGGTTTCCATTGATAGGAGGTAGGATGACTAGACTGGATGGGGTTTGCGAGAGAGGCATTGATTTCGGATAGATTCAGTCAGATCCTTGAGTTATTGTAGCACATGGTGGAGATGATGAGGATCTTGAGGATCATGTTCCCCTGATTAGATGATGGGTACAGAGAGTTACTCGAACCAAGATTCCAGCAATTGGACAGGTTGGTGATGAGGGGATTGGGATTCATGCACCACAATAGGATGTACTAGAGTAAGTTGCACCAGTGCATGATATGCCAAATGTGGTTATACCAGAGCATGATATGCTAGATGTGGCTATACCAAAGCATGATGTGCTATGGCAGGATACTATTGATAGTCTGAGAGCAGAGATTGATCAGCTTTGACCATAGGTACAAATTCTTATTACTAAGTGGGATATAGCTATTAGGAGACAGTAGGATACTCAAGGTCTTCTTGATCATATTCAGCAGGTTGGATCAGGTACTCTCTTGGTGGATACTCTTAGAGCACTAGTTCAGGCTGGGAAGGAGACTTCCCACTGGTGACGATGATATGAGGAGGTAGTTGCAGAGAGCTAGAGAGTAGGTAGTTATCATACCACCACGTTGATGGATACTAGCAGTGGTGGGGTCATGGGACCTCCTCAGAGGAGTGGGGAGCATGGGAGACAAACATCTGGAGGATCTTCTTGCCCATAACCATAGAGATAGACAAAGTCAGGTGGTAGTGGTACAGGACAAGCTTGACTTGATTTGTATTTGATGAGGCATTTGTATTGTTTATCTGATATCATTGTATACTTGGACTTTTATTGTTTTATGATGATCTATATGCAAACATGGACTCTATATGATGATGCTTTATGATTTGATGATCTATATGTTTGTTATTCTATGTGATGGTCATATGGATGCAATGATTATATGTTTTTGTTTTGTTTTTTGATTTTTATGATCTTTGATGCAAAGGAAAATGATTACTATCTTAACTGATGCAAATGTAATGATCTATATGGAATACAAGGAATTATTGATTTGCTTTTGATTTATGATTATGTAAATGCAAATGATCTATATGAAATATTTTTGAGTTTTTATGTAATGTTTATGATGATTATAAATCGAAGTGCAAAGATGCAACTAAATGATCGTTATAAAATGATAATGCAAATAATAGTGATGATACACTACATGATAAATGAAATGCATGCTATTAAATGCAAACTAATGCAATGATAAAATGCATCTAAATGAAATGAATGATGATTAAAATGATTCTAAGAAATGAATGCACCTATAATGACTAAATGCAAATTATTTTTTCTTGTCCAAGTATACTCAATCTTTATTTATGATCATTGATCTATTTAATGAAATGATATGCTTATAATGCAACTGACAAATGAATGCTTATAATACAGATGAATAATGAGCTAATGAAATGATCTAACTAAAAATGATACTACCAGTCTTCATATGCTATCTTGTAACAGTGCTTGATTTCATCATTGAGCTTTAAAATATTGTAAGAAAATACAAGCAACTTGACATAATGATTCAAGATGACCTGAGTATTCTTTACATGGATTTTGATATAGCAAGTTAATACAAGCAACTTGATATAATGGATCAAGTTGACCTAAGTATTGCTTGTAGAACAGACAAGGAGTATCTCCTTTCATGCATGACTTTGGAACGTCCTCCTTGATCTTTTGTTGATCATATCCCAAGACAAGTTCATACCGTAGTAAGAGATAAACCACAAGCATCAATCAAATAAAATAATCATGCCCCATCATAGCTTCTCTAGTCATGGACATCCTTGAGTTGCATAGAGTACATGATTAGCAATAAAATCAAGTTATAAACACTGAACCTTGTATGTCATTCACATGTTCTAATGGTCATTAATTGATATAATCATCTTAATGAATGATCTTTGATAATCCTTTATAGCTTGCTGGTTGATTCTTCATTTTCTAAGTTTGAGGATTCAGTTGTTATGAAATGCCTTGATTTTAATTGCTTTGTTGCTTTTTCAAAACCCTAGATGTTTTTGGATTTTCTAAATTTTTCGAATGTTTTTGGATTTTAAAGATTCAAAAGATCACCTTAGCAAAAGGAATTAGGATTTTGCCCCCAGTGGAAACAAAAATTTATTATGGATGTATGAATTTATCAAGATCCAAACCACGATAGGATACAAATGCAGATTGATCAATGCTAATAAAATCTAAGATAGTGACTACGACAAGTATGTCAAAGATTGGTTAATTGTTGGTAAGTTGCATATTTCTTGCTAAATGGTTCAAAGCAATAGATGTGAAAGATGTTTTGGATAAGATAATGATAGATAGCAATGATAGAGGTGATAGGATGGAGTGGATAGGTGCGCAAAGTGATCTCATAGATGGAGGAACTCACTTTTTTAGATAGCATCTGTTTACCAGGTTTTCACAATCTAAATTTATTGCATTTTTTTTTTGGATTTTATATGCTTTTTATTGATTTTTTCAGGACTTTATATCTCAAGCATAGAATTTGTTGGGATGGATAGAATTGATAGGTTCATCAAAACAATCACCTTCAGGAGTAGATAACTTGTATGCTCCTGATCCATATGTTGCTACTATGACAAAAGGTCCTAGCCAATTTGGTTCAAATTTTCCCTTCTTTTCTCGGTCTTGCTGATTTCTTGGATTCTCCCTTAGAACTATATCTCCAATATAGAAAATACGCGGCTTGACTCTATGGTTATAGCTTCTTACCATTCTTTGTTGGTATACTTTCAAATGTTCTATTGCATTTTGGTGAGGTTCCTGAATCAGTTCTAGTTCTTGGAGTCGAGAGACTCGTTGTTCTTCTTCTGGTATAAGACCGTGTAAGGATACATGTAGAGAAGGTATCTCTACTTCTATAGGTAATATAGCTTTTGATCCATAGACCAAATAATATGGAGTTTCCCCTATTGGAGTGTGGATGCTAGTTCAGTATGCCCAAAGAGCAGGATTTAGCTGAATGTGCTAGTCTTTTCCAGCTTCATTTACTATTTTCTTCAAGATTTTCAAGATAGTTTTGTTTGATGCCTCAGCTTGACCATTTCCCTATGGATAATATGGAGTAGAGAACCTATGTTGGATATGAAACTATTCACATAGTTCTTTCACATCTTGATTTTTGAATGGTCTTCCATTATCAGTGATAATGGTCATAGGAACGCCATAGCGACAAATTATATAATTCAAGCTGAATGATGGTACTTGTTTTCCTATCACTATTGTTAAAGGCACTGCTTCAATCCACTTAGTAAAATATGCAGTAGCTATCAAAATGAACTTATGTCCATTAGAAGATGAGTGATTGATCTTTCCTACCAAATCAAGGCCCCACTGTGAAAATGGCCATGATCCCGTCATAGGATATAACTCTTGTGTTGGTGCATGGATTAGATTTCCATGGATCTGACACTGTTTACATTTTCTAGCATAGGTGAATGAATCTCTTTTCATAGTAGGCCGAAACTAACCCATACGGATAAGTTTCTTAGCCAATGTTAAACCACTTGAGTGTGTACCGCAAATACCCACATGAATGTCATTAAGAACTCTCTCAGATTCATTTTTTTCAAGACATCTCAACAATGTACCATCTAGACCATGCCTATATAGGATATCAACAATAATGGTATAGCGAGAGGACTGACGGATAAAGTTTATTCATTGATTACAAGATAATTCCAAAGGAAGGATATGATCTTTCAAATATTGGTAGGTTTGACCATATAAGGATTCACTGGTTCCTGATTTATGGCAAATTTGATAGGTATGTTGAGATTGGATGGTAGGGGTTAAGATATCTTCCACGAGAAATTTGTAACGCTGTTGATTCTCTTTATTTTGTAAGAGAGATGCTATTGTAGCCATCGCATCTACTACTTTATTCTCATTTCTCGGAATCTAGGTGAATGTGATTTCTTTAAAGTGTCCTTTAAATTCCTCTATCAACTGTTTGTATGGCATAAGCTTATCATCCTTTGTTTGATATTCATCATTTATTTGATTTATGACAAGTTGTGAATCACCATAGACATGTAGTTCTTTGACATTTCATTCAATGGCCATTTTAAGCCCTATAGCTAATGCTTCATACTTTGCAATATTATTGGTGCATGGAAATCACAGTCTATACGATTTCAGAATTGTGTGTCCTTGAGGTGTGATGAAAAAGATTCCTACGCCTGAACCATATTGAGTATAGGAACCATCAAAGTACAATTCCCAAAAGTTTGTACTTACTATCAAGATATCTGCATTAGGAAATTCGATGTGCAAAGGCATGTTATTGTGTAGACGTGCATTAGCCAATTGATCGGTGATGACTTGTCCCTTGATAGCTTTCCGGTCAACATATTCTATGTCAAATTCACTCAGTATCATAACCCATTTGGCTAGTCTCCCTATCAATGCTGACTTGCTCAACAGATATTTGAGAGGATCTATCTTTTCTATTAGTTTTACAAAATGAATCAACATATAATGTCATAGCTTCTGGGTTGCAAATACAACTACTAGACATATCTTTTCAATTGAGGAATAATTTAACTCATAGCCAACAAGCGTTATGCTGATATAATAAATTGCTCTTTCTTTTCCTTCATCATCATGTTGAGCTAGGAGAGTGCCTAATGACACACTTGTTGCTGAGACATAGAGTAACAATGGTTTGCCCTTGGTTAGTGATATCAGTACTGGAGGATTAATAAGATATTCTTTTATTTGCAAGAAAGATTCTTCACATTTTGTATCCCATTTGAATGGAATATTTTTATGTAGAAGATGGGTAAATGGAAGACATCTATCAGCCAATTGAGAAACAAATCTCCTGATTGATTGCAACCTTCCTTGTAAAGATCGCAATTGACTTATGTTCTTGGGTGACTCCATCTCCATGATAGCTTTAACTTTTCTAGGATCTACTTCGATGCCACGAGCTGATATAATGTATCCAAGGAGCTTTCCAGAGGTTACTCCAAATGCACATTTCTTTGGATTTAATCTCAACTGATATCTTTCCAGCCTGTCAAAAATCTTGCTTAAAATGTTCAAGTGTTCTTTTCTTGTGTGAGATTTTGCAAGTATGTCATTGACATAATCCTCCATGAATGTATGCATCATGTCATGAAAAATTATCGTCATAGCCCTTTGATAAGTTGCTCCTACATTCTTAAGCCCAAATGGCATAACATTCCAGCAGTATGTTCCCCATGCACAGCTGAAAGTTGTCTTCTCTCGATCTTCAGGTGCGATTCTTATTTGATTATATCCTGAGAATCCATCCATTAATGAAAACATCTCATGGCCTGCTGATAAGTCCACTATGATATCAATGTTTGGTAACGGGAAATCATCTTTTGGACATGCTTTATTCAGATCTCTGAAATCTATATAGACTCTTATACTTTTGTCTGGCTTTGATACTGGTACGATACTTGAGACCCATTCTGGATAAGCAACTAGTCTTATGAAACCCACTTCTAATAGTTTCTTGAGCTTGATTTTGACAAGGAAAGAAATATGCGGATGCATCTTTCTTAGTTTTTGCTTAACAGGTTTTGCTTTTAAATCCACATTAAGATGATGCATGATAAGATCTGGGTTAAGTCCTGGCATATTTGCATAAGACCAAGCAAAATTTATTTGTCTTTGCTTAAAGAATTCCATGTACTCTTTCCTCACTCTTTCTGATAATGAGGCAGCGAAATGAAGTATTTTAGGATCTTTTGATGTATCAATGTTTACTACTTCTATTGGTTCTATCAGGATAGTAGATCTCTCTTGAAAATATGCAGAAAAAATGTCAAACTTTCCATCTTCTGGTGCCTCTAGGAGGTTTTCACCATCAGATACACCCTTTGTTTTCTCTTTTGATTGATCTAATGTTGCCATGAAATGGTTTTCAACAATAGGTTTCTTTCCTTGTTTTATTTCGCTTTTGTGACTGGAAAGTTTGGCATTCTCCTAGCTATGAGAAACATCACTTGATTCTACAATGGAAGATATCTTAGGATGGATAGGTTCAACAATGTTAAGGTACATGGCTAAGTCATGATCATTGGAAAAGACATTTAGTTCAGGGTTGTCTAAATTATCCCAATCAATTAGTTCAGGATGTAGAAGGGGTAAATCATAATCATTGTCATCATTAGGTGTTTCAATGTTCATGACATAATGATCATAGCTTGGCGTATAATAGGTATTGCCATAGATTAAATGTTTTTGAGAATTGTCTTTCTCAAGTGTTTCCGAATTAGTCTTAACAAGATTAATATTAGCATTTTGTAGTTCACACTCAAGTGGTCTTTCAATTGATGTTTGTCCCTTAAATGAATTGATTATATCCATGCACACATCTTTGATACTGCAAATTCCTTCTTGATTGACCTCATTTGCATTTTGGAGTTGACATATTTGTGCACATGATGAAGTAGATTCTTTTAATAGATTTTGTCTCCTTTCAAACTCAACTTCTTTTGGACTAATAGTTAGTCCAACTTGACTATCCCTTAGCTCTTCCATGGTTCTTCCATATCTGATCTGTGTTTGCGCTTCCTATGGCATTGCTTCTTTATCTTTGTCATTTCCTTTCCTTTTTGCATACACCTCTTTTCTCTAGATTCTGAGCTTTTCTTGCCTTCTTTCTAACTTCATCTTTTGTTTTGCTATAGACAAGTCTTCTTTCATGATAGCTACTCTATCTTCATTATGTTCTTTACTTGATGTAGTGGATAAGACATATGAACTCCATTCGTATTCATTGGAGTCTGTTTCTGAATCCTGATCCAAGATTACTCCACTATACCATACTGGAATGTCGTATGGTGCAAAGAGTTCTCTGATTTCTATCATCTCTATTTTTACTTCTTTTGGAATATCTTGTGAAGATTTTGCCTTTGTTTGTATTTTCAGAACTTGTTGACAAGATTTTTCTTCACCTTGGATGATGATCTCCTCCTCTTTCTTTTCATGTTCTTCTTGCTTCTTTTGTTTATTGGTTACTATTTCAGCCGCTTGATGTAGCTTTTCTTGCCAATTTTCTTCTTGAGAAACTGATTTCTTTCTCCATTTTTGTTGTTGATGATTATGTTTCTTTTTATTAGACTTCAAATATCCTAGCCCGAATTTATCTTCCATGGATTGTGAGTGTGGACAAATGGGTTATGAAATACCTTGATGTTGCTTACCAGTTGTTCATTTTCCTTCATATCCCATCTGTTGCATGATTTCATAACCTTTGCCATATTGTTTTATGGGAATATTGACTTCTATTGCTATTTCTATAGTTTTATCTTCATCTTTGTATAACCAACCAAGAATGTCTTTGTCTTCAGTTTCTTCTTCAAGAGTTCCAACACTAACAAAGGTTCCTTTAAACATATGTTTTGATTTTCTTGATGCCTTTGATTAAATATCTATAGGTTTCCCATATGACTTAGGGGAAAGTGGAAAATTTTGCTAAGAATAATTTCCCATTCCTTCATCATTTAACTTGAGCTTTTCTTCAAAAGTTTCCCATAAATTTGCTTGAATGTGTTTGGTAGGATATATTGATTCTCTATTATGTGGAACTCTTATATCTTGTGTTGGCTTCAAATTGTTGCAATATTGGCTGGAATATGCAATTATAGTGATTTCTTTTCCTTCATGAGGAAATTTTACACATTGATGATATGTAGAAGGAACTGCTTGCATCTTGTGAATCCATGATCTTCCCAGAAGGATATTGTAGGAGAGGTTCAAATCTAAAACTTGACACAATGTATCCTTTTCCACAGGTCCTATCTTTATTGGTAACACAACAGTCCCTTTAGAAGAACATTTTGCTTCATCATAAGCCTTGATGGTTATTTTCTTTTTCAGGTCTATTGCATTCTCTGAATATCCCAAAGCTTTTATCAAACTTAATGCACAAATGTTTAATCCAACTCCTCCATCTATGAGCACATGTTTGACACGATTTTTATTTATGGAGACTTCAACATGTATGGGAACATTGTGAGGATGTTGCAAGGATGCGTCATCATTTTCAGAAAATGATAAGCAATGAGGAGCTATGATGTATCCTACCATATTTTGGAACTGATCTATATCCAAATCTTTTAAAACTGTTGTTTCCACTAAAGCTTTCTCCAAAATGTCCTTATGCATAGGTGAAATCTTGAGAAGTTCCAGAATTGATATTTGAGCGGGTATTCATTGTAATTGCTCTACTAAATTGTATTGTTGTGGATTGGGTGTTGGATCTTTTGCTACACCTGGAAAGGTAACCTTTGCTTTGCTTCTTGTGATAACATTGATTGGTTCTGAAGATGAATTTCCATTAACAATAATCACATTCACTACATCATCGTATGTATAAGTGTAATTCACCTTGGTTTTTCCTTTGTCATAATTTGGGAGTGGAGTTTTGAAATCCAAGTGTGATTCATTCGTTTTATGGCTATCCACTGTAATGGTTCCATGATCGATTAGATCTTGGATAAGTTGTTTCAATCTCTAACAATCATTTGTTAGGTGTCCTTTATTCTGATGATGGTTGCAAAAATGATTGTCATTCCACCAATTAGGCTTGACTGGTGGTTCATAATTTCTTGTTTCTGGCAAAACAATCAATTTATTAGCAAGTAAAGTTTTTAGAGTTGATTCTAAAGATTCTCCAATGTTTGTGAATTTTCTTCGAGGATTGGAGAAAAAGGACTTAGCTTTGTTGTTTTCTGGATTGTTATTGTTTGGGTTTTGTCTTGATAGATTAAAAATTGGTTGTTGTTGTTTTGTATTACTATTATCATCATTCCCTTCATTGTTGGCATTCCTATTCTTTGACCAAAACTTGGGTTTGTCATTGTTGTTGTTGTTGTTGTTGTATGAATTATTGTAAAGTTTTAGTTCTCCTTTCTTTACTATTGCGTTCTCTATTTTTAGTCCATTCTCAATCATTTTGGCAAAAGAGGGAGGACATTGCATCCTTAGTCGATAACTCATTTCACTGATAAGATTATCAATGAATATGTCCATTTTTTCTTGATCAGGTACATCTCGGGGATACCTATTAAACATGCATTTCCATCATTGTAAGAAAATCATAAAGGACTCACCATTCTTTTGTTTAACATTGCAAAGATCTAGCATCATTATTTCATTCCTTATATTGTAGGAATATTGTGAAATAAACCTATTCACAAGTTCTTCAAAGGATTTGATTCCGGATGGTAATCTTGAAAACCACTCCATTGATTGTCCATTTAAACTCCTAGGAAAAAGATGCATAAGGTAAGTTTCATCATGAGCAAATTCCATGCTCATAGTACAAAACTCCCTAATGTGATCTTGAGGATCAGATCTTCCATCGTATTTGTCATATTTAGGAATCTCGCAATGTTGCGGAAATGGTATCATATTTGAATTTTTATCAAAAGGATATGGGCATATATCTTCTAATGAATATTTCTTGGAGCTTGTACCATTTTGCATGTCTTGTATTTATTGTTGAATAGTTTGTATTTGTTGAGTAAGGTTTGATAAGGGATTATCTACATAGTTTCTTCTTGTTTCTTCGTGAGTCTTTTTGTCACTATGCTCTTTTCTTTTATCATCCCTTTCTTTCCTTGTTTCTTCGTTACTTTCTTTGTTCACATCTTCATTATTTTGCTCATCTGTGTTTTGGGTGTTACTTGTCTCTGCATCTTGTTTCAAGCTTTCCATGTTAAAGTCTTGTGGTAGTTTAGCTCTAGATTTTGCCAACATCAAGAGATATTTTTCTTTTTGTTTTGCCAACAATTTTTCCCTATCAAATTTGAAATATTGCTCAAGGTCTCTAATGGTGCTATTGACTACTTCTTCGTCAATAGCAGTAAGTCCAAAAGTGTGGAATACAAGAGTATCTTCTTCCTCCATTTGTTGTTGTTTTCTAAGTTGGTCGTGTTGGGCTCTAGTCCAAACTAGCATGTGATTATTTCAATGTTGTTGAAATTTCCAAAGGACAAAGTCAATAGGTGATTATTGGTTTAGGAAGATATGATTTGTTGATCTTACCACTATTGTTTGTTCGTTGGGATAAAGCATCTCTTTGTTGAAAGGCACATCTTTGTAGAGTTTCACCATCAAATTATGTACCGCAACCACGTAAGTAGTGACGAAAATAGTGTAAGAATGTCCTATGTTTCAATAAGATCTTGGGATTGATATACAAGAATCTTATCCTTTTCTGAGTAGCTTTATAACTGGGTTTTCTTTTCTTAAGGTGATACTTAAAAGTCATATAAGAATTTGACAATTCACAAGTTTGTTTGATTCCAAAGTTGGTGCAATTTTGGTTTTGATATGACCTAGGTTCAAAATAGGAAAGATATATCCAAGATTAGGAACCTAGTATAAATTTGATCAAGCTTCGTGATAGAGGATTTGATTATCTTGATGAGAAACTTGACAAAGGCGTTGATTTTTTGCACTTGAGATAGTTGAATCAATAGCTTGTTGTATGTTGATGTTTATAGAACCTTTTGAGTATAACTTGTTGGATTAGTAACCTAGTTGTTTTAGCTAGTTTGAAGAGTATGTGATGATTTAGAGACAAACCTACTTCAAGAATTATTTTGATATTAATGTTTTGACACTTTGATTTTGGTCTGGTGTTTCAAGTGTTGAAAAGCTTTTGTATTACCCTTTTTGATCAAACTTTTTCAGAAATTTGTTGGATTTTTGCTCCCTTGTAGATGATAATTTTCTTCAATTTTTGACCATTTGAAACATGTTACAGACATAGAAGACACAATGTTTAATAAACAAAATGCACAAGCAAGTACAATCCCTATGGCAGGCTGAGACAATAGTTGTTGAATCTCACATGGAGTTTCCCCTGAGGCTACGCTATTCAAAGTGGATATTTAGATGCTTGACCCCACTGGCTCCACCCTTAGCACTCACTTCTTCGGGGCAGCCAAGTACCAGTTTCCATGAAATCTCCCCATGGCAAACTTTATATCTCTACTAGGAACCGTATGTATGTGAGCCGCTTTAGAGGTCCGACCTCTTGCGCCAACAACTAGAAGGATTTTGGCAACTAGTACAAGTGGTTTTTAGTAAAGGCTTCCAGTCATGTGGCCATACATGTGGCACTTTCAGCTCTATAAATACAAAAGGTTCCCAGCCTATAGAGGTTACTCTCCATAGGGTTTATGGGGAAGCATAGTGTCGGTATGAACTTATCAGCACATGTTGTTTGGGACTTTCATCACAAACACAATTTATTTATAGTGGATTGGAAGGACTTGGTATTAGCCCATTTCTACTTTAGGTTGTTCCCCTCTCACTGGCCCCCTCAAGGCAGCTCGGGAAGGTAGGCCCTCTAAAAGGATTTAATTGCTTGAAAGTAAAGAAAGCGTAAAAGAGTTGGTTTGGCTTTTTGGTCACCCAATTAAGGGGAGAGCATATACCTACCACTTTTGAGACATGGAATACAAGTCTTCTTTTTATCCTTTTCAAAGAAATTATTGGCTAAGTCCTATTTGGAGATGTTGCTCCAACAAGCATGGTGTTCATTTTAGCCCTTTTAAAAGTCTATGTGCAACTATTTTAGAGAGAACACCAAAAAAGTTGCATGTTGTCAATTCATCCTCTTAGTTAAACTAGATGAACAAGATATGATATATTATTCCCAAATGAAGACTTTTAATTAGCTAGATGATAAAATGCATAAAATTTGCCTTAAATGCCATCCTCCACATGCATGTTAGTAATCTGAAAAATCTGATTTCTTGGATATTCAGACCTGCAAGAAAATTTTGTTAGTTTTATATACAGAAGTGCTTACCTAACATATATGCTATCTTTCTATTCAAAAGTGCTAAACTATAGATCAAAAGCGCTAACTTAGACTACAAAAGTGTTGCTCTATGGATACAAAAGTGTGATTTCTTTGACATATGCACTAACCTATGATGTAAATGCGTGAACCTGTAATACGAATCCGTAGAATTTAAGACAAAAGCGCTAACCTATATGACATATGCGCTAACCTATGATACAAATGTGCAGTTTTTCAGACAAAAGCGCTAACCTACATGACATATGTGCTAACCTATGATGCAAATGAGCTAACTTGTAGAAAAAAAGCATTGTCAGAATTCACACATGCATGAATTTGCATTACAAATGTATTAATTTAACTTTTTACGAGATTTTTAAAGGTATATGTGAGGTCTAGCCCCACGGTGGGTGCCAAAATGTGTGAGCTTGAATTTCATCCTCAGAATGTTACCTGTATTAAGTTAGTTTCACAAAATACAATGGAAATGCATACAGGAAATCCAAAATCCATCAATGAAACTACATGAAATACATACTAAAATAAAACATTATTTTACCTTCAAGGCTTATGTCTCATTGTGTCCTAACTCCACTGTTCCTGGTTGCAGATGGTGTGCTCTCAGATAATGCATTATTGGCTTCCAAGATGGCATATGAAGAATGGACTGATAACTTGTAGTTAACTGACACTATGATATGCAAATACTACATGGTTATGCTAAAATGCTATATGATATTTGCTATTACTATTTGCTATTTGCTTCAAAAACTCACGGATGTATATGATCAATTTCAAGACTAACTTGAATATTCTTGAAGATTAACTCTCTCAACTGAAGCTCTTGATTTTATAGACTTTGAAAGGATAAGATGATGTGGCTCAAATCAATAGTCCTAATCAGATCTGCAAATTTGGATGGCTATGAGAAAAGATGAAGGTTGAGAGAAAGGGGGAAGGAGAAGACAAGTGTCACTCATCTCACCTTGACTAGGTTGTTGACTGAGGGAATCTAGGGATGGTTGGAGGAAATTTAGGTATGAGAGGACAAGTGGACTCAAGTCTTTCCTAAGATGTAGGGGGTGTTGGAGAGAATATAGGAAATGGTTATGAAATATGTTTATGAAAGATAAACGATGAATCAATATTTAAGAAATATTAATTTCATTAGCCACATGTTTGATGAGTTGGCAAAGGGAAAATGAAGTGGAGATGGAAGAATGAGTTGGATAAGGGATTAAATAATTTAAAATTATTTAATATTTGAGACTATAGGATAGGAGAATAACTATTAAATATTGGATATTTAATCATTTGGAGGGGATAATTAAATATTAGATATTTAATTAATTAGAAGAATATGATAAATGAATTAATTAATAAAATATTAATTAATAGAAAGACACGAAAATGAATGAAATAAATTAATCTTTTCAAATTAACTATTTAGTAGAAGAAGAATTATTAAATAAATATAAAATATTTATTTAATTGCTCATAGCCAATTTTTATGTGTATACACATTGTAATTTGTTGTAATGATTTGTATAATGATCTGTGATGATCTCTTATGATTTGAATTGTAATTCATGATGTAATTAGGGTTTTGTGGCCGACCTAGTTGAGATGGCTATTTACGATGACACAGTTGATGTTTATTGTGTCAGTGGTCTTAGAGAATGTCTTGAGTCATCCAAGTGAAGTGTGAGATCTTCCTAAGAGTTGCAGAGTGTTGTGTATAACTGGATTTGATCTAGCAAGTAGAGAAGTGCAAGTAAACATATCATTTTCTTACTATTGTTCCCTAATAATTGCAAAAAGTTAAATCCCTTAACTGGGTAGGTCCTAATAGGCCTTAAACAATTAAGTCCCCTACTCCCACCATTGTTTTTCCCTATTTGGGTTTCCATGTCAAAAAAATTTGGTGTTCATGTGTGGAATTTTTTTCATGTGACGTTCTTGTTTAAGTTTCATTTCATGTGTTATTTCTGAGACACCAGTTATGATGTTTTATCAAAAGTTTATCAGAGGTTACCGATATTGATAAGAAGTTGTTTGAGAAATTTTTTATTTGATTGATAAGGTTAATGAGTTGGTAAATGATCAAGTTTATATGATTGCTTTAGTGGTGAAAGTATTGATAGTTGTGATAAATGATTTGATTAATGTGTTAAGAAAATATGATTAAAGAAGTTGAGATATCTGTTAAAAGGTTTCAAATATGAGATTAGTTTCATTTTGGGTTTAAAGTTTCAATTGGTCTTAATATTAATTAACCCCCTCTTAGTATTAACCAGATCCTCATAGGATTAACAAAGGAATAACAAGAGGAGGATTAGGTTTCCTATTGTTTCATGTATTATATGTGTGGGCAACTGAATTGTAACTCTCTCAGGTGATATTTTTAGCCTGCTCATAAGGACTCTTGGTAGGATGTCCTCCTTGCACAATAATAACTGGTTTGTTAGGAGTGCAAAAGGGATCATTACTATAACCACCTTGAACCATAAAGAGAGGCTTGTTAAGAGGATGAGAATTTAGAGAAGTACTAGCACCTTGAACCATGAAGAGGGGTTTATTAGGTGTTTCATAACCATTCACATGTATCATATTGATTGAAGAGGGTTTCAGAATATGTGTGAAAGGTCTAGTATAGCTAAAATTATCAAGTGGTTTATAAAGAGGATTATCAACCTTAAACATTTCTTCTTGAATAAGATTTTATTTAGATTGAATGAAAGGGACATCCTCATAGAGGGGATTGAAGAGGGGAAAATGTAGCAAGGGAAGATCAGATAGTTAGTATTCAAATGAAGCATTCAAATACATAAAACAAAAAGAATAACCATTTATACCTTGTTATTTTCAACTCTCCCTTAGATTGAGCTTGATGAAGTGGATGATGAGGATGCGCCCTTGATGCTCCACTTGATGTGCTCCTTGCTTGATTTGGATGTGGATTGATCTCCTTTTCTCAACAAGAGTAATTGGTTTGATAGGATCATCAAATAGATTTTGGATGGATTTGAATTGAAAGATTGAAGAAAGAAGACAGAGGAGAAAAGAGAAGCATGACAATGCATGAGAAGTGGATCATTTGTGAGGAGAATAGGCTCCAATTTATAGACTGGAGAAGGCCAATGGAGGGCCAAGATTGATTTGATCATGAAGAGTTGTGATTGATTTTAGATAGAAGGCATGGATCAAGGGTTCCTTGAGAAAATAAATAGGAATATAAATTTCCTTGGGAAAAGGAGGGAGAAATTTGAATTTCAAATATGAGGAATTAAAAATTCCAAAATAAGGATGCATTGAGGGATTCAAAGAAATTTGCATTTCTTTAAGAGACTCAATGTTGATGTGACATGAGTGGGAATTAAAAATTGAGGGGTAATGATAAGCATGATTATGAGATATTCTAGAAGGATAATTAGGTTGAGTGGGATTAAGAAAAATGATTTGTAGGAATCACATGACTAGGTTAATTAGCTAGAATTAATTAAGTGGGTTTAGAGGAAATAATTATTGGAGGGGACTTTAGAAGAATAGGGGAATAATTAATTTATTTGATAAATTAATTACTAGACAATAGTGACAGGATTAATTAAATTAGATTTAATTAATTCTGAGAGGGATAAGGATAACACAATTAAATTAATTAATTATGTTGATAGGCTTAAATTAATTAAATATTAATTTAATTAATTTTAGGTGTCTAAATTTTTCCCCTCTTTGATATAGCGCCATGAAATGTGTTATATCAAAGAAGAATAAAACATAGTGGAAGAAAAGGATAAGGACTAGTAGCATGATGCCCCAGTCATGAGATGAAGAAAAGGATAAAAACTGGTAGCATGATGCCCTAGTCATGAGATGAGGAAGAATTATGAGGAGGAAGGATGACGAGGAAGCAATGGTATGCCCCCTTGAGAGGACATGCGAGTTTGAAGAACACGGGTGTACTCTCAAAAGGAATTGGAAGAAAAAGTGATCAAAGGATGAAGATAATGAAAGAGGGAACTAGGATGGGTTGGAGTGTTGTGAATAAAATGAGACAAAGAAATGATAAATGGATTGGATTTCTTATTGAGCAAGTATAGAGAGAAAACCTAGATTTGATATTGCCATGGATAATCTACACCATTGATTATAAGAACTAGGATGATATGAAGATCCGAGGCATGGACTCACGCTCAGTCAAACAGGAATGCCTTGCATAAAATCATGCAAGTGTTGATAAACACTAATGCAGTGTTGTTGGTTTGTATAAGGAAGACCTTCAAACACACCATGCCATGAAAACTATACCCCATTATACACCAGCCAAGACATACCAAGATATAAGATGGTCAAGGCAATCCTAAACAAGTATACTCTTGGGACACAAGATTAAAATAAAAGAAAAAGCTCAAACATGCCAACAACATGCACATGACCAACTGACATCTCTTGCCAAGAATAGGATATGGATTTGGATAAACTACCAGACAAGTGAAGGATGACAAGGGAAGGATACATATCGATGGGAAGGTGATGGATTGATTGATGGATGACAAAAGACAAGTTGGATGCATGAGGTCTTCAGATGAGAGGATTGTTTCTTAGATTTGATTAGAAAAGTATGGATGGGTGCTTGGATTAGGCACAAGTTGGTGCGAGCTTAGGTAGATGGGGAAAGCTCAGCTTGATGGATTGGATAGGAGTGGAGGAAGGATAAATGATTAGATAGGATGAAAAAGGGGGATGGATGATTGAGTAGGATTGGATTGAGGATGGGATTATTGATTAAATTGGAAGAGATGGAGAATATGATTGGATGAGATAGGATTGGATTAGAAATTAGATAGGATCAGGTGGATTGTTGGATAGGATTTGATTGAATGGTACCAATGACAAGGGAGAACCAAGGATTAGTAAAATGATGGATGGATGAATGGATGAAGATATTGTTTGGATAGATGGATCAAGTGGATGGATATGGATAGGAAATGGAGGAATAAAGGATGGAGGATAGGGTGATGGAGACCCAAGGACTATGCTACAAAGGAGTGCAATGCCCCACACTAGAGGTAGTGGAATTAAGGATGCATAGATGGTGGATAAAGATGTATGAGTTTGAAGGATAATATGTAATGGATATGGATGGTAGAGGATTAAGGATTGAATGCTCCAAAGCATGCATGCATATACATTATTTTGCCTCTATATGATCAAGACCAACGATAGGAATGGAAGATTCATTTTGATAGGATAGTCAAGATCTAAGATAGGAAAGGAGAATGGACTTAGATAAAATGTAGATGGATGAGAGGATTGCGTGAATGAAGCTTGCCCCCAAGTGTAGAGTGAGTGCAAGGGGATGAGGGGATTACACATGACACTTGTTTGCCAATTTTTCATCATGGTAATTACCCAAGGCACCACAAGAAGTGGTTTTCACCATAGGATGAAAAAAAAAATTTCTTTACTTTTTTTAGTTTATTTTTTTGGTATTTTTATTTGTTTTTTTTTGTTGAATTTTTAGAATAGTTTGGATGGACAAAGATGAGGATGAGTGGATGTGAAAGATAGTGGATTCATGAAAGAGGAAGGGAGGACTCAAGCATCTAGTTCCATAGATGGTATCCCTTAGTATTTCTTTGAAGTGGAGGTATGATCATAGATGTTGGTAACAATAATTGGGGAGATGAAATGGATAGGGGATGGAAGATAAGGATTTGGAAAGGATTGGACTAATGGAATGGGATTGTGAAAAGTGGATGGTGGATAATGGATGGGGTTTTGAAGAATTTGTGGAAGATAAACATTGGCAAACACCTTGAAGGGTGGTGGAGTAGTGCGGGAGAGTGTTTTGAATTAGATGGGGGATAGAGTGTGGATTTGGGGAAATGAGGACCCAAAATAGAAGAAGGGGATGATGGAGTTGGGATGGTGGATTTTGGGACATAAGGACCCAAAATGGATTTTGAAGATGGAGGATTGTTAGATGGAGGATTGGAGGACTTATGAATGGATGGAGCTTTTGGATTAGCAAGTTTTGATGCCAATGTTGATTTTTCCTCTTTGGGAATCCACATAGTTTTTGATTTTTTCTTTTGGGGCCTTTGTGGCCTTTTTTATTTTTCTTTCTTTCAGATCATATTTTTGTTTTGAGCATATCATTTTGAGGGGACATATTGATCCTTTTATTTTTGTGGATTTTGAGCTTTATGCTTTTAGATTGGGCATCCAAATTTCTTCCAATAGAAATGGGATGGGTGCATGAGGATGAATGGCTTAAGGATTTTATGGATGGTGGGATGATGGAGGGAATGTGTTGGGAGGCATTCAATGATGTGTTCCTTTGTTGATATTTCTTAGGGATAGTGGATGGAGGGATGTAAGGACCCAAAATGGATGGAAGGAATGGAGGATTTAGCTTTGGAATATAGGGTCCCAAAATGGATGTGGATGATGGGGGATAATGGGATTTTGATTTGTATGACGTAAATTTGGATTTAAGAGGAATAGAAGATTACCGACATCTTGAGCATTAGCTTGAGGACCCTTATTATTTTGGAAACGAGATGCGAGTCCATTTTGATGGGGATGAGATGTGGAAGGAAGATTAGGATCTTTAGATGGATTGGGATCATGACATGGAGATGAAGGGATACTTTGATATTTACTAGGAGGGGTATCATGAGTTGGAGTGGGAGGGGTGATTGGATCATGAGATGGAAAAGATTCATGCGATGGAGGGAGAGGGTTGGATAGAGGAATCATATGATCATGAGAGGAAGTGGAGGGAATGCCATCATTAGATGGAGTAGGGGAATATGCATCATGAGATGGAGTGGATTCTATGCTAGCATGCTTTGGAACAATATTTTGGCATGTTTGGAGTTGTGGGGATTATGTGATGGAGGAAGAGATGGAAGATTTGATGTGAGTAGATGGAGAAATGGGGTAATCATGAAGTGCAGAGGATTGGGATTTATTTTGAGGTGGAGGTGATTGGGGTGGATGGAGGACTTGAGGAGACTTGTCCACTTTTCTTTGAGGTGAGAAATTCGTCTCCTTTGCTAGCATGTCTTGGATAAGATTATGGATAATGGATTTGGAGGATATGGACAATATGGATTCTGGAGGATTAGGATTAGATGGAGAATTGGGATTAGATGGAGGATTGGGATTGGATGGAGGATTAGGATAATGGATTGGGGAATTAGGATTAATGTTGGAGGACTATGGAGTAAATGATTTGGATGGAGAGTAGAGGTAATGAATGCATTATAGAGGGATTGGGATTAGGATGTAGATGGGGGGAGATGGAGGTATACATATTGGATTAGAGGAGTATGTGGATGAGGGATAATATGGACATATGGATGGGGAATAAGATGGAGATATGGATGGGGGATAAGATGGAGTTCCCTTGTCGAAGGTAGAGGAAGGATAAGAGATATGATATAGATTGGGATTGGGTGTAATGTGTTGAGATGGGATGGATGAAGGTATGATAGGCGAGTGGGAGATTATGGGATTAACTTGGTAGGAAGGTTCGTGAATTTCCATGAGAATCTTCTCATACCAAGCTTTGAAATTTTGGGTAGTCATGTTGAGAGTGAAGGATTAGATTGGAATTGGATGAATATGTTTTGGAGGGGAAAGATTATGAAGATGATGTTAAATGAAGATGAGGATTAGGACTTGGCTTGGAATGATGACGGATTAGATTTGATTGGGTTTGGATTGGATTTGATTTGGATTGGAATTGGTTCGATTGGATTGGTCCTTGGATTAGGACTTGGCTTGATTGGATTCGTCCTTCTATTAGGACTTGATTGGATTGGTCCTTGGATTAGGACTTGATTTGATTGGATTGGGGATGGTCCTTGGATTAGGACTTGATTGGATTTGGATTTGGTCCTTGGATTAGGAATTGATTGGATTTGGATTGGTTTGTGGATTAGTACTTGATTGGATTTGGATGATGAATTGGATTGGAATGGTCCTTGGATTAGGACTTTATTGGATTTGGATGATGAATTGGATTTGATTGGATTAAAGGATTGGATGATTGTTTGATGGAGGATTGGATAACTGGATTAGGAAGATGGATGGATTTGATTGATTGGAATTTTGGATATTTAATTGGATTAGAGGGAGAATGATTATGGAAGAATGGATAGATAGAAGGAAGAATAAAGGGGGAGGCTACCCAAAGTCGGATGAATGATTTGGACAAAAATAAAAAAATTGGTTGAGGAAGGATAATTGTTTTAATGGATGAAAGTGGATTGGGGATTGGAGAGTTTCTTGGATAGATAGAAATGAATTAAAGATTTGATGACAAGATGGAATTTGGAAAGAGGGATGATTGATTGGTTGTGGGGGATGGACTTGGAAAGAGATGTCAAGTAAAGAAAACACAATGGTCAAAAGACATTAGACTCAAAAGACACTCATGCTCCTTCACAACATATCCTATGGTGAGAAAAGACAATAGTCAATGGATCCCAATTGGTTTCCCAGCTATGCTTACCTAGAGTGGACACTTAGATGCTTGACCCCACTGGCTCCCCTCCACGAAATTCACTTCTCCGGGGCAGCCAATCATCAATTCCCACGAAAAATCCTCATGGTGAACTTTGTGTCTCTACTAAGGGCCATAAAAATATGGGCGGCTTCGGAGGTCCGACCTCCTGCACCAATGACTAGAAGGTTTTTGGCCACTATGCACAAGGTGTTTAGTATGGCTTCTCATTAGGAACTATCCTTCATAGTTGCGCAAGTGCAATTGAGGCCTATAGCCCAACAAAGCATCAGGAACTTAGTAGTCACACAAGCGTGTTTGAGATCTTTAGGATCCTACTAAGCACCCAATGTGAGAGTGAACTCTCAAATAGCCCCAATCATTGATTCTTTCGATCTTAATGGCCTATTTGTTATAGTGAGTTGGGAACCCCAGGTCCGGGTGTACTCACTTGGGTCGTTCCCCTCTCACTGGCTCTACGAGAAACTCAGGAGGGCAGGTTTGCTAAGGGTGACACAAGCAATATTCCTAGAAAAGACCAAAGGGGTCTAGATATCTGATTGCCTAGATAGGCAAGAGCATACTCTCCTACCCTTTGACTCTTCAAGACATGGAAAACAAAAGATTATTTTTGCCCCTAATTAGATCACTGTGTGCACGCACTATTTGACAATTTTAATGAAAAAAATCAATTTTTTTACCAAATGCACGCACTGATTTGCAGTCGGATGTTCTGATTGACCAAAAACTGCAGAAAAGGCACTGGAAAATTCAAATTTTGAATCACCCACGCTATTTGACCTACAAACGCACTGAACCAGTGAGGGGGGCACGCTGAAGTGCAGACAGACACACTGAAATGATAATCTGCGATCTAAAAACACTTCAAACTCATAAAAATGTTAAAAATAGGGATGTAGGTCCCACCAGGCATGCCATAATGAAGAGGGAAAAACATAGCCAGGGAAGATCAGATTGGTAGTATTCAAATGAAGCATTCAAATACATAAAACACAAAGAATAACCATTTATACCTTGCTATTTTTACCTCTCCCTTGGATTGAGCTTGATGAAGTGGATGATGAGGATGCACCCTTGATGCTCCACTTGATGTGCTCCTTGATTGATTTGGATGTGGATTGATCTCCTTTTCTCAACAAGAATAATGGGTTTGATAGGATTATTGCATGGATTTTGGATGGATTTGAATTGAAAGATTGAAGAAAGAAGAGAGAGGAGAAAAGAGCAGCATGACAATGCATGAGAAGTGGATGATTTGTGAGGAGAATAGGCTCCAATTTATAGATTGGAGAAGGCCAATGGAGGGCCAAGATTGATTTGATCATGAAGGGTTGAGATTGATTTTAGCTAGAAGGCACGGATCAAGGGTGCCTTGGGAAAATAAATAGGAATATAAAATTCCTTGGAAAAAGGGGGGAGAAATTTGAATTTCAAATATGAGGAATTAAAAATTCCAAAATAAGGATGCATTGAGGGATTCAAAGAAATTTGAATTTCTTTGAGAGACTCAATGTTGATGTGACATGAGTGGGAATTAAAAATTGAGGGGTAATGATAAGCATGATTATGAGAAATTCTAGAAGGATTAATTAGGTTGAGTGGGATTAAGAAAAGTGATTTGTAGGAATCACATGACTAGGTTATTTAATTAGAATTAATTAACTGAGTGGGTTTAGAGGAAATAATTATTGGAGGGGACTTTAGAAGAATAGGGGAATAATTAATTTATTTGATAAATTAATTATTGGACAATAATGATAGGATTAATTAAATTAGATTTAATTAATTCTCAGAGGGATAAGGATAACACAACTAAATTAATTAATTAATTAATTAAGTTGATAGGCTTAAATTAATTAAATATTAATTTAATTAATTTTAGGTGTCTACAAGGATAATTGATATCAAACCTTTGTGACCTAAGATTGTTCTTTCGCTCCAAGGTATCCTTACAAGGGGTGTACATTTTAGTAGAAGGATCAAAATTATTTGTATGAAGGGTATTATCGAAAGAAATGTTGATTGTATCTTCTTGTGTCAAAATGTTATCATGGATAGGATCAATTTTGGGAGATGGACTAGAAGTAGTCATTAATTATTCATCCTTAGAGGGAAGGTTATTGAAACAGGGTATAGTCTCACTAGGAAAGGTAGCCATCATATCATCCTCTATCACCAGATGATCCACATAGGCGAGATACTCTCTAGGAGAAGGATCAATAGTACACTTCAAAATTTTATCCTTGAGAGGAATATCTTTGAAAGAAATATGAGTATTCTTTTCTTGAACTAGGGTATCCTCATGAGTAGATCCAATTTGGGGAGGAGAAGTGTTATGAAGGGAATGGTCAATCATATTACCCTCTTTTACCATAATATCTTTTTTCATGGAGGGACTTTCATCGAGGAGAAAAAAATTAAGAGAATAATCAACATTAACATATAATGGCTCATCCCAAATAGGGAAATCATTGACATGAGTTCTACAAATATCTTCTTGCACTATGGTGTCCTCATGGGTAGGGTCAATGTTGGGAGAGGTAAAAGCACTATTTATCAATGCTTCATCTTTAGGAGGGAGAGCATTAATAAAAGTGTTATTGAAATCATCCTCTTGCCTCAAAATGTCCTTAATAGGCTCATTAAGAAGGCAATGAAGTGTTAGGACAAGGTCTAAGAAACTATTATGATGCCAAGATAAGTCAGCCAAAGGTTGGCGTATCATCCTAGAATTGATGATATGGAATGGGGTTTGGGGTAGCACCACAAAATGTTTTTTGGCATGGAAATATTTGAAAATAACCTCTCTTTTTTTTTACTTATTCAATGCAATTAAGGAAACAATGCAAGAAAAGAAAGTAAAATAAATGTCTAAGAAATGAAGCAATTATGTGTCTGAAATGAAGCAATTGTATGTCTAACTAAAAGAAAGCATATGAACTAACCAATATAATAAGTGAAAGTGCATGAGCTATATGTTTAAGATATGATTACAAAAAGAATGTTTAAGTGCACACAAATCAGATATAAAGATGAAAATCAGAATTAATGCAACTATAAGAATATCAAGTTCACCAAAATGTGATGGTGAGAAATGGGATCGGGTGGTTTAGGACCTAACCCCAATTTCCTCCATACATTGGAATACGAAGAGCCTAAGGAGATGGTTCACTTTGACTACTTCTTGCAAGAGAGAGAGAGAGAGTCAAGGACTATATTTAAGGTTTCTATTCCTTTTCTTCTATGAAAGTGAAATGGGCTAAATATGCAATAATGATAAACTAAGCTAGAAAGATTAAGGAAATGACTTTGTAAACTACAATAACAAAGAGATACATAACTGAAACTAAGATACAAAGTACAAAGTTGAAGGCAAATTTTTGGTATGCACCTAATATCAAAATCTAATATTAATTGAGCTGGACTAGGGCATAGGGTGCCTTGGTCCCTATTGCTGAACTAGCATGTACTTCATGAATTCACTAGTTGAGACCCTGATCTATTGAACTATCAAAAGAAGCCAAAAAAATCAAAGGACCATGGCGCTCGACACCTTGGTCCTAGAAGACTAAGACCTGCTATTTGATTTGGACCTGTGCCTACTAATTATGTCTTCCTAAAAGTCTACGACTCTATCAGATTCCTATAAGTGTACGTACAAGCTAGAAAATGGTGTATGGGTGGCTATATAGGGTTTTGCCTTAGTAAAACCCCTTGTTTTGTTGATTTCCACCTCCACAAATAGTCAATAATGTATTGAAATGTGTGTGCTAGAATCTTATTTATTTACAAGATCCTAAATGAGCTAAAATTCAAGAATTAGAGTTCTATCCTACGTTATGAGCATAAAACCCTAAATGAACATAATGTAAATGAGGGATTCAAATCACAAATATGATAATGGATCTAAAGTAATAATGTATATCTGAAAGAAAGTGTTGTCAAACTCATATAAATATATGAAAATAACATGAAACCATATTACCAAACCCTAAGGGAGAGGTACAAGCCAATCAATAGTTAGTGATCTCCTATTATTCTTCAATATATTCAAAGCTTCAATTGATGATGAATATGGTTGATGTAGAATTGATGAATGCTTAATTTTTTGATTGAAAACTTCACATAACCTATACTTTCACTTCATAAGAGGCTCCTTCAATTGCTAGAGTTGTCGGATCCCCCAAATGAGGAAAGAAAAATTTATATATATATGAAACCCCAACTTTGTTTTTAATCATAGGTTGACCTAGAATTGATATAATTTCTCACAAAGATGGATTTAAACATTATAATACCTCCAAAACATGATCCGAAAACTCAAGGAGAAAAAGTTGGGACCAATGTGAATCACATCGGTCCAACCAATTTTTTCCAAATTTTTAGAAGTTCAAAGTATCGTGCTTATAAGGTGATCCCCAAGTTGGTGGGAAGATTTAAGGTGTTTAGATATGCGAAATTAGGTCTTGAAGGTCAAAATAGGACCTAATTAGGGCTTTGATGTATTAATTGATTAAAAGGGTAAAAAAAGGGGCACACTTAGGGGTAAGGGCCCAATTTTATGGTGTGTGGAGAGATAAAATAGGACTTTAGATTTAATTAAATTAATTCATAAAATACTTAAAGGGAATTTCAAATGCAAAATGCAACACACTAAGGCAGGTGTTGTCACAGGGATTTGCACCCGATGCAAGCTTGATTTTCTTGCAATCCCATCCAACATAGGACTACTCTTAGGCTATGGGTATCCTATAGAGAGAATAGACATCCAGATTATGGGTTGGCTCCCTTCAGATATCCTCAGAAAACTAATGACAAAAAACTTAATTTGGAAAAGGGATGGAAGGAAGATTATAAAAATGAAAATGAACAAATAGGTGATGCACTAATTACTAAAAAAATGACTTGCTATGATAATGAACTCACAATGATCCAATAATGAAACTAAAATGCTCGCATCTCCCTAATGCGTACTTGCAAAAATGATTCTTATGAAAGGATAGCTTTTTGTTGTTCATGAAAGGATAACATACATGTTTCTCACAATCTTGACACAACAAAATAACTTAAACAATCACAGACCTGCACTATAGCATTCTACACCATGAATTGAACATTGAAGGAAAATAGATAAAAGGAAGGATTACTTGAATAATAATCACAACTATTTCATCCAAAATGTATTCACAACAATATTTAGATCTCAGATACAAGAGAAGGAACTCACTTTTATTGAAAAGAAAGAGTTTCTATTACAAAGTCTGAGCAATGCTCATAAGGAACAAGTTATAGAAGTGTGAATAGCTGCTGCCATAGAGACTAGACCCAGAACTCTCAAACTCTGAATCTGCCAAGCCCCTTATACTGAACTTGAAAAAATTCAAAATTCAAAAAATGAAAAAGGCTCTCAAAACATGTGTTGACATTTATGCACCAAATCAGGACTATGACTGAAAGAAAAAATCCCTTTCACACTAATTCCACCTAGATGCTACAAGACTTGGGCCTTCTTTCTAGTGATTCTTTTGGATGTCATTATTTTGGACCGTGCATCTTCTTATTAGATTATCGGCCGCAACATCAGAACAATCTCTCTGATAACCGATGGAGCCCTCCCAACAATATTCTTTCTTGCATTGACTCTACATCCTCTTTCACATCTTTAGAACAACATTGGAATGAATTACCTGATGTTCCGATGCTTCCCACATTACCTCATTCCTTTTCCATTACTCTATACTTTTCCATCGCATTATTAGGATAACATTGGAATAGCTCCTCCCGATAACCGATGACTTGCTATGCTGCTTGCTTGTTAATTTTCCTTTGAACCATTGAACCAATTGAACCATCATTAAGCCATTGAAGTACTTTGAACCATTGTCGAGCCATTGAACTGTTTTGAACCATTGAACCATTTTGAATCATTGAAAAAACTTGAAGTTCAAATTCCAAGTTGATCCGCTCATTTGCAGACATTTGCCACGTCTCAGCCTTTGATTTGCTCACAGGTCCACTTTGTCTACCATCTGGACTTGGTTTGACTTGATTCTTCATCTTCTCTCTACCACGTGGCACATCCTCACTCATTCTGAGCCCACCTGGATATCCACCTCAACTGCCACCTCGCCAGTCACCAAGTTGCATGAGATAACCAACAAGAATCTTCATCATGCGGTATAGCGATGGCCATTGATCTATCCTCAAACTACTTGAGCTTTAAATTTCTAAGCAACTCTTTGTTTTCCACATGTTCTTTGTCACCAACTCTCTATGATAACTAGCGAGCTTCTTTCTATAGCAACATAGTAACCGCCATCAGATCTCTTGCATCACCGTTGATCTTTCTTCAACTTGGTCGACCTTTAACCCTGGCTGATCTTCTCTCTTGTGTCGTGTGTCAATGTGTGTCACCCTCAGATTGGCTCATGAGATCTTCCTAGGAACCACCCGTCTGCTGGGCCACCACACATCATTCTCTATTGGATCTCATTCTTTTGGCCAAGTCATCATTCACCAAGTCCCTATGATAACTCAACATGCATCTTTTCATTGCGACATAGCGATAGCCGTCAGATCTTTCTTGATCATCGTTGATCTACCTGAATCTGTTTGATCTTTAGTCTCTCTAAGCATCTCTCTCTTATGCCATGGTGTCACCACGTTTCACGCCTCTATTTCGCTACATGATCCACCCAGGTGCCACTTCAACTTCCACCTAGACACCACCTCACCACTACTGGGCCCACCATTTTACATTGGTTTGCTCAGCTTCAACCTTTCAGCCAAACTTCCCCTTCGGCTATCCATTTTTGTGTCTCATCGAAACCACAATTTCATCAATGTTTTCACTTTTCGATGGAACCGGTTGATATTTATTCGATTTACCTTTGTCGATGGATCCGAGCACTCGGTGAACTGCTTTCTTGTCTTATCAAAATCTTATTTTCATTGATACCTTTCATGTCGATGAAACTAATTCCTTCGATGAGTCAATATTGAGATCAACTGAACCCATGGTCTGCTCAACATTCATCTGCCATCTGTCTACCACGTGGCACCCTTCTATTTGCTCTGGAGTTTACAACTAGGTGCCACCTATCATGAGGGTATTCATCCTAGGCTCTCCATTATGACACCTTAGCATGGCCTCCACTAACTGCCGGAATCAACCACCTACCTTAATCGCTTAGATTAACTATCGGCCATGGTTCACCGCTAGTAGTTTGTCGCCAAGTCGTAGATGATATCTAGTGAGCATTTTTATGTCGCGACATAGCGATGGCCCTTGGATCTATCTTGATCACCATTGATCTTTGTTTATCTACTTGACCCTTAGCCCCTCTGAGCGGCTACATCCTATGCCACAATGCCATCACATGTCTACCACTTGTCTAACACCTCATAACCTATGTGTCACCATGTGACACCTCATGACTTGCTTAGTGATTACCTTAGTGCCACCTGGCCTGCCAGCTCATCAGTCACTAAGTCGCAGCTTTTAACAGTCGAGCACTTTCATCTTGTAGTATAGAGATGACCATCAGATCCTTTACAACCTACTCACCTGTTAATTTGCCCTTTTACTACAAAATTTGACTGCTTTGAGATGTGTGCACACGTGGGAGGCCCACCAAAACTAAACTGCTCCTTGTCAAAAGCCCATAAGCTTTGACACTTAAGATATATGGAGCTTTGCACATAAATATTTAAATGCTCCTCCCTGTGGCCAATGTGGGATAAAAGGTTCACCTTAGCCTTTTCCAGTAGGTTGTTGGGATAAGATGAAAACCTTCCCTCTGATAGCTGATGACTTCGCACACCACTTTGCAATTTCTATCGGGTGACTAGGATTACATAAGATAGTTCCTTCCAATAACCCGATGACAACATTCTGCGCTCTGTCCTCCTCTTTGGGTATTTGGGGTAAGTCTTTCTGATCGGGGTAGGTCATGTCAGTAAGATAAAAATTCAATAAACTACAAAGAAACACCCATTTCCATCAACATGCTTGGCTCAACCCTTATGGGAGCCACATTTTACCCCACATGTTGTCATTCAATGAATCAAAAAGTTATTTTCCCTGTGTCTGCACATGAAGCAAACAAGTTAGACAAAAACATGTATTCTTTTCATACTTAGCACTTGTTTCTCCTTCTCTGACACATTGATTTGATATCTCCTGCATCCAGATTGAGCTAGTAGTGAAAATAGGTAACATTTTTGCCAACATCTGCTATATGTTTTCTTGATAAACATTTTGACCAACTACCTTATGCATTCCATTGGGCATAGATTCACTGAGACTGATAGAAAATTGAAACAACACATCATACATAACTGCAAAAATTCTCCTTTCCCTCAAAAACCTATCCTAATCTATGGAGTACAAGTGTGTGGTTTATGGCAATGAGCTTAACACCATACTATCATGAATTAGGCATGTGCATTGATAGATTAGGATAGGACAAAACAACAAAACACTTCTGAAACACTGAAAAAAATTATTGCAGCAGAAAGACCCTTATACTCCTGAACTGTGCACTAGGCACTTAGGGAAAACAAAACTACAAATTGACCTACTATGCAAAACACTTATCACTGCTAAAAAACTGAAATATGTACAAAATTTTAAACATGCCTCAAAAGCAATGCTTGAGGTGAATCCCATTGACTGGGATTGATTGAACTTCACCATCCAATTTAGACAGTTGGAAGGCATTGTGCTGCTTGCACTCAGAAATCATATAAGGCCCACTCCAAAAAGCATCAAACTTTGTATGCTTGCCTAGCTTGCTTTCGAAATCATCCCATTTCAAGACAATGTTACCTTCCTTGAACACTCTAGGAGAAGCCCTCTTATCAAAAGATCTTTTCATTTGAGCTTGGTGATGCTCAATTTTCCTCATTGCCTTATTTCTAACTTCCCTTAGCTCAATCACCTGAGCCAATATTATTGTCATAGGCTCTTCATCAATCATATCCAGCTGGTTAGCTAGATCAAGGGTTGGAAATTTGAGTGAAATAGGAAACCTTGCTTCTTTCCCATACAAAAGCATGTATGGAGACATTCTAGTGGACCTCTTTGATGTGATTCTATCAGCCCATAAGGCTGATTTGAGCTTGGTGTGCCAAGCTCGCTGATTTCCTTCCATGATCCTTTTGATGATTCTGATCAGATTCTTATTTATGGACTCAACTTGTCCATTGCCTTGTGGGTAATAATTAGATGAGGTGTTGAGATAAATACCATTCTTTACTGCCCAATCAGATATTCTACTCCCTACAAAATCAAGAGTGTTATCGAAAACTATAGATTCAGGGACACCAAATCTAGTTATCAGCTCATCATAAAAATTCAAAACTACTATCTCATTTGCTTCCTTTACTGGTAAAACCCTAGTCCACTTAGCGAAATAATCAGTGATTGTGAGCATGCACTTGTGACCAGCACTTGAAGGTGGATTTATGAATCCAATGAAATCCAAACCCCACTTCATAAAGGGTTGTTCTACCCAAATAGGCTGCAATGGCAGCGCTGCCAACATCTCTTTTCCTGCAAATATGGCACATTATTTACACTTTCTAACCTAGGAATGTGCATCTCTGAACAAATTAGGCCAATAATAGCCTCCTTTCATAACTTTTAGAGCTGTAGCTATTGCTAAAAAGTGTCCTCCTATTGATCCTTCATGAAACTCATGCAATACCTTATCAACTTGATCAACATCTATGCATCTCAATAATACACCATGAAAATCCTTTCTAAATAGAAAACCATTCAAGAGTACATAGGGAATGGACTAAAGTCTATAATACCTTCTTCTTGACTTACTCAATCCATGAGGACACTCACCGGTTAGCAAGAAATGAGTCATTTCTTATACCCAACTAGTAGGAGGGACATGAACAACTACTTGTTCTATCTTGGAGGGCTAAAACTACCTTCTCCTCATCCTCTTTATTGTTGTTTGTGTGATCAGCAAGCTGCTCACACAGTCCCTTGCCTCTGACTAGCTTGGTGACCTTAATATCAACATCAAATTCCATCACCTTAGTTAGCCAACCAACTCTCTTATCATTTAAGTCTTTGCTAAGAAAAAACTCTTTAATTGAGGGGTGAGCAACCATCAACTTAATCTTATTGTTAGACAGCATATACTTAAACTTTTTCAAACTCCTAACAACAACAAGAACATGTTTTTCAACAAAAGAATATTTCTCCTCATAATCCTTAAGGCCTTGACTAAAAAAGCCAAAGATTGCTCCAAACCATGTTCATTTTCTTGAACCAACATAGCTGAGATGTTGTCGATACTACCATAAGCATACAAAATAAAATCTTTTGAGAAATCTGGGTTTAACAAAGTAGGATCAGCTGCAAGTGCCTCTTTTATAAGCTCAAAACTCCTCTTCCCATCCTTAGACCAGCTAAAAGGAATATCCTTTTTCAACATAGAAGTTAGAGGTTTTAATAATTCAGCAATATCTCAAATAAACCTCCTAACAAAATTAATCCTACCCAAGAAGCTTTGCAAGCCTTTCTTGTGTGCTGGTAGAGGTAAGGAAAGAATAGAACTTACTCTCTCTAGATCAATAGCAATACCTTCTTTTGACACCACATATCTTAGAAGCTTACCCTCATGAATATAAAACACACATTTCTTTGGGTTAAGAGATATACCATACTCTCTACAACTCTCATAAATTTTCTTTAGGTGAGATAGGTGTTCAACTAAATTTCTGGAATAAACTCTGATATCATCCAAATAAACAAGAACCAATTTATACATCAAACCATGAAATGCAATATCCATAGCACGCTAAAAAGTGGCACCAAAATTTGACAAACCAAATGGCATCTTTTTATATGCCATAGTGCCCCATTTGGTTGTAAATGTTGTCTTAAATTGGTCTTCCTCCTTCACTAAAACTTGGTTATAACCTGAGAAGCCATCTAGCAAGGCACCTGCAACCACTTACAGAATCTACTCCATAGAGGGTAGTGGGTATCTATCCTTCAATGAGGATCTATTGAGATCTCAGAAATCAACACAAAGTCTAATTTCACCATTTTTTTCCTAACTGGGACAAGGTTTGACACCCAAGAGGTGTGTTTACTAGGAAAAATGATGTTGCTCTCAATGAGTTTATTAAGTTCTTTGACCATAAGGGGCTTAAGCTTTGGTTAAGAGGCCTCTATTTTTGCCTCATAGGTTTAGCATTTAGCTCAAGCTCTATGGTATGTTTGGGCAATACTAGGGTCAAAACCTTTTAAATCAGAATATTGCCAAGCAAATATGTCACTAAACTCTTGGCACAGAAAAATAAATGCATGCCTTTCCTCTAAAGTACATACCTTGCCAAGCTTTAACAACTTATCCTTGAAAATCTTAAAATTTTCATAATGTTCCTCCTTGATCTATAAGCTGGATATTTCTTTTCTCGCTTGACCATCCTCATTGAAAATTGACTCCAATGTGACCAAACCCTTAGGTAACTTGTTTGTTTTCAGTTGTATGACCTGATCATCATACTATTGCTTGAACTTCTCTTGGTTGGTGTTAGAAAACTCTGCCTCAAAAAATTAATAATCTGTTGATCACTATCAAAAACTTGTCAATGATCAACATTGTTAGGAATGGAAGACCTAACAATCATTGATATCATTTGGAATATCATATTGTGCTCCTATTGCAGCAAGTCTATCAGCATGTTTATTAAAATTTCTAGGAATAGACAACAAATTGAAAGCTTGGAAATCTTCAATAAGATCCCATACCCTATGTTTATAAGACTTCAAAAGATCATTCTTAGTGGAATGGAGACCTCTTACTTGGTTAACAACCAATTCATTGTCACCATAAACCTGCAAATAGTTGATCGCTCTTCTTTGCCCATTGTAGACCATGAATTAAGGCCTCATATTCTATTGTATTATTGGTGCAGCTAAAATTAAACTTGAAAGCTACATAATATTTATCATCAGTAGGGGAAACCAACATACAACCACCACCAACACCATTCTTATTTCTTGACCCATCAAAATAGAGCTTCCAAAGCTCATCTTGATGTTGATTTTCTTGCTGTCCAGCATCCTTCATCAAATTTGGGACACCAGAACCTTTCATGAAACATATAAACTCCAAGGCTTACCTCATCCATATTTTTAAAAGGATCTTCCTCAATATTCTCAACTACCCATTCATCCAAAATAATATCAGTAATGCCATCAATAGGGGTGTTTGGATCACGTGGAATGGGTTGGTCATCTTGCTCATGAATGGTCAAATTGGCATTGACAACACTACGGACATAGGGTTCTTGTTGAAATGTGGCGACTGATCAGCAAAGTACTGTACACTCAGCCACCGAGAAAAAAAAAATTTTTGCCATTTTTTGTTGATGAAAACCGACATTGTAATAAAACCCTAAAAAAGGCCGACTTTGTTTGTTGCCCTAAAAACACATGTTATAAGCGGCTGGGATGCTTAAGGCATTATAAGGTTGATGTACTGTTTTTGCTGGATAATAAGAAAGATTGGGCAGCTGTGTATGGTGGATGTAACCCATTCTGGGTGAACCACGTTAAATCTCTATGTTATCTGTGTCTTGTTTTATTTCTTTATCTTTTGTATTTAAATCTGCATATAATTGTTAGTTCATATTTGCTTCAGATCTGCTTGAAACCTTAACAATTGGTATCAGAGCGAGGTTTTCTATAAATTGGAAGGACTTTCAAATTTGAGTGGGAGCAATGGAGGATTCCAAATTCAAGGTCGAAAAGTTTAACGACCAGAATTATCAGTTATGGAAAATGCAGATGGAGGATTACCTGTATTAAAAGGATTTGTGGTAGCCATTGGAAGGAAAGGCAAAGAAACCGACCACAATATCAGATGAAGAGTGAGACATTTTAGATAGAAAGGCACTAGGATCCATTCGATTGTGCCTTGCGTCATCTATAGCATTCAATATAACAGAAGCAAAAATGACTATAGATTTGATGGCAACATTGGCTAAGCTGTATGAGAAACCCTCGGCTTCGAATAAGGTATTTCTTATGAAGCGTTTGTTTAATTTGAAAATGAGTGAGGGAGGATCTGCAGCGGAGCACTTAAATGAATTTAATACAATTACCAGTTAATTGTCTTTGGTAAAAATTACCTTTGCAGAAGAGGTTAAGGCTCTCTTGATTTTATGTTCTTTGCCAGAAAGCTGGAATAGCATGGTTATGGCTGTAAGTAACTCTATCTCTAGTAAAAATACTTTGGTATTTGATGATATTGTTGGTGTTATCCTAAGCGAGGAAATGTGAAGGAAAAGCACAGGTGAGACTCCAACATCATCGGGTAGTGTTTTGAATGTGGAGAATAGAGGAAGATCAAAGGAAAGAGGAAAAGGCCCTGGGAATGAGAAGTCACGAGGGAAGTCAAAGAAAGGACGCTCTCAATCTAGAGGAAAGAAAGATTGTTGGTACTACGGAAAGCTTGGTCATCTAAAGAAAGATTGTTGGTCTCGAAAAAACAAAGAAGGAGACAAAAATGAAAATGATAGTAAGGAAGCTAATATTGCAAGTAATACTTTACAAGATGCTTTAATCTTATGTTTGGATAATGTTAATGATTCCTGGGTAATAGATTCTGGGGCTTCATTTCATGCTACACCCCATAGAAAATATTTTCTAGATTATGTTCAAGGTGATTTTGGATAGGTATATTTGGGTGATGATGAGCCCTGTCAAATTGTTGGAAAAGGAAAGATAAAGATCAAGTTGCAGAATGGTAATGACTGGTTTCTGCAAGAGGTAAGACATGTTCCTAATTTAAGAAGAAATTTAATTTCTGCAGGGCAACTAGGTAGTGAAGGTTGCATAGTTACCTTCTCAGACAGTATGTGGAAGGTCACTAAAGGATCATTAGTAGTAGCTAAAGGTGCGAAGGTAGGCACATTATATCTGTGTACTGGTAACACTTACTCTAGCTTAGCTGCTACAGATAAAGTTACTGCAGGGACAACAACAATAAATGTTGCAAGAACAGATTCGATAATGTGGTACCATAGGCTTGGGCACATGAGTGAGAAAGGGATGAAAATCTTTCACTCCAAAAATCTATTGCCAGGACTAAAGAAGATTGATTTAGAGTTCTGTGAAAACTGTGTTTATGGTAAACAGAAAAGAGTCAGATTTCTCAAGGTTGGGAAAGAGAAGAAGAGTGAGAAGTTAGAGCTTGTACATTCAGATGTATGGGGATCGGCTCAGGCATCATCTCTTAGTGGCTCTTGTTATTATGTTATTTTTATTGATGACTCAACCAGAAAAACATGGGTATATTTCTTAAAACAAAAATCAGATGTTTTTGAAACTTTTAAGAAATGGAAAACTTTGGTTGAGAATGAGACAAGAAAAAAGTTGAAGTGTCTCAGATCGGATAATGGAGGTTAGTATTACAGCAAAGCATTTGAAGATTACTATTCCTTAAATAGGATTCGAAAGCAGAAGACAGTTCCAAGAACTCCATAGGAAAATGGTGTGTCAGAGAGAATGAATAGGACCATCATGGAACGTGCGAGGAGCATGAGATTGCATGCTGGATTGCCCTTACATTTTTCGGCAGATGTTGTACATATTGCTGTCTATTTGATAAATAGAGGACCTTCAACCCCTTTGGATGGTGGTATTCCAGAGGAGGCATGGACTAGTAAAAAGGTAAATTATTCTTTTCTAAAAACTTTTGGTTACGAAGCTTTTGTCCATGTTGATAAAGAAAATAGAACCAAGCTTGATGCTAAATATCAGAAATGTACCTTCATTGGATATCGGATAGATGAATATGGCTATCAGTTATGGGATTTTGAAAATAAGAAAATAATTAGAAGTAGAGATGTTATATTCAATGAGAAGGTTATGTACAAATAACAGATGCAGGAAAAGAAGCATGAATAGGACAAACAAGAGTATGTGGTATTGGATGAGATTCCTGAAAATGAAATGCCATAGGTACCTGATACTTAGCAACAACAGATTGTCCCACAAACTCCTGCAAATGTTAGATGTTCTATGAGGACAAGTAGACCCCCTGAAATATTTTCTCCTTCTTTGTATTCTATTTTATTAACGGATTCTGGTGAACCAGAAGAATATGAAGAAGCAATGCAGGTGGATGCCAAACAACAGTGGCAGCTAGGCATGAAAGAGGAGATGGACTCCTTGATGAAAAATAAGACTTGGGACTTAGTCCCTTTACCTACAGAAAAAAGAGCCTTGCCTAACAAATGGGTTTATCGACTGAAGAAAGAGGAAGGAGGTCAGAAAAGATATAAGGCCAGATTTGTGGTAAAAGGTTTTGCACAGAAAAAGGGTATAGATTATGATGAAATATTTTCTCCAGTTGTAAAAATGACTTCAATTAGAACTGTACTTAGTCTTATGGTTGCAGATGATTTACATCTTGAACAATTAGATGTCAAAACAACTTTTCTCCATGGAGGATTGGAGGAGGAAATTTACATGTTGCAACCACAGGGATATGAGGTCAAAGGTAAGGAGAGCTTGGTGTGCAGGTTGAAGAAAAGTCTGTATGGCCTAAAGCAAGCACCCTGACAATGGTATTTAAAAATTGATAGTTTCATGGCTGAACACGATTATCATAGATGTCATTCTGATCATTGTGTATATTTTAAGAGATTTGATAATGGCAGTTATATTATCCTGTTGCTTTATGTTGATGACATGCTTGTTGCTGGGTCTAACATGCAACATATAAATGATCTTAAACAGAAATTAGCCAGGTCATTTGCTATGAAGGATTTGGGTGCAGCTAAGCAAATTCTCGGTATGAGGATTACACGGGACAGGAAAAATAGAACCTTGAATTTGTCCCAAAGTGAGTATATAAAGAAGGTGTTGAAAAGATTTAACATGCAGGATGCAAAAGCAGTTAGTACACCTTTGGCTAGTCATTTCAAATTGAATAAGGAGATGTGCCCAAAGGCACAGGAAGAGGTTAATAAAATGTCTAACATCTCGTATTCATCAGCTATTGGCAGTCTGATGTATGCAATGGTATGCACAAGGCTAGATATTGCACATGCAGTGGGAGTTGTGAGCAGGTTTATGAGTAATCCGGGTATGGAACATTGGAATGCTGTGAAATGGATTCTTCGGTATTTGAAAGGAACTACTACGAAGGCATTATGTTTCAAAGGATCTAATGCTGCTCTAAGTGGATTTGTTGACTCTGATCTGGTGGGTGATATTGATTCACGGAGGAGTACTACAGGGTATGTTTTTACTATAGGGGGAACTGCAATCAGTTGGATTTCTAGGCTGCAAAAGGTTGTTGCACTTTCAACCACTGAAGCTGAGTATGTTGCTGCTACAGAAGCCAGCAAAGAGATGATTTGGTTGCAATGTTTTCTAAGGAATTGGGTCAGACACAAGAGGATAGCCCATTGTATACTGATAGCCAGAGTGCCATTCATCTTGCGAAGAACTTTGCTTTTCATTCAAGGACAAAGCACATTCAGCTCAGGTACCACTTCATCTGGACTATTTTGGAGGAGGGTCAGTTACGGCTTGAGAAGATTCACACAAGTGAGAATCCTGCCGATATGTTCACAAAGGCAGTTCCACAGGAGAAGCTGATTTCTTCATCAGTTTCTATTGGTCTTCTTGATTGATAATTGTGGAATTTATACCAGTCAAGTCCTAGTGTTTTATCCAGCAGATGTTGCATGTACAGTGGTGTCATGTAGTATCAGTCTCCAAGTGGGAGATTGTTCGGTGTGGAGCCTGATCAGTCTCCAAGTGGGAGATTGTTGAAATGTGGCGACTAATCAGCAAAGTACTGTACACTCAACACGTATCCTCGTCGGGGTCTAGGGCCGGGCCAGGCCCCGGGCAGGGGTTCGGGGGCGGCAACCCCCGAGAAAGCGGGCGTTCGGGGGCGACAGCCCCTGAGAAATTTTTTTTTTGCCGTTTTTTGTTGATGAAAATCGACATTGTAATAAAACCCTAAAAAAGGCCGACTTTGTTTGTTGCCCTAAAAATGCATGTTATAAGCGGCTGGGATGCTTAAGGCATTGTAAGGTTGATGTATTGTTTTTGCTGGATAATAAGAAAGATTAGACGGCTGTGTATGGTGGACGTAACCCATTCTGGGTGAACCACGTTAAATCTCTGTCTTATCTGTTTCCTGTTTTATTTCTTTATCTTTTGTATTTAAATCTGCATATAATTGTTAGTTCATATTTGCTTCGGATCTGCTTGAAACCCTAACAGTTCTATGTGATCATTAGCTAAAGTTTCTGATTTAACAGTAACTTTAGTTCCATACCTAGTCCTAAAAAACATGTGACCAGTTAGATGACAAATAACCTCCTAATTTGGCTGTAAAGTCTCTCGATAAGAAAATTCCAAAGTAGGGTGGTAGGTCTATCACATAAACATCTTGTAGAATAGAAAAATTGGGGCAAGCATGGAGTGTTAGACTCAATTTTTTAATGTCTCCTACAGTATTTACAACAGTCCCATCTAATTGCACTACACCCTTTTTCAATGGCTCATAAGTCAATCCTAATTGGTCAACCAACTACTTGGGCATGACTGAGCTACTTGCACCTGAATCTATCATGCAATTGTACACTAGGTGTTGGCCAATGATTAGAGTGACATATAAGGGAGGTGGTTTATTTACCTTGGATTGTTGGCACTATTGTTCACTCTTCTATTGAGGCTTATTGGTAAGAACAACTTTTGAAGTTTGTTGATCAGATGGTTGGGCAGACAAAGAATGGTTAGATAAAGCATCATGTAACAAATCTTTTGCCTAGGTAGGGCTAGTGAATTCCACATTGACATGCTAATATGAGTTTTCTTCAGCTAATCCAAAATATTAAAATCAGTCATACTAACCTTTTGTTGTCCCTTAGTAGAAACAACATCCTTTGGATTTGTGTTGGCTGAGGTTGGCTTTTTGGTTGATCTTTGGTCACCACAGGTTGTGATCTCTGAAGAATCTGTGTATTTTGAGCAGAGAGAGACCGTACCTGAGCTTGGGTACTTAGTAAAGGCTGATTATTATTCTTATCGATTTGATACTCCATATCGACAACCCTTTTCTTGGATCTTGTGTTGGCTGCTACAGGGATGTATGACTGATTTTGAGGTTGATTAACCCCATAGAACTCATCACCTTGCCAATTCATCAAAGTAACATCAGGACTATCATGTTCCATGGGTGCAGATTGTTGTTCATTAACCTCCTGAGACTAATTTCTTGTAACAACAACATTGTTTTGCACCATTAATGCCTGATTTAACACACCATTGGAGCATGTAGATTGGTTATGTGACTGGTTACAAGGAAAACACCACTCATAGTCAGCTGCCAAGTTGTTTAGGACTGGAACAATCTCCCTTGAGGAACTAGGTGTATTAGGATTATACTGCTGAAAGGGCCTTTGGTTAAAATTCCTCCTTTGACCTTGAGAGTTTGGCTGGTATGAAGCTTGGTAGGGAGCTTGGAAAGGAATTTGGTAAGGTGGTTGAGTTTGGGCTTTCTTGATATTAACCAACTCATTACTAAAATTTTGCAAAGTCTTTTATAAATTAGCATTTTGCTCCTTAATACTAATTATCTCTTTCAAATGACTAGGGACAACATGCTCTTGAGCTGCAACTTGAGCATTATAAGCTGGAAATGAAGGTACAACAACTATAATAGGTGGAACTACAGGGATAATGAGCTATAAATCAGCAAAAATTGGCATGGGAGGCCTAGGTGCTATCTTCCCTACTTGAATCAAATTTTTTTCAGCCCTAACAACAACATCAAATGCTATTGGTAAAGTATTTCCCCCCATAGATTGTATCATAAGTGCAATATCACTATTCAAAGCCTTAAGGTAAAACAAAAAAGCATAGTCATTAGAAGGTTTTACCGAGACTGGAATATGATTCTAAGTCCTTTGAAACTGGTAGTTGAAATCCATCATATGCTCATGTGGAGCTCTTTTGATAGTAGTGAGCTGCTCCACCAATGAAAAATGATATGAATTGTCTTCAAAATGCCAATTTAACAACTGTCCTAGCTCATCCCAAGTAGCTATTGAGTTAACAGGCAGACCCCCGAACCACTAAAGGGCTTTCCCTTTGAAAGAGGCTGCCAAAAGTCTTAATGCAACATTCTCTACAATGATATGATACACTCCACATAAGGAAGCCACATCTCTAATGTGTTCAATAGCCATTGTTTGATTGTCTCCAGTGAAAAATGGCAAGCTCTTAAGTGTTGTTGCTGATATATCATCATGCTGAACCAAATTTAAAGGACTGCCCTAATTAAAAGGCACAAATGGATGTAACCTAGGGAAATCCATGCTTGGTGTATTCTAATTAGAAGAACTTGCAAAAAGTGGATTGCTATAAGTTGTAATAGCAAGGTAAGAAATAGAACTAACAGGCAGCACACCAACTGCTGGATCTGGAACTTTATTAACTACCCTAGCTCTCCATTTTGGGGGTGATAGCTGGGTATGATTGACTGAGATTGAACTTTGTTTATTCTAGTATTTTCTCAAATGCTAGGAAGGTTGGACTGCTAAAATACCAAAGATTTGTGAGTCACCAGGTGTGAAAAATGATTTACTATTGAACACACCAAGACAACATACATTGGCCTTCTATGAATAATAAAGTCCAATGGTCCCACCGGGCGTGCCAAAAGATGTTGTCACGAGGATTTGTACCTGATGCAAGCTTGATTTTCTTGCAATCCAGTGCAACATGGGACTACTCTCAGGCTATGGGTATCCTATAGCAAGAGTAGACCTCCAGATTATGGGCTAGCTCCCTTCAGATATCCTAAGGAAACTAATGACAAAACACTTAATGTGGAAAAGGGATGGAAGGAAGATTATAAAAATGAAAATGAACAAATAGGTGATGCACCAATTACTAAAAAAATGACTTGCTATGATAATGAACTCACAATGATCCAATAATGAAACTAAAATGCTCACATCTCCCTAATGCGTACTTGCAAAAATGATTCTTATGAAAGGATAGCTTTCTGTTGTTCATAAAAGGATAACATACAATGTTTCTCACAATCTTGACACAACAAAATAACTTACACAATCACAGACGTGCACTATAGAATTCTACACCATGAATGGAACATTGAAGGAAAATAGATAAAAGGAAGGATTACTTGAATAATAATCACAACTATTTCATCCAAAATGTATTCACAACAATATTTAGAACTCAGATACAAGAGAAGGAACTCACTTTTACTGAAAAGGAGTTTCTATTACAAAGTCTGAGCAATGCTCATAAGGAACGAGTTATAGAAGTGTGAACATCTGCTGCCACAAAGATCAGACCCATAACTCTCGAACTCTGAATCCGCCAAGCCCCTTATACTGAACTTGCAAAAATTCAAAATTCAAAAAATGAAAAAAGGCTCTCAAATCACGTGTTGACATTTATGCACCAAATCAGGGCTGTGATTGAAAGAAAAACTCCCTTTCGTGCTAATTCCACCTAGTTTGCCACGTGTTAGCCTTTGATTTGCTTGCAGGTCCACTTTGTCTGCCATCTGGACTTGGTTTGACTTGGTTCTTCATCTTTTGTCTACCACGTGGCGCATCCTCACTCATTCTGAGTCCACTTGGATGACCATCTTAACTACCACCTCGCGAGTCACCAAGTTGCATGAGATAACCATCGAGCATCTTCATCATGCCCTCAAACTGCTCGAACTTTAACTTTCTAAGTAGCTCTCTCTTTTCCACATGTGCTTTATCACCAAGTCGCTATGATAACTGGCGAGCTTCTTTCTATAGCGACATAGTGACCGCTGTCAGATCTCTCTCATCACCATTGATCTTTCTTCAACTTGTTCGACCTTTAACCCCGGCTAATCTTCTCTCTTGTGCCACGTGTCAACGTGTGTCACCCTTTGATTGGCTCATGAGATATGCCTGGGATCCACCTGTCTGTCAGGCCGCCATGTTTCGTTCTCTGTCAAACCTCATTCTTTTGACCACCTCATCAGTCGCCAAGTCACTATGATAACTCATGTAAAGTTTTGATGCCAATAGCTAACAAGATGAGAGGGGGGGTGAATCATACAAACTTAATCTTCCATAAAATCAACAGATTCAACCTTAGTAACTTATACCTCAGCAATATAACCAAAAATTGATAAACATGCTAACTCATAAACACATAATCATCATAACACATATAACACCAAATTTAATGTGGAAACCCAAATAGGGAAAAACCACTGTGGGATTTCAGACCCACTAAGAAATATACTCTTGTAGAGTATGCTCGGTTAAAAGTAAATCTTGTTAAAGATTACAAACACATTTCTAGATGTGACCCGGTTAAAGGATTTCCCTCAGATCTGTTAGGATCTTCACTTTGTTAGAAGTGACCTTGTTAGAGGATTTCAAACACTCAATTAGAATGTTACCTTGCTAGAGGATTTACAAATAAGACTGTTAGGTCCACTCGGTTAAGAGATTTTCTGTGACTTTACAAAATAACAGTAATAAAAATATATCTGCAACTTCACATCTAAAATGCTAAAGCAAATTCTTATTTGCTCAACACTTTCTAGTCATGGGACTTATCTTGTCCCTCTGTTGAGCTCCCTACTCTGTTATTCAAACAAGTCTTCAAGCTTCTGTGCTCGGTAATCACTATGTAGCATCCTTGTGCTTACACTTGCCCAATTTTATTGTTCATCAATAATTTCTTATTTATAAACAATTTGCTAACCATTGAATCTACTTGATCACATTTCCCATGATCAATCATAGCCATCTAATCTTCAATCTTGACTAGGTTCAATGTATCCTTCGATCTGAAAAACATTTTACTTCGCCTAGGAACTTGCATTCCATTCTTGGAACTTGTGCTAGGTTAAGCGGTTCAATCTATGTTGTAGATCTAGCTCCTGAATTTTCAAAGTACAAATTTCTTGCACGTCATATCAATCATTTAATCAACTCTAGCTAATCAGCTTCCTTCATTAAATAACACTTTCATTCCTTCAATGTTGTCTATCATAACTCGGTTGCAACTCGGTAAATACTAAACTTTACTCGGTAGACATTCCGCCTTCATTAACTGATATCGATAACCTTAGGGTTTACCGACTAGGTTCCTTAGGGTTTACCGACTAGGTTCTTTGCTCGGTGACATAGTATAGTATTAACATTACAATCAACAATGTATGTAGGATATCAAAACAATCTAAACATCAAGACCTCATCATTGTCTAACTCGGTAATAGTTGCCCATTGAATAACTTATTTCTCCCCTCATTCATCACATTCTTTCTGTGTCTTTTACCGACATCTTAATTCTCTTCAAATCAATCTTCTCAAGATATGGCAACATCATACTGAATCAAAATATCAATTTCATGACATCAATGACAAAATAATGTTATAAAGATAGTTATCATCCTTCTTCAGTTTATATCAATAATCTTCAACAACCTTCTCAATATCCTTAATGAATATCAACAATCTCCTTCTATTGAAATGCCAACAAACTCAATGTGCATCTTTTCATTATGACATAGAGATAGTCATCAAATCTTTCTTGATCACTGTTGATCTACCTAAATCTGCTCGGTCTTTAGTCTCTCTAAGCGGCTCTCTCTTATGCCACAATATCACCATGTGTCATGCCTCTATTTGTCAACATGATCCACCTGAGCGCCACTTCAACTTCCACCTAGATGCCACCTCACCACCACCGAGCCCACCATTTTACTTTGGTTTGCTCAGATTCAACCTTTCGGCCAAACTTCCTCTTTGGCTATCCATTTTTGTGTCTCATCAAAACCGTAGTTTCATCGATGCCTTCACTTTTTGATGGAACCGATTGATATTTCTTCGATGTGCCTTTGTCGATGGATTCAAGCACTATGAACTGCTTTCTTGTCTTATCAAAATCTTAGTTTTATTGACACCTTTCATGTCAATGAAACTGATACCTTCGGTGAGTCCATATTGAGATCCATCAAACCCACGGTCTGCTCGACATTTATGTGCCATCTGTCTGACACGTGGAACCCTTCGATTGGCTCTGGAGTTTGCAACTGGGCACCACCTGTCGTGAGGGTATTCATCTTAGGCTCTCCACTCTGACACCTTAGCATTGCCTCCACTAACCGCCGAAATGAACCATCTGCCTTAACTGCTTGCACTAACTGTCGACCATGGTTCACCACTAGTGGTTTGTCCCCAATTCACAGGTGATATTTGGCAAGCATTTTTTATGTCACAACATAGTGACGACCCTTGGCTCCATCTTGATCACCATTGATCTTTGTTGATCTACTTGACCCTCAGCCCCTCTGAGCAGCTACATACTATGCCACGGTGCCATCACATGTCTACCACTTGTCTGACACCTCATAACCTATGTGTCACCACACGGCACCTCATGACTTGCTTAGTGCTTACCTCGGCACCACCTGGCCTGCCAGCTCATCAGTTGCCAAGTCACAGCTATTAACAGTCAAGAACTTTCATCTTGCGGTATAGCGATGGCCGTTAGATCCTTTGCAACCTGCTCACCTGTTAATTTGCCCTTTTACTGCAAAATTTGACCACTTTGAGATGTGTGCGCACGCGGGAGGCCCACCAACACTGAACTGATCCTTGTCAAAAGCCCATAAGCTTTGACACTTAAGATATATGTGACCTTGCACATAAATACTAAAATGCTCCTCCCTGCGGCCAATGTGGGATAAAAGGTTTGCCTTAGCCTTTTCTAGCGGGTCATCGAGATAAGATGAAAATACTCCCTTCGATAGCTGATGGCCTCGCACACTACTTTGCAACTTCTATCGGGTGACTGGGATTACATAAGATAGTTCCTTCCATTAACCTAATGACAACATTTTGTGCTCCGCACTACTCTTTGGGTCTTTGGGGTAAGTCTTGCCAATTAGGGTAGGTCATGCCGATAAGTCAAAAATTCAAGAAACTGCAAAGAAACACCCATTTCCATCAACATGTTGGGCTCAACCCTTATGGGAGTCACATTTTACCCCACATGTTGTCATTCAATGAATCAAAAAGTTATTTTCCCTGTGTCTGCACATGAAGCAAACAAGTTAGACAAAAACATGTATTATTTTCATACTTAGCACTTGTTTCTCCTTCTGGGACACATTGATCTAATATCTCCCACATCCTGATTGAGCTAGCAGCAAAAATAGGTAACAATAGGTGCTAACGTAAGTGTGTAATTGTACCACCCAATTAAGGGTGTACAATTTACAACACTACAGATACAAATATATTGATGGAGATAACAAAGAAGAAGAAGAACTCCCCTTCCACACCCAAATCCAATAGCTCTCCAAGTGAAGAAGATGAAGCACCATGTCCTCCTCAAAGAACAAGGATAATGAGAGCCTCAAGAACAAGTATAATGAGAGCCTCAAGGACAAAGAAGAGCCAATAATGCTATAAAGTATCACTAAAAAGCTTCAATGGCATGAGTAGAGAGTAGTGAGAATTATCTTGCAACTAGAGAGTTCAAAAATGGGTTCCTAGAGAGCTAAAACGAAGCCCTAGAAGGAATATATGCATGTTGGGAGAAAAACTAATGTTAATGGTTGTTGAGAGGGGGTTTATGAACTCTGATAGATGCAAGCATAATGCTTAAACAACCACCTATTAACTATAGATTTGTAGGATGCTAGTGTGTTGTGTGAACATCTCTATGACATGTTGGGGTCCACGAGTCATATAGTCAATAAGGTTGGAGAAAAGGCCAAAATAGCGGGTGATGGAAGAAGCTATGTGGACAAAAGGACAAAGGAGTGAAGAAGGTCTCCATTTAGCAAAGAGTGAATGTGCTTATGTAGCATGAAATCATATAGGGTGCAATTTATGACACTACACTTTCTAAATTCCAAATCCACTAAATGTGGGCCATCGTGAGCTGGTGACTCAACAAGGAAGTGTTTAAATAAATTGTGTCTTAGATGGTTGTATACGACCCACTTTCCATTTAATGTTGAAATTGATGGGATAGTGGTCTAACAACATAACCTTTAGGAGAGGTAAAAATGGGAGATCTTGACAATTCCCAAAAGAGAAAAAAGATTATGATGTCATCATAGCATGATCAAGCCATTTAAAAACTCTATCACCATTGACTCAAAAATTAATCCAGATATGTCAAATGTCCTAGGAATGGCGATGGCCTATGGTGAGATAAAAAAAACCCCCAATTTATTGAGCATATAAACCATGCCTCCCTTTCACTAGATGTCTATTGAAAGGGAATTAACCTTGTTTGTTAGAGGTAGTCTCCACCATATTAAAATCACTACACAACACCTAAGTACTAGGTGGCAATGAATATGCAATCCAATACCATAGCAAAGATTAGTCAACAACATCATTAAGAGGATAAAAATTTATGATGCCAAAGGAATGATTATTCACAAACATAAGGATCTAAACTAGCTATTGAGTAAGATCCAACCCATGAGCCATGACAAAAGACTGCCAACATGGTGCAAGGAGAGTGAAAACACCTCCTTGTCTTGCCTTGTGATGGGAAGAAAAATCAATTTAGATAGCCAAATAACTCTGCATGCAACAAGAAGCATGAAAGAAGAAATTTTGATTTCTTAAAAATAAAAACTATCTAAACCAGGATATTTTTGTCAAGTATCCAGCATGGAATACTTCCTAGCAAGGTCAGTGAGACCTTGGACATTCCGTGATAGACAATTAATGATTCAAATTCATGCATAGTATAATTCTCCCCAAGAGAGGAGAAGCTATTTTGCAAAATAATTGGTGCTTCCTGGCTAGAATAGGCAACCCTACACATTTTTGGAGCTCCATCTCCAACCTCCACATGCCTAGAAGGGCTACGAGAGTGACATAGAGAGTTAGGTTGAGTGGTTAACATTGATGTAGGTTGAGGAGTTCAAACACATGCAATATAGATAGAACCATCACCAACCATAGGAGTAGGAGACTCCTTCCCCTTTATAAGAAGTGTTTGAAATAATAGACTATGCCTATGGCTGATATTGAGATTGTGGCTATTATTGTGGTTGTGGGGTAGTAGATCTTTGTTGCTTAGGAGAAGCTAAAGTAGATGAAGAATTCTTCCCTTTCTGAGCAATAGTTGTCAATCCTTCCTTAGATATAGGGGCCTTAGATGAGCATGAAGGTTCAGACTCCTTGGAAGAAGCGTTCACCCATGGAGCAACTAAAGAGAAGTCCTTAATCTTGTGCTCTAAAGATTATCATCAAAACTAACTATTCGGCAAGTTCAGATAGAGAACTTGATATGAATGATAGAGACTGATATCTGAATATCAATAGTCTCTTTGAGGTCACGAGATAAATCCACTTCTACAAAAACCCTCTTTTGAGGGTAAGCACAATAAAATCGGTTAGGATCAACACAAACAACCTTGCTAATAGATTGGGCAATAGTTTGCAAAAACAACCAACAAGGCAATGAGAGACTAGGAAATTCTATCTAGACTGAGACCTTGAGCTTCTTGTCATCAAAGATGGAGAAGTCTCTAGACCATGGTTGAAAAACAAGAAAAGATGACTAGACATATCAAGGCTCATGCTAAAGAATGGTCTGAACATGGTTTGACTTAGCAAAATGAAACAAAAAATTCTTTGATGAGATTCTAGATGTCATAAAGATAGACCCCACGAGGGGATTAGATCTTAATGACCTAGTCATGAAGCATGCTTTTGAGTGGAACCATCCCCATAAAATACCCAATCAAGGTAAACTTTTCAATCCACTAGCATTCACTATCAAAATCTTGAACAGGCAAAGCAACATCAAGGGACCTAGTAGATATACCTCAGGAAAGACTGTGGGAATAAATTTCTTGGAGCACTTATTTAGAGATGTCATCATTGTTAAATGTCAAAGCTCCAACACCAGCATCAAATGTTGGGCTAAGGCTAGCCGAGGCCATAATAAACTCAAAAAACTCCCACAATAAATGGGGTATGACAATAGACCCACTCAAATAAATAGGCAGTAAACAAAAGCTATCAAAACCCTAACAAATAATCAATTCTTTTACTTTTATCTTTATATTTTATTTTACTTCTTTCTCTTAAAAAAAATGAAACATTTTAAAACTTTTATTTTATTTAAAACATGCAATGAAGATATTAATATATACTATAATTTATGATATTTAATTTAAAACTAAAAATATATGTGGTTTATATGCAATTTTTCTTTGGAAATACTAAACATTTAATTTATGTAATTTATATATTTTAATCTATAAAAGAGGCTAATTTAATTGAGAACAAAATAGACATTTTTTTTTCTAATAAAACCAATGATGTCAAATTAAAATAGGTTGTGACATTTAGCCTTCAAATCAAGTCAAACCTAGAACTTTGGCCAACTTAGAACCTGAAAATAATATAAGTCCTTATAAATATACTATCATGTCATATCTATAAGTTCCCTAACCAAATTTGGAAAACCACTTTGAGCCCAGTTTTTCAATTTACAAAATAGGCCTATTACAAGTTGTTCAACCTACAAATTAAATCTGCTTAAAGTTGTTCAATCTAAAAATTAATTGCATCCATTCTAGTATACCATTGATGGTAACTAAATACGCAAACGATTTGAAGTCCATCTTTACAACTTGCGAAGTATGTCTATAAGATGTCCATCAACCTACAAATGACATAAACCCTTGCCAATAGATTGTAGACGGAAAAACCACTGGCTCCATTACCAAAATAAAAAACACCTCTACACCCAATTTCTTCAAACTTCAAATTAAGTCTATTACATGTTATTCAACCTATAGATAAAATGTGGCAATTTCAATATGTTGGTTAGAGTAACCAAAACACTAAACAATTCTAAGCCCAAATTTGTAACCTACAAGTTGAGCCTTTAGCAAAATTTAATCCAAAATAATCAAATATTCTTTGAAAATAAAAAATAAAATCTTTTTATAATGGTCTTATGAGCTTTCACCTACCTAATCTAAAAAGGAGAATATTTTAAATTTCAACAACCAATTCAATCAACTTGTCAAAATTTTAACAAAATTTATTTGCCTTCTCAAAAACTTCAATCTCAAACCCTAAAATTATGCACAAAACTTAATTTATTTTTCAAAAGTGCAATAGACTCACCAAACCTCTTTAATTGTTTAGTAAGACAACTTGAAATATTTCCTTTGCACCAGGTTTTACCTAATCAATAAAAAGTTCTAGTAAATTTTGTTATAAGCAAACAAAAGACTTCACTATAATCAAACCTTGACTAACAAAACACTTCAGTTCTCTTCATAGGTCTATCCTCGCTAGATGTCACAAAACCTCAACGCAATCATGCTAAATTTCACCAAAATTGAATGTTGTTTAATTTTATAGCTAAAAGTTGAAACAATGCATGGTAACAAATTTAACTACAAAAAAAGACTTGCTCCGTGTACCTAAAACAAGAAATTTCCTAGATATAGAGAATTAACGTAATCAGTTAGAAATAGTGGATGTAAAAGTTTCCTCAATAGAAACAATAGGATTTATACTATCATTTCTAAATATTTCATATTTTTGTAGTTGTTATGGTCAACTAGAGATTAAATTTATCTATATAATTTAGAAAACAATGCATGTGATATCAAGCTAAAAAAATTATTAAAATAATTTATGTGATCAATTTATTAGTCCTAGTAATATATTGAACATGTAAATTGTTTATGTGATCGATAAAAAATCAATTGTTTATGTGTTGTTGTTTTAATGGTTGTCAACTACTCCACCAATTACAAATGGTTTTATATGTCCTCAACATACTTGCACAATTATTCTCCTAGCTAAGCGCATGTGTTGATAGGATTTAACCTCAAACTTCCATATTATTGTAAGGCCTTTCCCTTCAAAGAGGCAGCCAATAACCAACAACTTGATACAATATGTTGTTTAATTACAATGTGATACTTAAATTTTTGCAATATCTTTGATATGTTATATGGGATTAGTTCCCCATTTTCCATTGAAGAAAGGAATACTTTTGAGGGATTAGTTTGGAAAGTTTAATGTAATTTCGACAATAAATATAACAAAGACTTGATTTATTGGAATAGCCATAAGAATTAAACGTGTTTGATTTTTAGGAATGAAAGGAGGAGGTAGCTTTGGCTAATAAGTACTACTGGAAAGAGATGAAGATTGTATTCTTATTGAACCACTCAAGATTATCTATAATGATATTACTCTGTTCCTAGGTGGTTACATATGCCTATGCTCACATGGCTCTGGGCTATCTCTTTTGTGTACTATTATCATCAACTTTTAGCATTTAATCTACTATATGAAACCAATATGTTTAATCTTTTAAACTTGCTAGCTATATGAAATTATTACTCCAAAGAGTAGAGATAATTGAAATAAATATCAAATCTCAACAATGTGTTGAAATATAATAGACTATACTAGTTCAAATAGTCCCATTGAACATGTTAAAATCTATTGCAATGCAACCTATGGATAATTTCAAGGCTATGGGTGACCTGAAAGCTGGATTGAATCTCTTGAGAGGTCTAGTTTCTCTAGTACATCAACTAAAACCAACTACGACTACAAGAAAAAGGAATAGAATGGAATTTATATCTAAATAAAGCAAGGATCTAATACACCAAAAGGTTAATAACTTGTACCTAATGAAGCATAAAAAATATAAAATTAAAAGGAATAATGATTATACATGACCTATCTCTGCAATTTCTCGCTTGTTATGGGCGACAATAGGGTTATTGGCGCGTGGGCCAATGTGGGTTGGGATGATCCGTCGCATGTCCCACAGCTGGTCTTTACGAAGGGTAAATGGGTGGATATGGCGGCGCAGAACTGGTTGAGGGCAGACATAAGGAATTTCAGGCTGGTCTCCAAGTATTTTTGCGGTTTTTTTAGAGGTCCAAATAGAGGAAATTAGTGGAGTATGGACAGATCTGGTGAAGGGCAAAAATGATTTTTGGATCGTAGGCATCTTGGTCAGGGCTCGAGGAAAAAGTTTATTCGAAATTGTTTAATGGAGCTTCCAGGAAAACAATCTATAGAGATGGAAGGAAAGGCGAACTATGAGAAAGTTGTGAAGTTTTCATCTGTAAATGAGGCAATTAGGGTTTCTTGGTTGAACGCTAGTGAAAAGAAGATGGACAAATAGTCTAACAGTAACCCGCTTGAGCTATCTTCATCACATCAAAGGGGGGATAAGGTAAGGGAATCTTCGACATCAGGAAAAGAGGATAAGGTAAGTGAAAATTTAATCGGCTCTGATTTAGGAGGTGGCTCCGTTCCATGCATTGATTTAATTGATTCTTATGTGGATTTGAAAGCTCGTTGTTTGCATACACATGCTATTTCTGGGGAAATATGGGGGATACAACTAGTTTATCTAAATTTCATCATAAATTGTAGAAAAAATGGTCTGATATGCGATATTTTCAATTACTCTCTGCAAATGTGTTTATTATTGTTTTTAACTATTCTTCTGTTAGGGATGAAGTTTTAAAATCTTCACATTACTGGTTTGGTAAAACTTTAGTGTTTGTTTCGGCTTGGAAACCATTTTATGTCCCTACTTGGTCAAGTTTTAAATTAGTTCATTTCTAGTTTGGCTTGCCTAGATTACCGTTTGAATTTATGGACCCAAAGGTTTTGGAAAAAAACTGGTAATACTTGTCATTTTTTCCTATCATCAAGATTTGATTTTGTGGAGGGGGAGGTTCTAGTAAAAATCTATGTCCTGACTAACCCTAATAATGTTTGTCCTCGGACTTGTATCATCAAATCTCATGAGGGTATCTAGAAATAACCAATTAATAAGCTAGAGAAAGAGTTTGGTAAAACATCCTTGCAATTGGATGCTCCTTTGCTTATGGATTTCTCGAAATCCTCTGTTTTGGATTAAGGCATAACCTTGCTTGGGTAGTAAAGATAATCCATTTCTGGATAAACTGTTAGTTAATGGGTCCATAGGGAAAGCTCCCGTTGCTTCTGAGGTTAACCAGGTTATGAGGGATGTTGGGAAGCGAGAGGTTTATGTTGTGTCTCATGATCCGGAGTCTGCCGGGTTATTTACAAGTAAGGATAAGATAGTAACATCTCACTAGAATATTGTGGTTTCGGGGGCAACAATGTGGATGATCTACTTCCAAATCTCAATACCTCAAATTCCTTGGATAATGTCTCTCATTTATTATCACCAAATTATGGTGGTGGGAATCTTGTCTGTTCTGAGAAGCCAAAATAATACTTAAGAGGGTTGCTAGGGGATTGGTCATATTTTAGCTAAGAATGATGAGGTTGTTTCAAAATCTAATGTTGGGGCTTCTTCTCTAGGGTTTCCTGATGATGCTACCCTTGCTCAACAAGTCAAAGAATTGGTGTCTAATAATTCTTTGCAGCATGTGGATGTGGATGTGGATAATAACACCACCTTAGGAAATAATATTCAGCTGGGGAATATTCCTGTTATTGTGCCAGATGAAAATCTAGTTCAACAAGTAAATGATCTTTGTAAAGATCATGAGCATCATATGGATGAGGACATTACGAATAGGGCTATCTGTTCCATTGAAAATGACTTGGGGGGAATTAAATCGACCCTTCCTATCTATGGATCTACTAACCCTTTTGAGGTTTTGGCTTTAACAGAAATGGGCATCATCAATAATCTAGCCATGACTTCTCCTAAGTCAAGTAAGAGTTTACCAATTGTTCAAACTACTTTAATTAGGGCTTCATCTATGGTTTCTCCTGGTAGGGGTAGGCCTCGAAAGAATCAAAAGACTCAATTGGAAATTGACACTGGGACTCAGCAAACTTTGTCTCTTTCTCCTAGTGATGGGAAAGGGAAGCATTCGGTTTCTCTTGGTAACACTATGAAAGCAAGTTGTACTCCTAAAGGTAATAGGAGTAAGAGGTCTGTTAACAGTCCTCCTCTGACTAGGTCGGGGGCTGTGAAGTGTAATCTTCAAAGTAGTTTTGGAGAAGGGAAGTCTTCTCCGTCTAAAGGAAAGAGGGGAGCCTCGGACTCCCCTTGAGAGAAATGAGAATTATATCTTGGAATGTTAGGGGCTTAAATGCCCCTAACAAGATGCACTTAATTAAGTCCCAGATGGACTTAGTTAAGTGTGATATTTTCAGGTTGCAAGAGACAAAATTGTCAAAGGAGTCTCCTGATTTGGTTTTTTCTTCTTGGAGAAAGTGGGATTTCCTCTCCTCTCCAGCTTGTGGTGCATCAGGGGGTTTGGCATTGCTTTGGAATAACTATAACATTGAGGTTGAGCTAGTTGCCTCTGTTGTAAAGTGGATGTTGGCCTTAGTTAAAAGAAAGCTTTCGAAGGTTAATTTTTGGCTTTTTAATATTTATGCTCCTTCTGGTATTCAAAGGAAGACTAAATTATGGGAAGAGATTAAGAGGATTTCCTCCCCTTTAAGGCATGGTCCCTTTATAATATTTGGGGGGAATTTTAATGCTATCATTGATTTGGGAGAAAAGAAAGGAGGTATTCTTCCTAATAAAAAAATCATGGAAGACTTTTAGAAGTTCATTAAGGACATGAGTCTTTTTGATTGTCAGTTTCAGAATGGGATTTTCACATGGATAAATATACGAAGATATTTTTCACAAATTGCGGAAAGGTTAGACTGGTTTTTGTTATCAGATGTTTGGATTGATTCAGAGTTTGAATGTTTTTCCTCTATTCTTCTAGTTTTGGGGTTAGATCATTTTCCAATTTCCCTATCAATTCTGGAAGACAAAGCTCCTTTTAAGTGACCTTTTAAATTTGAACCTATGTGGTTTAGAGATTCTTCCTTTTTTCCTTTGCTCAAAAAATGGTGGAGTTCTGCTCCTTATTGCTCTAGATCCCGAATGTTTCAGATTGCTAAGAAGTTAAGTTTTTTGAAATTGAATATTAGAGAATGGAATATCTTGTATTTTAAGAACATCTTTCAGGAAAAATAGAGGATCCAAGATATGATTGATTGTCTTAATTCACATGTGATTCAACATGGTATGGTGCCACTTGTTTTTGATGAACTAAAGTTGCTAAAAGCAGAGCTTGAAGAAATTTTGACCAGAGAAGAAATCTATTAGAGATAGAAATCGAGGGAGATCTAGCTTTCAGATGGTGATAGAAATACAAAAAAAATTCACTCTTCAACAAAAATTAAGAGAAGTAGAAATAGGATATCTTGTATTGAGTGTCCAAATGGCAAACTTTTAATAGAACAAGAGGATATTGCTTTAGAGGCAGTTAGGTTTTTTAAGTCACTATTATCTTCGGAGCATGGAGATCTTCATAATAATATTTCTTCTAACATCCCTTCTTTGGTATCTTCGGAAGATAATAAAATGTAGATGTCTTCTTTTTCTTTGGATGAAGTTAAGAATGTTGTTTTTGCAATGAACCTTGATAAGGCTCCGGGACCGGATGGTTTTACTCCTTTATTTTTTTTTAAATGTTGGGATTTTGTGGGAAATGATGTTTTATTGGCCCTTGAGGAAGCTATAAGGAATAGGTCTATTTTGAAAGAGCTTAATACTACAATGATTGCAATTATTCCTAAAAAAGAGGTTAGCAAGACATTTTCTGATTTTCGCCCTATTGCTTTATGTAACACTTTGTACAAGATTTTTACCAAGGCTATTTCTTTAAGGTTGGCTAAAATTCTGCCTAGGATCATTTCTTTAGAACAAGGTGGTTTTGTGGTGCAGGAGCACCCTTCCAAGCTCTTCCTCCTTCTTTGTTTTGTTGGTGTTATGCTTCTTTTGAAGCCATTGTATATGAATAAGAGCCATGAGCTCATTTGTTCTTGGCTAGGTCCTAGTTTTAGGTCCTTAGTGTTTTGTTGTGATTTCTTGTGTAAGAGAGGTTGAGTGTGTCGTGGATGTGTGTTAGGCCTTATTGGCATGTTACTATCCTTAGGATAGCCCAAAATAGGCTTAGGAGTCATGAAAAGCAACAATGGCAAAGTTGCTTAAAAGATGCAAAAGTTGCATCACAACTTTTAAAAGTTGTCAAGCAACTTTTCCACCCAAATGGTCAAAGACCCTTATTGAGTGTGGAGAGCAATAATATTGGCACACTGACCAAGGTATGGGTAGTATAAGATGTTCCAAACCCTAAAATATGAGGGGGTTAATCATTGTTGTACAACCCAAGTAAGAAAAGCTTGACTGTGACTATTTTGTGGGTTACCAGTCAGTTTGTATGAAACAACCGAGCAAGTTAATGGATTGATTTGCATGAAAAAATATGTGGAATGTCTTCTATGGTGTAAATACTTTCATTGTGAGCAATTAGATTAGGTTTTTATTTGCAGGTTGGGTGTGTTTGTAAATAGTTTGTAAATTGCCTTCCCACTGTCCAGTTTTGGACTGGTTTGTGTAAATGGATGCATAACTCCATTCCTCATTGTGGAACCACCATGAAACCATGGGGAATGAGAGTGAAGACCTTGTACCATAGTTTAATGCAAGCAGGGCCCTTGAAAATGCAGGGAATCCATCAAAAGACCCAATCCTAGGCGAGACTGAACAGTGCTCGGCTAGGGAGGGTCAAGTTGCAGAGGTCTTGGAGAGCAAGGAAGGACAGAGAAGAAGGCACCCTTTGGAGGAGTTCTAGAGGGGTGAGTGAAGCATCATTTGTGTGAAGGAGTAGCTTCCACCAATCCAAAAAAGGTGGCAAGAGTAGCAAACACACATTGTGTCCCTGGCAGGCCTAAAAACCCTCACAAAACCCTTAAAAACCCCAAAATTCACCCAAGGCACTGTACGACCACTTGGAGGCCCAAAACTAGAGAAATCCTTGAGCCCTTTCCAAATGAATGGTAGTCCATTTTGGGAGTTTTGGTAGTTTGTGCATCGTTTGTGAGAGGGAGCCCTAAAGGATTGGGTAGGAGGCCTAATTGGTCAAAATCCTTGTAGCCCTATTTTGAAGGCAAAAACACAAAAATAGTGAAATCGGTAAGAGGTTGAAAGCTTGAAACCTCTTGGGGGCACATGGATGGGTGGAAAAACCTTTTTGGAGACATGACCTATCCTTTCTAAGACCTAGGAAGCAGTAGGACAAGCCAAGCCCTTATTAGCCATAGTAAGGGGTTTTGAGTCTTATGAGTAAGTGAGGCCTTAGGAGCAGCATTGCAACTCATTGGTGGGTGGATTGGGCAAGGTCAGGGGATTCCTCAAGTAGGGGAAGTCCTAGAGACTCTAGGGTGTGAGGAGAACACTAGGTGATCCAAGAAAAGGATCCAAGAGCATAGACTAGGCTAGTCTATCCCAAACCCCAACCCATCAGATTGGTATCAGAGCAAGTTAAAGATTTGTTGGACTGTGTATGTCTCTATATACTAGTGAATTAGTAGGGGATAGAAGAATGGTCACTAATGCAGAGCTGGCTAGGGAGGTAGAGGAGTAGAAGGAGAAGAATAGACTCCTTGAAGAAGCTATGAGTGAGATAAGGGATAAACTACAGGAAGTGGTGGATCAGAGGACACAAGGACCTAGGGGAGAAGACACCAAGGACAAAGGGAAGAAAACTATAGATATAGATGACATTATACCTGAACCAGATCACTTGTTTAATGAAGAACCTTTTGTGAAGGCTATTAAGGCTTTGAACACCAAAGCTTTTGAAGGATTACCACATTTCAGTGGAAGGATGGACATTGACACTGTTATCGAATGGATTGAAGGCATTGAAAACCACTTTGAATGTGAGGGAGTGACAGAGGTTCAAAAGGTTAAGGTTGCCAAATCAAGATTAAGGGGAGCAGCTTTAACATGGTGGAAGTACCTGCAAGAAGAGAGAGTTAGCATGGGGAAGATACCTATTGCCAATCAGAAGGCCATGGTGAGCAAGATCAAAGAGAACTACTTACTAGAGGATTATGATGTCCAACTTCATAAGAAGAGACAGGGATTGAAGTAGAAAGACCTTGATGTGACCTCCTACACCGAAGAATTTCAAAAACTTTGTCTTAGATCCAAAGTCCAAGAAGATGAATCTATTAAGGTGGCTAGGTATCTAAGTGGCCTAAAGTGGAACATTCAAGAGGAGATAAGCCTATGGAATCCTACTGCTATTCAAAAATGTCATCAGCTTGCTGTCAAGGTGGAAGAGAGGAACAAAAGGAAAGGAGACTCCAATGACAGGGGTAAAGGCAAAGGTAGAGAACAAATGAATCACCGAGGTGGTTACCAAAGCAAGGCAAATGAGCAGAGGAACCAAGGAGAAGCCAAGTTGACTAAACATGGCAGTGAAACCAATCTTAGAGGGGGCCATTCTAGAGGAAGAGGTGCACAAAGTGGTCCAAGTAAGGGTAGAGGTACTAGCAGAGGTAACTCCTACTTTGCAACTATGAAGTGTTACAACTGTGGACAATTGGGACATCCGGCATATAGATGCCTTGACAAGCCTACCTCATCAAACAGTGGAAAGAGGGTTGCTTATGCACATGAAGACTCTTCATGTAGTAAGACACCGAAAGTGGACCATATTGAATAAGAGATTGGAGAAAATCTGATGTTCAATAGGGTTTTGATAAGACAACCAGTCAAGAATGAACCTAAGCATAGGAGAGCATTGTTTAGGGTGAGATGCAAATTTCTTGGTAAAGTGTGCAAGGTGATAGTTGATTCAGGCTCAACTGACAACATCATATCAGAAGAGGTAGTTAGGAAGTTGAAACTTACAAGGATACCCCACACTAACCCATACAAGGTGACATGGTTGAACCATGAGCAGAGTGTGCTAGTCAATGAACAGACTTGGGTAGAGTTTTCTATTGGAGGATACAAGGATAAGATCCTTTGTGATGTGTTACCAATGGATGCCTGTCACCTATTACTAGGTAGACCCTAGCAATTTGATAGGAAGGTGATCTATGATGGAGAGGAGAACTCCATTTCATTCAAGAAGGATAGCAAGACCTTCAAGATTCAGTCTTTGACAGAGAATGAGGAGGGAACTTCAAGAACACCTAGTGTCTTATTGGCTACTGGTAAAGAGTTCTTAAACTTGCTACATGAGGAGGAGATAGTGAAGTGTGCCATCTTTGTGAAGCCAAAAGACGAAGAAGACAAGTTGCAGGCAAAAGTACCCAAGGAGGTGAAGCAAATGTTAAAAGAGTTTAAGGATATAGTGAGTGATGGAGCACCTACAACACTCCCACCAAGAAGGTCTATAAGTCATCAAATAGACTTTGTTCCTAGAGCATCCCTACCTAACAAAGCTGCATATAAGCTCACACCTGATCAGAATAAGGAAGTAGCAAGGCAAGTGCAGGAGTTATTGGAACAAGGACTGATTAAGAAGAGCATCAGCCCATGTCCAGTCCCGGTAGTGCTAGCATCCAAAAAAGGAGGTAAGTGGAGACTTTGCACTGATTCAAGGGCAATCAATAGGATCACCATAAGGTATAGGTTTCCTATACCTAGAATAGAGGATTTAATGGACTGTTTAGGAGGTGCTATGTATTTCACCAAATTGGACCTTAAAAGTGGTTATCACCAGATTAGAATCAAGGAGGGTGATGAGTGGAAGACTGCTTTCAAGACCATAGAAGGGTTGTATGAATGGCTTGTGATGCCATTTGGACTCACCAATGCCCCAAGAACCTTCATGAGGTTGATGAATGAGGTGTTAAAGGATTTCATAGGTAGATTTGTGGTGGTGTACCTAGATGACATTCTCATCTATAGCAGAACCAAAGAGGAGCACCTTGAGCATTTGAGGTTAGCCTTAGAGAGGTTGCATGAGGAGAAATTATCCATCAACCTAGAGAAGTGTGACTTCTTGAAGCAAGAGCTGGTCTAATTAGGATTTATGGTGTCTAAAGGAACCTTGAAGATGGATCCAAGCAAAGTGGAGGCAATCTTGAATTGGCCTGCACCTAGAACAAGGACTGAAGTTAGGAGTTTGCACTGATTAGCTCAATTCTATAGAAAGTTTGTGAGGAACTTCAGTGACATATGTGCACCAGTCCTTGACACCATAAAAGGAGGCCTTAAAACTAAGTTTAAATGGACTGAGCAGGCTGACAAAGCATTTCAATTGTTGAAGCAGGAAGTAGCCACAAAACCTATCCTTCTCCTACCTACTTTTGATAAGCTATTCACTTTAGAGTGTGATGCAAGTGGAATTGCAGTAGGGGGTGTATTGAGTCAAGAGGGAAGACCTGTGGCATTTTTCAGTGAGAAGCTTAATGAAGCAAAGAAGAAGTACTCAGCCTATGACCTAGAGTTGTATACATTAGTGTAGTCTCTTAAGAAATGGAGGCATTACCTACTTCCAAAGGAATTTATGGTGTTCACAGACAATCAGGCATTGAGTTACATTAACACTCAAGAAAAGCTTAGCAATAGACATTTGAAATAGATGGAGTACCTCCAATCCTTCACCTTCACCATCAAGCATAAGAAGGGGAAACTCAACAAGGTGGCAGATGCATTAAGCAAGAAGTTGTTGATAGTTCAAGAACTATAGTTGCAGAGCATGGGAATAGAAGGTTTCAAGGACCTCTATGAAGGAGATGAAGACTTCTCATCAGCTTACAAGGTTTGCAAGGAGTTTGAGAACCATTTCCATGGTGAGTATGCAGATTACACTCTCCAAAATGGTCTCTTGTTCAAAGGTAATCAGTTGTGTGTGCCAAGAGGATCCATGAGGGAAAACATCATCCAAGAGAAACACAATGGCAGTTTAAGTGGACACTTTGGAGTCAACAAAACCTTGGATTTAGTACAGAGGTACTATTATTGGCCAAAGCTGCCAAGAGATGTGAAGAGGTATGTGGAGCAATGTGGTGTATGCCAAAGAGAAAAGGGAGGATCAAGCAATGCTGGTCTCTATCAACCATTACTGGTCCCAAATAGACCTTGGGAATGTATAAGCATGGACTTTGTAGTAGGACTTCCCAAGACAAAGACAAGTATGGATAGCATCTATGTGGTAGTAGATAGATTTTCCAAGATGAGCCATTTCATACCATGTAAGACTACACATGATGCTAGCTATGTTGCACATCTCTTCTTTAAGGAGATTGTTAGGATTCATGGACTCCCTTTAAGCATTGTTTCAGATAGGGACAGCAAGTTCATGGCCCATTTTTGGCAAACATTATGGAGGAGACTAGGAACTAACCTATCATTTAGCTCAGCTTACCATCCACAAACAGATGGTCAAACTGAAGTTATCAACAAGGTGTTAGGCAACTTGTTGAGGTGTTTAACTAAGGAGTATGGGCAGACATGGGACCTAATCATTCCTCAAGCAGAGTATGCATATAATGACAATGTGAATAGGACCACTGGTAGAAGTCCTTTTGAGGTTGTGTATGGCAGACATCCAAGGGGAGTATGTGAGTTGAGAGACCTTGGTACTTTGGAGATGAAGAGTGGGCAAGTAGAGGATTTCACTCAAACCATCAAGGAAGTTCAAGAGCAAGTCAAGAAAGCCATCCTTGAATCCACTGAAAAACTGAAAGCAAAAATGGATGAGAAAAGGAGAGAAGTTCAGTTCAAGGTGGGTGACTATGTGATGGTCCATTTGAGGAAATCTAGGATGCAAAGTGGTAAGCCTACCAAACTGCAAATGAAGAGGGTAGGACCTTGTAGAATCCTATCAAAATATGGTGAGAATGCTTACAAGGTTGACTTGCCTTTAGATTGGGCTATATCACTAGTCTTTAATGTTGCTGACCTGATCATGTATAGGGGTGAGATAGAAAGGCAGACTGAGAGCCAAGCCAAGGTACTGCGGGACCTAGATGTTAATGTATTACCACCAGTGAAGAAGCCTATAGCAGAGAAGATCTTGGAATCTAGAGTAAAGAAGTCCACCAGACACCAGGTCTACATGGAACACCTGGTGAAGTGGGCAGGTCAGCCTAAGTCTGAAGCTACCTGGGTTGAGGAGAGCAAGTTCAAGACACTTGGCATAGAGTCGGCTCTCATTTCTTCTTCTATTTATTAGTTGTGTGCAGAGGGGGAGTATGGTGCAGGAGAACCCTTCCAATCTCTTCTTCCTTCTTTTTTTTGTTGGTGTTATGCTTCTTTTGAAGCCATTGTATATGAATAAGAGCCATGAGCTCATTTGTTCTTGGCTAGGTCCTAGTTTTAGGTCCTTAGTGTTTTGTTGTGATTTCTAGTGCAGGAGAGGTTGAGTGTGCCTTAGATGTGTGTTAGGACTTATTGGCATGTTACTATCCGTAGGATAGCCCAAAATAGGCTTAGGAGTCATGAGAAGCAACAATGGCAAAGTTGCTTAAAAGATGCAAAAGTTGCATGAAAACTTTTAAAAGTTGTCAAACAAATTTTCCACCCAAATGGTCAAAGACCCTTATTGAGCATGGAGAGCCCTAGTGTTGGCACATTGACCAAGGTATGGGTAGTACAAGATGTTCCAAACCCTAAAATATGAGGGGGTTAATCATTGTTGTACAACCCAAGTAAGAAAAGCTTGACTGTGACTATTTTGTGGGTTACCAGTCAGTTTGTATGAAACAACCGAGCAAGTTAATGGATTGATTTGCATGAAAAAATATGTGGAATGTCTTCTATGGTGTAAATAATTTAATTGTGAGCAATTAGATTAGGTTTTTATTTGTAGGTTGGGTGTGTTTGTAAATAGTTTGTAAATTGCCTTCCCATTGTCCAGTTTTGGACTGGTTTGTGTAAATGGACGCATAACTCCATTCCCCATTGTGGAACCACCATGAAACCATGGGGAATGAGAGTGAAGACCTTGTACCATAGTTCAATGCAAGAAGGGCCCTTGAAAATGTAGGGAAGACATCAAAAGACCCAATCCTAGGTGAGACTGAACAGTGCCCGACTAGGGAGCGTCAAGTTGCAGAGGTCTTGGAGAGAAAGGAAGGAAAGAGAAGAAGGCACCCTTTGGAGGAGTTGTAGAGGGGTGAGTGAAGCATAATTGGTGTGAAGGAGTAGATTCCACCAATCCAAACAAGGTGGAAAGAGCAGAAAACACACACTGTGTCCCTGGCAGGCCTAAAAACCCTCACAAAACCTTTAAAAACCCCAAAATTTGCCCAAGGCACTGTACGGCCACCCGGAGGCCCAAAAATAGAGAAATCCTTGAGCCCTTGACAAATTAATGGTAGTCCATTTTGGGAGTTTGGGTAGTTTGTGCATCGTTTGTGAGAGGGAGCCCTAAAGGACCGGGTAGGAGGCCTAATTGGTCAAAATCCTTGTAGCCCTATTTTGAAGGTAAAAACACAAAAATAGTGAAATCGGTAAGAGGTTGAAAGCTTGGAACCTCTTGGGGGCACATGGATGGGTGGAAAAACCTTGTTGGAGACATGACCTATCCTTGCTAAGACCTAGGAAGCAGTAGGACAAGCCAAGCCCTTATTATCCATAGTAAGGGGTTTTGAGTCTCATGAGTAAGTGAGGCCTTAGGAGCAGCATTGCAACTCATTGGTGGGTGGATTGGGCAAGGTCAGGGGATTCCTCAAGTAGAGGAAGTCCTATAGACCCTAGGGTGTGAGGAGAACACCAGGTGATCCAAGAAAAGGATCCAAGAGCATAGACTAGGCTAGTCTATCCCAAACCCCAACCCATTATTTTGTTCCAGGAAGGGAGACAACAGAGGGAGCTATATTGGTGCATGAGGTTCTGCATTCTATTTCTACTTAGAGAATCCTGGCCATGATCCTCAAATTAGGTATGATGAAGGTATATGATAGAGTAGAATGGGAGGCTTTGTGTGTTGTTCTACTTAAGTTGGTCTTTTTCAAGGCATGGGTCAAATGGATTCGTGCTTGTATTGCTTCTGCAAGGTTCTCGGTTCTAATTAATGGCTCCCCTTGTGGTTTTTTCTCCTCTTCTAGGGGTTTGAGGCAAGGGGATCCCCTATCTCCTTTCTTGTTCATTCTTCTAGCTGAAACGTTTAGTTGGGCTATTAGAGCCACTAAGCTAGGAGGGCTTTGGAAGGGAATTAGGATTTAGAATGTTCCACAAAGCATTTCCCATTGTTTGTTTGTAGATGATACCTTGTTATTTGGTCAAGCTTCTTTGGGTGAGGCAAGAGTGATAAAGGGGATAATACAGAATTATGCATCCTTTTCTGGTCAGAGAGTAAATGTTGATAAGTCAAAGATTTTTTTCCTTCATGCTTCACAATTGGTTCAGGATAGATTGAATATTTTTTGGGGATTTGTATCTGGAAATATTCCTTGTTCTTATCTTGGTATACCTTTCTTCATTAAGCAAGATAAAGTTGAGTTTTGGGATAAGATTATTTCAGCTATCCCTAGAAGGATTCTATCCTGGAATCATAGATGGTTAACTTTGGCTGGTAAGATTATTCTTATTAAGTCTGTCCTAAATGTTGTTCCTATTTATCTCATGTCTGTTTTGCAGTCTTCAAAAGTGGCTATTGTTAGTTTACAAGATACTCTTAGGTCCTTCCTTTGGAGTAATAATAAAGATGGTAAGAAGAAACTCCCTCTGGTAGCATGGGATAAAGTTTGTTTGCCTAAAAACCTTGGGGGCATAGGTATTAGGAGTTTAGAAAGTTAGAATTTAGCCTTAGGTGCTAAGCTGGTTTGGAAATTGTATGAGAGACCATTCTCCTTTTGGGCACAGATTGTGTTTGGTAAATATTTAAATAATGGACCAAGAGATTATGTTTTTCAAGTTTCTAATTTACCATCTGGTTCAGCTATTTGGAATTTTCTATTTAAATGTGGATCAGTGATTTTGCCTCATCTCTCATGGATTGTTCATAATGGTAGAAAGGTCAGGTTTTGGGAGAAAGTTTGGAATGGACATCCCCCTCTGGTGAATACAAGGGATTGGTCTCCTTTAATTTCCACTCTTTCTTCCCTTTGGGGTGTCTTTGTGGCTGAATATTTTGAGATTGAGTATAGTGGGAATCTTAAGGTGGTAAGATGGAAATCAATTGAGTTTTTAGATATTGATCAAAATGTGAAATTGGAATATGAAAACATATTGGGGGAGAGACTAATAATTATTTCTGATGCTGACAATGAACTTATTTGGACAAGGAATATCTCTGGTAAGTACACAGTTAAGGATGTCTATAATTCTCTCTTGGTTGCTAAAGATTTATCTACTTTCCCATACAAGTTGTTTTGGCATATGGCTTGCCTCCCAAAGGCTAGTTCTTTTGCTTGGTTAGCAGTGTAGGATAGGGTCCTTACAGGTATGAGGTTGGACAAGTTGGGTATTATTGCAGTATTTCCTTGTGTTTTTTGTAATAAAAATTTAGAATCCTCTGCACACTTGTTTCTTCACTGTGATTTTACCTATGCTTGTTGGCAGTGGTTGTTTGAAAAGCTAAATCTATCCTTTGTTATTGGTAAGGATCTCCTTTCCCACTTTAGAGCCTGGCCTCTACTATTTGCTTCATCTTTTTATGCGTGTCTTTGGATTATTTCTCCATCTATTATGATTTAGAATATCTGGTTAGAGCATAATAATAGGATTTTTAAACAAACAAGCTCTTCCTTGGCTAAGGTTTTATTGAGGATTGAATCTTCCATCTCTGAAGTTGCTTTGTCTTTTATTTATAAGAATTTGGAAAAAATTATCTCTTTTTCTCATTGGGATAGTAGGGTAACTCGAGTCTGGAGGATGTTATCAGTTTTACCTACTCATGGATCTATTTTGAATAAGACTAATGTTATAAGAAAGAGAAACTTTGCTTACTGGAAACCTCCTCCGCAAGGGCACTTTAAATTGAAGTTTGATGGTTCTTCTCGTGGGAACCCTGGTCTGGCAGGAGCAGGTATGGTAATTTATGATCATAAGGTAAGATTTATTCAGGCTTATTGTCATGCGATTGGTTTCAAGACTAACAATTGTGCAGAATTCTATGCTTTGTCTTTTGGTTTGGATATGGCTATATCTTTGGGAATTAAGGACTTGATAATTGAAGGTAATTCTATAGTTATTATTCAAAGTGTCATAAAAAAGAATTCGAATTGTTGACAATTACAATATATACTTGATCATATTTTGCAAAAATTATATTTTTTTGATTCCTTCTTGATTTCCCACTGTTATAGAGAAGTGAATAAGATTGCAAATTTCTTGGCTAACTTAGCCATTGACGGTGATGCTAATATGCTGGAGGTAAGTGTGGAAGAGATCCCTTCCTCAGTTTTGGAATATTTGAAGTAAAGGAGGTAAGCTTACATGGTAAATGTAATGGTTATCTTCTGATGTAGCCAGTAAGGATGGATAGTGGTAATGTTTTCTTTCACATATGACATAGAGGAGGGTATTATATGTCTTATCATAATTCCTTTGTCTTATGGCATATTTGGGAAGTATCTTTATATAAAGTGAGGGGAGAATGGAGTTTGCATTCAAGTGCCTTAAATAGTTTGGACATAGTTGTAGTCTTCATCAACCTCCTTGTTGGGTGTGGCTTTTCTTTCATATGTGACATTGAGAAGGGTGTTGTTCGCCTTATGAGAACTCCCTTGTTAATGGCATATTTGACAAGAATTTCTGTGTGCAGCAAGGAGGGTGTGGGGTCTGCAATTGTGTGCTCGATTGGTTTAGCATGTGATGTTTTTTGTTCTATATAAGTCTGGTGTGGCTTTCATTTCATATTTAATTGTCTTGTTATTATAAAGGTGCTTTGAGTACTCAAGGTTTTTTAGCGTATCTTTTAGGAAGTACTCATTACATGTTATTGTTTGTTGTTCTGCGTGGGCTCATTCCTTTAATCATTTCTTAGTGTTGGGTTTGTGTGTGTTAATCATGTTCGGTTAAGTTGGGAGGGATGTCTTGGGTATCTTTGCTTGTGTGCTCTGCTTGTTTGGTCATTCACTAATATTGGGTAATTTAACGTTGCCAGCATGTTGCTCTCTTTCTTCATATGATTATAAGGATTGATCTTCTGCAATCATATTTCGAAGATGCGCCTTGCACACTTGTGGAGGTTTCTACGGTTTTTATAATGCTCCTTTGTGTGAATGGTATATATGGAATTTTTCTGGTTGGTTTTTATGTCTCTCTTTTTTGTCACTGTGTATTATATGTCAAGATGTTCTGTTTCATTTGGAAGCTTTTGGTTTGGGTTGGTGGCTGGTGGTTGTTCTTCAGATCTTGGAATCTACAGATCAATTGGTATCTGAGTTGGCTCCTTCTTTTTTTTTTTTTTCTCAGATCGTTCTGTGGTCTTTTCTGTGGATTGGATTTATTTTGGCTCCATGAGGACTTCAGCATCCTCTCTTTCTCCTCATTTGGGTTTTGTTATGCTTGATCACAATATTTATTTTAACAGGGTCTTTGATTATAGTTTCCTTTCTACTAGGTGGTATCATTCTAACTAGTGGTTTGAAGAATTGTGTTTCATAGACATGGGTGGTTTAGATTGGTGTTTTTTTGGCAGCAATGGCTATGCATCCTCCTGAGATCATACTTTAATCTTCCTCCTACATGCTTCCGCTGGCAGCTTCCTTTATATCTAATGCAGCTTATGTAATTGGGATGGGCTTTTTGATGTAGTATGCCAATGGGCATTTTGTATTGGATAGAATAGGATTGTGTTACTTAAGCAATAATGAAGGTTTTTCTTATTGGTTCTTTCCCTTTAGTGATTTTTGAACCAGGCACTGTAAAAACTTTTTAAAATTAATATATTTCAATGGTTCTATCCACTTTTATCAAAAAATAAATAAAATGACTATACATGACCTGACTAAGTATTCACAAATTAGCATAATTATTTTATGAAAATGCTAAAAGCTTGATAATTTTTATAAGAAATAACATTCACAACTAATCTCTAACACAAATAGAAAAACCCTATTAATCCATTTACTATTACGTATGAGGAAAGACAAATGAGACATAAATAACGGATAAATTATTATCACAAGACAACGTCAATCATTCAATAGCATGCACAAAAGTATAGCTTGAGTATAAGAAATATATGGCTCCATCTATTGATCAAAAGGTATTAGACATCAAAAACAAGTATATACAGTTTAATGATTCTCAAAACAACCCACTTTAGAGTATTTTATAGTCTATTAATCTATATATTGTCCTCTATTTATAATGAGATTCTATTTTTATACAATGTTGGGAGATCCACTTTTGATGACCAAAATGAAATTGCATGGCAATGAGAGGAGGCGCTTGCCTTGGATTTTAATGAGTATTATTTTGTATGCGAACTCATATGAGAAATAGGTGTTTGTGCTAGTATTCATCTCATCATGGTTAACTTTTTGTAGTTCACTGGAGATGCTCATGATTGATCTTATTGTAGAAATCATATTTTTCTATGCAAATGGAGATTAAAAAATAAAGATATTCTTGTATTTTGTACAAAAATGGTATGTTGAATGATTTAGAATTGAACATCCTTTTTAAAAGTGTAAAAGAAGTGTGAAAATATTATGTGTTAGGTCAAATAAATATCTTTTAGAGTCACCATTGAAATTTCAAGATCAATCTTTAAATCATGGAAAAAGAAAACATTAAACTTTCACCCTTGAAGAGATTATCAAAGATCGAGCTTCAATCCTACTACATATCACATGTCATCGCATCTAAATGAACATGCTCAGCCAGGTTTCTTAAATGAGACAACCTTGTTTGGGCATCAAGCATTGAACATGCAATATATTGCCTATCAAATGAGGAAAAGGAGATAAAGAAGGTTGAATGTTTTACCTCTAATGATTACATTAGCAAGATTTCATCATGAAGATGAAGGGGAGATGGTATCAGAATGGTATCAATGAGGGATAGAGGTGAAAGAGAGCATGATAAAAAGAACAATGGGCATGGAAGAAGCCTAATAGCTAAAGTCTAGATAAGGTTCAACATTTAGGATTTTAAAGGATAAAGATTCAGATATCAGGGGTGTGAATGGGAATGGGCTAAAAATGGTAGAGAGGCAGTAAAGACCAAGGACACAGAGCTCAATGGGATAAATCACCATATCCAACTTTGTAAAAGGGAGTGAGGTAAACCATAGGGCCAATAATAATGGCATACAAATATGGAGTTGTGTGAAAGTTTGAAACCCAAACAAGTTCAAAACTTCACCAAATTTTAATTTTCTTACTATGGGTTTTGGCAAGGAAAACAAGAAGGGCAAGTGCAAGGAGCATAGGCACAATTCATGTAATATGGCCCATTTGGTTATTATTGTTGTGCTACAAGGCTGGCAAGAAATACCAATTGTAATTTCTTGCATATGTCATTCACTAATTAAATCTGTCATAATGTTACCTATAAAGTATGATATTTAATTTGAGGACACCATAAAATAATATCATAATTATCATTAATTATATATCATATCGAATTTCAAGATTAAATCCTTATTTAACATCCAATTAACTTTTAATTTAATCTCATAATCAAAGTCCACCCACCATTTCATTAACTCAATAGTGTTCAATACACATTATAAGATCCATTGTCCATTATTAAACTCAAAACACACCTACTATCTTTAAATTCACTTAAATCGACATCTTAAAATTATAAACACTTGAATTAAGGTTGGCGATTTCATCTAGTCTAATCGATTATAGCTCATTAAGTTATTGCATATCAATAAATAGATTACTTATCTATCAAATAGATCTAATAATCACAACTAACCAAGTTATGTTCATAATTATAATAAAATACAGCTTTTAAATGAAATGCATGGCATTGAGAAGATCCACTCTTTGATTAGTGAGGATACAATTATGTTATATATAAATAAATTAAATAATCACATACTAAAATCTATAGAATTAATATCCAATTCTAATATAAAAATTAAAATTATGATACAATACCCAAGACTTTGCATGTACATAAAACAAAAACAAAAAAAATCACTAGCATAAACTACTTATGTGACATCCTAAAACTACAACAACGGTATCCATAATTATCATATAATCGCCCAATTAAACCAATGATATTATATACAATCATATCATACTCGAATCCATAAATTGAACAATAAATGAAAACATACAAGAAATACTACTTATCAACACACAAACAATCACTTAATAACTAACTGAACTATACAAATTATAAACATAACCCTAATAAGATAAAAAATCAAATTATCACTATCTTTAATTAACATAACCTAATAATAATTAACTATCAACAAAAAACTAATAATCTATGTGTGCATGAGTGCCCATAACTTTATCTGGTTCTGGGTATGGAGGATAGTAATTTGCTCTGTAGAAAAGATTGTAATCTACAAATTCCTTTTCCAGACCATCAATAGGCATATGCCCAAATCCTCAGATATAATCCCCAACAAATGCTTAACAAGTTTGCTACACTCCTTTCCAAACTCATCTATGGTATCTCTGCAATGAAAAGACAAAACAGAAAATCCATTTAACATGAGAAAAGTAAAGAAATATCCAAAGGAACAATGAGTATGAATTTAATATATTCTGTGGGTGTTGAGGGCCAGAGAAGGCGAGCTTTAAGGGAATGGGGAGCAAGGAAAGCATAGAGGGAATCCAACTCTAAAGTCTTGAGGCATTTCACTCAAATTCTGAACGTAATGCTCTACCGGAGAAGCCATCTCTAAAATCTTGTGTTACAACTATGAATTGGGGATGTATTTATACACACCATTTCATGGATTTGAGAGAAAAACTAATAGACTTATTCATGGCACATTATTAGACTTCCATCAAAATAATTTACTACTGGACGAAGAAGAAGTTGTTATTGCCATTATTCGCGGCACCTTTCTTGTTATTCGTAAGCTAATCATGTCATATAGGAAATGGTAAACGAATGCAACACCAAACAAGTAAACGTACAGAGACCCATAATAATGGGTCCAGAAGTTAAATTTCAGTTAAACATCATTTTAAAAGACATAAATAATTATTTATTTTGGAGTCGTTCATACAAAACAGTATTTGATCAAAAACAAAAAATTTACAAATCACAACATATTTTCATGCGATTTTTATTGGTTGGATCCTTTAATCTACCTTTTCAATACTGTTTTACACCAAAAAATCAGTTGAAAAATAATTGTATTATGCAAATTTGTGTTTTTGATAAGTATTGTTTTGTATGGAGAATAGCCATTGCCATCTATTTTTAATCATTTTTTTATTATTAAATTTAGTTATGTTTAAGAATAGTTTTAATTTGCATAATGTACAAAAATTGAAGAATATATATTTTAAATATAATATATGAAAAATTCAAAGAATTTTTAATAAAAAGTTATTTTCTATTAACAAATTATGAAATCTTTAAACATAACAATAGGAATCTTATTATATTTAAAGATTGTGTCCCAAGAAAAAAGGTCACTAGCTTCTCACACAAAGATCTTCATGTGCTCATTTGGGCTAGTTTTATGGCTCTTATTTAGACTTTCAATAGGGGTTTTTGTGTTGTTTAAGTTATGCTATTTTTTTGTTGAGTTATTAGGTGTAACTCTGTTATTTTTTGGGGGATTGATGTACTTTATCTGATCTATACTTTAAATATAAAAATTATAAACATAACCACAATTAAGTGAATAATTTGATGGTAAGATGAAAGAATAAGTATCCGGTCAACTACTGAGAGGGGGGGGCTGAATCAGTAGATACAAAAAATGATACAAACTTCACGAATCTTAGAAATTAATCTCTCAAAGTAAACTTAGAACTAACAATGTAATACCTCTGTCAAGATAAAAATTCATCAGAAACCGGTTGACTGTTAAAACAAATTAACAGTAAACAACTTCTTCATTTTTCAATGCTTCTAGTTATCATGACTTATCAAAGTAGTTAAGTAAATCAATCATGAAAACATAACCAAAAAAACATTCACCACTTGACACAAATATTTTTGATGTGGAAACCCAAATAGGTAAAAACCACAGTGAGATGAGACTCACAAGATAACTATGTGAACTCTTATGAAGTTCACCCCGTTAGGAATCACTCGGTTAAGGGATTGACTATAATGCCTTGTTAGAAGTAATACCCTGTAAGGAGTAACCTTGGTAGAGGATTTGAAAATCCAAGCTAGTAGATCATCTTGTTTGAGGATTTGAATAACACCAAGCTTGTTAGAGCTTACCCGGTTAGGGGATTTCAATTCTACTGTAATTGTTAGAAAACAACAGGAGTTTTTTGATCTGTCTGCATAGCACTACACTTGCTTGATCAGATCCATTTCATGCTCATATTTGCCTTACTCAAACTGCAGATACATCATCCGGTTTGGCAACCACACACTCAACTAATTTGTGCTCACTCTTTGCCAACTCATTAAACTAAGCAACTTCATCGACCTTATAAACAAATCAGTCAGATCGGTAACACAACAAAAACCTATTTCTCGTAGAGATTACAAATAAATCGGTTCAAGTATGACCATTGGATTACATAGCAATCTCTGCACATCAATCAAGAAAACCTTGATCGCTCCTTGATCACCGCGTCATCGAACTTAGTAACTCATCACGTGCTTTGCATTAGATGCAATACATTTGCTCATTCCCTAGACAAAAAACTGTTACAATTGATAACTCAATGATGAGAAAATAGTACCAAACTAGTACTAAGAGGGGGGGGGTGAATCAGTACATACAAAACAACACTATCTTAAACTAGTTTGACAGCAAGCACTTCAAAAAACTGGTAGACATAGATACCGGTTTGAAACAGAGTGCAACTGGTAAAGCTAAGAATGTCTGAGACAAGCATTAATCGGTTACTCACTTAGCCTTTCACTCAACTTGAGACTACACTACCATTTCACCCTTATGCATAAATAGGTAATCTATCATCTGATCATAATAGCAGCTAGTTCAACATGTTTTATTGACAGACATAAAACACAGAACCATCATATGCTTGACAAACAATAGCAAAGCATCACAAGATAAAAACATCACACATGACACACATATTTTTCATGTGGAAACCCAACTGGGAAAAACCACGATGGGGATGAATACCCACAAGCTATTTTTTGAACTCTTTGGAAGTCCGTTGTGTTAGAAGCCTTGTTCGGTTAGAGACATTACAATAGGTTCTGCTAGGAACCGATCCTGTTAGAGATATCCTGGTTAAGGGATGACTACAATACCCGATTAAGGGTTACACCCTGTTAAAGGTTACCTTGTTAGAGGATTTCAAGAACTCAATAGCTAAAGGACTTCAAACTCAGTAGTTTAGAGTTGCCCTGTTAAAGGATTTACAGCAAGTCGGTTAAGGCTACCCTGTTAAGGGATTTTCCAACTGTTGAGGTGGTTAGAGATCAACAGGTATTACAATGATCTGGTAACAACACTCAATGCCAATGCAGATCCGCTTAAGCTCCTCTTCACCTTCTGCAGTTACACTCTATAGGTATCACTTCTCTCCTTTGGTCTGGCAAGAATCATGTATCCCTTCTCTTGGATACTCACACACAAATTTTGCCAACAACCCTAGAAAGAGTCACAACATCGACCTTATAGGAAAATAGTTAGGTCGAAAGCAAAAACCCTAAACCCTAAGCCTAATAGGTTAAGGAATTCAAATGGTTCAATCCTTACCGTTGAGCATATTGCATTAATCTCCATCGTTTGTTTTCCACCGTTTTCATGGCGGCTGATAACCCATCACACGTTATCACCGTTTTACAGTCTTCTCATATTTCAGAGGTAGATAGGCAAGATCTTCTTCATGCACGATCCTTCATGTACATAAGGCTTACGTGGCAACATAATCTTGTTCTTTGTTATCATGCTAACTCATTGCACAAAGTCACCGATTGAGGCACTCGGGCTTGAAGCACTTCAACCGGAAACCCTAAAGTTGAGACTACAAACCAGTAGTCATTCAACGCTTCCATGTGCCAGTTCCCATAACCATATGTCGATTCACCTTTAAACAAGCACACCACTTCACTTTGGCACAAATGTCAATTCATAGTGTTATAACGGTTCTCACATATGTCGGTTCACACCTCTGCAACATATTGGTATCAATGACAACATACAATGTCGTTATGTCCTCATACCGGTTCACATAATGCCAATAATATCCCCCTTTGGCATTGATGGCAATATACAAAGATATCTCTCTGCTTCACATCTTCTCCCCCTTTGACAATAATGCCAAAGTGGATGCACAAGCTTCCCTGTTCCATTATGCTGCTCGCCCTAAGGAGTAGCATCCTTCAACACATCAATCCTGAAGAAAAATTTGACTATGCAATATATGACTGATGTGGAGCATATACCTTTAGCTTACCTCTTGAAGGGGCAGTACCCCTAATTCACCTCTTAAGTATATAAATGTAGTTTTTGGGAGAGGCTTGGTGAATATGTCTACTAACTGCTCCTTACTAGAAACATGCTCCAATGCAATCTCTTTGTTCTGAACCTTTTCCCTCAAGAAATGATACTTAAGCTCAAAGTGCTTGGTTCTAGAATGTAAAACCGGATTCTTGGAGATATTAATTGCACTAGTATTGTCACAGAATATACTTACCGGTTCAGATATAGGAACTTTGAAGCCATTCGATACATGCTTCATCCAAATTGTCTGAGTGCAATTCATGAAAGCTGAAACATACTCTGCTTCCACTGTAGACTAAGAGATACAACTCTGCTTTTTACTCATCCATGAGACCAGTCTACCACCAAGGAAGAATGCACCACCGGTTGTGCTCTTCCAGTCATCTACATTACCAGCCCAATCAGCATCTGTGAACACTTGCAAGTTGAAGTCCTTGTTATATGGATACCACAATCCATAGTCAACAGTTCCCTTCAGATACCTAAGAATCCACTTGACTGCAACCAAGTGGGATTCTCTTGGACTTTTTTGGAACCTTGCAGTAATGCCAACTGCATGTGCAATATCCGGTCTGCTATGCACTACATAATGCAATTTACCAATCATTGATTGGTATTCCGTCTCATCAACCAATGCTGAGTGATCCTCTTTGGATAGTTTACAACTGGTCACCATCGGTGTACCAACTGGTTTTCTATCTTCCATGCCATAGGTCTTCAACACCTCTTTGACATACTTGGACTGAGTGATAAAGATTCCATCCTTCATTTGCTAAATCTGTAGTCCAATGAAGAACTTAATCTCCCCTATGAGTGACATTTCAAACTCTTTCTTCATCTCATCTGCAAACTCATGACTCATCTTGTCATCTCCATTAAAGATAATGCCATCAACAAATACCTCATAGATCAGGATCTGATCTCCTTCAGACTTCAAGTAGATATTGCTATCTTCACTTGATCTCTCAAATCCAATCTTCACAAGATGGGAATGCAAGCGTTCATACCATGCTCTAGGTGCTTTCCTTAGACCATATAAGGCTTTATGTAGCCTACATACCATGTCACTATCTTCAGATAGGGCAAACCCATTTGGTTGCTCAATATACACCTCCTCTTCAAGTACACCATTTAGGAATGCAGATTTTACATCCATTTGATATACTTTGAAGCCTTTAAAAGTTGCATATGCAAGAAGCATACTAACTCCTTCCAATCTGGCTATAGGAGCAAAGGTTTCTCCATAGTCTTCTCCTTCTTCTTGGGCATATCTTTTGCACACTAGTCTGGCTTTGTTTCTAATCATTGTGCCATCCTCATTCAGCTTATTTCTGAAGACCCATTTGGTACCAATGACATTTTTGTGCTCTGGTCTGGCTACCAAGGACCATGTACCATTTTTCTCTATCTAGTCAAGTTCCTCTTCCATTGCCTTGATCTAGTCTTCATCTTTATGTGCCTCTTTGAATGTTTTAGGCTCAAATTCAGAGATCATACATGAGTTTTCTCTAACCCTTCTTTTTGTAAGGATTCTTGCATCCTTATCTCCTATGATCTGCTTAGGATCATGAGTCAGCTTGACATACCGAGGAATGGTCTTGATAGATTCCTCTTGCTTTTCTTCTTCATCCTCATCTCCATCAGTATCAGCATCTACATCTGCCGGTGTAGGAACACTGTTACTAGTACTCGGTTGACTAACAACCGGTTCCCAGAAGGTTGCAACCGGTTCACTTACCGCTTACTCACTACTGGTTTCCTCAATTTTCTCAGAGGTTTCATCAACTCTTACATTGATGCTTTCCACAATTCTCTAAGTCCTATTGTTGAAACACTTGAGAGCTTTGCTCTTGGTGGAATATCCTAGGAATATTCTCTCATCACATTTCGCATCAAATTTTCTCTGGTGTTCACTCCTCTTGATGTAACATTTGCTACCGAACACTCTAAAGTAGCTAACCACAGGTGTCTTACTGGTCCAATACTCATAAGGAGTTTTCTCCTTACCTTTCTTGATGAGTACCTGGTTCATTGTGTAGACTGCAGTGCTCACCGCTTCTCTCCAAAAGGTGTGAGCTACCTTTCCTTGAATCAACATGGTTCTAGCTGCTTCAACCATAGTCCGGTTATTCCTCTCTGCTAGGCCATTCTGCTGTGGAGTCTGGGGGGCAGATAGTTGTCTCTTGATGCCATGTTCTTCACAGTACTTGTTGAATTCACCGGAAGTGAATTCCCCTCCTTGATCAATTCTCAGGCACTTGATCTTTTTACTGCTTTCCTTCTCCACTAATGCTCTGAAAGCTTTAAAATTTGTAAAGTCTTTAGACTTGTCTTTCAAGAATGTGACCCACATCATTCTTGAGCAGTCATCAGTGAGAATCATGAAGTACCTATCACCCTGCACACTTCTAGTTTTCATAGGACCACACAAATCAGTATGCACAAGATAGAGCAAGTTGTCAGCATTGGAAGATTTACCTTTAAAGGTTGAGGAAGACATTTTCCCCATTTTACATTCTCTACACAAGGTGTTATCTAGTTTGCTTAGCACCAACAACCCTCTAACTGCCTTGATCTTACTAGCCTTCACAATGTTATCAAAGTTTACATGGCAGAGTCTCTTATGCCATATCCAGCTATCATCAAATTTAGCCATAAGACATGTACTTACATTTGCATTCAGATGAAATAGGTTACCTTTGGTTTGCATGCCGGTGGACACCAATTCACCATTCTTTCCTTTGATTCTGCAAACTCTGTTCTTGAATTCCAGAGTGAGGCCATTGTCATTCAGCTGGGCAACACTCAGAAGGTTGTGTCTGAACCATCAACCCAGTACACATTGTCAGCACTACACTTTCCATTCAGAGAGATGGACTCGTTGCCTTTGACCATGCATGGTGCATCATTGCCAAAGCGAACCACACCACCATCATACTCCTCCAAGGATAGAAACTTGCACCGGTCACTAGTCATATGGTGAGAACAGTCACTATCAATTATCCACTCATTGTAATTATCAAACCGGGAGACAAGAGCCTTCTTGTCTGACACATCTTCTTTGACAACAACAAACACAATATCTTCATTTTCTTCATCCTTTGATTCTTCATCTATGACACCTTCATCAATTGCCACAAAATAGTTTCTCTGGTTTCCTTCTTTGAATTTCTTGAACCTTTCCGGTCTGTCCTTGTTGTCGCCATTAGGATAGTTTACAGCAATATGTCCTATCCGGTTGCAAGAAAAGCATTTCAAAGGTAGCTTACCTTTGTATTTACCGGTTCCTTTAGGAAGCTTCCTGGCAAGGAGAGCTTCAAATGCCATCAGAATCTCCTCATCATCCATTTCTCTGCTCTATCTTGGTTCACCACTGGTGCTAGCTTCTTTTCCTTTTCTGGAAGGAATAGCATAAGCTTTAAAAGTCGATTCAGTCTTTTGAACACTGCCATCAAAACTATTTAGCTCATAGGCTGTCAACTTTGATATGATGGAGTCCAAGGATACCTTAGTCTTGTCTATTGATCTCAGCTCCTGAATAGTAGCAACCCTTATTGCATAGACCGGCAATAGGGATCTCAGGACTTTTCTTACCACAGTGGAATCTTCTATTTTACCACCTGCACTCTTGATATCTCCAACAATGGTTTTGATTCTTATTCCATACTATTGAATGGTCTCACCTTCAACCATCCGCATATCTTCAAACTTCCCTCTCAAGCTTTCTTCCTTAGCCTGTTTTACATGTTCATCACCGCCATAGATATTTTCAAGAGCATCCCATACCTCTTTGGGATTTACCTTGTCCTGAACATCAATAAACTCAAAGTCAGATAGACTACTAATTAGGGCTTCCATGACTTGCCCATTTTCTTGTATCTCTCTCTTTTGTTCATCGGTGAGAGTACCGGTAGGGGCAACATAGAAATTCTCAACATAGCTCCAGTGTTGAGCACCCATGCTTCTGATGAATATCTTCATCATATCTTTCCATATACCAAAAATTTCCCTATTAAACTTTGGACCTTCCCTCTTCATCATTTGACTGGGATCTTTACCTCAAGCGGTTAAGCTTATAACACAGAGGACCTGGAGGCGGCTCTGATACCAATTGATAACTCAATGATGAGAAAATAGTACCAAACCGGTACTGAGAGGGGGGGGTGAATCAGTACATACAAAACAACACTATCTTAAACTAGTTTGACAGCAAGCACTTCAAAAGACTGGCAGACAGAGATACAGGTTTGAAACAGAGTGCAACCGGTAAAGCTAAGAATGTTTGAGACAAGCATTAACCGATTACTCACTTAGCCTTTCACTCAACTTGAGACTACACTACCATTTCACCCTTATGCATAAACAGGTAATCTATCATCTGATCATAATAGCAGCTAGTTCAACATGTTTTATTGACAGGTATAAAACACAGAACCATCATATGCTTGACAAACAATAGCAAAGCATCACAAGATAAAAACATCACACATGACACACATATTTTTCACGTGGAAACCCAACTGGGAAAAACCACGGTGGGGATGAATACCCACAAGCTATTTTTTGAACTCTTTGGAAGTCCACTCTGTTAAGAGCCTTGTTCGGTTAGAGACATTACAATAGGTTCTGCTAGGAACCGATCCTGTTAGAGATCACCCAGTTAAGGGATGGCTACAATACCCGATTAAGGGTTACACCCTGTTAAAGGTTACCTTGTTAGAGTATTTCAAGAACTCAATAGCTAAAAGACTTCAAACTCAGTAGCTTAGAGTTACCCTATTAAAGGATTTATAGCAAGCCAGTTAAGGCTACCCTGTTAAGGGATTTTCCAACTGTTGAGGTGGTTAGAGATCAACGGGTATTACAATGATCTGGTAACAACACTCAATGCCAATGCAGATCCGCTTAAGCTCATCTTCACCTTCTGTACTTACACTCTGCAGGTATCAGTTCTCTCCTCTAGTCTGGCAAGAATCACATATCCCTTCTCTTGGATACTCACACACAACTTTTGCCAACAACCATAGAAAGAGTCACAACATCAACCTTATAGGAAAACAGTTAGGTCGGAAGCATAAAACCTAAACCCTAAACCCTAAACCTAATAGGTTAAGGAATTCAAATGATTCAATCCTGACCATTGAGCATACTGCATTAATCTCCATCGTTCATTTTCTGCCATTTTCATGGCGGCTAATAACTCATCACACGTTATCACCATTTTACAGTCTTCTCATATTCCCGAGGTAGATAGGCAAGATCTTCTTCATGCACGATCCTTCATGTACACAAGGCTTACGTGGAAACACAGTATTGTTCTTTGTTATCATGCTAACTCATCGTACAAAGTCACCGGTTGAGCCACTCAGGCTTGAAGCACTTCAACCGGAAGCCCCAAAGTTGAGACTACGAACCGGTAGTCATTCAACGCTTCCATGTGCCGGTTCCCATAACCATATGCTGGTTCACCTTTAAACAAGCACACCGCTTCACTTTGGCATAAATGCCAGTTCACAATGTTATATCGGTTCTCACATATGCCGGTTCACACCTCTGCAACATATTGACATCAATGACAACATACAATGTCATTATGTCCTCATACCAGTTCACATAATGCCAACAACAACAACTCACCAAAATCTCTTTGGAATTGTCTTCATACAATAATCATGTGTGTCATAATCATTACCGCTGATCATCAGATCATATACCAATATAACCAATTCACCAAACTTAATTGGTTAGGGTTTATCAAAAACAACAGGTAGGGTTTACCGGTTACATCAATAGATAAGGTTTACACCAATTACTGGTTCACTCCACAAATTCTTCCTACCGGTTATAGTAACAATTTTACAACAATATCAACAATATCATTACAGGTTAATTGACATCAATGACAACATAACATATGATTAATACAATCTTCATGCAAATGCCAACAATCTCCCCCTTTGGCATTGATGGCAATACAAATGTCAATACCATTGATTGTTGCGTGATTGTGAATAGGAATCCTGGTTTACATTACCAAGTATTCACTATGCTCTCCATGTCTTCAGTTTGTTGTTGGTTCTCCTTTCCATAATCACATAATTCTTCTGCCCCTTTGAAAGCAATGCCAAATTAAAAGTAAAACATGTAATGTCAAAATTCACTATGCATCATCAACAATCTACAACTTGATGCTCCCCCTATGGAATAAATCCACTTCTACACCAATACTTCTGTAAAATTCTGCAAGTAGATCTGGGATTGATGTAATCTACATCATACTTAACTGACTTCATGAAGAGGGACAACCCCTAGCTAACTTCTAAGATACTCAAAAGTAGTCTTAGGTAGAGGCTTAGTAAAAATATTTGCAAGTTGTTCCTTGGTAGAAACATGCTCCAAGATCACATCTTTACTGTGTACTTTTTCCCTCAAGAAATGATACTTCAATTCAATATTCTTGGTGCATGCATGCAAAATAGGGTTCTTGGAAATATTTATGACACTTGTATTATCACATAAAATCTTTATAGGTTCTTAAATCTTCATCTTAAAACCTTCCAAAATGTGCCTCATCCATATAGCCTGTGTACAATTCATGTAAGCTACAACATACTCAGCTTCAACAGTATATTGTGAGGTACAACTCTTCTTCTTACTACTCCATGAAACAAGTCTTCCTCCAAGAAAAAATGCTCCACCGGTTGTACTTTTCCAGTCATCAACATTTGTTGCCCAATCTGCATCTATGTACACCTTCAAGTCAAAATTTCCTCCATATGGATACCATAACCCATAATCAATAGTACCTTTCAAATATCTAAAAATTCCTTTGGTTGCTATCAGATGTGTTTCCTTAGGATTCTTCCAGAATCTAGCAACTCTACCAACTGCATGAGCTATGTCTGATCTGTTGTGAACAACATAGTGCAATTTTCCAATCATTGACCTATATTCCTTCTCATCAATAGATTTGGACTCATCTTCCTTAGACAACTTACAACTTGTAACCATAGGTGTCCCAACCGGTTTACAGTCACTCATGCCAAATTTCTTCAAGACCTCTTTCACATACTTAGACTATGTGATGGAAATACCATTCTTCATTTGCTGTATTTGCAAGCCTATGAAAAAATTTATTTCTCCCACTAAAGACATTTCAAACTCATTTTTCATTTCATCTAAAAAATTGTTGCTCATGTCATCGTTACCTCCAAATATGATATCATCAACAAATACTTCGCTAACTAGTATTTTATCTCCTTCAGATTTGAGATATATGTTACTATCATCACTGGTTCTTAGAAAGCCTATCTTCATCAGATGTGTATGAATCCTTTCATACCATGCTCTCGGTGCTTTCTTTAATCCATATAAAGCTTTATGCAATCTGCACACCATTTCTTTCTTATCAGTCAGAGCATAACCATCTAGTTGCTCAATGTATACTTCTTCTTCTAGTATCCCATTCAAAAATGGTGACTTAACATCCATCTGGTATACCTTGAATTTCTTGTGTGTTGCAAATGCAAGTAAAGTTTTGACACCTTCCAGTCTTGCCACTGGTGCAAAAGTCTCAGCATAGTCTTCTCCTTCCTCTTGTACATAACCTTTGCAAACCAACCTAGCTTCGTTGAAAACTACAACACCATCTTCATTCAACTTGTTCCTGAATACCCACTTAGTACCTATCACATTTTTATTTACTGGTCTGGGTACTAGGGTCCATGTGTTGTTCTTCTCAATTTGATCTAATTCCTCCTCCATATCTTTAACCCAATGATCATCACCAAATTCTTCCTTAGCAATTCTTGGTTCAATAGTGGAGATCATGCAAGAATTCTCTCTGATTCTTCTTCTGGTTAGTACTCCAACATCCTTATCCCCAATAATTTCATTCAGGGGTGTGATTTAGTCTCACATATCTTGGAATAACATGATCATTATCTTTAGGTTCATCTTCTTCTGAATTTATCTATTTTGGTTGAACTGGTACATCAATATTTGCTTTGCCGATTTCAGATTTCACAATTTCTGGTTCCAAAAAAAAAATGCAAGGATCTTCATCCTTTTTCTCTGAACTGGTTTCCTCTGAGACTTCAAGATTTTCATCTACTCGAACATCAACACTCTCAATAATTCTCTATGTCCGGTTGTTAAAACACTTGTAGGCCTTACTCTTGTTGGAATAGCCAAGAAATATACCTTCATCACTTTTAGCCTCAAATTTGCTAATATAATCATCTCTCTTAATAAAACATTTGCTTCCACATATTCTGAAATAACTGACACCAAGTGATCTACCATACCAATATTCATAAGGATTCTTATCCTTACCTCTCTTTCCTAGAATCTAGTTCTTAGTGTAGACAGTTGTGCTGACAGCTTCTCTCCAAAAAGTTTTCACTGCACCTCCTTGTATCAACATCATCCTACCAACTTCAACAACTGACCGGTTGTTTCTCTCTGATACCATTCTGTTGTGGCATCCTCGGTGTAGAAAGTTGTCGTTTGATACCATTTTCTTCACAATACCTAGTGAATTCCTCAGAAGTAAATTCACCGCCCTCATTTTTCCTCAGACACTTTATCTTCTTACCGCTCTCCTTCTTAGCTAAGGCCCTGAATGCCTTGAACTTACCAAAACTTCAGTCTTATCCTTCAAGAATGTGACCCACATCATCTTTGAGCAATCACCAGTGAAGATCAAAAAATATTTGTCACCTTGAATAATTTTTGTTCTTATTCATTCACAAAGATCCGTATAAACCAAATCTAACAAATGTTCTGCTGAAAAATATTTGCTCTTGAAAGTTGAGAATGTCATCTTTCCCAAATGACATTCTTTGCACAGAGCATTAACCGGTTTGTCTAACTGAGGCAAACCTCTCACTGTCTTGGACTTACTCACTTTAACAATGTTATCAAAGTTCATATGACAAAATCTCCTATGTCAAAGCCAACTATCATCTATCTTTCCAATTAAACAGTTGTTGACTTTAGGATTAAGGTGAAACAAGTTACCTTTAGTTTGCTTCTCGGTTGCAATCAGTTCACCTTTGTTGTCATAGATTTTGTACATACCATTTTTAAACTCTAATGGGTATCCTCTGTCATTAATTTGTGCCACACTCAAAAGATTGTGCTTTAGACCTTCAACCGAGTAGACATCATCTGCACTACTCTTTCCATTAAGAGAAATAGTTCCCTTACCTTTAACCATGCAGGGTGAGTCATTACCAAAGCTTACAACTCCGCCATCAAATTCCTTTAGAGAAAGAAATTTGCTCCGATCACCGGTCATGTGATGTGAACAACCACTATCAATGATCCAATCATTAGAGTTATCCATCCTGGATACTAATGCCTTCTAGTCTGATATCTCTTCTTTAATGGCTACAAACACAATGTATTCATTAGAATCACCATCAGATTCCTCATCAGTGGTATCACCATCAACAACAATAAGACAATCTCTTTTGCCTTTACCTTATACTTTTTGAATTTCTCTTGTTTGTGCTCATTATCACCATTAGGATAGTTAGCAGCATTGTGTCCAATCTTGTTGCATGCAAAACATTTCAAAGGTAATTTTCCTCTATATTTACCTGTACCTCTAGGCAACCACTTGTCCAACAATGCTTCAAGCTCAACTAAAGTGTCTTCATCATCAACTCCTCTGCTGGGTCTGGATTCATAACTGTGATTGGCATCTCTACTTTTCCTCATAGATGGGTTAGAAATAGAAGCTCTAAATGCAGACTCGGATTTCTATACACTACCATCATAACCATTTAATTCAAAAGCGGTAAGCTTGCCAATGATGGAGTCAAGAGTTACCTTAGTTTTTTCAATGGACTTCAGCTCCTGAATAGCTACAACTTGGATAGCATAGACTGGTATCATGGTTCTCAGTACCTTACTGATCACTGTGGAATCTTCCACTTTACCTCCTGCACTCCTAATTTCACCGACTATCTCTTTTATCTTTTGACCATACTGCTGGATATTCTCACCTTCAGCCATTCACATGTCATTAAACTCTCCTCTTAGACTCTCTTCTTTAGCAATCTTAACATGTTCATCACCACTATAAATCTCTTCAAGTTTTTTCCATACCTCATATGCAGTTTCAAGACCATGAACATCTACATACTCTGCATTAGACAAAGAACTGATAATAGCCTCTAATGCTTGATGATTTTCTTGTTGCTCTTTCTTTTGATCATCAGCCAACATCCCAGTAGGTGCAACATACTTAGTATTGAAATGTTTCCAATACTGGCTACCCGGACTCTTGATATAATTTTTTTATTCTATCACTCTATATCCTGTAGTTCTCTCTATTAAACTTCGAACCTTCCTTCTTCATCATGATCTGCAAGATCTTTACCTCAAGTTGTTAGGCTTAGACCTTAGAGGACCTATAATTCTCTGATACCAATTGATGGTATGATGAAAGAATAAGTATCTGGTCAACTACTGAGAGGGGGGGTGAATCAGTAGATAGAAAAACTGATACAAACTTCACCAATCTCAAAAATCAATCTCTCAAAGTAAACTTAGAACTAAAAATGTAATACCTCTGTCAAGATAAAAATTCATAAGATAAACCAATTGACTGTTACAATAAATTAACAGTAAACAACTTCTTCATTTCACAATGCTTCCGGTTATCATGACTTATCAAAGTAGTTAACTAGTTAAGTAAATCAACCATGAAAACATAACCATAAAAACATTCACCACTTGACACAAATATTTTTGACGTGGAAACCCAAATCGGTAAAAACCATGGTGAGATGAGACTCACAAGATAACTATCTGAACTCTTCTGAAGTTCGTCTTGTTAGGAGCCTAGCCTATTAAAGATTTACAAAAATTATCGTTAAGAACTGATCCTGTTAAGAATCACCCAGTTAAGGGATTGACTACAATGCCTTGTTAGAAGCAATACCGTGCAAGGAGTAACCTCTGTAGAGGATTTGAAAATCCAAGCTAATGAATCACCATGTTAGAGGATTTGAATAACACCAAGCTTGTTAGAGCTTACCCGGTTAGGGGATTTTAATTCTGCTGTAATTGCTAGAAAACAATAGGAGTTTGTTGATCTGTCTGAATAGAACTACACTTGCTTGATCAGATCCATTTCATGGTCCTATCTGCCTTTACTCAAAATGTAGATACATCATCCGGTTCGGCAACCACACACTCAACTGATATGTGCTCACTCTTTGCTAACTTATTAAATTAAACAACTTCATCGAACTTATAAACAAATCAATCAGGTCGTTAACACAACAAAAACCTAATTCTCATAGAGATTACAAACAAATCAGTTCAAGTATGACTATTGGATTACCTAGCAATCTTTGCACATCAATCAAGAAAACCTTGATTGCTCCTTGATCACCACTTCATCGAACTTAGTAACTCATCACGCACTTTGCATTAGATGCAATACATTTGCTCATTCCCTAGACAAAAACCATTACAACAACTCACCAAACTCTCTTTGGAATTGTCTTCATACAATAATCATACGTGTCATAATCATTACCATTGATCATCAGATCATAAACCAATATAACCAATTCACCAAACTTAATCGGTTAGGGTTTATCAAAAACAATAGGTAGGGTTTACCGGTTACATCAATAGATAAAGTTTACACCGGTTACCGATTCACTCCACAAATTCTTCGTACCGGTTATAGTAACAATATTACAACAATATCAACAATATCATTACCGGTTAATTGACATCAATGACAACATAACATATCATTAATTCAATCTTCATGCAAATGCCAACAAAATCTAATTATCACTATCCAAGTTAACATAACCAAATACTAATCAACTATCAACACAAAAATTGTTAATCATAAAACTAGTATAGATATCAGTTGGAACTATTTTATTTATCTCAAAATTATTTTATTTTATTTTAAATTATATTTATCAGATACAAAAACATTTGAATTATATTGCATCTAAATTATTATTATTTTCTCTCATACAAATTTTCCATAATTGACATGTAATTTTTTATATTTAAATTTTGAACTTCTTATCATTGATAGAAAAATTATTTTTCATAAAAGTTTATAATTTTTTATTTTTTAAAGGATATTGTAATCATGAAGATTATTTTTAAACATGTTTGTTTTTATTTAATATTTATATATCTATCTAAAAATTATAATTTTTTTGACGATATATTTTATTTTATATGGTATTTATTTTAAAACAATTAAGTTAATAATTAATATTAATATTTTGACATGTGAATGCTTGTCAAATTTAAGCTAAAAGGTAAAAGTTAACATTAACACACTCACACCATTTCACGCCATCCTTTACTACCACTACAATGCCTCTAGACATTAATTACCTACAAAAGAATTTATTGACAATTAACATTACAACTAAAATAATAATTAATGAATTTATAGAATATCTAAAACAAATAAATGACATAAAAAATTAAACAAAAATAATAATTAATTTAATTGATCTTAATAAAAATTTAACATTGATTAAGGGCGCATGAGTAGTCGAGTTGGTGTGAAGGCGAGTCGTGAGGCGTAGTGTTAGGCTTATGATCCCAGTGCTACGCATCAACTCCGGTTCAATTCTCACTGGTTACCATAAACCCTTAGCCCCCACGGGTTAGAGTAGTTGGTCCTAAGTCTCGGGTTTGCTCCCTGGGGTCTTGTGTTCGACTCTCTCTCCCGGAATTAGCATGGGGGCGGTGATGATCGCACAGGGATTAGTCTCGCCCCACAATGCAACATAATATGAATCATTTTATTGGGGATGACCCCACAATGCAACACTTAGTTGCAAGCCTCCTAGAAAAAAAAACATCATTTAAAAATAATTATTTTAGAAAAAAAGGTTTAATAGTACTACCTCATGTCATAAGATTTTACAATTTAAATAGACATAAAACCTTATAATTTATACAGGTCCATTGAAATCTTAAAAAGAGTTCTAGATAAGCATCTAACAATTGCTTTATACTAACTAAATCCATGACATTATATAATTGTTTCTAGACAATAAAATAAAAGAAACCACTACGCCAGATCTTGACTTTATTAATATCTCTCCATCTTATTTTCCTTTCTTAGCTGAAGATCTTAGAGATTGAGCGGAAGATCAAGGTGAACCATAAGAGTCATCGCAGTGGTTTTGTTTGTGAGTCCCCATCTGTGATGAGCGACTTTGTACTCTCCATTGCAAGTTTTCTGCACAACCACAAGTTAATTTGCAATGTGACTTCCCCCTCAATTAACAAGATTCAATAAGAAAGAACCCAAACAGATTATAAATCACCCACCAGAGCTGATTCCCCAAGGTTGATAACAAGTGCGTTGGGTAGAGGAGTCACACAAATCCAATGCCCATCTCTTTTCTAAACTTGCAAGCCATCACATATATTATCTTGAAAAGGAATACTAATTGCACCATGGTCTGTGTGTGCATGAGTGCCCAGAACTTTATCTGGTTCTGGGCATGGAGGATAGTAATTTGCTCTGTAGAAAATATTGTAATCTACAAATTCCTTTTCCAGACCATCAATGGGCATACCCAAATCCTCAAATATCATCCCCAGCATGTACTTCAAAAGTTTTCTACACTTCTTTCGAAACTCATTTATTGTATCTCTGCAATGAAAAGACAAAAGTGCAGATCAAAAAAAATTTACATAAAAAAGTAAAGAAGTATCCATAAGAAACAATAAGTATGAATCTAAGATTTTCAATAACCTATATTTTGTGGGTGTTTAGGGCTAGAGATGGCGAACTTTGAGGGAATGGGGAGAAAGGAAGTCATGGAGGGAATCCATCCAATAAGTGTGTTGTCCTCCGAATCCCTTTGTACGTCCATAACCAGCAATCTGATGTGTTTTACCCTCTTCATGTGCCCATTTCATCTTTTCTTCTACTGGTATCTCAAAGAACTCTCTTGCTACTCTCCTTGCACTCTCAACCACATCTGTAGGAATACCATGATTCACCACCTGTAATCACAAGAAATTATTATAAGTTATAACCTGAAAGAATCCCCATTACTACAACAGAACAACAGATGATTATTAACTGTTACGTAGTATGCTTATCACCTGAAAGAATCCCCATTCCTGGCAGGTAGCAGAAATTTCATGTTTAATATGTTGGTGAGTGTTAGTCATGTCAACCAAAGGAAGCTCCTCAAATACCCTATCTTGAGAGAGAGGCAATTCTTTGCACTTGACTCTAATTCTCTACTGTGGAAGCCATCTGAAAGCCTTGTCTTACAACTATGAATCGGGGTTGTATTTATATACACCATTGCATGGATTTGATAGCAAAAATGTTTAGTTAGTGAAGAACTTATTCATGGCATGTTATTAGTTCTTGTCATGGAACTATTTGTGGGGGGCATGGATTAAACAAGTTTTGACGAGCCAATAGCATCTCCTGATTTTTCCTTCGCCAAACTCTCTTTCAAGTTCCCTACAGAAAAGTAATCGTACTTTAACGGCTATTTGCAACGTATGTATTTTGGTAGTCTCTCGTTGGAAGATGCAGAGGCATTCTATTTTCAATTGGAAGAGAACACCCATCTGGCGATTAGGGTTTCCGTTTTGGACTTTCATGTCAGAGGACGTGTTGTTGCAAAGGTGGGGTATGAAACAATAGAACAAAGAAAGAAAAATAATAACAGAAACAGAGATAGAATGTATGCTACAATATACAAAACTAAATCTTTATTGATTGCTGATTAATTGATTTACATCTCCTCTTTTAAAGAGGAATTTAGGAGCATATAGAAGATTTTGGAAAGAATCATAACATGCAATGCTTTGCATGATTGATGGAATTAACTTGTTTGCATGACTAGCTAACCGAGATAAAACTAGAGATTTAATTTTGCATGTTCTTTGCATTATTCGCAAACTAAACTACTTAATCAAATAGTTTAAAATAGGAACTACAACATGCATGCTGGTAACATTTGCTTTTTTTCATGATTGCCAAAACGGTGGAATTGAGAGTTGACGGTGGCAAACTGCATGCATGTGTGTGGTGGTGTGGGAGAAATTACCGATACTTCCAACACTCCCCCTTAATTTCGACCATATGCTACTGCATATACAATTTCTTGAGTGTTGTCTTTTTCTATTTCATTCTTTGTCTTAAGACTTTTCTCCAATCTTCTCTTGCTTGATAGCTTCAAAACAGCTCTAGATTTGTTGATCTTAATAACCAATTCTTAATAATAGCACCATTCATTTGGCTTCTCCCACTGCTGCGACAATCTCTCAATATTCTAATTTTCAAATTTTCAAAATACCCATCTTGGTCTTTCTCCAACTTCACATTTTGTAGAGGTATTGATAGACATTCCTTTCCTTTGATGATTCCTCTCATTCACATATCAACTTTTATACTTGAACAATTTTTTTATTATATCTGTAATTGTTTGCTAACTTGATCCATAACTCCATCCACAAGCTATTTTCATACAACCTAACACATATTCTTTATTTGATTCTTTATTCCAACACATCTTTTCACAATGATTTCTTAACCCACATAGAGTACAAGTATGTAAATCCCAACATTTTTCTTTCCTATGTCCTATCCTATTACAACGTGAACACTGCACACTTTGCATTCCTTCTATTGATTTACTTGAACCTAAAATACTAGCCACTTCTGAGCTATCTTTCTTACCATATCCAAGACCTCATACTTTGGTCTCATAACAGACTGAATGGGCTCTTGAATTCCTTTCCCATGCTTTCCTAATCCTTTTCCTTCATAACCCACTTTCTGCATCATCTTCCAATTGGCATTATTTTCAAAATGACCTTTGTTTTTAATATCACAACCTGCACCTATGCATGCAAACACATCCTTACATTCAAATTCATAATCTTCACCTGCAAAAACTTTCGATACATCATCTATATCAACCAAATGACACAAATCACTTGTATCACATGCGACATGATGTACAAGAGGCTTTAGCCTTAGACTATCATTTTCTTTTTCCAACAACTTTAACTGTTCTTCCAGATCATCATTCTTTTGTTTAATTTCATCAAACAATTTTAATTTTGCTTCTAATTCTTTATTTTTTTCTTTAATATTTTGCATTTCTTTTTCAAGATTCTCAATTTCACACAAATACTCGCATATTTCTTTTGTAAACTCCTTTAAATTTTCTATCAACTATGAATTACACTCTTTCAATTTCACCAATTCATCTTTTAAGCAATCTTTTTCACATACCAAATTTTCATTCTCTTTCTTCATTCTTTTACCAGATTTTCCCATTGAAATAAACGATATAAACTCACCTTATTCACTTGAATCTACAAACAACACAAATAGTCTTCAACAATCTCCTTTAACCACTACAACTAGATCCTTAATCAATTTTTTTGAACTTTTCAATACCTACAAACTTCCTTAATAATGACTGTAATCATAAACTTTATAACAGATCTGAGACAAATTTCCATACATTTCTTCTTCACAAAAGTCTTGCTTCAAAAAATCTCATTTCCAAATAATTAATTGATTTGCATCTCCTCTTTTAAAGAGGAATTTAAGAGCATATAGAAAATTCTAGAAAGAATCATAACATGCAATGCTTTCCATGATTGATGAAATTAACTTTTTTGCATGACTAGCTAACTAAGCTAAAACTAGAGATTTAATTTTGCATGTTCTTTGCAATATTCGCAAACTGAACTACTTAATCAAATAATCTAAAATTAGAATTGCAGCATGCATGCTGGTAACATTTGCTTTTTTTCATGATTGCCAAAATGGTGGAATTGGGAGCTGATGGTGGCAAATTGTCTGCATGTGTGCAGTGGTGCGGAAGAAATTACAATACATATTGTCAAAAGTTGAAGAGATCGTTAGCAAATGATTCAAGAAATCAAGGGAAGCATAGTAATGTTGTCACCCTCATGCAAAGAGGGAAAAAATTCTAAAGACCACCGGTTAAAAGCATTTAAATAAAACTATGGCAGCAGTAGAAATTTAAGAGATTGCATGAAATTTGATCATGTGCCCACTAAGGCAGTTAGAGGAGAACAACTGTGGGATAGAGGTGCGGCTTTGCCTTGAAACCCATTCATACCACTACGTGGCTGTCTACTATAGAGTGGGTAACTCTAGGAATGGAAGTAGGGCTTCGCTTTCTACCCATCCACCACTCCACCCATCTATCTCTAGGAACAATGCCATTCATTGTGGATGACCTGTTACTAATGACTAGCCAAGCCTGACTAGCTTTCTGCCCAAGCCGAGTGACTAGCTTTGACCATGCCAAATGACCTTACCTTGACCAAGCAAAGGGGCCAACATAGTCCACTAAACAAATATCCTGATATGAAGTGTTAGTGGTAGAAATTAAAGGGAAGTATTGGAAGAAGTAGTTTCTCCCACTTCTCAGACTATTCTCCTCCTATGTCTCCATGTACAGATCCTCCATGCAAGCAGTCAGATCCTCCATGCAAACAGTCAAATATTTTTGATGCTTCAGTCAATTCTAGGGAACATGCAGTTCCAATGTTAAACTGCACACCGCCACCATGCACATGTCATTTCTCTGGTCTCCTCCATACTCAACATGAAATAGTTTGTTTTTCACGCATGTAATAAAATAGTGGCTAGTCCACACATGCATAGTTTAGTAGATAGTTAGCTCTAGTTAGCACCGATCCACCATAAAAACTAATATGTTAAACAATTGGTTTTGCATGTCATATATCTCCTAATAAATGGTGTCAAGACTCTATTAATAAAGGCTATGTAATTTGTTTCAATACATCAATAGAAAATTATTTTTGTATGTTGTAGCATATGTTTATCCATCTCATTTTTTGTTATTTTTGTTTTAATCTCTGCCTTCAGGGTATTCCAGTAGGAAATTTTATTTGTATAAGCCTATTGTCATATTTTTACATTTCATGGATTCTGCGGGACAAGCTAGCCCTTTTCCACCTTCAAAGATTCTAGCGCACAATTTGCTGCACTCTGGTAAAATTATGATGTTTTTAATCTTTGACCATAGGCTTTTACAGAACTCCATCCATGAAAAAAAAATTGCATATTATATTTTTAGAGTTTGTGCATTTTATTAAGGGTTGAATTTGTTGGAATATTGTTTAGTAATTCCTCCCACTTGCATAGTTTTATGCTTTTAGTTTTTCAGCTTTATTTGGGATGATTATGCATAAAAGCGGTTTTAGTTTTTTGCTTTATTCTCAATAATACAAGTTTTCCAATATCTAGATGTATCTGAGACCTTTATATAATAAGGGAGTTGTAATTCATTCTCTATCAGTTAGTCTGATCCTTGATCAATTGATCAAGAAGCTCATGTAATCTCTTGAATCAATAGAATAGTTTATTTTGTGTTCTAATTTTATATTTCTTTCATTTGGTATTAGAGCAGGTTTGAGAAAGTTATCTAGATTCAAGAAAGATCGTGGAAGGTTGAATATTCTAAAGAAATCATTAAATTCAGCCATAGCTGAAGATAGAAAGATTTTTGTGATACTTTTTCAGTCAAAGCAAGCCACTTGTGTTCAAAGGGTGAAGTATTTTTGAAGCCAACAATGTCAAGCCTGCTTTCAATGCAAAATTCACCTCCTCAATGAGGTGAAGTCAACCCTCAAAAGAGGAGATTGCAATTGGCATAAACTGTAAGTTTAAAACCACCTCCAAAAAGGTGAAGCCCTTTGTTTATAAGATTGTTGAAGGAGACAAAGACACCTATCACAAATCATTAAAAATATTGATTTGTATGAAGAAGATCATGGATCTTTGTAAATGTCAAAGATTTAGTCAAAGCCACCACCATGAAGTTGTGTGAGGAAGCCCAATCATGGTCTTTGAAGAGGCCATAGTGTTTTTTGTCAAAAAAAGGAAAGAATCCTTCTATGAGAGGAGAGAAGATCACAAGTTTTGTGAAAGCTGTAGAAATTATTTTAAGCCACCGATATGCAATCCTGTGAGAAAGTCAAATCCAAGTCTTAGAAAAGGTTTGATGGAGTTAAAAGTCAAGAATTTGCAGTCTAAACAGAGATTGCCACATGATGGATCGTGGTAGGAGTTGAGCCTATTGAAGGCAAAGGAAAATACAATTGTTCTTTATGTTACGTCAATTAGTAGTTGAAATTAAGGGGGAGATTGTTGGAATATTGTTTAGTAATTCCTCCCACTCGCATAGTTTTATGCTTTTAGTTTTTCAGCTTTATTTGGGATGATTATGCATAAAAGTTGTTTTAGTCTTTTTAGTTTTATTTTTTTCCTTTATTCTCAATAATACAAGTTTTCCAATATCTAGATGTATCTAAGACCTCTATATAATGAGGGAGTTGTAATTCATTCTCTATCAGTTAGTTTGATCCTTGATCAATTGATCAAGAAGCTCATGTAATCTCTTGAATCAATAGAATAGTTTATTTGTGTTCCAGTTTTATATTTCTTCCAAAATTGCTACTGTAATGCATTTAGTTGGTTTATTTTTTTAATACTCATCCATCACTCTCCTACGGTCTCCAATGGAAATAGAGATTTCGGATCAGGGAGCCACGTCTGTTTGCAGTGTAAGTGTAATACTTGTCCATTCTCACAATGCAGCCATTTCGTTTATATCCTTGTTTGTGAGTCATTGCATCCTGATTTCACTGCAAGATGATTCGCAGGAGACTAGCCTTACACTACATACATTGAGTAATATATTAAGTTTACAGGATGCTAGTCAATTTTGAGTGTTTAACATTTTTAAGTTTAAAAATATATTCTTAATGTGACAACATACATCTAGAAAATATAAATAACTCTGAGTATTTAACAGTTTTAAGTTTAGAAATATAAGCTTAATGTGTGTGATTTAAACCATTCTACCAGAAGATAATTGACTCGTACGTAAACCACATCAAAAAGAATCTGACCCAAAGAACCGTAATTCACAGTTTTTTTTTTCCATTTTGCTGGCTCTTGTATTTTACAGACCAGGATTTGTAGGCGTAAACACTGCACGTGTGTTGTTTGACAAAATGCCCTTAAGAATATGGTCTCATAGAATGCAATGGTTGCACGACATGTACAACATACAGGGAAATGCAATTGGCAGGTGTAAAGCCAAACTCTATAACCATCACCACTATGCCAACGCCCCCGCCTTAGAGTTCTATCTGGACCCCTAGTGTGGCTTCTCCCAGTTCCACCGTAAAACAAAACAAAAAACTGGAAAAGAAGGTTTGCCCACAGAATAGCACAAATAGCTTCTAATTGATACTTCTGGGTAGCACAATAGTAAAGTGCTCTTCCATTTATTGAAGAGGGAAATTCTTAGGATCAGAAGGCTGCGACCATCGCCACTATTGCATCAAGCTTTCAGTTTCTTTGGCACACCGATACAAGTAGCCACACTTAAACATTGATTTATAGAGGAATGCCTTAGGCCGTTTTTTAATATTTGTTCTTTCATAACGTTCAAACCCTCCATATCACCACTGCCCAACTTGCTTCTGCTGTTGTTAAACTGCAATAGTCTGCGATTTAGCTTTCTCCAGACATTTGCTTTGGCTGAGCCATTAAGAAGAAATAGCACTTAGCTAGTAAAAATTATAAAAGAACACAATCGACAAGATTAAGTGACTTAACAGAATTCCCATTCAGGAAAGAACCCATCGGAAAGGATAAGGTCACCTTCGGTTCTACAAATTAGTGTGAGCCTTCGAACAGCCAATAGAGTGGACAAAGACATTAATAGGTCTCCCATCATATTTTAAATGGCCAAACCTTCATCCAAGTTTAAATGAACTCTACAAAATATAGTCCTACCAATTTGAAATTATGTTTTGATTTCATATGGTAGATAGCACAAAGCTGAGCGTTCAGACTTCTCAAACTAACAAAAACATAACCCAATGTTTTAAACACTTGCATATGTGTAACATCTTGGAACACAAGTATTTGGCTTCACTTTCTATTTTCACTATAGAATCAAATATAAATCGCAACTAACACATGGCCGGTAGATTTGAGACTACAATTCTACATTCTTGTAGCATTCCAAAAGGTGGGTTTTGTTGATAAATATTGGAGCCATAATCAACAAACGGCCCAGAGTCAACAATACTCAGACAATAATAATGACTATTATATGGATATTGAGTGACATTAGCTATCAACACAAAAAGGAGAGATGACATATTTATCTTTAAAATAGCATATTTTATATAATTACTAAATGATTTAAAAAATCAAAATATTCTCTTGTATTCTAAAAGGTTGGGAAAAATAAAAGATTCTTGAGTAAAGATTAAACTAATTAGATTTCATGTTGGAGCCAGATGCACCCCTCAACATATCCTAGCATAAACTATCGACGTTAAAGGCATGCATAAATGAATGGAAAGTAAAAAATGTGGATTTCTCTTTCAACACATTCAAAATATGTGAGGCAGTAGTAGGTACAATAAATAATCATTTACTAATAGTAGAAGTACAAGGAGTGTTGTGATGTGTACCACACATATCACACATTTAAGCCAATAATAAACTCTAATCAAATCTATAGACATATTAATTAAAGAGAAAACTTGTAACATGCTCTATGCAACTTAATAATAATTCTTGACAAAGTTGCTGCAAAATTTCAGACTTTCAAAACTTGGAAGCACTTCCATAATGCCAAAATGTCCATACTCTTATCATAGGACATGTGAGTTGCTAAGTGTAAAAGAGAAAGTGTATTCTTTGGAATAGACATAAATGAAAAAAGAAATACATTACTAGGTGCATTAGTCCAATGGTCCAAGTTTCAACAACTATACATTGAAAATGAGCAGACATAGTAAAGCACCTAATATAAATAAATTACTATGTGCCAACATAGATGTTGAGATATGAGGAGGGTCTTCAAGAAATGTCAATTGATGTTCGACATAATCTAAAGAGAAATCAAGAAACAATCATAAAGGATTCTATGTTCTTGTTTCATAGTTCGAAAATCCCTACATGTGGGAAGATAGCTATTGATTTCTTTTTTGTTTTTCCAACCATAAGATATTAATCTTTCCTTGCGGCAAAAATAATTTTTCATTGGTTATCTTTGCAATAAATTTATATATAGTAGCTATAAATTAGTATAAAATAATAGTAAGACATTGCTAGGTCGATTAGTGTAGTGGACTAAGTTTAAACAATTATACATTAGAAATAAGGAGACTTGGGAAAGCACCTAATATAAATTAATTACTAGGTGGCAAGATTTATATAACTTCTCATTCTCATAGTTTGCAAATAGCTACTACTAGCAACATAGCTATTAATTTATCTTCTTTTTTTAGAACCATAATATGTTATTCTTCCATTCTTACCAAAGTAATTTTTCATCTGTCATCCTTACAATAAATTTATATATGTAGGTCATAAATTAGTGTAAAATAATAGTAATCTAAATAGAGATAACTCTAGTGTGAGACTTAAAGCATTTGAATTAGGAAATACATAGTGCTCTATGTTTGCATCACGCCTCTTGCAATTTCATAACATTTTTGCTTAATGACTACCTTAAAATTAATAACTTATGTTGTTGTTTCCTATCTTCAATGCATCTGATTTACACGTTGTGATGTTCGTTTAGTGTATGCGACTTGCAAGTTTCTTGGATTGAAAAACACACAAAGCGTTCACATGCTCCTTGAGCATTCTATTTTCTCAACATATTTGTGCAAAGGTACCTATGAGCCTGTTTCGAACATGATTGGTCTCATCATTGTGCATAGATGGTAAAGGTATGTTCAGAAAATTAACTTTGATCATCCTTCATTTGAAAAGAAAAAGAAACTATCACCAGTCCAATCTATTGACTATTGAAAGAAAGCCTTGATTTATTTTTTATCTAAAAAAAATCCAATACATATTTAAGAAATAATTTCAAATAACTACATAGAAAACTAAGAGGATAGACAATGCTGGCAACAACAATTAAAGAGATCAAATTTGTAAACATAAGTGACATTAGAAAAGTTATTAATATTGAAAATATTTAAAGATGTGAATGATAGGCACACCATAACTAGTTTACTGATTGCATTGCAAACTAGAAAAGTAATTAAATAATACGAATGTGTTCTTGCACATTGTTCTACTCGTAAGGTTTAAAAACAATGGCACCATCCGCATTTAAAATATTAAAAAGAGTACTCCCATAACTATTTGTAATGTATTGGAGAAGCTCCTAACACTAAATCATATAAGTAATCTCAAAAACAACTTATTTAAGCTGAATTTAAACCAATACATAGATCAATTTAGGTAGATCTAAATAAATAGATACAACATTGGGAGATTATTCACAGTGCAAGATGGAATGTGCAATTCAATCAATGCAATGTTTTCTGCTAGGGATTTTTCCTATCTATAAGATAAGGCATATGTGATAATATATAATACTTTTGTGTAATTGAAACAACAAATTGCCAAGATTAGCAAATTGACGTAATCGAACAAAAAAAATGGATGGAAAAGTTTTCTCAATAGAAACAATCGGATTTTTACTATCATTTCCGGATACATTTTTTTGTAGTTGTCATAGCCAAGTAGAGATTAGAACTATCTATCTAATCAGAATATAAAAGATGTGATATCAAACTAAAAATATTATAAATAAATAATTTATGCAATAAATTTATTAGTCTCAAAAATATATTGAACATGTAAATTGTTTATGTGATCAATGATACATTAATTGCTTATGTGATGCTCTTCCAATGGTTGTTAACTACTCCACCAAGGAGAAATGGTTCTATTTGTCCTCAACATGCTTGCATAATTATTTGCCTAGCTAATTGCATGTGTTGATAGTATTTAACCCCATACATATATACCATTGTAAGCCCTTTCACTTCAAAGAGGTAGCCAACAACCAACAACTTGATAGCAATATCTTGTCTAGTCACATGATTCACCTTAAATATTTTTAATATCTTTGATATGTTCTCTGGGAGTAGTTCCATGTTCTCCATTGAAGAAAATAATACTTTTGAGGGCAGCCATAGGGATGTCACTATGTTGAGCAAGGTTTAACAGAATTCTCCCATTAAATATAACAAAGGCTTGGTTTTTAGATACAACCATAGGAATTAGAGGTGATTGATTTTGAGGAATGTAAGGGAAAGGTAGCTGTTGATAAGTACTATTAGAAAGAGGTGAAGATTGTGTTCTCATTGAAGCATACTTGAGATTTTCTACAATGATATTCCTCTCTTCTTAGGTGGTGGTAGATGTTTATGTTCAAAGAGCTCTAGACAATCTCGTGTGTGTGCTCTTTTAATTAGTTTTCAATGGTTGATCTACTTGAAACTAGAATCTTCTATAGTTGCTAGTTATGTGAAATATTACTTTCAAAAATAGATATCATTAAAATAAATACCAAATATCATCAATGTGTTGAAATGTATAGACTATAAAAGTTTAAATGGTCCCATCGATTTTGTCAAATCTATCGCAATGCCCCCTATGCAGAATTAACATGGCTATTATCCTTCCAACTAACATAGTGAAAACAATGCAACGCTATGGGTGACCTAGATGTAAGAGTGAATCTCTAAAGAGGGCTAGTTCACCTATTACATCACCTAAAAACAACTACTACTTCAAGGAAAAGGAATAGAATGGAATCTAAAGCTAAGTAGAACAAGAAGATGATATACCAAAAATTTAATGACTACTACCTACTAAAGTATAGACAATATAAAATTAAATGAAAAAATGATTATTCGTGACTTAAGTTTTTCACAAATTTACATAAATATTTTATAAAAAGACTTTAAGTCTGCTAATTTTTAAGAATAATAATCACAACTATTCTTTAAGAGAAATGTAGATTATAACCTATAAGTCCATTTACTACTAAATAAGAGGAAAGACAAATAAGAAATAACTCAAGGATAAAATATTATCACAAGACAAAGTCTGTACAATATAATACAAGTCTGTACAATATAATAATTTTTGGATTCTGCACGCAGGCAAGAAAACACAGAGAAGAAATTAAACCAGAGTCAACATCAATGGTGTTTCTTTTGGATGATGGCTTCTTCAATGTGCTAGAGCAGGTTTAAAACACTGATTCTTTCTTGTTGCGACTCAATATTTTCTAACAATTTAATTCTCATGATCTTCCTACAATCTTTTTCTCTGCTTTGATACCAAATGTGGATTCTACACTCAAGCAAAGAAATACAGAAAGAATAGAAATTGTTACTACAGCAAAGAAACACAAACAAGTTGTTTTACACACAAATGACTATTTATTTAATTCCTCAAATAAATTACAATATGCCTCAATCGACGTTTTTCTCAGACTTGACCATTCTCATAACTGGGTACTAGAGATGCTCTTGATCCATCTTATCGCAGAATCATATTTTCCCATGCAAGTGGAGGTAAAAAATAAATATATTCCTCTATTTGATACAAAAATGGTGTTGAATGATTTGGAACTGAAGATCCCCTTTGAAAGCGTAAAAATAGTGTGAAAATGGTATGTGCCAGGTTGAAAAGGAGGAGGGAGGTCAAAATTTGGACCTCTATTGATGACATCAGCATCATGTCGTCAAGGGAAAAAAGGATTATGTCAGCATGAAGATGAAAGAAGGATGACATTGGCATGATTTCAACAAAGAATAGAGGTAAATGAGAGCGTGCTAAAAGAACAATGGGTAAGGAAGAAGCCTAATGGCTAAGGCTTGATAAGGCTCAACACTTAAGATTTTAAAGTTAGGGTGTGAATGGGAGTGGTTTGAAAGTGGTAGGGAAGAAGGGTAAAGATCGATGGTACAAAGTTCAATGGGGTAAATCATAATTTACAAAAGGAAATGAAGTAGACTACACAAGGTTGATAGTGATGATAGTGATGGCATGCAATTATGATGGCATGCAATTATGATGGCATGCAATTATGAAGGTGTGTGAAAGTTTGAAATCTAGACAAGTTCAACAGTTCATCAAATTTTGATTTTCTTACTAGGGTTTTTGGTTAAGGAAAACAAGAGGAGCAAGTATAAGGAACATGCAGTATGGTCCATTTAGGATATTTTTGATTGATTATTATTGATGAGCTACAAGGGTGGCATGAAATACCAATAGTAATTACTTGCATATTTCATTCACTAATTAAATTTGTCATCATATTACCTATACGAATGATATTTTATTTGAGGTCACCATAAAATAATATCATATTTTATCATTAATTCTACATCATATCTAATGTCATGATGAACTCTTTATTTAACATCCAAATCAACTTTTGATTTAATGTTAGAATCAAAGTCTTCCAACTATATTATTAACTCCATAGTATTCAATACTCAAAATACACCTCATATTTTCAATTCACTTAAATCGACATCTTAAAATTATATACACTAAACCAAGGTTAGCCATATCATCTAGTTTAAGCCATTATAACTCATAATTTATTACATATCAATCAATAGATTAATTATCTATCAAATCTATAGAAATGATAAGACATTTCTAAACATCATATATATACTTGAATTGCAACTAACCTAATTATATTCATAACTATAATAAAATTGATTTTTGAAATAAAACATATTTTCTTGGGAAGATCCACTCTTTGATTTGTGAGGAAATAATTTTTCATGAATAAAGTAATCACATACCAAAATCTATAAAATTAACTAAATCCAATTCTAACATGAAAATTATAATTATAATACAATACCCAAGACTTTGCACGTACATAGAAAACTTATAAAAAATCACTAACATAACTATTGATGTGGCACCTTAAAACTACCAAAATGATGTCAAGAAGTTACCATACACACACCTATGTAAACCAACAATATTATATACAATCATATAACACTTAAATACATAAATTGAACAATAAATGAAAAGATACAAGTTGTTGTATTTATGAACAAAAAACAATCACTTAATAACTATTCAGTTATACAAATTATAAACATAACCACAACCAGATGAAAAACCAAACTATCACTATCTAAATTAACATAATTTAATAATAATCAATTATCAACTAAATAATTGCTAATCTAATATTGTCTAACAAATAATTTATTAAACATTAACATTACAACTAAAATAAAAATTAAAGAATTTATATGCAATATCTAAAACTAAGAAATGACATAAAAATTATTAAACAAGGCCAATAGTTAATTTAATCAATTTGAATAGAAATTTAACATTGATTCTACAATTCTAAAAGATAATAAGGAAAATAGAAAACCGAAATCAGATATTAGATATAACATAATATGACTCATTCTAGTGTAGAAAGAAACAATAAACATCATCATTTAAAAACAATAATTATAAAAACAAATATCACAGTTTTATAATACCACCATATCATAGCAATTTATAATTTAACTCCATAAAACATTATAATTATGTTCAAATCCATCAATATCTTAAAAAAGAGTTCTAAATAAACATCTAGCAATTACTTCACAATAATCAAATCCTTAATATTATATAATTGTTTGCAACAAACAAAATCAAAACCAACCACTGTGCCATATAACTCGGCTTATTTAAAATTGGTCCATGCTATTTTTCCTTTCTTAACTAAAGATCTTAACGACTGAGCGGAGGATCAAGGTGAACCACAAGAGTCATTGCAGTGGTTTTGTTTGTGAGTACTCCTCTGTGCAGAGCAACTTTGTACTTTTCATTGCAAGTTTTCTGCGCAACCACAAAATAATTTGCATTGTGACTTCCCCCTTAATTAACAAGATTCGGTAAGAAAGAACCCAAAAAAGATTATAAAACACCCACCAGAAGAGATTCTCCAAGGTTGATAACAAGTGCGTTGGGTACAGGAGCCACAGAGATCCAACGTCCATCTCTTTTCTGAACTTGCAAGCCATCACATATATTGTCTTGAACAAGAATGGTAATTGCACCATGGTCTGTGTGTGCATGAGTGCCCAGAACCTTATCTGGTTCTGGGCACGGAGGATAGTAATTTGCTCTGTAGGAAAGATTGTAATCTCCAAATTCCTTTTCCAGACCATCAATGGGCATGCCCAAATCCTCAGATATTATCCCCAGCAAGTGCTTCATAAGTTTGCTACACTCCTTTCCAAACCCATCTATGGTATCTCTGCAGTCAAAAGGCAAAAAAGCAAATCCATATAGCATAAGAAAAGTAAAGATCAAAAATCCAAAGGAACAATAAGTATGAATCTAAGCTTTTCAATAACCTATATTCAGTGGGTGTTGAGGGCCAGAGATGGCGAGCTTTGAGGGAATGGGGAGCAAGGAAGGCATAGAGGGAATCCATCCAATCAGTATGCTGTCCTCTGAATCCCTCTGTACGTCCATATCCAGCAATCTGATCTGTTTTACCCTCTTCACGTGCCCATTTCATTTTTTCTTCTTCTGGCAGCTCAAAGAACTCTCTTGCTACTCTCCTTGCACTCTCAACCACATCTGCAGGAATACCATGATTCACCACCTGTCATCACAAACACATATTATAAATTATAACCTATAAGAATCCCCATTACTACAACAGAACAAAAGATGATTATTAACTGTTACGTAGTATGCTTATCACCTGAAAGAATCTCCACTCCTGGCAGGCAGCAGAAATTTCATGTTTGATTTGTTGCTCAGTTTGAGTCATATCAATCAAGGGCAGCTCCTCAAACACCCTGTCTTGAGAGATCAGAGGCAAGTCTTTGCCTCCTACTCTAAAGTCTTGAGGCACTTCGCTCAAATTCTGAACGTAATGCTCTACTGCAGAAGCCATCTCCAAAACCTTGTCTTACAACTATGAAGTGGGCATGTATATTTATACACACAGCATCAGATGAGTTTTGAGAGCGAAAATATTTATTTAGTGAAGGGCTTATTCATGGCACGTTATTAGACTGCCGTCGAAATAGTTCTGCCTGGCTGCTGAATGGATAAGCTCTTAGAGCCATTAATTATTTGTATATCAATTGGTGAACGACTGTAACATCAACTATGTAATGGTTTAAAGGATATTAGTCGGCAGGATGCACATTTTAGAAGAAAATTTATGAAAATGTTTTAGAAGAAATTTGTGTATAAGTATGCCTGATGCATATACATAGCTCAATAGTTGGATGAGCAATGCAAGTTATGTCAAGATACATTTCCTCTTATACTATTATTTTATTTGTAGATTTATCTAATAATTATAATTACAAAATAAAGTGCAAATTCAATATTATAATTTTATATAGATTGGTATTTTTTGTGCACATATTTTTCATGCATGCAGCCAATAATATATAAGAAAATATAAATATATTGAGATATGGCAATCATATTAACTCTACAATGCTTGTGTAATGTTATTTACAAGTTTTCTATAATATTGAGTGATAGAAATATCATATTTAGCCAAAGTGCATCATATGCTCAAGTAATTGTACATTTCAATTTACAAATTTGACGGTGGTTCATTGATTGAGGGAGATGCATGTTACACGTGGTGTTATATAAATTTATAATTTTATCAAGTTCAAACATAGAAAATGGGAGCATGTGTAAAAAGAGCCCTAGCAATAGAAGGGTTGAAGTACCAAGGTGGCAATAAGTTGATAAATGTAGCAAAAATTATGTAATGGTATAACTCCACAATAAGATCAAGTGATGAAGATAATTCTATTAATTATAGAATCTTTTGGTTGGTAGAATAATGTTGTATTATAAAATATGAAAATTGTTGTATAATAATAGGATCGAGTGAATTCCATTAAGTTATAAGTCCAAATACAAATTCATGGACTACTTATAAAATAGAGAAGACATTTTTTTCTTCATGTATGAGATTTCCGAGTCAAAAAAATGGATTGATGAATAGCCTTGTATAACATTGTTTCCACTTGATATATATCAACTTTCACAAGCACTATAATTGAACAAGTCTAAAATAGCAGTTGGCATTGATCATATATTAAATTTATTTCAACTAGGTTTTATACATTTATTAATTAGTTGAAATTAATATTCTAGCTTTCTATATTGATATTTTAAATTATTTAGTGAAATAAATTTATTCATAAAAGTAAAAGTGGGTTATATTTATGCGATTATTGCTTATGAGAATAATGAAAAAAAATATATTATTATATTTGTTCTATTATAAATCTTAACATAAAAAAACTCTAGATGGATAGAGAGCAATAAATCAATATTAAAAGAAGAAAAATAAATTAACATATAAATCATCCTTAGATAAAAATTTGGCAAAAAAATTATAATAAAAAATCTGTGGGGTTGTAGGAGGGGATGAATTCACCAATTTATGTAAGGGGAAAATCGCATCATCATACAAAATATCTAGGTTACTAAAAATAATAGAGAAATGAATAAAATGAACCTATTAATATGAGATGTGTTAGAAACGACTTGAAGTAATGCATTGAAATAAATATACAATACAATTAACTTGTCAAAGACTAGAAAAATAACGAATAGTCAAATGGACTATTTAGAATCTAAAAATGAACAATTTGTCATTCTTGGCTGCTTTTATGACTCTATAAGTGATTTTGGTGATTGTGTATACAAGTTAGTAGAGCAAATCAAAACTAATTTCTTAAAATGAATGCAAATAAAATCAAATAGAGCTTAGTGTATGTACTAACTTTCACCAAAAATCACACCAACAACACAATTATGACTAGATAAAGTATGAATTTAAAAAAAAAAGAAGTAAATGCCACTATTAATTAATAAATAATATCATACAAGATTCTTATTGTTTTTCATTAAATTAAGTGGGGAAGGGCTACAACCTGATACAAATCAAAAGTACATGAGTCCCTCAATAAGAACAATTTACACCTTGATAACTCAACAACAAAACAAGAATAACATAGTTACACAACAAATGAAAATAACTTGAGCAACACAAAAACTCTTATTGAAAGTGTAAATAGAGACCAAGAAGTGGACCCCACTAAGCAGATCGAAATCTGAATGTCAAAGGAAGTGATCTTTCTTCTTGCAACACACAATCTTTAAATATAACAAGATTCCTACTTATGGTAATATTTAAAGATTCCATAACTATTTTTTAATATGAAAATAACATTTAATTAAAAAATCCTTTCCATTTTTCAATTTGTTATGTAGATTTGTTGTTCAATTTTTTTAGCACAATATGGAAATAAAAACTATTCTTAAACATGTGCGAATTCAATCATACAAAATCGAAGTTTGACCAAAAATAGATAATTATTTATGAGTTCAATTTTTTTAGCACAATATGGAAATAAAAACTATTCTTAAACATGTGCGAATTCAATCATACAAAATCGAAGTTTGACCAAAAAAAGATAATTATTTATCACCTTTCATAATGATGTTCATTTATTAAAGAACGTAGCGTTTGATTGCCGGAGCTATTATTTTGCCCTTTATACGTTTACGTGACCTATTATTTTGCCCTTTCTACGTTTACTTTGGGTGATGTTACATTCGTTTACCATTTCCTATATGACATAACTGGGTTACGAATAACAGGCAGTAAGAGCTTACTCGTCCAGTAGCGAATTGTTTGAATGCCATGAATAAGTCTATTAGATTCGCTCCCAAATCCATGCCATGATGTGTATAAATACAACCACAATTCATAGTTGTAACACAATTAGATTGTAGAGATGGCTTCTGCGGTAGAGCATTACGTTCAGAATTTGAGCGAAGTGCCTCAAGACTTTAGAGTTGGAGGCAAAGACTTGCCTCTGATATCTCAAGACAGGGTGTTTGAAGAGCTGCCCTTGATTGATATGACTCAAACTGAGAAACAAATCAAACATGAAATTTCTGCTGCCTGCCAGGAATGGGGATTCTTTCAGGTGATAAGCATACTACGTAAAAGTTAATAATCATCTTTTGTTGTGTTGTAGTAATGGGGATTCTTTCAGGTTATAACTTATAATAGTTGTTTGTGATGACAGGTGGTGAATCATGGTATTCCTGCAGATGTGGTTGAGAGTGCAAGGAGAGTAGCAAGAGAGTTCTTTGAGCTGCCAGAAGAAGAAAAAATGAAATGGGCACGCGAAGAGGGTAAAACAGATCAGATTGCTGGTTATGGACGTACAGAAGGATTCAGAGGACAGCATACTGATTGGATGGATTCCCTCTATGCCTTCCTTGCTCCCCATTGCCTCAAAGCTCGCCATCTCTGGCCCTCAACACCCACTGAATATAGGTTATTGAAAAGCTTAGATTCATCCTTATCGTTCCTCTGGATATGTCTTTACTTTTCTTATGTTATATGGATTTACGTTTTTGTCTTTTGACTGCAGAGATACCATAGATGAGTTTGGAAAGGAGTGTAGCAAACTTATAAATCACTTGCTGGGGATTCTATCTGAGGATTTGGGCATGCCCTTTGATGGTCTGGAAAAGGAATTTGAAGAGTACAATCTTTTCTACAGAGCAAATTACTATCCTCCATGCCCAGAACCAGATAAAGTTCTGGGCACTCATGCACACACGGACCATGGTGCAATCACCATTCTTGTTCAAGATAATATCTGTGATGGCTTGCAAGTTCAGAAAAGAGATGGGCGTTGGATCTCTGTTGCTCCTGTACCCAACGCACTAGTTATCAACCTTGGAGAATCTCTTCTGGTGGGTGTTTTATAATCCTTTTTTGGGTTCTTTCTTACTGAAGATTTTGCGAATTAAGGGGGGAACTAACAATGCAATTAACTTGTGGCTTTGCAGAAAACTTGCAATGAAAAGTACAAAGTCGCTCTGCACAGAGGAGTACTCACAAACAAAACCACTGCGATGACTCTTGTGGTTCACCTTGATCCTCCACTCAATCACTAATTAAGATCTTCAGTTAAGAAAGGAAAAAAACATGGACTAATTTTAAATAAGCCAAGATATGGCACAGTGGTTGGTTTTTATTTTGTTTGTTGTAAACAATTTGATAATGTCATGGATTTGGTTATTGTGGTGCTTATTTAGAACTCTTTTAAAGATTTTAGTGGATTTGAATAGAATTATAATCTTTCATAAATTTAAACTATAAACTTCTATGATATGAGGTGGTATTATAAAACTTTGTTATATTTGTTTTTATAATTATTGTTTTTAAATGATGTTGTTTTACTGTTCCGTTAGATTTGTAGGTATGTGCTTGGATAGCAAAATGATTCATGTTATGTTCCATATAATATCTAGTCTTGATTTTTCATTTTTCTTATCATTTTTTATTTAATTGATAAATTAATTTCTATATAATTTTTAGATTAACATTTTTTGTTCTGATAGTTGATTACTGTTAGTTTATGTTAATTTAGATAGTGATAATTGATGTTTCATTTATTTGTGCTTTTGTTTGTATGATTAAATTAGTTATCAATTGATTGTTTGTGTCGATAGGTAAGATATCTTTTGTCTTTTCATTTATTGGTTGATTTATGGATTCAAGTGTGATGCTCATCTATAATTCCATTGGTTTACTTACATGGTTATATGATAATTTCCCAATGTCATTGTGATAGTTTTAAGGTGTCACATGAGTGATTTATGTTAGTGATTGTTTTTAATGTATATGAAAAGCCTTGGGTATTGTATTACAATTTTAGTTTTTATATTAGAATTGGATAGTTAATTCTATATATTTTAATATGTGATTATTTAATTAATCTATATAAAAAAAATTGTTTCCTCAATAATCAAAGTGTGGATCTTCTCAATGCCATGTATTTCATTTTAAATATGAATTTATTATAATTATGAATATAACTAGGTTAGTTTTGATTCATGCATACACATGATGTTTATAAATGTCATATCATGTTCTTAGATCCATTTGATAGATAATAGATCTATTTGTTGACATGCAATAAATTGATGAGTTAAATAATGTCTTAGACTAGATGAAATCGCCAACCTTGGTTCCCATGTTTATAAATGGTAATTAGTTTAATAATTTTGAGATGTTGATTCAAGTGAACTAAAAATAGTAGGTGTGTTTTAAATTTAATAATAAATAGTGAATATTATATTGTGTATTGAACACTATAGAGTTAATGAAATGGTGGGTGGAAATTGATTATAAGATTAAATCAAAAGTTAATTTGGATGTTAAATAAGAAGTTGATCATGACATTGGATATGATATAGATTTAGTAATAATTATGATATTATTTTTTGTTAACCTCAAATTAAATGTTGTTGTTATAGGTAATATGTTGAAAGATTTAATTAGTAAATGAAGTATGTAAAAAATTACTGTTAGCATTTTGTGTCCCCTTGTAGCCCATTAGTAATAACTAATCTGAGAAATCATAAATGGGTCATCTTTCATGAATTTTTTTTGTCTTCCTTGAACTTCCCCTCTTTCTCTTAGCTAGAAACCCTAGTTAAGAAACTTAAAATTTGGTTTAGAATTGAACTTTTTAGGGTTTTAATATTTTGCATACTTTCATATATGTATGCCATCACTATCACCCTTGTGGTCTACCTCATTTCATTTTGTAAATTTGGCTAAGGTGATTTCCCTTATTGAACTTTAGTTCATGAGTCTTTACCCTTATCCTCTATTGTTTTCAACCCATTCCCACTCATAACCTTGACACCTAAGTCTAGATCCCTGAAAAGATTATGTGTTGACCTTTATTGAGTTTTCAACCATCAAATTATTCCTTTCCCTTCACTATTTCTATCATAATCTCCTTTTCCTCACTAGTCCCTGATCCCCAAAGTTTGACCCATAAAATGCCTAAGTTTTGAGCCTATTAGGCTAGAGGCCATCAAGTAAGTTTTGAGCCTAGTAGGCTAGAGGCCATCAATTTTCTCCTTATTATTTTACTTTTTTTAACCCCTTTCATTTTGTATCCTTGATGGCCAAAGTATTCTTTGCGATTGCCTAATTGTTAACATTATTAGACTTAGGGTTGTTGACATCTTCCATATCCTTCATCCTTTTTTGGCATGGTTCTCATCACCTTCTCGACCATCAAGGTCGAAAGCATTTTCTTTTCTAAGTATTGATCTCATTAGACTTTGGGATTTTTACTTTTCCTTTAAATTTATCCCATTTTTTGTATGATTTTATGATTCTTATAGACCCTTAATTGTTGAAACCCCACCAAGCTATCAGACATCTACTTTACCTTCTTTTCAATTTTGGCACAAGTTAAGCCTTCTTCCTAATCCTTGAACTTCAACTCATGCCCCTTACTAATGTCATGTTGAAATCATGTATCCTCTATTGACATCATGTTGATATCATCCCCCCTTCATCTTCATGCTAGTATCATCCCTCTTTTTTGCCAGATGACATCATGTTGATGCCATCATTGAAAGTTAAACTTTTGACCTTCCTCATCCTCCCTTTATTTATTTGATAGGCATTACAACAAATGTTCAATGTTTGATTCCCAACCAAGGTTATCTCAATGGGGCATCGCAGGTGGGAATGTTCTTCTAGATGTGACAATATGTGGTACATAGTAGGCCTAAGGTTTAATGTTTGACAATTTATTTTGGCATGCAATAAATTTAGCTCAAGCTTCAAGGAACTTCAATGGTGGCTCTTAAAGACATATTTTCAACATAGAACATATCATTTTTTCTTTGTTAGAGGCGATATTTAGTTCTAGATCATTCAAAATACTTTTTTTGCACCAAATATGAACATCTCTAGTAGACTGTAAATTTGAGCCCTATGATAAGATCAATCATGAACATCTCTAGTAAATTGTAAAAAAATTAACCATGATGAGTTGCATGCCAACACAAACCTCCAATTCTCATTCAAAGACTATTTATTAAAATCCAAGGGAAGCTCCTCCTCTCATTACCATGCAATTTAATTTTGTTCATCAAATGTGGCTCTCTCAACATTGTATAAAAGAGGAATCTTATTTTAAATAGAGGACAATATGAGGATTAATTGACTATCAAATACTTTGAAAATGGTTCTTTTTAGAATCATTATATTGTATAAACTTATTTTTGTTGTGTAATATCTTTTGATCAATAAAGGGAGTCATACTTTTCCTATACTCAAGCTATATTCTTGTGCATGTTATGGAAATTGATTTTATCTTGTAATAAAATTTTATCCTTGATTTTGTCTCATTTGTGTAATGCACACCAAAATACCCTAGAGAAATAAACATAATCTAACCACAAATAGAGAATTTTTTTTTAAACATCTACTAATCAACATGTGCAACTATGATTAACTATCATATACGTAACAAATGTATCATTTACTATCCATGAGAATGCATATTAACTATCATATACGTAACAAATGTATCATTTACTATCCATGAGAATGCATAGAACATCATGGACATAACCATAGTGTAATACCCCAAAAATGGTAATCTAAACCATGAGCCCCTAATCTCGACAACATCACCAAGGTCCTAACCAAAGGAAATTAAATCAATCTTAAGCACATTAATTAATTCTTTAATCATCAAATGTCACATGGAAAAATTAATCAACCAATATTAATTAAATATTTATTTAATTAATTAAATCATTCCAAGTAAATCATTTTTAAACAATTATCCTATTTATTTTATTAAATCTCCTAGCATATTTAATGAAATAAATCAGTTTGTCATTAAATCATCAAAAAGAGGAATTAATTTGAAAAAAAGAATTAAAATTTGAGAAAAGAAATCAATTGGAGATAATCTTGAAAAACAAATTAAAAATTGATAAATAATCTCAAAGAAAGCAAATAAAACAATTAAATATTAAAATTGAATGAAATAGAGAATAAATCAGTTTTTTCCTGATTTTATCTTAATTTTAGTTCAATTTCCTTTATAATTGAGAAAAGCATCCAATCATATCAATTCACCTAGATTGTGCTTCCTCTTGGAAAATCTTGACCGCTCCTCATCATTTGATCTCAGCCATTGGTTTCTTTCTGAATTTTCTATAAATTCAGGCTCTCATCTCTCATTCAGGGATCTTGGAGAATATATTGTTATTATGTTATTTTTTCTCTAGGTTCATTGAGAATTTGCATTAAGATATTGTATATTAGTTATTTAATATTGCTTAAATCATTTAGCTTAACTATTCATATATTGCTTAAATCATGTTAAATTAATCTTGCATATCTAGCTTAAATCTTGCCTCCATTTAGCTCATATTCATGCTCATATAGATTAAATCCTTTGTTTAGCTATTGTCTAGTCACTAGATAGCTTAGCAATTTGAGAGCAATCTAAAATCGCATCTACTAGAAGGCAATGGGTCGCTTTGTAATGTTTATTATTCATTGACTATTGATTTACTAACCATGCATCTAATGACTTAATTGAAGTGTTGTGTATTTCAGATATAGATACAGGTCCACTTTTCACACACACATTTTTGGCACCCACTGTAGGGTATATAATTCAATACTTCGGCCTCAAAATCATTTTTTTATCCTATAGGTTTCATCTGTACAATCTCTGTGAAATATCATACAAGTGGTATTACTATATTGTACGACATTCTCTTGAAGCCTTTGTTTTATCGTACAAACTAGTAAATGGACTCGTACGAAATTCTATTTTGAATATCTAGTTTTTCCTCTTGTTGTTTCATGCTCAGTTCTAACTCGTACGATAAAAGGCTTTTGTCATTTTACTTTGTCATAATTGTCGTACGATGCTATATTCTGTTGGGTTAAAATAAGTTTCATTCTTCAGGTTTTCTGTCCAATTTTGATTACGCTGACACTAACCCTGAATTGTATTCTATCTACCTGATATTTTCACAACCTAACCAGTTTCTTGCAAAATGCTTGTCAAATAATTTACCAATCAAACATATGCCTATCAAAGAAAAAAAAACATGACTATTGATGCGTTGTTTTTGTAGGTTGCCTAAAGAAAATCGACCAAACATCGTGTATTCCTTAAATTCATTTTTAGGCACCTAACTTGCTATCTAGTTAAAGAACAAATTTGTATTTTGTGTTTTAAGAGAATTATGAGAGGTAGGAGATTATGCTCTTATCTATATAGACAATCAAAAATCCTGACCCTTGAGGCATTTTCTTTAAGTTTGAGATTTGTATATCTTTAGCGGGCTTGCACTCTCGAGGAGCTAATAACTCTATAGCCATTACGATCAGTGAGAGGGGAACGACCCAAGTGGGAATGACTAAACGCCAGGTACTCCAACCCACTATAAAACAAACGTGATTTGATAAAAATCAAGTCAATGGTAGTGCTCAGGAATAGCTCTCCTTTGTACCTTTGGGTTTATTAAACCTTGGTTTTCAAGGCTGGGAGACCTCTTAATTGAGTTTATACCTCGACGTGCTGAACGGACCCCTTACTAGTTCCAATTCAAATTAGAAGCTACCCGGTTCACCTTCAAAAGGTTGATAATCTTTGTGCAAGAGAGATAGTAACTCTCCCAAGACACTTGCCATACAGTGCCCCCATTAGCGTTTGGAGTTGGCTAATATGGCGTTGAGAATCCATTGCGTGAGACTCAGTGGTCGTATTCTGATTAGCTATTGGGTGTGTGCCTAAGTCAGTAAGCAAAGGTTTTCTTCTCTAAGCCAACTTCCATAGGGTTTGCATGCTATGATTGAAGTTATTATTCATATTGCATGTTTTCTGTGTTTTCATCCCTGAAACTAAAACTAGAATACCAAAAATGGAGAAAACAATACCAAATAACTCAGTGATAAACTCTGTTAGTGTCAAAACTAGTCTTCGTCAGTCAGTGAAAAACTCAGTTCGCCTCAAAACTGGTCATACTCAGCCATCGAAAACTCAGCATTTAATCTCTATCTAGACACAGTCGTATGAGCCTTCTGTTTTATCATTCTGCTTCATATTCTGTGTCGTACGAGATTCCATCAGTCCTAACAGTTTGTCATTTGAGCTTGGTTTCTATGTTGTATGATCCCTGATTGTCTGTCATCCGGGTTTGATAACTTTCATTTTATCCTAAATCCTGTGTTGTATGATAAAACATTGCATTTATCAGTTTGTCATTTTAGACATACCCATCTGTTGTACGGTACTAGGTAGCAACTTGTACGAAACAATACTATTACGTTCTTGAAGCTGTTAAACTATCGTCTGGTCCTAGAAATTTTATCATACGAATCTTTGATTTTGTCAGTCCAGAACAGTCAAACTTGCCTAAAACAGTCTATAGCGAGCCTAAAATTGGTTATCATCCTCATGAGCATAAACAACCTTGATAGTGTACCCCTACCATTGCATTGCATGATTTTGTCGATAATCTCTCAGCTAGTTCAAACAAACATCTTATCAAACCTAAGTTAATTTAGATAATGTTTTACATAGGATAGATCATTCCTGAAACCAGACTAGATCTTAGTTACTTCACTCAATCACTACGTTAAACAAACAACTAGCTGCAATTTGATCTTGACTTCTGCAACACATCTAGCTCTCGGTCCTGTCGGTTGTAATGCCCATTCAAACCAGAAGTTCTCACAGCAAAAAAGATAAAGGAAAAGAAACTCTCTTTTCATCAAACAGCAATCCATTCTTTGTAGAATACCTCATCTCAAATAAAACTTCATCATCACAAATACCAGTTTATGATATACCAATATTTTGTCAGCCCCTATCTCCCACCATGTCTGGAGAAAGGCAGGAAAGACAAGTTGCCACAAAACTTATGACGACATCAGTATTCATGATACCAACAGTGATTCCTCATCAAGTGAATCTGAAGCCTCTGAACTTCTAGAAAAAAAGATTCATAAATGTCAAAAGGATAAAGATTTTCAAAAAATGATGAAGGTTATCATGGCTAGAGAAAAAGAGGACTATTTCCTAGAGCTAGCAAAACAATGTGCTAAACTTCCTACTGGTTATGATATGGAAACCCTTGTAACTATAGAGGAAGAGACACCATTGGGAATGCTAAACAAATAATTACAAGCATTGCGAACTGAGATCATAAAACTGAAAAACAAAGACAAATCACCAAAACAATATTCTCTAGACATGATATGCCCATTCCCATTTTACAAAAACCTCTACATGCCTCCATTCCCCTCAAACGTAGAAATGCCCAAGTTTGATAAATATGACAGGAATACAAATCCTCAAGATCATATCAGATAATTTTTTGCTTTATGTATAGAGTTCATGCATGACCAAACATATCTCATGTGCCTTTTCCCAAGAAGTTTAGGGGGGCAAACTATAGAATGGTTCTCAAGTCTACCTATGGGAATAAAAACTTTTGAATAATTAATCCAACTATTTCTACAATAATATTCCTATAACATTCATCATCCAGTCACTATGATAGAGATTTGTAATACCAAACAAAAAACAAGAGAACCCTTCCTCACTTTTCTCCAACGATGGAGAAAGATGTTCTCTAGATATTCACAAACAATTCCAGATTTTGAGAAAATGGATATCTTTGTTAACAACTTAATCCCTGAATTGAAATACAGTTTCCAGATGAAAGTACATCTTTCATTCAACAAGATGGTGGATAATGCCCTCAGAATGGAAGATGTGCTTATAAAAAATGGAGATATATCACTTTGGAAAGAAACATAGCAAGGTTCTAGCTCTAAAGAAAAGAACAAATACTGGAAGTATGACAAAGATAACAACAAAAATGTTGTTAATGATGGAGTGGTAGACAATGTTAGAGAAAAAACAAAATCCACCATATTTAACTTGGCTAGTGGCACACAAGCACTCAAGGCAACTGAAACTGCAGCAGAAAATCCTCCGAAGAAAGCAAGAGAATGGTTTAAAGAGAAACCTTGGCTTTCAAAGCCTAAACGTGATTTTACTCCTCTAGATGAATCATATGAATCAACTTTTAAAACTTTATTAGCAAATGATCTAATAACATTTTCAGACAATTTTAGACCATATGATCTAGAAATTAAACCCAAATGGTGGAGAGAAAATGAATACTTTGACTACCATCGGAACAAGGGACATAACACAAATAACTGCATGAAACTCTAACATGAGATTCAATATCTCATTGACGCTAGCAAGATCATTTTTGGAAATCATGCAACTAATGTTGATCATAAGGCCATTAAAGATCCCTTACCGACTTATGAACAAGGAGACTCCTCAAAATTCAAGGGAGGTGCTAGAGTCAATTATACCTACACTAACAACGACAATGTGATCAACATGATTGAATCTTCCCAACCTAAATATTGCAATGTGATCATAATCAAAGATAAACAAAATCAAGCACAAACTGCTAATGCAGTGACTTGCACTCAAAAGAAGGTTACTCTCAAAGGAGCTAGTTCCTCAACTTTCACTCAAATGACATCAAACCTGCCAACTCCTCCAAATAGACAAACAGACACAATCACAACCAAATGAAAATAATTGGCTTCATCATCCTCTCCTGGTTATAGTATTGTCAAACAATTGAAAAGAACTAACGCTCAAATCTCCATTTTGGAACTGCTTAAGATCTCTTCCGCTCATAGAGAGATCCTGGACAAGGCTTTGCTAACCACTAGTGTCCCTAAAGATTTAGATGTAGATCAGTTTCAATATATGGTGGGTCACCCGACTTCACCTCATTACCTCACTTTCTCTAAAGAAGATGATAAATCATTGAGTCACCCGCATAACCAACCATTACACATCAAATCTATGATCTAGAAATGCCAAGTTAAACGTGTTTTTATAGATGGAGGTGCTGGGTTGAATATCTATACTTATAATTTACTGACACAACTGGGAGTTTCTGAAAAAGTTATTGATTCAACAAAGAAAATAACAATCAAATCTTATGATGAAGAAGAAATAACCTCTAAAGGTCTAGTACTATTACCAATCAAGGTAGGACCTATAGAAAGAGATGTCATCTTTCAGGTCCTTGACCTTCCTCTTTCATACAACAACTTACTGGGTAGGCCATGGATTCATGAAATGAAAGCAGTACCATCTACGTATCATTAGTGCTTGAAATTTCCTTATAATGGAGTTGAAGTCATTATTCCTATTGATGCAGGCTATACCTGCAATGCATTGACACAGAGTGTTGATGCTTTTGTTCCTCATAATAGAGCAGCCTCTACAGCTGAAAGTTTAGAATCTTTGTTGAAAGATCTAGAGAAGAAATTGAAAATCACAAACATCGGCATGGATGGCTACAAGATAGAGCCTATACTCTCACTAATGTCTCTTCCTCAGTCACCAAGACAGTCGGGAAAACCATCAAAGGTTATGAAGCCACAAATTTAAACTCCAAAAGTCATTTATGATGGTCTCTTTATACAATCCTCTACTTCCCTTCCAAATGAAATAGAAGAGGATGCTGCTCTCAAATGGCTTTTCAAAGAAGATAGCGCAAACAAAGAAATATGACACTGTGAGGTTTCCTCAACATAATATGGTCCAGGCTATAAGATGCTTCAATGCATGGGATATTTAGGTACTGGTCCTCTGGGCAAGTGTTAGGAAGGTATTGTTGAACCTATTTAGTTACAAACTAACTCTGCAAATGTTAAAGCTGGACTGGGATACGATCCAAGAAAGTCATCAAATCAAAAACGTACTCCTCACTATCAGCCTAAGTGGAGGAAAAAGGTACTACCTTCAACATCACAGGAAATTAATACTCAACAAACTCAGGACAAGTGTGATGATGAACAAGAAGAATTGCCAACCCAGAGCGAGGAAGCATATGGTAATCAAGTTCTAACCATATCAACTTTAACACTACAGGAAGTAGAAATCCTAGAGGATATAAGAGAACAAGTATACAAAATCAGAGAATTGTTTGCACCACTGAACATTCCGGTCACATATACTGGCAGACAACATGTAGAGGATTCAGAAACTAATTCCAATGAGTATGAATGGGGTCCAGACCATCTTTGAAATACATCTACTACAGGAACCCTCGAAGAATCCAGTGATATTGTAAATGATGCAAAAGAGATGATATGCTAAAAAATGCAAAAGGAAATAGAAGAAATCAGACCAAAAAGACAAGAAGACTATGAACAACAGCTGGAGGAAGAAAGGACATGAGAAATTTCTTCACCTACTAACTCTCCCATTAATGAGATAGGGTAAATCGAGTATGAAACTACAAAAGAAGAATTAGAAGCTACAGAAGTAGGACCACTCATCAATCCAAAGAAAGCTGAATGGAATAGAGGACAAGGATTAACAAAACCATCAAGGTTATGTCCACAAGTGTATCAAATACAAGTCATCAATGAACCAAATCACAAATTAACTTGCAGCATCAAAGATGTAGGTATTGATACTATACATACTTTTACTAAACCACTTGAAGATGAGTCAGAAACTTCATCTTATGACTCTGATAACTCAAACAGAAGCTATACTTATAACAACAACTATTCAACAACACATTATAACTACTCTGTCATGAATGTTGAGATGATGTCTATTGACCCTATTACTGTCACACCACAGTATGTAGTCCAGTCTGAAGTAGGCGACGACGCTAGAAGTAGGTCGGTTGGGTTAGGTCCAATAAATACTAACATGAATTTTGATAATTGTGTTGTAACTCTTCTTGGTCTCAAGACACATACGCAAGGCAGCCTTCTAGAACTCAACTGGTCAGTCCGAAGTCATGATGATAGTACCATGAACTCCCTTGAACCTGTTCAAACCCTATCTTTAATACATCCTAAACTGATTTACTATACTCCTTATAATCGACCCTTGAATATACCCACCTTCACCAATGACTACACACTAGCCTGCTATCTTAATGTAGTGGAACCAATGAACTCTTCAACCAGTGAGTAAAGTGAGAATATGACTAAAATAGACATCAAGTATCTTAGTCACAAAAATTAAAAAAAATTAAAATAAGAAATCTGATGACGAAAACCATATTGTGGCGGTGTCAAAATCAAAAATAGTAAAAATAAAGGACATACCTAAAGGTGAAAACCTCTTTGAGGCACCTGAAGGGGAGATACTTGATATGCTGCCAAGTCACTTCCAATAAGGTCTTTGATATTGATTGAACCAACTCAACCAGTCAATATTGGAAGTCAAGAAACAACACATATCATTCCTCTACCTCAATCACTATCAGCAGAAGAGTTAAAAGATTCCAGAAACCTCTTTTTAGAAAAGAAGATCAACTTTGCATGGATATACTTCGATATGCTAGGACTAGATCTTGATCTCAGCATGCATCATCTCTCTATTACACTAGGAGTACTTAAACCAGTCAAGCAAAAACTTCATAAGATGCATCCTCATGTGGCATTGCTAGTCAAGGCTAAGCTAGAAAAATTGCTAAAAGTTGGATTTATCAGAGCTATAGACTATGCATAATGGATATCAAACATAGTACCAGTATCAAAGGCAAACAAATCTATTAGAGTTTGCATAGACTTTAGGGATCTCAACAAAGCATGTCCAAAAGACGATTTTCCATTGCCCAACATTGATATGATAGTAGTAGATATGACTGTTGGATATGAGATGTATTTATTAATGGATGGATTCTCTGGTTACAATCAGATCAAGATATCTCATGAGGATCAAGAAAAGACAGCCTTCACATGTGCATGGGGCACCTTTTGTTGGAATGTTATGCCATTTGGACTAAAGAATGCAGGAGCAACTTATCAAAGAGTAGTAACCACTATCTTCCACGATATGATGCATAAAAACATGGAAGATTATGTTGATGACACCCTAGTAAAAACCATGAAGAGATCTACGCATATTCAAGAACTAGGCCTCATACTGGATAGAATGGAAAGATTCAAGCTTTGGTTAAATCCTAAAAAGTGTGCATTTGGAGTAACATCTGGAAAATTACTTGGTTACATAATTTCAAATAAAGGAATTGAGGTTGACCCCGAAAAGGTCCAAGCTATAATGGAAATGCCTCCGCCCAAGAATATCAGTCAAATGAGAAGTTTACAGGGTCGTCTTCAATCAATAAGGCACTTTATATCTTAGCTAGCAGACAAAGCTCAACCCTTCACAAAGGTATTAAGGAAAGGAGTTCAATACAACTGGGGTAAAGATTGTGAACAACATCTAAAACAAATCAAAGATTATCTTTCTAATCCACCCATATTGATGCCACCAATTCAAGGTAAGCCATTGATTCTATACATATCAGCTACAGATACTTCACTAGGGGAACTTCTGGCACAACAAGATGAAAATAAAAAGGAGACAACCATATATTATATCAGTAGAACATTGATGTCTTATGAAATGAACTACACTATAATAGAAAAATCATGCTTGGCATTGGTCTTTGCATCACAAAAATTAAGACACTATATGTTAGCACACTCTATTGAGCTAGTAGCTAAGATTGATCCACTCAAATATCTTCTCAGCAAAGCAACGCTCACAGGAAGGCTGGCTAAATGGGTCATGGTTCTTATGAAATTTGATATTGAATATGTGGAACGTAAAGCCATCAAAGGACAGGTTATTGCAGACCAAATTGCTGATACTCCACTTGAAGACAGTCAACCTCTGCATATAGAATTTTTGGATGAATCAATTATGCACCTTACTCAACAATCATGGAAGATGTTCTTTGATGGGTCTTTCACTCAACATGGTTCTTGTGTCGGAATACTTTTTATTACTCCTCAAAAATATTCAATTCCAAAATCTTACAAGATTCTCTTCCCTTGCACAAACAACATTGTAGAATATGAAGCTTTGGTAAATGGGATCAAGCTGGCCATCGAGTGGAAGGTTGTTGAATTACACATCTATGGAGATTCTCAAATTATTATCAACCAATTCAATGATCTATATCAGACAAGAGATGAGAAACTCATGCCTTGTAAGAGAATGGTGGATGATCTCAAGAAATACTTTACCTTTGTATCATTTTAATGGATCCCCAGATCAACAAATAGAGCAACGGATGCAATGGCCACCTTGGCGTCTATACCATAGCTACAGGAATCTAATTTTCTCTTTGAATTCCTGGTGGAAGAGTTACATTATCTTGCCTATGATTCTCCCAAGTCCCACATGGTCTGTTCTATTATAGGACATGACTCATCTCACTATAGCCACATTTACTCTTACCTGCGTGACCAAGTTGTCCCAGCTAATCTTTCCTGAAATGAAAAAAGGAACCTAATCTGAAATGTGTCACAGTACGTCATCATTGCTAATGACCTATTTAGGCGAGGTTTAGATAGTACTTTGCTTAAATGCCTAGATACTGAGGAGTCTCAATGCATATTTTTTGAGGTTCATGAAGGTGTTTATGGATCCCATTCGAACGGTCTAACTTTAGCACAAAAACTACTAAGGGTTGGCTACTACTAGCTAGACATGGAGAAAGAAGCTATTAAATTTGCTAAAACTTGTGAAAAGTGTTAGCTACATGGGAACCTTATACACGCTCCAACAAGGGATCTCATACCCTTTGTTATGCACTGGCCCTTTCAACAGTGGGCGTTTGATCTAATTGGCCAAATATATCCTACATCATCTAATGGACACAAGTTTATTATAACTGCCACTGAATACTTTACTAAGTGGGTAGAAGTGGTTTTTCTCATCAAAGCAACCAGTAAACAAGTAGCTTTGTTCATCCTTAATTATATCATATGCAGGTATGGTATACCTTCATCCATTATAACTGACAATGGAAGATAGTTCAAGAACAAAGATCTAAATGAACTATGTGAAAAATTCAAAATAAAACAATATTGGTCATCTTTGTACTGCCCTCAAGGTAATGGACAAGCTGAAGCATCTAACAACAATTTGTTGACTATCTTACACATAACAGTAAATAAATCTAGAAAAGATTGGCATCTGCAGCTCAATCCTGCCCTGTGGGCTTATAGAACAAGTATCTAAACACCTACTGGGGCTACACCTTTTTCTTTGGTGTATGGGTCTGAAGTAGTATTACCTATTGAAGTGGAAATACCGTCTCTAAGAGTTTCTTTGCAAGGTCTTGTTACTAATGAAGAGTACATAATAGCTAGATTGCAAGAACTTGAATTGTTGGATGAACGTCGATAAGTGGCATTTGATCATCTAAGAGCATATCAAAAGAGAATGTCTAGAGGTTATAACAAAAAGGTTTGACAATGAGAATTTCAGGTTGGTGACCTTTTTCTGAGAGAAAATCCTAAGAATCAACAGTTTCAAGACAACAAAGGGAAGTTTGAACCCAACTGGTTGGGTCCCTACATCATTACTACATCCTTTTGCTCTGGTGCCTATTAACTCTCAACATTGGAAGGAGAACAGCTTCATGAACCAATCAACACCATCCACCTGAAGAAATTCTTCACCTAAATATTCTCTTCTCCAGCAGCCTATGCAACTAAAAATTCCTTAAGAAATCCTAAAAATAAAAAAAAGTTCTAAAGAAATCCAAAAAAATCAGAAAAAGTCCTAAAGAAATCCAAAAAAAAAAATCGGAAAAAGCCCTGAAAAAAAATCCTAAAAATCAGAAAAAGTCCTGAAGAAATCCTTAAGAAAAAAAGGAAAAGAAAGAAAAGAAGAATCTTTGCCAAGCAGGTGAAAACCTGGCAAATAGGTGCCTCTTGTACTCAAATGCTCCATCTATCAACGCAACGTTGGCATTCCCGCTTTCATGCATCTTTGCTTTCACCTGTACATATTTCAGTCACTTTTGTGACATCTTGGTTCGTTGGAACCCTCATGGCTTGAAACTAATTAATGTCCTAGTCTTAGGATAATCGACAAAGCAATTTACATGTCCTAAGCAGTATTAACCAAGTCAACTTTATGTTAGTGAAACCTGGTCGTCCACTCCAAGTCAGTCACCTATCTCCTGACTACTGAAGAGTTTTATCACTGAGTACACAAACAAAATAACATTACTAAAAACAATCACTAATCAGTTTGAGATATGCATGAAATTGTCTTTGTGTGATGTCTTTTACATTGGCTTCTGCTTGTTATTCCCTCTAAGTAGCTTGAGGAAGTCTATCTTGACTAAGAGGAGCAAGGATTGGGGGCATAATACTTTTCTTTGTTTTCTGCTTGTAGGAATGATTTCGATGATCTAGAAACATCTAATCCACTGGGTGTCTATGATAAGTGCCTTCACATCAAGGTGAAATCGCCACACATACCTCAACTCCACTTATTTGTATGCTATAGGGAGGTTGGAGTCATTTCTTTGTCTGTTTTGAGGGAATTTCTTAAATGTGCAATCCGGATGCATGTGTAATCTGTCCAAGGATATGGACAAATAAAGGGTCATTGCAGACAAGATAATTCATATTGCATATGCATAGAAATGAACTCTATTCTGCTTGTTGTGTTTGTAAGACACTCTTTGATGAAAATTAAGCATTCCAAATCCAGTGACTAGGCTTAGGTTGCACTCATTCTAAGATTTTATGCATTTCGAGTGATTTCAGCATAACAACAATGACCTCTTTATCTTCTGAATGTGAGTTTGAAGCATCATCATTTCTCAGCTAAGTGGTCTCTTTTTCATCATCATTTCTCTGATCAAGTAGTTGTGTCTTGATATATTAGCTGCATACATGAGCATCTTATATAGATCCATACATTTTATTTTATACTTATTTGCATTCATATTATTGCATGAATAAAAATAAACATTTGCATTATTACTCATTTTCATCATTTATTTTCATATGAAAAAGAAACAAAACAACAAACATCCATATTCATCTGCATTACATACATCCATACTGAAAATATATGCATACATATAGAATAAAGCATATAGACAAATATCTCATAATCAATCAACACAAGTACAATGAAATCAAATCAAGAGCTCATAAATCAATTGTCTTGAGTCCATTTACATTTATGGGATCGAAATCAAAATCTGATGTCAATTCTCTCATCAAAATTTCACGATGTTGACCACTTAGCACTTTCATCCTCAAGTCAATTTTTCGAATCAATTTGCGCTCAATTTCTCGTTAATCAACACTAAATCTCAATTTAATTCTCACATTAACTCTGATTTTAATCTTCAACATTAATCTTTGTGCTCAAATAACTTATCATTGCTACAAAAAAAAATTACCTACAATCACTGCACAATGCTCACTATCTTTCGATTTTGCTCCCGAGGGGGCATACTCATGACCTCAAAGTTGAGAATTTCTTTCAAAATCTTCGTTACAAGTTGAGCAGCTAAGCTTCATCAAATTAATCCCTAGGAGCATATCAGTTTCATCGCTTCAAAGCAAGGTGATATTCATCTTCATCTGAATCAATCTCTTAACGTTAATTAGTTTCATCGCTTTTCATCAAGTTGATTTTTTGTTTAAACTCAATCAAAAGTTTAAAAAGTATCTTTGATCACACACTCAATCTAAGCAAGTGTTTAGTTTCATCGCATCAAATCAAGATGGATAGTTTATCTTCACTCATCATGTCTTGATCCATCAAGTTCAAGATCAATTTTATCTTCGCTCACTATATCTAGTTCAATCAAGTTCGAGATCAGTAAGATCCGCTTCTTGATCAATCAAGTTCAAGTTCAATATCTTTTCTCTCTATCGGTCCTAGTTCAATCAAGTTTAGGATTGGTTTCACTTTAATCAACTTTGTTCAGCTTCATCGCTTCAAATGAAGCTAAATACCTCACTCTTCATCTAGTTCATGATCAATCAAGTTCACAACTCGTATCTCCTAGACATCAACTATTCTTTGAACCAACACGTTGCTCGCACATTATTTCAAAGAGGGGAAAATGTAATACCCCAAAAATGGTCATCTAAACCATGAGCCCCTAATCTCAACAACATCACCAAGGTCCTAACCAAAGGCAATTAAATCAATCTTGAGCACATTAATTAATTCTTTAATCATCAAATGTCACATGGCAAAATTAATCAGCCAATATTAATTAAATCATTTCAAGTAAATCATTTTTAAAAAATTATCCTATTTATTTTATTGAATATCCTAGCATATTTTTATGAAATAAATCAATTTGCCATTAAATCATCAAAAAGAGGAATTAATTTGAAAAAAAGAATTAAAAATTGAGAAAAGAAATCAATTGGAGATAATCTTGAAAAAGAAATTAAAAATTGATAAATAATCTCAAAGAAAGCAAATAAAACAATTAAATATTAAAATTGAATGAAATAGAGAATAAATTAGTTTTTTCTTGATTTTATTTTAATTTTAGTTCAATTTCCTTTAAAACTAAGAAAAGCATCCAATCACATCAATTCACCTAGATTGTGCTTCCTCTTGGAAAATCTAGACCGCTCCTCATCATTTGATCTCAGTCGTTGGTTTCTTTCTGAATTTTCTATAAATTCAAGCTCTCATCTCTCATTCAAGGATCCTGGAGAATATATTGTTATTATGTTGTTTTTGCTCTAGGTTCATGAGAATTTGTATTAAGATATTGTATATTAGTTATTTCATATTGCTTAAATCATTTAGCTTAAATATTCATATATTGCTTAAATCATGTTAGATAAATCTTGCATATCTAGCTTAAATCTTGCATCCATTTAGCTCATATTCATGCTCATATAGATTAAATCCTTCATTTAGTTGTTGTCTAGTCACTAGATAGCTTAGCAATCTGAGAGAAATCTAAACTCGCATCTACTAGAAGGCAATTGGTCACTTTGTAATGGTTTATTATTCATTGATTATTGATTTACTAACCATGTATCTAATGACGTAATTGAAGTGTTGTGTATTTCAAATATAGATACAGGTCCACTTTTCACACACAAACATAGCAACATTTAACGGAAGTAGAAATAATAATAACATAACATCTAACATCTCACTACATATTATCATTCTTACATCCATTCCCTAAGGTATCTCAATGTCACTACTTATTAGCAACATCTTAATAACATACCATGATAACTCTCATTTAACCTTATTCACTAGGTTCATTTAATAGCACCAAACCAAATGTTCCTAAGTATCATTCTTATATTAATCATCTAACATATTATGAATCCATATATGGCTATATCTTTTCCTCAAGTATATGGCTCGTATCTTCAAGATCACTATTCACATACATGTACATGGATTATAACAACAAGTATTAGTTTTTCTAACCACATGATTCCATTTAGGTTTACATATAACAAGACCACCTCAACCCTATTCATAATGAATATTTTCACAAACATAACATCATCTTATTACACTCCAAGTTCATAGTATCTACATCATCAAGTCCTAATACTTACGAATACCTGGTACAACACATAGTCTCTTTACAACAACATATTACACATGATGTTATAGGATACAAGAGTACATGATCTTCTTCCACATTTAACAAGTTAGCATGATACAATATTAACCCTAATACATAGAAATCAGCTTCATAAATCAACCATATAATGAAGAACCATTGAGTCCATATAAGTAAACAACTACTCATTAATTTCCAAATCTCAATAATATTTAACACTAAGGATTAGTAACTTTCAAATCAAAGCATACATGACCGTCTTTATATTCAATACCATCCACAAGACATACACAAGACATTGTAGTCATATCACTTAATCATTTAACTCCTTTATAATCTAGAAATTATATACACAGTCAATATCTATTTACAACATTCTTATCAGATATATCTCATTTGGAATTCAATCTACCATATGTCCTATTACACATGTTCTCAAGATACTGATTACATAGTCTTCCTTACAATTACATACTTCTCGAGTTACATACCACATGATAACAATTTTAATTACATAGATTATGTTCCAAGATCCTTCCACATGAAGAGATAATGTAAATCCATGTACAAGCATGCAACATCCAATGAAGAACATCCCAATGGAAGAAGGCATCAAACCACCCAACCATGTAGAATCAAATAGGAACCACCCCTCGTGCTACGAGATGACTTGGGGTTCCAACTCACACTCAAGACCTAGGCTAACACCTAACAACCAAGGGACTCAACATGACACAACAAAGGTATACAATATATCAATAACCAAATAATTTCATAAGACTAATATAAAATCAATGAACTCTCCTAGAGGCACAACAACAAATCAAGGCATAAGGACCATAGTCATATGTAGAAGTGGAGTGTCATCACGTGCTATCCTCACATATAAGGGAATATGGCCAAAAATGATAGACATGTCTCTACATTCTATCCTCACAAAGAAGGTAAATATACACCCATAACTTAGTCATGTATGATATCCTTATATAGAAGAGGAATCCATACCCCTAATACACATACAAGCTACTCTCACATAGAAGGGTAAAAGAATCCTCGATAGACATGAGGAGCCATCTCAACCTATATGAGAACAAGGGATATTATCTGGCCATCTCAATGGCCTCAATCCAATATTATTACTATCTTATTAAGTGAATCCTGACCAAATCAATTATTTGTTAATGTTATCACTTATTTATATCAAGAAAACTTTCAATGTACCTTGGCAGTCTAGGTGCTAAACAATCCATCTCACATGACCCCAGTCATTACATGAAAGCCCACTCCCTCTACCATATTCTAATACCTTAGGGTAACAAACATCAAATAATAATCATAAACACACAATGAAGGCTCAAAAGAGACATATAAGTGCTCATAACAAAGCTGGGAACATGTTGAACTTAATCAGAATCCATAGGCCACATACAAGGAAAGAGCCTTCACCGAAGCATAGCAACAAAGAGCCAAAGCATGATCATGTTCCAAAGATGAATCCAAATCCTCAACAATGAGGAAAAACACATCCCACTAGAGCCATGATATCAATCCTCAACATCAAAGAATTCACCCTCTCGTTGGAGCAATACAATGCATATATGCAATCTCCTCAATGGTAAGAAACAAAACCTCTTACCAGAGAACAAAATTAACTCATAGAGATCCAAATGAAATTAAAAAAATTCCAAGAAACTCTATGCACTCATAAAAAGCCTCTAGAGAGTGCTCTTAATCAGTCAAAACTGATAAAACCCAGAAACTAGAACATAACAGTATATGCAAAATGCAAATTAGCACACTGGGGGTGCAAAATGGAGCATATGCCCCAAACATTAGTGACTCCACCCCATAATTTAGCGTATCTAAGACAAACATTACCGCATCTAAGTCAAGAAGCCAAAATGAAGGTTAATGAAGTCTACAAGTGACAAGTGTGCCCAGAATTGAACATAGACTGGTAAAATAACTCAAACTCACTCCCACTGTTAGCAGCAATCAAGAAGCAAGACTGGGAGGGAGGTTGAATCAGTCTTCACTGTATTAACACAAAATTGAACTTCAAAATAAAAGCTAATAAACTACAGTAATAAATAGATAAGAAAATTAATAGCACAACACACAACACCAAACTTTTTTATGTGGAAAACCCAGTTAAGGGAAAAACCATGATGGGAACCTACCCATAGTAAGATGATACTCTACAGGAGTATGTGAAAATTATTACAATAGGGAATGCACATGCATTCAGGCACACTGCCTAGAGCTCACTACTCAAAAGTTATTTTCCCGAAAGGCTACAACCCTCAGGGAAGTCTCGTCAACTTACAATTTGGAAGAAATGAACTACAATGATAGCATCTACAAAGCTTGATGATAGTTTTGGTTAAGCATAGTTGTCTGCTCTGCAACACCAATCTCTCCTCAAAATCAACACTGAAGGATAAATCACTTGTTCGCACATACACCTCTCTCTAATAATGCGAATATAATACTGACACCAAAACTAAGTGAATAGCTCACCTATATATACAATTCATCAACTTTGATAACAAGGTCGGCTCAACCCTCAACTCATAATTACAAAAATTGCATTACATGATACAAAGATCAACCACCGGACCAATATAATGATTTAAATTACATAGCATGGACCTAAATCAAATTATCAAACAATCACATCCACTGAAAACTATGCCAAGAGCAACCGCAACATGCTATACCACCAGAAATACCGCATAACACGCAAATCATCAACGGTTGATGAAAACCACCAAAAACTCACACAACGATCAATGCAGATTGCCAAGAAAAATAAGAAATGACTAGGAAACACCCGCAAGCATGATAGATTTGACACCAATAGCTGCATCAACACCACTTATCAAATCTTTATCTATCAACATTAGAAAGCTCAAGAACACAACCAATCAACAACTATCACGGAGAAAGATAAATTGCGAGGCACCAAATCATGAACCATCTGAAATGAAGATACACAAGACTTTCCCAAACAATATCCAAAAGCCTCATCACAAGATCTGATCACAACGAAATATACTGAAGGAAATACCAGATTCTGCAAAGAAGTGATCAGCATAACCAAACTACAAAACCGAATTAGAAGATCTTCCCAAACTCATCAGAATAAATCATAGGAATATGTTAACATCAATGACAACAACATATCCTAGTAGTAGAAATGAACAACCATATCCAACAAATCCAACAATCTCCCCCTTTGGCATTGATGGCAACATATGAATATGAAAAATGGTCAATGCAAAGAAAGAAAATATCACTAGCAAACTCCCCCTAAGATCAAGATAGACCGCATTTTTTCAAATGATCTCTCTTCCCCTTTGACAACAATGCCAAAGATCTCAAAAATAGAAAACCAAACTCTCTCCCAAAAAAAAAACATGAATCTCTCTCCCCTTGGGACACACAAACAAATTAACAAACTACTCCAACAGAGGAGAAGCACCAACACACCAATCTGGATAAAAGAATAAGGCTCTGAAATCCATCGGATTGATGCAACTCAATGCATCTAGGCTCTCATCAAGAGGGGTGGATACCGCTAACTTGTCTCTCAAGTAAATAAATGTATCTGCAGGCAAAGGCTTAGTGAAAATATTAGCAATTTGTTCCTTTGTAGATACATATTCCATCTTCACCTTCTCTTCACTGACTATCTCTCTTAACTAATTATATTTGATTGATATATGTTTAGTCTTTAAATGTTGCACTGGATTATTTAACATGTTTATAGCACTAGAATTATCATAGTATATAACAGTAGGCTCATCATGGATAACTCTGATATCTTTCAACATTTTCTTCATCCAAACTATCAAATTGCAATTACTAGCAGCAACAATGTACTCAATTTTAGCAGTAGATAAGGATAATGAATCTTGTTTCTTACTTTCCCAAGAAACCAACTTATTTCCCAAAAAGAATGCTCCATCGGTAGTACTCATTCGATCATCAACATCACCAACCCAATCTACATCAGTGTAGGCACACAACATGAAATCATCATTCTTTGGATACCATAAACCATAATCAACAATTCCCTTTAGATATTTGAATATCCTCTTAACAGCAATGACATGACTCTCCTTCGGATTAGCTTGATATCTAGCAGCCATACACACAACATGCATAATGTCAGGCCTAGTCTGAGTAAGATATAGCAGTCCACCAACCATAGATCTATATAAACTTTGATTAGCTTTCAGAGATTCATCATTTTTGGACAATTTAAAACCAGTAACCATAGGAGTTCCAACCAGTGTGGAATCACCTAGTCCAAAATTCTTCAATATTTCCTCCACATACTTAGTTTGAGATATAAAGATGCCTTTTCTTGTTTGTGCAATCTGCAAACCTAAGAAAAACTTCATCTCATTAATCATGTACATCTCAAATTATTTCTGCATATCACTCGAAAACTTCATACTCATATCATCATCGCCACCAAATATAATATCATCAACAAAGACTTCAAGAATCAAAATGTTATCATTTTCAATCTTAAAGTACAGATTATTGTCAACAGTACCTTTAGTAAATCCCAATTTCAACAAGTATTTGTCTAATCTAGCATACCAGGCTCTAGGAGCTTGTTTCAATCCAGAAAGTGCTTTCTTCAACTTACACACCATGTCTCCATCATGCGACAATGAAAATCCATCAGGTTTCTCAATGTAAAATTCTTCCTCTAGATCACCATTAAAAAATGTAGATTTGACATCCATTTGATATACATTGAAATCTTTATAAGCAACATAAGAAAGAAACAGTCTAACAACTTCAATTTTGGCAACCAGAGAAAAAGTGTCTTAATAATCAATTCCTTCTTGTTCTAAATATCCTTTGCAAACCAATCTAGCTTTATTTATAACTACTTCACCAACTTCATTCAATTTGTTTCTAAAAACCCACTTAGTACCAATAACATTTTTATCCTTAGGTCTAGCCACAAGTTCCCAAGTTTTATTCTTTTCAATCTAATCTAATTCTTCTTCCATGGCTCTTATCTAGTTATCATCTTTATAGGCTTCAGCAACAACTTTAGGTTCAACTTTAGAAATCAAACACACTTCTTTTGTAGCTAACCTTCTTCTATTCATCACACCTTTATTCTTATTACCAACAATCTGATTCTCATAATGATTCAGTTTAACATACCTCAGAGTCTTTTGTTTTTTCTGATCATCAGGTTCCTGCACATCATCACCAACAGGAGCAACATTCAGATTAACAATCTATACCAGATCATTCCACTTAGACACTTCAAGCTGAATAGGAGCTAAAACAACATGTTGACCATCATCATAAGCTTTGATCTCCTTCCCAAGGTTCTCATCCACCTTCACATTTGCACTCTCAACTATCTTTCTCAATCTCTTATTAGAGCACCGGTAGCTTTGTAGAATATCCCAAAAAGATACCTCCATCACTTCTAGCATCAAACTTTCCAATATCCTTGATGCAAAGCCCTGGTGTAGGTATTGAATAGGTTCTCCCAATCGAAGGACAAGCCAAGGACTCTAGAAATCACAAAAAGACTCTTAGGGGTATAGAAAGATCAATTTGACAAGTACCACACCCTTCCTAAATGCTTCCTCATTAGGTCACTTACCTTTGAGTGTTTCACAAAGTCTTCTAGTGATTCTTAAGGACCCTATAGCCCAACAAGGTTTGGTCCTCTCTCCAATTCATCAGTTCCTATCTAGGGCTTGGGTTGTAGTCCCCTAGGTCAGGGAGACTCTTTTCAATCACCAAATTAGGTTCCCTCTAATGGGTTGTGCCAACTTCTATAATAAGGCCTACAAATCATAATAGCCCTGCTAGATCGATTTTCCACATTTAACTCCTTATTCCTCCAAAAGACCCAGACAACTACTTCCATATTTGGATACCCTTTAATGAGTTACAAAACATATCCAAAGGGTTCCAACACAAGGAACACTCTTAGGACATGGTAAATCCAACAATTCCTAAGTTTTAGGAAATTATCAGACCCCTAACATCATTGGCAGTGGGCTAGCATCCCTCATGGGGATTCGTGACATGGTTTAACATCCTCCTATGGATTCTATAAGTCTAGTGGTTGTATCAGGCATTGACAGGTCAATATTTTGGTGCAAGAACAACCCTAACTTGTAACAAGTGGTATCAGAGCTTGGTCACAGGTTCGAATCACGCAGGCTGTGGTGAGTGATGCTGGGAGGGGGGTTGTTAGCAGTGGGATAGCATCCCTTGTGAGGATTTGCGACATGGTTTAAGGGCCTCCTGTGGGTTCTATAAGTCTATTGGTTGTATCTGGCATTGATAGGTCAATCTTGTGGTGCAACGGCAACCCAGCCTTGTAACAAACACTTGATGTGAGACCTATTTGCTTGCACTTGCACGGTGGCCACATGGAGTTGCTCGACTTAATGAATCAAACCCTTGCCTCCAACTGATCCTAATTAACCTGCAAAAGGATTTTAAAACCTTAAAATACATTGGCCATACTTGCATCTACTACAAATTTGTGGACCACCAATGAAGGATCAGCAAGATGGGGCCATTTCTTTGTGAAACCTTAGGTAAAATTTGTCAAATCTAGACCACTTCTAGAAAATTGTAGGTTTCTCCCTGGTCTTGGTGAATTAGGACTTCAAAATTGATGCATATGAAAGTTGATTGGCCATTATAACACATCCCACTAGTTTTCTAATCCCAAAATGTTCGTACAGTACAATACACTGTGCAAAGTAACAGAATTGCAGGAAATTCTCAGAATTTTATTGCTTCAATGATGCCAAATGTTTAAAAAACTCTTCTCTCCCCCCAATGATGATTGAGAATTAAATTTTATACCTTAATCAACGGTTATCAACCACCATTTGAACTTTGGTGACTATTGGAAAGAATTTTCTCTTTGTAACCAAAAGTCATGAAAAGTTGTCATGTTTTAGCAACTTTGAAACATGTTAATTCTGCATACCTAGAGTTGTTCCAACATGTCTTAAACCTTCCTAAGACACCTCCAACACATAAACACCTAGAAAATATTCAACTAAATACCCATAAGCCCACATGCCCATGGTGGCTTATCAACTTACCAAATCCATGTCATTGGGTAACAGACTGGGCTTTATTATAAAAATCAAACAAACTCAACTATCCTATTACCTAGATTGAAAGATCACATTCTCATGTGTGATCTTTAGGCCTTCATTGCCCTAGCTATCTTAGTCATTAGGTTCCCCTGCACCATACTCCCATGGTGAATGAATCTCAAGTCCACTTGAGATGCGGTCATGTAATGTATTGCCATGCTTCTTGATCTGATCTTCATCCAACCAAATGGCCTCAAAGTCTGGTTTTCCTTTCCATTTGACCAAGTATTGTTTGTACTCATTTCTCCTAGTCTTCCTTACAATCTTGGTGTCCAACACTTTCTCAAGTTTAGGTGGCTCATGTTTGGGAAGATTTGCATCTTCTAGGACCTGTTGTGAGTCACTTGCGGTAGAATCACCTTTAAAAGGAGTTAGATCAGAAACATTAAAAATAGCAGATATGCCAAGGTCAGGTGGTAATTGAATTTCATAGGCATTGTTGCCAAACTTCTTCAATATTTGACATGGTCCTACTTTCCTTTTCATGATCTTAGTGTGTTTTCCCTTGGGCAACCTTTCCTTCTTCAAATTCACCCAAACCAAATCTTCAATCTGAAATCATAATTCTCTCCTTTTCTAATCTACATGTTCTTTGTACTTGTCTAATGACTTTCGAAGTTGCATCTTGACCCTCTCATGGACTTCCTTTATGGCTTCAACAAACCTCTCCCCATTTGCACTTATGGGGTCTGTATGGGGTAGTTTTTTCAACTCCAATACCCCTCTTGGATATAACCCATACACAATCTGAAATGGTGACTTCCCTATGCTTCTGTTACAGTATCATTGTAGGAAAACTCAGCCTAGGGTAAAATTGAATCCCACTTTTCACCATGTTGTCTTGTAAGGCATCTCAACAAGTTTCTTAATGACTTGTTTACCACTTCTATCTGCCCATCCATTTGTGGATGATAGACTAATGAAAAGGATAGATTGGTGCCAAGTTTCCTCCATAGAGTTCTCCAAAAATGACCAACAAATTTGACATCCCTGTTAGACACTATATTCATTGGGAGTCCATGGATCCTTGCTACTTTGCTGAAAAATAGATCTGATATGTAAGATGCATCACTAGTGGACTTACATTGCAAGAAATGTGTCATTTTACTAAACCTATCCACTACCACAAATACACTGTCAAACCCCTTTTGTGTTCTTAAACCCATTATAAAGTTCATTGACACACTTTCCCAAGGTCTTGGGGGAATGGGTAAGAATTGATAGAGACTAGCGTTGGTTCTTCCTCCTTTTTCCTTTTGGCAAATAGTGCATGCATCTATAAAATTTCTTACATCAACCTACAGTTTGGGCCAAAATTAATGCCTCCTTACCAATTCAAGTGTCTTGTCCAAGCCAAAATGACCTGCCATAGCCCCACTATGTTTTTCCTTGATGATATTAGTCCTTATTGAGAACCTTGGTATGCACAATTGCACACCTTTGAAGAGAAGTCCATCTTGGATCAAAAAATTAGAAAATTCCACATGATACCTTTCATCAAATTCAGTACATACCTTGTAGATCTCCTTGAATTCCTCATCTACAGCATACATACCTTTTAATGCATTAATCTCAATGCTTTCTAATTGGATTTCATATATAGTTAGCACTCTCCTACTTAGTGCATCAGCCACCTTGTTGGCTACTCCTTTCTTGTGTTTTATGGAGAAGGTGTACGCTTGGAGGGATTCTACCCATTTCATATGCCTATGGCTTAATTTTTCTTGACTATTAATGAAACTCAAGGCTTGGTTGTCAGTATAGACCACAAATTCCTTTGGTAGTAGATAGTGCCTCCATTTTTTCAAAGACTGAACTAATGCATACATTTCTAGGTCATAAGAAGAATATTTTCTCTTAGCTTCATTGATCTTTTCACTAAATAATGTTATAGGTCTGCTTTCTTAGCTTATAACTTCTCCTATGGCCACATGACTAGCATCACATTCAATCTGAAACACTTTATTAAAATCAGGTAAGGCAAGTACTGGTTGTTGAGCTACCTTTTTCTTGAGAGTTTCAAATGCCTCATCTACTTCCTTTGTCCAAGTGAACCTGCACTTTTGACTACCTTTTATGGTTTCCAGCATTGGAGCACATATCTGACTCAAACCACGTATAAACTTTCTATAAAATGTGGCTAATCCATTGAAACTCATAACCTCACCAATAGTCCTAGGAGTAGGCTAAGAGAGAATTGCATTTATCTTATCCTGATCCATCTTCAAGTGACCTTTAGAGATCACAAATCCAAGGTAGGTGAGTTCTTCCTACATGAACAAACACTTCTCCATATTGATCATCAATTCCTCTTCACTCAATTTTCTCAAAACCATGTCTAGATGCCTCAAGTGCTCTTCCTTTGTCCTGCTAAATATTAGTATGTCATCCAAATACAATATTACAAACTTCCCTATGAACTCTTTCAAAACTTCATTCATGAGTCTCATGAATGTACTTGGGGCATTCGACAATCCAAATAGCATAACCTTCCACTCATACAACCCTTCATTTGTTTGGAAGGTTGTTTTTCACTCAACACTATGTCTAGTTCTAATTTGGTGGTATCCACTCTTTAAATCAATTTTAGAGAAATATTTTGCACCCCCAAAACAATCAAGTAAATCCTCTATTCTAGGCATTGGAAATCTATACTGTATGGTGATATTGTTGAGATCTCTTGAGTAAGTACAAAGCCTCCATGTTCCATCCTTTTAAGGTGCCAAAATAGTAGGGACTGCACATGGGCTAAGGCTCTTGCCAATCAGGTCAGAATCTAGAAACTCTCTAGTTTTCCTTGTCATCTCCTTATTTTGTTGTGGTGTGAGTTTGTATGAAGCCTTGTTAGGCAATGTAGCCCCTGGGATCAAGTCAATACAGTGACTAATCTCTCTCATTGGTGGCAAACTCCTTGGCACTCCATTTGAAACTATTCCTTGATATCTACCAATGATCCCCTTCACTTCCGGACTGAGATCCTTCTCCTTTCCTTCTGCCCTATCATATGCAATAAGATTCTTCTTTGGTATTGGTATTGGAAGCAAATCAAAACATATTCCATCCTCCATCTTTATCTCCTTGAGGAATGGTTTGCCTTCCATCATCATCACTTTGGACTCATTCTCTTTTTGCTCTTTATTGTTTTTAGTCAAGGGCAACAACTCTATGACCTTGTCATTCTTTGTGATTGAGTAGGTATTCCGACAACCATCATGGTCTACTTTGAGGTCATACTATCATGGCCTTCCAAACAAGAGGTGGCAAGAATCCATGTTAACAACATCAAACAAAATCTTATCTTTATATGCACCTATCTAGAATTTCACCCATGACTGCTCCTCTACAAGTTTTTGTTGCCCCTTTGTGAGCCAAGACACCTTATAGGGGTATGGATGGGGTATCCTCCTTAATTTCAACTTCTCTACCACTTCTATTGACACAAAATTCTCAGTAGACCCTGAGTCAATCAAAACTTTACATACCTTTCCTCCTAATTGGCAAGTGGTGCGGAAGATAGACTTCCTCTGAGATGGATCCATAGGTGTTGGTATCTTCAAGAGGGTTCTTCTCAACATTAATGCCTCTCCTATCTCTAGATAACCATATAATTAGGTTTACTCCCACCTTGATAATCTGATTCTTGGGTTAGGTTGGTTCTCCTTTCCCCTTGGGAACTAGATCCCATCTTCTCTAGGCATCTACTAGCACTGTGTCCCTCTTGGTTACAGTTAAAACACTTTATTGGCCTTGCTCCTCTTCCTGATCATCTACCTCTAAAATTAGGCCTTCTCCCTCTAAAGTTGCCCTTATTGTTGTTTTCATTCCTTGAGGAGTCTTGACTGCTCTCTCCTTGGAACTCAAAATTTGATCCTCTTCCTCTGAAGTTGTTCCTTCCTCTTAATTGCTTACCCCTTCCTCTACCACTCTGCTCTTGTCTTCTTTTAAGCTTCTCCTCTACCTTTAATGCTAGTTGATAGAATTTATGAACAGATTCAGGGAACAACAGGTTCAACTCTTCTTGCATGTCCCACCTTAGGTTGTTTAGATACCTTGCCACTCTTTCACTTTCATCTTCAACCTTCTTAGACTTTATACTCAATTTCTGAAATTCTTCAGTGTAGGCACACACATCCATCTCTTTATGTCTGAGATTCTGCCTTCTCTTGTGTAATTGGACCTCATATTCCTTAGGTACACATACTATTTTGATCTCTGCAATCATCTTCTTCCAAGAGGTGATAATTCCTCTTGCTTCTTTTAATCTTTTCCCTTGCACAAAATTCCACAAAATTCCACTATTCTCCTTCCCAAAAGGATTCCTCCTATGCTGTGATACCAATTTGATGCAGAGCCCTGGTGTAGGTATTGAATAGGTTCCTCCAATCCAAGGACAAACAAAGGACTCTAGAAATCACAAAAAGACTCTTTGGGGTATAGAAAGACCAATTTGATAAGTCCCACACCCTTACCTTCCTAAATGCTTCCTCATTAGGTCACTTACCTTTGCATGTTTCGCAAGGTCTTGTAGTGATTCTTAAGGACCCTATAGCCCAACAAGGTTTGGTCCTCTCTCCAAATCATCAGTTCCTATCTAGGGCTTAGATTGAAGTCCCCTAGGTTAGGGAGACTCTTTTCAATCACCAAATTAGGTTCCCTCTAATGGGTTGTGCCAACTGCTGCAACAAGGCCTACAAATCCCAGTAGCCCTGCCAAACCGGTTTTCCACATTTAACTCCTTATTCCTCCATAAGACCTAGACAAATACTTCCATATTTGGATACCCTTTAATGAGTTACAAAACATATCCAAAGGGTTCCAATAGTTCAAAAATACAAAGGTCCAAACCCTATCTTGGTTATGAGACCTAATAGCCCCAATTAGGCCTATTTTACAAAGGAGAAGATAGGCACAAGCCCTATCTTATCAAAAAAACACAAGGACCACTCTTAGGACATATTAAATCCATTAATTCCTAGGTTTTAGGCAATGATCAGACCCCTAACACTTGATGTGAGACCTATTTGCTTGCACTTGCACAGTGGCCACATGGAGTTTCCCACCTTAATGCATCAAACCCTTGCCTCCAATCGGTCCTAACCTGAAAAAGGATTTCAAAACCTTAAAATAAATTGGCCATACTTGCATCTCCTCCAAACTTGTGGACCACCAATGAAGGATCAGCAAGATGAGGCCATTTCTTTGTGAAACCCTAGGTAAAACTGTCAAATCTAGACCACTTCTAGAAAATTGCATGTTTCTCCCTAGTCTTGGCGAATTAGGCCTTAAGACTTGAAACATATGAAAGGTGATTTTCCACTCTAACACATCCCACTAGTTTTATAATTCCAAAATCTTCGTACAGTATGGTACACTGTGCAGAGTAACTGAATTGTAGGAAATTCTCATAATTTTATTGCTTCAATGATGCCAATTGTTTAAAAAACTCTTCTATCCCCAAAATGATGATTGGGAATGAAATTTTATACCTTACTCAATGGTTATCAACCACCATTTGAACTTTGGTGAGCGTTGGAAAGAAGTTTCTCTTTGTAACCAAAAGTTGTCATGTTTTAGCAATTTTGACACATGTTAAGTCCGCATACCTAGAGTTGTTCTAACATATCTTAAACCTTCCTAAGAAACCTCCAACACATAAACACCTATAAAATACTCAACTAAATACCCCTAGGCCCATATTCCCATGGTGGCTTATCAACTTTCCAAATCCATATCATTGGGTAACAAAGTGGGGTTTATTACAAAAATCAAACAAACTCAACTATCCTATTACCTAGATTGAAAGATCGCATTCTCATGTGTGATCTTTAGGCCTTCATTTCCCTAATTATCTTAGTCATGAAGTTCCCCTACACCAATCCTCATCTCTCTTGATATAACATTTTCTACCAAAAACTTTGAAATATTTCACAATAGGAACATGACCAAACCAAAGCTCATAAGGGGTCTTACCGCTATCACTTTTGATATGAACTTTGTTAAATGTGTAGACTGTAGTGCTAATAGATTCTCTCCAACAGACCTTCAGAACATTTCCTTCAATCAACATAGTTCTTGCAGCATCCAAAATAGTACGTTTCTTCCTCTTAACAACTCCATTTTGTTGTGGGGTTCTAGGAAGTTGTATGTTGATTCGATGCATCTCACAGAATAAATTGAACTCACCAGAACAGAATTATCCACCTCTATTAGATCTCAGACACTTCAACTTCAATCTAGATAGTTTTAACTTTATCTTTGAATATCTTAAATTTCTCAAATGGCTCTAATTTTTCCTTCAAAAAGACAACCCACATCATCCTAGAATAATCATCAATTAGCAACATAAAGTATATATCACCTTGCACACTTCTAACATTTGTAGGTCCACATAGGTCAATATGCACAAGATCTAGAAATACATTAGATGTATACCATTTACTCTTGAAATAAATTCTTGTTTACTTACCCAACTGACATTCCTTACATACTGGATTAACAGGTTTAACAATCTTAGGCAAATCGCTAACAACTTGTATAGAACTGATCTTAATCAATGAATCAATTTTTTTATGACACATTCTTCTATGCCACAACCAACTCTCATCTATCTTAGTAGTCAAACAATTTTTCTTACTAGCATTCAAATGAAAAATGTTACCTTTAGTCTTAGTTTCGATGCAATCTCTATATCGGGGGTATTTAAGATCTTGCATTTACTATCCTTGAATCGTAGAGCATAACCCTTATCAATGATCTATCCAACACTCAAAAGATTATGCTTCAAACCTTCAACATACAAAACATCATCAGTGTTATGCTTACCATCAAAATAAATAGAGCATGTCCCATGGATCAAACAAGCTTCATCATCTCCAAATCTAACTATTCCACCATCATGTGAACAACCATTGTCAATCACTCATTCACCCTTTTCTTCTACCTTTGTAGCCAAAGCTTTCTCCTCAACAGAACAACTAGTGAAATCAATAGGTATAGGAATGTCTTCTTTAATGGGAATAAACACAATTTCATCTCCTTTTGATTCATCATCTGTAACACCTTCATCTGCAACATAATAACAGTTCTTCTAGTTCCTAAACTTCCATTTAGAATTATAAGACTTGTCATATTTCTTATGCTTCTCATATCTATCATTCCTATCATACTTATCAAACTTATCATGTCTGTCATACTTAGTCATTCTCTCCAGGCATCCAGAAGAAAAATTTCCTATCTTATTACAAGAAAAAACATTTCAAGGGTAGATTTCCATCATACTTACCGGCACCTTTAGGCAATCTTCGAGCAATCAATGCTTCAAGCTCATCAAGCTCTCTTTCCTACTCTGCAATTTCTCTTCTTTCTCTTTCATATCTATATATCCCTCTCTCATCGGGATCATATTTTTGCTTACTGGATACAGATGATGATTCTCTAAATGCAGTGTCAGACTTTCCATGTGATTCTCCAAATTAAGTTGGCTCAAATGCAAAAAAAATTCTAGCCAACATGTCTCTTGTTACTATAGTCACACTCTCGATCTCATCAATAGCAACATCCTTATGTTTATAATAAGGAGGCAAACATCTCAGCACCTTAGCAACAATATCATCTTCCTCAATCTTTCCACAGGCACATCTGATACCAAGGACAAGTCGATTCACCTTAGCCATGTATGAATATATATTCTCATCATCTCCCATTTTTAATATCTCATACTTTCCTTTCAAACTCTGTAACTTGCATCTTTCACTTGACTATCACCTTCATACAAGATCTCAAGCTTCTCCCAGATCTCATGTGTGGTCTGAAGTCTCATAACATTTTTCATTTCAGAATCAGTCAGGGCACTAAGAAATACTTCCTTCTCTCTAATTTTATATTCTGCTTCCTCAACCTTATCAAGAGTAGATGGTCCATTCTAAGGAACAACATAGACATTCTTAGTAATCTTCCAGTAATCCTCTCCAAGAAATTTCAAGTGCACCTCCATCTGGCTCTTCCATATAGTATAGTTACTTCCATCAAACCTTAGACTATCCTTCTTGAAAAGAATACCTTGAGCTACCATCCCAGATCTCCTCAAGAAATTAAACTTCTGCCAGAGGATCTGGATCTAATACCAATTGTTAGCAGAAATCAAGAAGGAAGACTGAGAGAGGGGGCTAAATCAGTCTTCACTAGATTAACACAAAATTAAACTTCAAAACAAAAGCTGATAAACTACAATAATAAATAGATAAGCAAATTAACAGCACAACACACAACAGCAAGATTTTTGACATGGAAAACCCAGTTAAGGGAAAAACCATGGTGGGAACCTACCCACAGTAAGATGATAATCTATAGTATTATGTGAAAAATATTACAATGAGGAATGCAAATACATTCAGGCACACTGCCTAGAGCTCACTGCTCAAAATTTATTTACCAGGAAGGCTACAACCCTTAGGGAAGTGTCATCAACTTACAATATGATTCAGACTACAATCCAGAAGAAATGAACTACAATGATAGCATCTACAAATGCCTGATGACAGTTTCAGTTAAGCATAGTTGTCTTCTCTGCAACACCAATCTCTCCTCAAACTCAACATTGAAGGAAAAATCACTTGTTCACACATACACCTCTCTTTGATAATGTAGACACAATATTGACACCAAAAATAAGTGAATAACTCACCTATATATGCAGTTCATCAACCTTGATAACAAGGTCGGCTAAAACCTCAACTCATAATTACAAAAATTGTATTACATGATAAAAAGATCAAAAATCAGACCAATATAATAATTTACATTACATAGCATGGACCTAAATAAAATTCCCAAATGATCACATCCACTAGAAACCATGCCAAGATCAACCGCAACACGCTATACCACCATAAATACCGCATAACACACAAATCATCAGCAGTTGATGAAAACCACCAAAAACTTGCACAATGATCAATACAGATTGCCAAGACAAATAGGACATGAATAGGAAACACTAGCAAACATGATAGAATCAACACCAATAGCTGAACCAGCACCACTTATCAAATCTTCATCTATCAACATCAAAAAGCTCAAGAACACAACCAATCAGCAACTGTCATGAAGAAAGATAACTTGGGGGGAACCAAATCATGAACCATCTAAAATGAAGATACACAGGACCATCCCAAACAATATCCCAAAACCTTAGAACAAGATCTGATCACACTGGAATATACCGAAGGAAATACCAGATTCTGCAAAGCAGTGATCAGGATAACCAAACTACAAAGCCGGATCAGAAGATCTTCCCAAACTCACTTGAATAAATCACAAGAATATGTTGACATCAATGACAACAACATATCCTAGTAGTAGAAATGAAAAAACTATATCCAATAACTCCAATACCCATAAGGTGTGGGAGATAAAAATGATAGTATGGGAACACTTAAAAATAAAGATTACAATCATTCCAAGAGAACTCAACAAGGATTCATAGCCACAACTAAACTCAAAAGTGCACAGAAAGATACCCAGCTCTCACAATAACAAAAGAGACACAATAATGAAATAAAAAGGTACCAAAGAGAAATAAAAAGACTTTCTAAACCTCTAACATATCTCAACACTATCACAAGAGGAAATACTCAGAAATTGCATTACACGGGTGATCAAAAACAACACCCAACAAATCACAAGTTTCTCCAAAACAACTAACACAACCACAGAACCTGGGAGATGATAGAAATACAAAGGGATATAAACATAACCTCTAATCATAAGGAATATATTGAATCACAAAGAAATCTAAACAAGAATCAAGCAATGAAAGCCATTCCTGGCAAACAACTTTTCCCAAATCATGAAAATCAATAGAATGCAACCTTTTTCAAGATCTATCCCAAACCCAAATTTAAACTTCAAAATAAAAATTCTAACTCCTACAACAATCTTTTAATCAAAACTAGAATACAATCTTTGATCAAACACAATGCAAACATTCTCTTTCTAAAAACCAAATACGAAAGATGAAGAAGCCAACCTGGAAATCACAATCCAAATATGGTAGATTCTAAGAAGAGAAACAATCCAACACCTTAAGCAATCTAATATTCAACCAAGCTCCAAACTATAATACCCTAAAAATGGTCACCTAAACCATGGGCCCCTAATCTCGACAACATCACCAAGGTCCTAACCAAAGGCAATTAATCAACCTTGACCACCTAATTAATTAATTCTTCAATCATTAATGTTACATGGCAAGTTAATCACTCTATATTAATTAAATATTTATTTAATTAATTAAATCATTCCAAGTAAATCATTTTGATCAATTATCCTATTTATTTAATTAAATATACTAGCACATTTAATTAATAAATAAATTTGTCATTTAATTTACAAAAAGAGGAATTAATCTGCAAAAGAAAGAGTTAAATTACAAAAAGAGATTAATCATGAAAAAATTTAAAGAAAAAGAGGAATTAATTTACAAAAAGAGATTTATTACAAAAAGAGGAATTAATCTGCAAAAGAAAGTTAAATTAATCTACAAAGGAAAAGAATTAAATTGAGAGAAGAAATCAAACTTAAGATGTTTCTTTTTCTAAAATTGAAATAACTTGAGAAATCAGAAAAACAATTAAATTGAATTAATCATTTTCTCTAAAAATAAAACTTAAAGCTTTTCTTGAGGAAAGAGGTTCAGTTACATTGAAAAGGCTTTTTCTAAATAAAAATCTTGAGCAAATTAAGAAAAGTGCATGGAATCGACTATTTTTATCTCAAGTGCATGGATTTGACTATTTTTATCTCAAGTGCATGGAATCAACTAAGTTTTATCTCCAATGCACACTTAGACTTATAATTTGAATGCATTCAATCAAGCTATAATTGGAATCTATCTTGAGATTAACTTAATTTGATCTCTCAATTATTTCAATTGTCCTGAATTGTGCTTTTTCTTGAGGAATATCAACCACTCATTATTAATTGATCTTGACCGTTGGTCTCTCTTTTGAGTCTCTAATTCAGCCTTCATCTCTCATTCAAAACACCCTAGAGAATTATTGTTATTGTGTAGTTTTAGCTTTGGAGTCATTGAAGATATTATTCTTTAAGATTATTGCATCTTAGTTTATCTTTTTGCATAATTAGTTTAATCATTATTGCTTTCATTCATCTAGCTTAATATTCATTCATCTAGCTTAATCTTGTATATCTATCTTAATCTTGCATCCATTTAGCTTAATCTTGTGCTCATATAGATTAAATCCTTCATTTTGGTGTAGTCTAGTCACTAGTATTGCTTAGACAAATCTGAGAGCAAGTCTATACTCGCATCTTGTAGAAGGCAATAGGTCGATTTGTTATGGTTTTTATATTCATGATTATGTCTGTCTAACCATGCATGCAATGACTTAATTGAAGTGTTGTGTCTTACATCATGCAGACTTTATCCACTTTTCACACACATTTTTGGCACCCACCATGGGGCAGAAGACTACATCATTTGGCCTCGCAGATTATCTTACTTTGATTTTTCAAATTTATTTTTCAGATTTTTTCCATATAGTTTCTGCAAAAACTTATACGAGTTTTAAAAGAGGCCTGAATGACAAACTGCATGTATCTTAGGGTCCATCATAAATTATCGTACGGCTCGGTGAGAATACTCATACAGTATTCTGGTTTTTGGTATTAAAACAAATTGCTTTTTTAAGGGTTTTTCTTGTTGAATTTTTATGGTACTAATGTTGACCCTGGCTTATTGTCTGTCTGCCTGAGAGATTTTGACAGCCTAACCATTTTTTTGCAGAATGCTTGTCGAAGAACATGCCTGTCACACAAAAACAATATGACTACTAATTCGTTGTTTTTGCAGGTTGCCTAAGGAGATTCAAGTGAACTTTGTGTATTCTTTAAATTCATTTTTAGGCACTTAAATTATTATCTAGTTAATGAACAAATCTGTCTTTTGCATTTTAAGAAAAATCTAAGAGGTAGGAGAGTATGCTCTTGTCTGCACAGACAATCAGAAATCTAGACCCTCAAAGTTTTTTCTAATTTTGAGATTTGTGTAGCTTTAGAAGGCTTGTCATAGTGGGAAAAAGTAATCACCCTATGAGAATGACCCAAGTGAATATAGTTGGACCTAAGCATTTCAACTCACTATAATAAATAGGCCTCTGGTGATTAAAGTCTTTGAGGATGGGATTATTTGATTTTTCTCTTTGAGATCTCTCATATCGAGCATTTTGTAGGGCCTTGTAGTCTCAATAACGTTTACATGACTATAGCTTGTTTTGGTACCTTGTTGGGCTATAGGCCTCAATCATACTTGCATGACTTCAAGGGGTAATTTCGAATGGAATTCTTGAGTAAGAACTATAAGATAGAGGCTACTCGATTCACCTCCAAAAGGGGGATAATCTTTGTGCAAGAGAGATAGTAACTCTCCCAAGATACATGTCATTTTGTGCCCCCATTAGCATTTGGAGTCGGCTAATATAGTGTTGAGAATCCATTGCATGAGACTCAGTGGCCATATTTTGATTAGCTATTGGGTGTGTACTTGAGTCCGCAAGCAAAGGTTTTCTTCTCTAAGCCAAATTTTGTAGGGTTAGCATGTTGTGCTTGAAGTCATTATACATCTTGCATGTTTACTGTGTTTTCATCCCCGAAACTGAAACTGAAATACTGAAACTGGAGAAAACAATCAACAACGTCAAAAACTCAGTCATCATAACTTTGTCTGTGTCAAAAACTAGTCTCTTTCAGTCATCATAACTTTGTCTATGTCAGAATCTTATCTTTGTCCAGTCCACTATCGTACAAGTCTATTGAATTATCATTTGGCTTTATACCTATTGTCGTATGAGTCTTAATTGGTTCTGTCAGCTTATCGTCTGGTCCTATCAGAATTGTCATCTAGGTCTATAGAATTGTCATTCTATTCTTAGAGAATTGTCATCTGGTCTTAGGTAGACTGACGTATGAATAATCATAATCCTCATCAGATTGTCATCTCAAGAGAATTAAACTGTCATGCGAGTTTAGGCAGCAACGCATACAAGAAACTATTTGTGTCATCTGGGTCTAAATACTTTGTCATACGAATTCCTGATTTTGTCTGTCCAAAAACTTGTCTATCTACACACTTTTCTAGAACATTCATACTTGCCTAATAAGTCTACATCAAGCATAAATATGGTCATCATAATTCTGCACATAAACAATCTTGATAGTGTACCCCTATTGTTGTGTTACTCGATTTTGTCGATCATCTTTCAACTAGTTCAATCAACTACTTATCAAACTAAATCAAACTAAGTTACTTAGATCATGTCTTATACAGGATAGATCATTTCTGGAACCAGACTGAGTCTTATTCACTTCTCTCAAATCACTACATCAAACAAACAACTAGCTTCAATTTGATCTTGACTTTTGCATCACATCTAGTTCTTGGTCACATCAGTCATAAATGCATGCTCAAACTAGAAGTTCTCATAAGAAATCTGCTAAAGGTAAAGGACGATCCTTTTCATTACAGACTAATCCATTTTTTGTAGAAGACCTCATCTCTAGCAAACCTTCGTCGTCAAATATACCATTTTTTTAATCAATCCTTATCTCCCACCATGTCTAGAGAAAGGCAAGAAAGAGAAGCTACTAAACACGATACTTATGATAATATCAGCACCCATGATAATGATAGTGGTTCCTTATCTAGCAAGTCTGAATCCTTTGAACCTACAAAAGTTGTTATAAATAGTTGTCAAAAGGATAAATATTTCTAAAAAATGATGAAGATTATCATCTCTAGAGAAAAAGAAGATTATTTTCTAGAGCTAGCAAAACAAGGCGTCAAACTTCCTACTGATTATAACATTGAAACCCTTATCACTAAAGAGGAAGAGACACCCTTAACACTGGTAAACAAACAATTGCAAGTGTTACAGACTGAAATCATAGAAATGAAAAACAAGGATAAATCATGAAATCAATATTCTTTGGACACGATATGCCCATTCCCATTTGAAAAAAATCTTTACATGCCTCCATTTCCTTCAAGAGTGGAGATTCCTAAGTTTCACAAATATGATGGTAATGTAGATCCTTGAGGCCATGTTAAAGAATTTTATGCTTTATGTATGGAGTTCATGCACGAACAAACATATCTCATGCACCTTTTCATGAGGAGTTTAGGAGGACAAGCTATATGGAATGGTTTTCAAGCCTGCCTATGGGAATTAAAACATTTGATGAGTTAGTCAAATTGCTTCTCCAACAATACTCCTATAATATTCGTCATCCAGTCATTATGATCAAGCTTTGCAATACCAAACATAAAACATGAGAACCTTTTCTCACTTTTCTTCAATATTGGAGAAAGATGTTCTCTAGATATTCATGGCCTATTCCATATTCTAAGAAGATGGACATTTTTGTCAATAACCAAATCCTTGAATTGAAATACAATATCCAAATGAAAGTGTACCCTTCATTCAAAAAAAGGGTAGATAGTGCCCTCAGAATGGAAGATGTGCTTATAAAGAAAGGAGATATAAATACTGGAAATATGGTAAAGATAACAACAAGAACATTGTTAATGATGGAGTGGTGGACAATGTTAAACCAAAATCAAAAGCCACAATATTTAATCTACCTAGTGGCACACAAGCCCTCAAAGAAGCTGAAAATGCAGTGGAAAATCCCTCTAAGAAATTGAAAGAGTGGTTCAAAGAGAAGCCTTGGCTTTCAAAACCTAAACATGATTTCACTCCTCTGGAAGAATCATATGAATCATCTCTTAAAACTTTATTGACAAATAATCTGATAACATTGCCTGACAACTCTAGACCAATGATCCAAAAGTTAAACCCAAATGGTGGAGGGAAAACGAGTACTGTGAATATCATCGAAACAAGGGTCATACAACAAACAAATGCATGAAACTCAAACACAAGATTCAATACCTCATTGATGTTGGCAAAATTGTTGTTGGAAATCACATGACTAATGTTGATCACAAAGCTTTTAAAAATCCTTTACCTGCTTATGAACAAGGTGATTCCTCAAAATCCAAGGGAGGTTCCAAAGTCAATTACACCTACACTAACAATGACAATGTGATCAACATGATCGAATCTTCACAATCTGAGTATTGTAATGTGATTGTAGTCAAAGATAAACAAAATAAAATGGAAACTGCAAATATTGCAACCCATGCTCAAAAGAAGGTTACTCTAAAAGGAGCTAGTTCCTCAACTCTTGATAAATTAACATCAAACCTACCAACTTCTTCAAACAGACAACCAGATACAATCACAGCTAAATCTAAGCAGTTGGCTTCATCATCCTCTCCTGGTTACAGCATTGTCGAACAATTTAAATGAACCACCACTCAAATCTCCATTTTTGAACTGCTTAAGATGTCTTCTGCTCATAGAGAGATCCTGGAAAAAGCCTTGCTCACTACTAATGTCCGTAGGGATTTAGATGTAGATCAGTTTCAATCTATGGTGGGTCACCTAACTTTGCCTCATTACCTCACGTTCTCTGAAGAAGATGGCAATTCACTGATTCACCCACATAACCAGCTATTACACATCAAAGCTATGATCCATAAAAACTAAGTCAAACATGTTTTGATAGATGGAGGTGCTGGGTTGAATATTTGTACCTACAGTTTACTGACACAGTTGGGATTTTCTGAACATGTCATTGATCCAACAAAGAAAATAACAATCAAAGCTTATGATGAAGAAGAAAAAACTTCTAAAGGTCCGGTACTATTACCGATCAGGGTAGGACCTGTGGAGAGAGATATTATTTTCCAGGTGCTTGACCTTCCTCTTTCATACAACATCTTGATGGGTAGGCCATGGATTCATGAAATGCAAGTAGTACCATCTACCTATCATCAATGCTTAAAATGTCCTTATAATGGAGTTGAAGTCAGTATTCTAGTTGATACAAGTTACACCTATAGTGCATTAAAACAATGCACTTATACCTGTGTTCCTCATAACAGAGTAGCCTCTGCAGCTGAAAGTTCATAAAATTTGAGGAAAGATTTAGAAAAGAAATTGAAAATCACAGATACTGGCATGGATGGATACAAGATAGAACCTGTACTTTCACTAATGTCTCTTCCTCCATCACCAAGATAGTCTGTAAAACCATTAGAGGCTCTAAAGCCACAAACTTCAACTCCAAATGTCATTTATGATGGTATTTTTGTACAGTCCTCTACTTTACTTGTAGATAAAACAAAAGAGGAGGTTGTTCTCAAATGGCTTTTCAAAGAAGATAGTGAAAACAAATAAGTGCAACACTATGAGATTTCCCTTGAACAATATGGTCCAAGCTATAAGATGATTCAACGCATGGGATATTTAGGTATCGGTCCTCTAGGAAAACATCAAGAAGGTATTGTTGAATCTATTCAGCTACAAACCAAGTCTACAAATGATAAAGCTGGACTTGGATACTATTTAGAGGAGTCATCAAATCAAAAATATACTTCTCATCATCAATCTAAGTGGAGGAAAAAGATACTACCTTCAACATCACAGGAAATAAATACTCAAAAAAATCAAGAAGTGTATGAAAAAGAACAAGATGAATTGGCAATCAAAAAAGAAGAAGCAGCTTGTAATCAAGTTCCAATTGTATCAGTAGTGACACTACAAGGAGTATAAATCCTAGAAGATATGAGAGAATAAATGAAAATAATTAAAGAGTTGTTTGCACCACTGAACATTCTGGTCACATACACAGGTAGAATGCAAGTAGATGATTCAGAAACTGACTCGAATGAGTATGAATGGGGTCCAAAGGCTCTGTCAAATGCATCTACTAAAGAAACTCATGAAGAACCTAGTGATATCATAGATGAAGCACAAGAGATAGTGTGCTTAAAACTATAAAAGGAAATATAGGAAATCATACTAAAAAGACAAGAAGACTATGAACAACAACTAAAAGAAGAAAGAACACAAGAAAATTCTTCACCTATTATATCTCCCTCTAATGAGATAGAGAAAATCAGGTATGGGACTAGAAATGAAGAATTGGAGGCCACAGAAGCAGGGCCAGTCATTAGTCTAGAGGAAGCTGAATGGAAAAGATGATAGACTAACAGAGTCATCAAGGTTGTGTCAATAGGTATGTCAACTACAAGTGATCATTGAACCAAATCATGAAGGAACTTGCAGCATCAAAGATGTAGATATTGATACTATACATACTCTCACTAAGCCACTTGAAGAAGAGTCGGAAGGTTCATCTTCTGACTTTGATCACTCTGAAATAAGCTCTATTTATGGCATTACCTACTCAACACCAAACTATGACTACTTCGTCATGAATGTCGAAACTCTATCTATTGAACCTGTTACTATTGAACCATGATGTGTAGTCTAGTTTGAAGTAGAGGACGATGCTAGTGGTAGGTGTGTTGGGTTAGATCCCCTAAATACTAATGTAAACTTTGATAATCATGTTATAACTCTTCCTAGTCTCGAGACGCTTACGCAAGGTAGTCTTCTAGAATTCAAGTTGCTGGTTTGAGGTTGTGATGACAATATTGTGAATTCCCTTGAACCTATTAAATCTTTATCCATCGTACATCCTGAGCTTATTGACTGTACTCTCCAAGATCAACATTTGAATATACCTACCTTTGCAAATGACTATACATTAGCCTATTATCTTAATGCAATTGAAAAAATGGACTCTTCCACTAGTGAACAAAGTGAGAACTTGACAGCAGCAAATGTCAAGTATATTAGTTGCAAAAATAAAATAAAAAGAAAAATAAGAGTTCTGATGGAAAAAACCACACTGTGGTGGTGTCAGAATTAAAAAAAGTAAAAATAAAGGACATACCTAACAATGAAAACTTCTCTGAGGCACCTAAAGGTGAGATACTTGACATTTTTCTTGATCACTTTCAGGAGTGATCATCAGTGCTAATTGAACCAATGGCTAGTAAATATTGTAACGGAAGATGCTCAACACACCATACATATAGCTCAATCCTTGTCAGCCAAAGAACTAAAAGAATTTGCTGATTTATTCATGGAAAAGAAGATCAATTTGCATGGACACATGTTGATATGTTGGGTCTAGATCCTGACCTCATAATGCATCATCTTTCTATCACTCCCAGAGTTAAACCTGTTAAGAAAAAACTCCAAAAATGCATCCTCATGTTTCCTTACTTGTTAAGGTTGAGCTAGATAAATTACTAAAAGTTGGATTCATCAGAGTAATTGATTATGCATGGATATCTAATATTGTATCTATTTCCAAACCTAATAAATCAATACGTGTTTGCACAGATTTCAAAGATTTAAACAAATCTTGTCCAAAAGATGATTTTCCACTACCCAACATAGACATGATGGTGGATATCATTACTGGCTATGAAATATACTCTTTAATGGATGGTTTTTCTGAATACAATTAGATCAAAATTGCACCTATGGATCAAGAGAAAATAGCATTCACCTGTGCATGGGGAACCTTCTGCTGGAATGTAATGCCCCTCGACTTAAAGAATGCAGGTGCTACTTATCAAAGAGTTGTAACATCAATTTTTCATGATATGATGCACAAAAACATGGAGGATTATGTTGATGATACTCTAGTTAAATCTATGAAAAGATCAACGTATCTATCAAAATTAGGTCCATATTAGACAAGATGGAAAAATTCAAACTCAGATTAAATCCTAAGAAATGTGCATTTGGGATTACATCTGGTAAGCTCCTAGGATATATTGTTTCAGCAAAAGGAATTGAAGTGGATCCATAAAAAGTTAAGGCTATCATGGAAATGCCACTTCCACAAAATGTCATTCAAATGAGAAGTTTACAAGGGCGGCTCCAATCATTAAGATGCTTTATTTCTTAGCTAGCTGAAAAGGCTCAACCATTCACAAAGGAATTACGGAAAGGAGTTATATAAAATTGGGATAAATATTGTGAACAACATCTAAAGCAAATCAAGGAATATCTTCTTAATCCACCTATATTGATGCCACCAATTCAAAGCAAGCCCTTTATTCTCTACATATCAGCTACTGATACATCACTGGGAGCACTTTTGGCACAACAAGATGAGAATAAAAAGGAAAGAGCTATATATTATATCAACAGGACCTTGGTGTCCTATGAGATGACCTATACTATCATACAAAAATCTTGTTTGGCATTAGTATTTGCATCACAAAAATTAAGACACTACATGCTAGCACATTCTATAAAATTGGTGGCTAAGATTGATCTGGTCAAATACCTTCTCAACAAAGCAATGCTTATAGGGAGATTGGATAAATGGGTCACTATTCTTACAAAATTTGATATTGAATATATAGAACGCAAAGCTATCAAAGGATGGGTCATTGCAGATCAACTTGTTGATTCTCCACTTGAAGACAATCAACCTTTTCACATAGAATTTCAAGATTAATCCATCATGCACCTTACTCAGCAATCCTGGAAAATGTTCTTTGATGGGTCTTTCACTCAACAAGGTTCTAGTGCTAGAATACTTTTTATCACTCCTCAAAGATATTCAATCCCAAAGGCTTACAAGATTCTCTTTCCTTACACAAACAATATTGCAAAATATGAAGCTTTGGTAAACGGAATCAAGCTAGATATTGAATGGAAGGTTGTTGAGTTATACATCTATGGAGACTCTCAGCTGATTATCAATCAAATCAATGATATATATCAACCTCGGGATGAGAAACTGATGCCCTATAAAAGAATGATTAATGACCTCAAGAAATACTTTACCTTTATATCATTTCAACAAATTCCTAGATCAGAAAACAAAGCAACAGATGCTATCGCTACCTTGGCATCTATACCACAGCTACAAGAATCTGAGTTCCACTTTGAATTCCTGGTAAAAGAGTTACATTATCCTAATTATGATTCCCCTGAGTCCTAGATGATCTCTTCTATTATTGGACATGATTCATCTCGCTATATCCACATTTACTCTTACTTGCATGACCAAATTATCCCTACTAATCTTACCCATAATGAGAAAAGAAACCTTATTCGAAATGCTTCACGGTATGTCATCATTGCTAACGATTTGTATAGGCAAGTTTTGGATAGTAATTTTCTTAGGTGTCTAGAACTAAAGAGTCTCAACGTACATTATCTGAAGTGCATGAAGGTATTTGTGGATCTCATTCAAACATTCTAACTTTAGCTCGAAAACTGCTAAGGGTTGGCTACTACTAGCCAGATATGGAAAAAGATGCTATAAAATTTTCTAAATTTGTGAGAAGTTGTTAGCTACATGGGAATCTTATACATGCTCCAGCAAGGGATCTAATACCTTTCATCACACATTGGCCTTTTCAACAATGGGTGTTTCACCTCATTGGCCAAATCTATCCCGCATCATTTAATGGACATAAGTTTATCATAACTGTCATTGAGTACTTCACTAAGTGGGTTGAAGTGGTTTTGCTAATCAAAGCAACTGGTAAACAAGTAGCTCTATTCATCCTTAACTACATCATTTGCAGGTATGGGATACCTTCTTCAATTGTGACTGACAATGGAGGGTAGTTCAAAAACAAAGATCTAGATGAGCTCTGTGATAATTTCAAAATAAAAAAGCACTAGTCATCCATATACTATCCTCAAGGTAATGGACAAGCTGAAGCATCTAACAAAAATCTACTGACTATCTTGCATAGAATGGTAAACAAATATGGAAAGGATTGGCATCTGCAGCTCAATCCTACACTATGGGCTTATAGAACAAGTATCACAACACCTATTGGGGCTACTCCTTTTTCTTTGGTGTATGGATCTGAAGCAGTCTTGCCTGTTGAGGTGAAAATACCTTTGAGAGTTTCTTTGCAAGGTCTTATTACTGATGAAGACTACAAAATATATAGATTGCAATAACTCAAATTGTTGGATGAACATCGGCAAGTGGCATTTGATCATCTGAGAGCCTACCAAAAGAGAATGTCTAGAGGTTATAACAAGAAAGTTCGACAAACCCAACTAGCTGGGTCCCTACATCATTACTGCAGTCTTTCGCTCTGGTGCCTATCAACTCTCAACATCGAAAGGAGAACAAATCCATAAACTGATCAACACCATCCACTTGAAGGAATTCTTCACTTAGTATTCTCTGCTCCAACAACTTGTATAGCTAAAAAGTCCTAAAAATATATCAAAAAAAAAAAAAAAGGAAAAATAAAATGTCTTGGTGAAAACCTGGTAAACAGGCACCTTGGTAAAAAAATGAAATTTTTTTTTGCTAAGTAGGTAAAAACTTGGTAAACAGGCACCTCTTGTACTCAAGCGCTCCATCTATCAACGCAAATTTGGCATTTCCCATTTTCATTCCCGCTTTCCTACATCTTTGATTTCACTTGTAAATATCTTTTAGTCGCTTTTGTGATGTCCAGGTTCTTTTGGAACCCTCATGGCTTGAAACCGATCAATGTCCTAGTCTTAGGATAATCAACTGATCAATTTACATGTCCTAAGAAGTATCAACCAACTCATCTTTTTGTCAATAGTACCAAGTCATCCAATCTGAGTCAATCACCTGTCTCCAAACTACTAAAGAGTTTTATCACTGAGTAAACAAGCAAAACAAGACTACTGAAAATAATCACTAAAGTGTTTGAGATATGATTAAAAAAAATTGTGTTGTCTTTTAAATTGGTTTTCGATTATTATTCCCTCTAAGTAACTCGAGGAAGTCTATCTTGACTAAGAGGAGCAAGGATTGCGGGCATAATACTTTTTTTGGTTTCTGCTTGTAGGAGTGGTTCTGATGATCTTGAAACATCTATTAAGTTGTGTGTCTATTATTAGTGCCTTCACATCAAGGTGAAATCACCACACATACCTCAACTCTTCTTATTTGTATGCTACAAGGAGGTTGGAGTCACTTTCTTTGTCTGTTTTGAGGAAACTTTTTTAATTGGAAAACCAGATGCATGTGTAATCAATCCAAGGATATGAACGATAAAAGGGTCATTGTGGACACGATAATTAATATTGCATATAAAAAGAAAGGAGCTCTATTTTTCCTGTTGTGTTTGTAAAATGCTCAGTGGTGAAAATTAAGCATACCAAACCTAGTGACTAAGTTTAGGTTGCATTCATTCTAAATTTTATGCATTTTAGGTGATTTTGGTGTGATAACAATGATCTCTTTATCTTTTGAATGAGAGTCTGAAGCAATCGTCATTTCTCAGCTAAGTGGTCTCTTTTTCATCATCATTTCTCTGATCAAGTACTTGTGTATTGAGATGTTAGCTGTATACATGAGAATCTTATATAGATCCATACATTTCATTATATATTTATTGGCATTCATATTACTGCATAAAAAAACCTAAACATTTGCATTACTAGTTACTCATTTTCATCATTTATTTGCATATGAAAAAGAAGAAACAAAAAACAAACATTCATATTCATCTCCATTACATACATCCATACTGCAAAGATATGCATACATATAGAATAAATCATATAGAAAGACATCTCATAATCAATCAACACAAGTACGATGAAATCAAATCAAGAGCTTGTATATTTCATCATAATCTTAGTGTTTAAGAGTACAAATGATATCAACTATCAAATACAATGTCTCATCAAAGCAAGAATCATATAGGCTACAAAAATGGGGTATATAACAAAATCTAGGAGATATAACAAATCTATCTCAATGTCTCTCCCTCATCACCAGGTGGAGGAGGTGGTGCCTATTGACATACATCATGTCTGGGTGCCCTAGCTCCCTCAAATCGAGCCATATACTGAGAATACAGCACAACTTGTTGCACTACTAGGACTACTATAGTATAAGTTGCAATGTAATAAGATGCACGACTCATCTAATGCAAAACCTCTCGCTGAAGAGAATCTCACTCTGCTCTCACCTCTACAAGTTGTTGATCACACTCACCTCTGATCTTCATAATCTATCAATCTTGCTCTACTAGCTGCATCTATGCCACTGTCAACTATGACTGCAAACCTGTCAACCTCAACCTCAAGGACCATACTACATCTGGTACTCCCTTCTCTCTCCCAACATCCCCCTCTCTACCTCCCTACTCATCCCTCCACTACCTAACCTTCCTAGGATCCGCTCTCTCCTCCTCACCTCCAACCTCTTCTACCCTAGAACTACTAGCTTCAACCCCAATAGCTCCTAAGGATCCACCCTCCCCTCTCTATCATTGTCGACCTCCCGTTGTTTCCCTATTGCTAATAGCACCAAGATCACCTCCTACTTGTCTAGGTACATCCAATCTCTATCTCTATACCTAAACTCGTCCCTGTACCTAACCTGGTACCTGTGCTTGTGCTAGTGCATCCTCCTCAATCTCCTTTATAAGAGACACATGCTCTTAGGGATCTGTAAATCAAGGAAAATGATGTCTCTAAAACCAATCTCTATACTGGGGCAATGCCCCTGCATCTGCTACATCCTCTAGATAATCCCATCACCACAGTTGTAAACCCACTAACTCCTACATGCGCAATGTATATGATAGTCTTGGTGCCCATCCTTGCCTCTCCTCCTCCCCATTTTGAGCATAGGCTATGAACTACTGGGATATACTTTGCAGTCTTCCATATTGTCTCATCACCCTAGATACTACAAATTGCTTAATAATAAACACCAATCTACCAATGAGAGTTCGAGTCATAAACATATCCTTCCTTTGTGCTCTCTAATCATCCCATAGCTATAGACCCCTATACAGTCTCCATACTATAGCAATCAAATCATCCAACTATCTCCTCCAATAATCAGTCTTGCCCAGGTGGGGCTATGTAAGATAACCTGAATAACAACATACAATAGGTTGGTTCACCTCCCTCGAATCATCTACAATAGGTCTACATACTGAGATGTGCTCCCATGCCCATATTTGTAAAACTAACACACCTACTGACATTCTCTTCCCCTCCTGATACACAATCTCATGCATATCATGATACATATGAGTGAGTAAGCATGATCCCCACCCTAATCTCATTGGATGAGTCAATAACCTCTCTAACATCCTACCCCAATCACATATAAATCCCTGATGTCTCTTATCAAGCATCACAAAACAACCAATCATACCAGCCAAAACGTAAGCCAAGGGATACTGTGCACCACATTTTCTCATCAAATCATCCCACGTAATAACGTGATCAAGAATAGTCTCATCATGGAGTATCCATCTCAATGCCAAAATACCCGGTCGTGGAGTAGAATCATAATCAACCTTATCTCCAGCAAATGGAAACCTCAAAATCCTATATATATCCTCTAGCGTGATGGTCATCTCTCCACCCAGTAAATGAAAGGTTTTATGCTTAGAATGAAGACTCTCAACTAAAGCAGTCAACATACCATGATTCACATGGATATCAAGCATCTATAATAGGTATCTAAATCCACACAAACCAATATGACCTCTCTTTGCATCTGATAAATCATGCACTAGCCTCATTGTCGGCGGAAATATACACCAAAATTGAATATCTGGAAATTGAATCTCCAAAATCAAACATACAAATCATTAGTACGTGATCAAATTTGTGCTAAGAATGTGATAAACATGCTATAGAATCCAAATATACAACATTCAAAATAAAAAAATTATTGTTTACACTCTCAAGAATACTTGTTTTTTATACGAGTTTCCACAAACAAGCAGAAACTCGTACAAGAAAAAAATACATGTCGAATGATTAAATGGTCTCATACAACAAACAATATCCTCTCATACGACTAAATGGTCTTTTAAGAAGACTCTCATACGATACCAGGGTACACATCAGATGACAAACCCTACATGTCCAAATGACAAAATACAAACGAACAGAAACTCGTACGAGAAATGGTCTTGAACCACATGATAAAATGATAAACATTACTTCAAAATGAAAAAATTCAACAAAAATTCAAAAATTAAGAAATGCAAAGGCTAAATATCGATCACTTACTATTGGGGCATAATTTTGCGGTCAATTATGATGTCTCTGGTGCTCAAATTGATGCTCTTGAATCAGAATGACCATTTTTCTTCGCATGAGGTTTTTTTTTAATTTCAAACTTTGAGAGGTAAAAATGAATTAACAATGACACATTGAACCCCTTATATAGCCCAAACCCTAATTTTTCAACTTGCTCTGATGGACATAAAACTTGTACCCTAAGCTAAATCGACTGTCTTGACTCCATTTTCAGGATCGAAATCAAAATCTGATGTTAATTTTCTAGGAAAATTTTCACAACATTGACCACTTAGCACTTTCATCCTCAAGACCATTTTTGAATCAGTTTGGCACTCAAATCATCTCTAAATCTCAATTTAATTCTCAAATCCACTTTGCTTTTAATATTCTTACATCAATCTTTGTGCTCAAAATTATCATCACTAAAAATTGCCTCAAATCACTGTACCCTCGCTATCTTTCGATTTTGCTCCCAAGGGGGCATACTCATACACCTTTTTAGTGATCATCATCATCAAAAGTCGAGAAATTTTTCAAATCTTCATCTAAAGTTGAGAAAAAATATTTTCAAACAAAGAAAATCAACCAAAACTTGTTACTAGGGGTATCTTAACTAAATCACGTCGTATCAAGTTGAGATTCTTTGATGTCAAATAAAGCAATCTCTAGGGGCATATCAATCTTTGTCCTTATTGGTGCAGGAGCACCTTGTCACAAGTTATGTCATGATTAATTTTATAATGTTTTGAGTCTATGATTGTCTTTAAGGTCATTTTGATGTAATTCAAGGCATGATGAGTCATTTTGTAAGGCAATGTCACTCATTTATAACAAGTTGCTCAAGTTGAGTATTTGGGTCCTAATATGGTCAAGGAGGTCAATCTTGTGTAAAAGAGCCATAGAAGGGTAAAGAGGATGTAAAATTTTGTTTTGATTCCATATAAATGCATTCAAAACATAAAATAAGACACCTCCACACCTCTACATCCTCTCACAATGGTAGGAGGTCAGTTTGACAACTTGAAGCCAAGAAGCCATAATTGAGCACATGGGAAGCACTCTGAATTGGTAGGGTTCCTAGCCAAAACACTTGAAGAAAACACCTTGGAAAGGTAATGAGTCAAGACTTAGAAGATACTAAGAAGGACTTGGAGGCCTGGAGATCAAGTAGGCCTGGTGATTTGGTGGAATTGAGCAACACCAACTAGGTGAAGTGTTAAGCAAACTAGGTGAACCCCATCGAATAAAAATGTTGTCAGGCACAAATTGCATTATAAAGTTGAAAACTAAGGATGTAATTGGTCTTGGGAAGTTGTAACTACCATATGGATGTGTGGAGGTTATAAAAACCATCATTTGGTCGAATCCAAAGGGTGTGTGTAAGATTGGAGAAAGGAAATGAATAACATTTGAAGTTTTTACACACTCCACATTGTTTTCTGGGTATTGCAGTCTAATTATTCATGTTTTTCTTTATGAAAAATCATTTGTATCCATGGTAAATGTATTTTATATGATAATGGAATGATTTAACTTTGTTTTCCCTTTGGTTTCATTTAATTTCAATCATTTTTAAGCAAGTTATGCAAGATTTGGTGAAAACTTTCAAAAAACCCTCCAAATTGGGGTTTGTGGAGAGTTTCACTAAAATGTTTTGATTGCACCATTTGAAATTGTTGTAAGTTTGGTTTTTTCTAGAGGTTTGAATTAACTTTCAAATTAATTCAGTTTCAATGTGATTGGTTAAGTATTTTATGAGATATTTGATGCCCTAGTAGGCTAAATGTTGAATTTTTTGAGTTATTTATGACAATAAAAATAGGTCTTAGTACGAGGGGAATAACTATAAAATCCACTGATGGATTGTTCTAAATTTTTGATATGGTTTTAAAATCCTATTTTTGTACATCCTCACCGAAGAGATCGTAAACATAATATTGGATTTGAAAATTATTAATAACAGAGTACGGGTATATCAGACTGTCATTAACTGGGACAGCATAATGCATTGTTTTGGTCTTGATTAATGTTTAAAGGGTTATAAAATGATATGATGGATCTGATACTGGATTGATTGGTTGATAGTAATCTTTTTAGATTCCTAAAAAATATTAAGGTTGTAGATTGATGATTATTTTGGGTCATTGAGCACCCTAGGATTGGGAATCCATGGTTGATTTGGGGTTCTTGGTTGGTTTTTCATGATGCTCTGCATCACTTATCTGAATCAATCTTCAAATTGATGTTCATTTTCATCACATAAAATCAAGATAGAAATTTTCTCTTGCTAATCTATTCTTGTTCAATCAAGTTCGGAATCATTTCTTTCGCCTTGCTTAATCGATTCTTGTTCAATCAAGTTCGGAATCAGTTCTTTCACTTTGTTGAGTTGATTCTTGTTCAATCAAGTTTAGAATCAGTTTTATCTCTTGCTCAGTCGATTCTTGTTCAATCAAGTTCGGAATAAGTTTTTTTCATCTCTTTGCTCAATCTAGTTCAATCAAGTTCTAGATCAATGCTTGTTTCTTGATCAATTAGGTTCAAGAATGGTATCTCTCTTTTTGTCGATTCTTGTTCAATCAAGTTCAGGATTGGTAGCACTTTAATCAAATCTATTAAGTTTCATCACTTCAAATCAAGCTGAACATCTCTCTCTTCATCGATTTATGATCCATCAAGTTTAGAACTGGTATCTATTTGACATCAACTATTCTTTGAACCAATGCACTACTCACACATTAATTGAAAGAGGGACAAATGCAATGCCCTCAAAATGGTCACCTAAACCATGGGCCCCTAATCTCGACAACATCACCAAGGTCCTAACCAAAGGCAATTAATCAACCTTGAGCACCTAATTAATTAATTTTTCAATCATTAATGTTACATGGCAAGTTAATCACTCTATATTAATTAAATATTTATTTAATTAATTAAATCATTCCAAGTAAGTCATTTTGATCAATTATCCTATTTATTTAATTAAATATCCTAGCATATTTAATTAATAAATAAATTTGCCATTTAATTTACAAGAATAGGAATTAATCTGCAAAAGAAAGAGTTAAATTACAAAAAGAGATTAATCATGAAAAAAAGGAATTAATTTAAAGAAAAAGAGGAATTAATTTACAAAAAGAGATTTATCACAAAAAGAGGTATTAATCTACAAAAGAAAGAGTTAAATTAATCTACAAAGGAAAAGAATTAAATTGAGAGAAGAAATCAAACTTAAGATGTTTCTTTTTCTAAAATTGAAATAACTTGAGAAAGCATAAAAACAATTAAATTGAATTAATCATTTTCTCTAAAAGTAAAACTTAAATCTTTTCTTGAGGAAAGAGGTTCAGTTACATTGAAAAGGCTTTTTCTAAATAAAAATCTTGAGAAAATTAAAGAAAAGTGCATGAAATCGACTATTTTTATCTCAAGTGCATGGAATCAACTAAATTTTATCTCCAATGCAGACTTAGACTTATAATCTGAATGCATTCAATCAAGCTATAATTGGAATCTATCTCGAGATTAACTTAATTTGATCTCTCAATTATTTCAATTATCCTAAACTGTGTTTTTCTTGAGGAATCTCAACTGCTCATTGTTGTTTGATCTTGACCGTTGGTCTCTTTTTTGAATCTCTATAAATTCAACCTTCATCTCTCATTCAAAACACCTTGGAGATTTATTGTTATTGTGTAGTTTTTTCTCTGGAGTCATTGAAGATATTGTGCTTTGAGATTATTGCATTTGTTTATCTTTTTGCATACTTAATTTAATCATTATTTCTTTCATTCATCTAGCTTAATCTTGCATCCATTTAGCTTAATCTTGTGCTCATATACATTAAATCCTTTGTCTTGGTATAGTCTAGTCACTAGTATTGCTTAGACAAATTTGAGAGCAAATCTATACTCACATCTTTTAGAAGGCAAGGTCGATTTGTTATGGTTTTTATATTCATGATTATGTCTGTCTAACCATTCACGCAATGACTTAATTGAAGTGTTGTGTCTTACAGGTTGCAAACTTTATGATCCAAATTATGGATTCAGATGACAACACCTAAGTGAGAACCTGCGGTGTTGTGGATGAACAAGATAATACATAATTGAAGCAAGCCAAAAAGTATTTTATTCAATTCTAAAATTGAACATATAGTAGTCCAAGGGATTCCAAGGGTCACCAACAACTCCTTGAGAATCGAAAAACCAACAGTCATATCAGGTTTATTTACATAATAAAATCTAAATTTCTATGTAATTTTTTTTAAAACTATATTAAAATTGTCCTAACTTTAACTAGGCATAACTTTCTGCACAAGACTCGAAATTACGAGTCGTTTAACTCATTGGAAAGGTCTCCAAGAGTTGTAGGTGAAATGTTGAAAGAACTTTATAGAGTAGGAAATGTGACACTACTGGTGCACTTGGGTATCTCTCCCTTGACTTACCCATCCCATAGAATAGGGTTGTGGATGTGTTGTTGTTTTCAGATTCAATCTTTTCATGGTCTTTGCTGATATGAGGATCTTTTGACTTCCACTATCAACAATAAAGTGCAAGGATTTTCCTCTGACCCACATCTGTGAGTGAAACAATCTCTTCTCATCCTCCCAAGGCAATATCTTTGTAGTAGCTACCATTGCATATGGATCAGCCTCAATTACCTGTTCATGACTTTCTTTTGGACAAGATTCTGCCACCTGAGGTTCTTCCTTGTCCTCATGTGTCTCTATCATTAAACTTTTTATGGTTCTGCAATATTTTGTGTTGTGAGAGGGACTCTTATGGAATTCACACCACATATTTTTCTCGTGTCTTCTTCATACCCCATGCCTTTTTCATCGGTTAATTGGGAGGAGATTCCTTGGAGCTCTTCCATTTGTTATTTGTGAAGTTATCCCTCCTTCCTTTCTATTTGAATTTCTCCTCAATTTTTGTAGAAAATTTATATGCACTAGGCAAACTCTCTATGTTCAGGAATTCCATTTCGATTTGAATATACCTATGGAGTCCACTCTGATATTTTAAAACTCAGTGCTTCTCACAATCTTTGATGCCAAGTTTTGCTGTTAAAGCATGAAATAGATTAGTATATTCTTGAACAGTTTGGTCTTTTTTCTGTTGAAGCAATTGCCACTGCATATATTTATGTTCATATGTATCTACATGAAAATATTCTTCCTTTATGTGCTCCATGAATTCTCCCCATGTGGGTTTTTTATCAGAGATGAACATAGTGCCCCTTTCTACTGCCTTGGTTGCTAACTTCACTTCCCAAGAATCTTTCACATGATTTTCAGCTTTGAGAAGAGCGAAAGTTATTTTCTCTTCATCTGAGAACTGGTTGATAGAGAAATACCTTTCTAGTTTTGAAACCTAGTCATCAACGACATCTGCATCAATCATTCCTTTAAAGGTGGGTATATCAAAATTCACTTGCACCTTGAATGGTGTATACCTTGTGAATGGTGGGTTTGCAGGTGACCCACGACTTTCCAGCATCTGCTTGAACTGCTCCAACATTTCTTCTCATTGTTTTATTAATGCATCTGCAACCAATTCTTTAATGTCTTCATCAGTCTACAACTTAGCCATCTACGATCGTGTGTGTCTCAAAGGAACGTAGTCTGAAGGATTCCTTGTTTCCAACCCCAATTTTTGATATGTTGATCGTGTGTGATATGGCATACAGGAACAAACTTTCTCTGATACCATTGATTCGAATTATGGATTCAGATGACAACACCTAAGTGAGAACCTGTGGTGTTGTGGATGAACAAGATAATACAGAATTGAAGCAAGCCAAAAATTATTGTATTCAATTCAAAAATCCAACATATAGTAGTCCAAGGGATTCCAAGGGTCACCAACAACTCCTTGAGAATCGAAAAACCAACTGTCATATCAGGTTTATTTACATAATAAAATTTAAAACTATTTAATATTTCAAAAAACTATATAAAATTTGTCCTAACTTTAACTAGGCATAACTTTCTGCACAGGACTAGAAATTACAAGCTGTTTAACTTGTTGGAAAGGTCTCCAAGAGTTGTAGGCGAAATCCTGAAAGAATATGCCACTTTCAAGGGCTAAAAATGCCATGAAGGCCTTCAAAAATGCCATTTACTAACATATAGAAAAACTAAGAAAATATATAATAATATTTTCAAATTTTCTTCTGATCACTTTATCCACTTTTCACACACACACAAACCAAATCAAAAAATTCAAAATGCAAATCGAAATCTCTCGGATGGTAACCTGACAGAATTCACAGAATGCTCAATAATTAAATAAAATAAACCTCAAACTATAAGAAAAATCCGACCAATCAAAAAATTCAAAAAAACAATATAATATACCTCACATTAAAAAAAAAAGGTAAATATTATTTACTTACCCATTCAAAAATAACTAATCAAACGCATGGGTAGGTAGATTTATATTATTTCTATCTATACAAATGATACTAATGTAACAATACAAATACAAATAAAATAATAATAATAAATCAAATCCCACTATCAATACATAAATAAAACACTTGTACAAATATAAACAGTTAATAAATAAATATAAAAGCATAACCACAATTAAACATAAATATTAAATAATTAAAAAACTGATGAATAGCTAATAAAATCAAAAATCAAAGCAATAAATAAATAGATAAATAAATAAATCAAATAGATTAATTAAATAACCTCAAATAAATAAATATAAACCTCAATAATAAATAATTATCAAATAATTAATTAACCAAATAAATAAACAACAATCATACTATAGAATGAAATAATTTAAACATTAATAAGTTACATTACTCCAATTATTAATTAAATATTAATCATAAAGTCACATACTCAAGCAACCTGATGGAAGGGAAATGCTGACACAAGACTAGCCACCTACTTACGCCACAACATGACCGACAAGGTGAACAACTAAGCCTAGAGTGAGTGAGCAAAACTCATGCCACCTCCAACAACTTGCCATTGGGATAGGACATGCTTAGACTTGTGGGACTAGGTGGAGTCGATATCTGGTACCTGCAATCCTGCAACCACCATATGATACATATACAACATATATCCATCATGATAAACAAGCAAGTGAAAAGAGAATCACAACACCTTATCATTCTCACAATGAGTGATAGGGCATCATACTTTTCATAAATACAAACACACAATAGCAACATCAATGCATCACATGAAACCATAATTACCAAATAGGAGTTAGAACCATCATAACATCATAAATCATATAGTCCACATATGTATGTCAATGCATATAATCCATCCAATAAAGTAATCGATAATGTATCATCAATCATATGAATCATCAGGCACCATGACTCACATAATCTTCTAACATCATCAACTATAGGTCCATCATGATATCCATTGCAATCATGGAATGGGGTTAATACATAACACAATACCATAAAATCATCAAAAGTAGGCTAAACTAGATCAATATAATCCTTTGATGTGCAAAGGATAAGATGAATTAGGGAGGGGCACTACATCCTCCCCCCTTGGGCTCGACTTACTCCTGGAAGTCGCCGGGGGGTAAATTGAAAGAACACACACATCAACCCAAAACATCTTAATTCAAACATTTCCTAGATCAAAGTAAGATAATGACTACAAGAGTTTTCTTTTTATGCTTAAATTATCTAGGGTAAGTACGTTACATACGAGATAAAACAACTCACAAATTTCTTACCAATTACAATAAGCATGCTAAATCATTAAAATATTTTCAAGGGGAACTTTATTTAACCACTTTTTGTAAGACTTAAACTATAATTCTAGTATTCGAGTTAGCATCTATAAGCAAAATTATAATAATTCACACTATTCAAGCATGGCAACACTTCTCTATCATCTAGTTGAGTGCATTTAAGAGGGAAAATATACATTTTAAATAGACAATATTCTACACATAGACACATTCTTAAGGAGCAACGTGTCATATACCTATATGACGAAAATTTAAATAAACTTCCTTGAAGACCGAATAGAATCAAGAGAATCTCACAATTACCACAAATCTATGTATTATAATTCTCAAAGCAAAGCAAGATTTGCAGTATTAAAACTTCTCAGTCCCTACCACACTTCTATTGTGCTACTTTGATACAAGTATTTATGAATCTATCATCCAATCAATTATTTAAAGGAACTCTAATTCATTCACTTTGCATGATATATACATAAACACTCAATGAAGATATGAAATCAATAATTTCATTTGCATTTATCTACTTCACATATTACAAATTTTTCAAATTCCACTGCACTTATTTTAAATATTTTATGAAATCTAGAAAATTTCAATACATATCATAAACATATTCCATTACTCCACCAATATCATCATTATACAATTGTTTACTAAGGCTAGTACACTTCTTCGTGGTGTCCTCCCTTACACACACTATCAGAGATTCAAAAGGGACATGATAGAATCAACATTGGCATAGAATGAGGACCTGCAATATTCAATATAAAGAATGAGCACTATGGACAACAAGAGGAAATCAATAGGAAAAACCCTCAAACCAATCATAAAATCACGAAAAGAAAGAAAATTTGCTGGTGAAATCAATCAAGAAAATAAAGTGTGATAAGCACCACCACAAAGTACAACACAAATGAAATAAGAATTTAGTGGTCAATCCTAAAGCAAAGAGGTCCAAAAATTAAATTAACTCCAACGATACTTCACAAAATCACAAAATAACTCCAAAAAAAAATAACCAACTCAGCCAAATCTTTATCATGAGGTGACCAATATCAGTCACACTAAAGGGAGTAACTGCTACACAACACCCGAGGGTACAATGCTCAAAATGTGTTAGAGATTGCATGTCAAACATTTTAAATCATAAATTTATTTATATACTCAAATTTCCTTTACCATTTTATTGCAATATAATTCTTTACGGTAATCTAGGCAACTACCCTTCGTGAAAGATAACATATGCAAGAAGGGAACAAGATGTCTCATACATGTGCACCAAAAATACACTCATACATGATTAATGTTCAAGATGTCCTATCTATAATATGATCACCTTTACCAATTTATAATAGAAACAAATGTTAGAACTTCAATTAATCACTTGATGATATATTTTAACATACATATACCATTTTTAGATCAGTGCTCACTAAATAGTAAGAAGATAATTAGAATGTTCTATGTGATGTCATTAAACATTTGGTCATTCATATTTATACTCAAATTGATCACTCATAACAAATAAATCTCATTACTTAAAGCAATATTTAATATCAGATCTCCACTTCAATCACCTACAGACATTTCCCTACATGCCATTAGCCAGTCAATTGTCTATATTAAGCATAAAAATTTGATATCATAACCTTACTTGCAACCACTTAATTTTATTTTAATGTCACACGCAAATTAAAATACTTACATATATTACCTTATTCAATCTCTTCTCCTACCATCACTTAATTATATTCATTCACAAACTAAGCATTCCTAGTCAAACAAGAAGCACAACCATCTAGATACACAATACAACCTGATACAATACATTATCAATTCATCATGCTAGAATTCATGGAACAAACACTTTCTTAAAATTTGAATAGGATACAGAGATAACATCTTGTCTTAATCCATCCATTGATCAAGTTGAACATTTCATCAAACCACACAACTCCTACTTAAGACTAAGACTTTTATCTTTCTGTGCCAAATAAAGACATAATGGTATGATTCCAAATATTCTATACATGCAATCCACCAAGTTTTACTTCATTCAACACACATATTAAAACTTTGTCTCTTAACTTTTTAGTTTGTAATAACATCCTACATTATTTATGCAGAAGGGATTCTATCTAATTCACTCTTCCTTTAATATATGCAATACCACATTTCATCATTGAGTATCCAATGCTTCTACTCATTATCAATAAAATCGAAATCACTATGATTCTTTTACCCAAATGGAGAGAAGAGGAAGGAAGAACACTACCAATCAACCAATGCATGCACACAAGGATTATGCATGAACAATTTGAGATTCCTAGACATGTCACATTTATCGTACTATGCAACTATTCACATCATTTTCTAAGATATACAAATTCAACTTCCTTCGAGGTCTCCTAACATTACAAATGCAGCTAGAGATCCTAAGTCCTTATTGAAAGTATGATTTATCTAAACAATCTCTTCTTAAATGTAGAGTCACACACATGTAAAAACACCTGATAGTTATTTTTAGTACCCATACTTCACTAATTAAATCCCTTACATTTTACATAGGAGACTGAACAAAAGAGATCATCATCAACTTCTATTTTCTTATATAGGTGCATCCCATACAAGTTCTTCAATTTCACATCATGGTCTACACTAAGTCATTCTTATATGCAAACACTCTTACTATTCTTTAGAAAAATCAACGTAACAAGCTAATCCTATAAATATAGCATTAGTTAAGAGAACACAATTTTATTTCATTCCATAGCATGGTCATTTATATAGGTAAAATAACCTTTGATATTCAAGTAAGCACTAGAAATTACAAGCAAGCAAGACCACATAGAGACGTATAGATGTCACACACATCTAAGAGGCATGCATATAAATAAATACACATATTGCACACAATTTTGTTTTCTAGGGAGGATTGGGGAGAAACACAAAGCATCAACATATAAAACCTCCAAAATTCCAATTTCCATCACAAATCTCAAAGAACAACTCAAGTCAAGAGAACATTATAGTACATCATGCAAGACTGAGAGCAACAACCTTAACCAAAGATCCTAGTTTTTGCAACATGGGCTCCGATACCAGATGTAATGCCCACCAAAATACCCTAGAGAAATAAACATAATCTAACCACAAATAGAGATAATTTTTTTTTAAAAAGCATCTACTAATCAACATGTGCAACTATGATTATTAACTATCATATACGTAACAAATGCATCATTTACTATCCATGAGAATTCATAGAACATCATGAACATAGACATAGAAACATTTATCACAAGCGGAAATAATAATAACATAACATCTAACATCTCACTACATATTATCATTCATACATCCATTCCTTAGGGTATCTCAACGTCACTACTTATTAGCAACATCTCAATAACATACCATGAAAACTCTCATTTAACCTTATTCAATAGGTTCATTGAATAGAAATAAACTAAATGTTCCTAAGTACCATTATTACAGTAATCATCTAACATATGGGTGGATTGACAATAGTGGTTCCCACTTTTATTCATGAAGAAAAATCACAGAGGTGGGGAAAAGATTTTAAGGCGATTTCATATGAACTAAGGGTATTCGAGTGAACTAACCCCACAGGTTCACTCAACCCCGCTTATAGGTCATGGTTCAAGTGAACACCAATTTAAAATTGGGTTCGCTCGAGCCCCCCCCACCCCCCCTTCGAGCAAACCCCTTTAAAACCAAATTTTTTAACTGTCACTACATAAACCCAAAATGACAATTGAGATGTCATTCTAAACTGCCAATTTGGGCTCCACTAAAGCGGTTAGAGTGAACCCCGTGTGTTTTTTTCATTAGCAATCATTAGCACTCCTCAGCATTTTTCATTCGACCTACATTGTTTCAGGTGCACAAAATTACCCATTTTCTTATTTAATTATGTTATTTTATTGTTTATTGTTTAATTTATTTTTAAAAATAGTGAATAAAAGAGTTTTTTTTCTCAAATTAATAATTATATATTTAATATTTATATCAAATATTTTAGAAAAACATTAGAAACATTTTAGGAAAATTTAAATAACAAACTTTTTTTAGGAAAAAAACAATAGATTTTTTTTAGGAAAACTGAGCTTACATTTCAAAATAATAGAAAATTTTAAATTGTGTCCACTTAAGTCAACTTAATCTGAATTAAAATTAAAACCTATTTGACCCCTTTTAATATCCTAGTACACAACATGACCCCTTAGGACACCATAGGACATATGGTGTCGTAAAGGGTCGTACGGTGTTCTAACATCACGTGTGACCCCTTAGGATCTCTAACGACACCAAATTACCCCTAAAGACAACATATGAATAACTAGCTATCCAAAGGGGTCATGTGGTGTCCTAACACCATGCATGACCCCTCAAGACCTCATACAACACCTAATAGCACCACTTGACCCCTTAGGACAACATATAAACCATTTAGACCATATGATATCCTAATGGTTCATATGTTGTCCTAAGGGGTCATCCGGTGTCCTAACACCATGTGTGACCCCTTAGGACCTCATACAACACCTAACGACACCACATGACCCCTTAGGACAAAATATGAACCATTATATGGTCCTAACGGTTCTTATGTTGTCCTAAGGGGTCATGTGGTGTCCTAACACCATGTGTGACCCCTTAGGACCTCATACGACACCTAATAGTACCACATGACCTCTTAGGACAACATATGAACCATTAGGACCATACGATGTCCTAATGGTTCATATGTTGTCCTAAGGGGTCATATGTTGTCCTAACACCATGTGTGACCACTTAGGACCTCATACAATACCTAACGACACCACAGGACCCCTTAGGACAACATATGAACCATTAGGACCATATAATGTCCTAATGGTTCATATGTTGTCCTAAGGGGTCATGTGGTCTCCTAATACCATGTGTGACCCCTTAGGATGTCATACAATACTTAACAATGCCACATGACCCCTTAGGACCTCATACGACACCTAACAACACCACATGTCCCCTTAGGACAACAAATGAACCATTAGGACCATATGATGTCCTAATAATTCATATGTTGTCCTAAGGGGTCCTCTGGTGTCCTAACACCATGTGTGACCCCTTATGACATCATACGACACCTAAAACAACACATTACCCCTTAGGACAACATATGAACTAGTATGACCATATATAGTCCTAATGGTTCATATGTTGTCCTAAGGGGTCATGTGGTGTCCTAACACCATGTGTGACCCATTAGGACCTCATACGACACCTAACAACAACACATGACCCCTTAGGAAAACATATGAACCATTAGGACCATATCATATCCTAATCATTCATATGTTGTCCTAAGAGGTCATCTAGTGTCCTAACACCATGCATGACCCCTTAGGACTTCATACGACACCTAGCAACACCACATGACCCCTTAGGACAACATATGAACCATTACAACCATATGATGTCCTAATGGTTCATGTGTTGTCATAAGGAGTCATCCGGTGTCCTAACACCATGCGTGACCCCTTAGGACCTCATATGATACCTAATGACACCACATGACCCCTTAGGATAACATATGAACCATTAGGACCATATGATGTGCTAATGCTTCATATGTTGTCCTAAGGGGTCATATGGTCTCCTAACACCATGAGTGACCCCTTATGTTGTCATACGACACCTAACAACACCACATGACTCCTTAGGACAACATATGAACCATTACAACCATATATATTCCTAATGGTTCATATGTTGCCTAAGAGGTCATGTGGTGTCCTAACACCATGTGTGACCCCTTAGGACCTCATACAGCACCTAATACCACCACATGACCACTTAGGACAACATATGAACCATTAGGACCATATGATTGTTGGGAATTTGGAGGAATTGATTGTGTTGCATTGATGTTTTGTCATTGATATCAACACTAGTTGTTTTGTTGTCTACCAACTTCCGGTAGAGTGGTTGGACTATGATATTGATCTAGAGACCATCTTCGGTATTCTCCGATTTGGTCTGGCTTGTGGTATTGGCTTGGATTGGTTATTCATGTGTTCCTGATATGTATCACATTCAGTTGGTTTGGGATTTGATGATCTAGATGCTATCATTTATTCTAGTAAGCCTTTTGGTCACTGGTAAGGGTTTTACTGGCAATGCTTTGATGAAGATCTTTTGATGAATCCAATAATTGGTGTTGGTGCAGATTCTAGAAGGTTATCAGGATGTTGATGGTTATCATGTTCATGTTCCAATTGATCATTGTGTTTCATTTGGCTTATGGCGACCTACTTTGGGTCCAGTGTTATTCTGCTAGGTTATGGACCGGTTTGTGTAACGTGTTGGTTGGATTTACTATTTGGATTATGTTGTTTCAGTCTTAGGATGACTTGGTTTATCATTGGTTTGCAGGATTATGTAATGGATCTATGAGGTGGCCGACCTAATTGTTTAGGTCTCGGGTTGGTATAAATAGGATGTAAGATCCCTTTGTAGATTGTGGTATGGTATGAGTTTATGGGATATAGGATTATCTATGTGTGAATAACATTGTAATTATATGCATACATTTTGGTCGATCATATGTGATCTAATTGGGTTTGTGAAAGAGGTTTAAGACCTCCGGTATTGAGCTTAACCAGAACTATACTCAGGCATAGGAGATGTTATTCCTGCAGCTCACTCTTATTTCTGAATTGTAATCTGGATTTCTTTGTAGTTAGTGAGGCTCCTTTTGTGAAGAGCAGTGTGCTTTTTGAAGTATGCCTTCCTGCACATGTGAGCCCCTCTTATTATAATCACATACTTGTTATAGAAGTATTATCTAATTATGGGTAGGCTTCCCACCATGGTGTTTCCCTTTACTAGGTTTTCCACATACAAATATTGGTGTCATGCATTATGGATGGTTGGTTAATTATTCTGTAATTTATGTTTATGCTTAACTGTTACATCTACTATTCTAGTAAAAGGTTTTGTGAGCTTGAAGTTTTAAAATCTGTTGACAACTGATTCAACCCCCCTCTCATTTGTCCACTGATTATCCTAACAATTGGTATCAGAGCTTGGTCCTCTTTTGCAGAAGCTTAACCGCTTGAAGAAGATCCTATGGTAACTAATAATTCAACTGCATTTGTTTTCCAAAGAGAAACCCCTAAGCTTGATTCAACAAATTACAGATTATGGAAGATGCAGATGGAGACTCATTTGAGATTTATTGGGAAATAAATTTGGGAGATCACAGAGAAAGGCTATACTCTTCATAATCCGGTGTCTAGCAATCGTCCTTTGGCAAGCCTGGATAAGGATATTGAAAAATGATTTTAGAGCTAGAGAAGCACTCTTGAGTGCACTATCTAATTAGTAAATTATGGGATTAACTGACTAATCTAATGCAAAGGCTATATGGGATAAGTTGGAAGCTTTGAATGTAGGTGACCCTACTGTTAAAAATGCTAAACTTGACAGTTACCTAGTAAGGTATGAGAACTTGAAGATGGAAGAAGATGAAAGGATTATTGCTTTCATGGAAAGAGTTAATGAAATTGTTATGGGAATCCAATGTTGTGGTGGATCTCTAAGCGAAGATGAGATTGTTTCTAAAGTTTTGAGAGCTTTGCCACCGACTTGCAAGATTGAGGCTACTACAATTAATGAGCTAAGAACAATGGCTAACTTTTATGTTAACCAGGATACTTTGGTTGGAAAATTGTCTACTTTTGAGCTTGAAGAATTTGGTCCTCAAGGATCTGCAAAGACTAAATCTGCTTTTCATGCACCTACATCATCAATCAGAAAGAGTGATTGGAAAGATTTATATGCGAAGGAACTAGATGAAATAAAGAAAGAATATGAAGAGTTTGAGAAACTGAAGCCCTATTTTCTAGAAGAGTACCTAAAGGTCCTGCTGGAAGTAAGTATGAAGGAAAATCACCTTTTAAATGTTTTGCATGTAATAAGATAGGTCATTTTGCATCTAGATGTCTAGAGAGGAATTCAAGATTTGAAGAGAGAGCTAGAAGATCTTTTAGGCCTAACCATGATTATCTAAACAAGCATAGGTATAAGAGAAACAAAGACAAATCATGTTACTATGCGGATGAGGAATGTGTAACTGATTCTGATGATGAACCAGAACAAGATTCGGCTAGTGGAAAGGAATGGTTATTTTTGGCTATTAAGGAAGATGCTTCGATACCTGTTATTCAAAATGAATAAAAGGCCCTTACTGATAAAATTGAAGACAAGGATGAATGGGTGATAGACAGTGGTTGTCCACATCATATGACTAGAGATAAAAGGAAGTTTTTATCTTTGCAATAATTTGATGGTGGACTGGTTAGATTTGGAGATGACAAAGCATGCATGATCATAGGAAGAGGAACTATATCATTGGATGGTAAGAATAATACTGATAATATTTATTATATTCAAGGTTTAAGGCATAATCTTTTGAGAGTAGGATATTTGGTGAATGAGGGATTTCAATTATAGTTCAAGGATGGAAAATGCAAAATCATTACCAAATCTGGTTTGGAGATTGCAACCAATACACAGACTAAAGGTAACATCTTTCATTTGAACTCCGGTTAGAAGAAATGTTTGATTGCACAACTTGATGAGAGTTTGCTATGGTATAAGAGGTTGTATCATGTGAATTTTGATTTCATTGTAAAGATCAGTTCAACTAAAGTTGTTAGAGATATACCTAAGATTGTGAAGCCCTATAATCTGGTATGTAAGGAATGTCAATTGGGAAAGCAGGTCAGAACTTATTTTAAGAGTATTCAAGATAAATCTAATGATGTTCTTGATCTTATCCATACTAATTTATGTGGTCCTTCTAGAATAAAGAATTTTTCAGGGTGAGAGATATTTTATGCTAATCATTGATGACTATTCTAGAATGATGTGGACTACTTTTCTAAGGGAAAAATCGAAAGCCTTTGAAAAGTTGAAGATCTTTAAAGCTAAAGTTGAGGCAGAGATAGGGTTGAAGATTAAATGCTTAAGGTCAAATCAGGGTGGTGATTTCACATCCGATGAATTTAACAGTTATTGTGAGAAGCATGGGATAAGGAGACAGTTGTCTGCCCCCTGGACACCTCAGCAGAATGGTGTTGTGGAAAGAAAGAATAGAACTATCTTGGATGTGGCTAGAACTATAATGATGGAAAATAACCTACCTCATATCTATTGGGGAGAAGCTATGATAATTTTAGTATACACATTCAAAAGAGTTCATATCAAAGGAGACATCAATAAGACACCTTATGAGTTATGGTTTGGTCATACACCTTCAGCTAAGTATTTTAGAATCTTTGGTAGTAAATGTTATATCAAGAGAGATGATTCCATTGGAAATTTTGATCCTAGATGTGATGAAGGGGTATTTCTTGGTTATTCTAATAAATTCAAAGCATATAGATGTTATAACAAAATATTGTAGAGAATTGTGGAGAGCGCTAATGTCAAGGTGGATGAGCTATACAAAGGTCAAATCAGAACTTATGAGAGAGAACCAGAAGTGGAGATGATCATAACTGAACTGGTAGCACCTGTACCAGAACAAAATGTTGAACCAATTACTCCGATAGTATTAGAAAATTCAACAGTGACTGAAGATTGAATCAGGGAAACAGAAATTCAGAAGACTCCTTGGTATGTAAGGTTAAATCATTCAAAAGATCGGATTATTGGAGACAAGAACAAAGGAGTAATGACAAGTAGAAGGTTGGCAACTGATGAGGTATGTTTAATTTCTCAAGTTGAACCGGCATCGGTCATTGAAGCTTGTAAATATGAATGTTGGATGAAAGCTATGGAAGAGGAATTAGATCATATTGAAAAGAACAACATATGGACTTTAGTTCCTTGGCCAAAAAAATAAGAATATTATTGGAACTAAATGGGTTTTCAGGAACAAATTGAATAAGGATGGACAAGTTGTGAGGAATAAGGCTAGATTGGTATGTAAAGGATATTCTTAGAAGGAAGGAACTGATTATGATGATGCTTTTTCTCTGTTAGCTAGGATTGAAGCTGTGAGATTATTTCTTGCTTATGTTGCCCATAAGAAATACAAGGTTTTTCAGATGGATGTTAAATGTGCATTTTTGAATGGAGATCTTGAAGAGGAAGTTTATATTGAGCAACTTGATGGTTCTTCACTTTTAGATGATAAAAATATGGTTTGCAGGTTAAGGAAAGTGTTATATGGATTGAAACAAGCCCCTAGAGCTTGGTATGCAAGATTGGACAAATATCTTTTGAAGCTTGGTTTCACTAAACGTAATGCTAACAATAAATTATATTATAAGATCACTGATGATTACATATTTATTGTTGAATTATTTGTTGGTGATATCATTTTTGGAGGTGAGGATAATTAATGCATGGAATTCTTTGAAAATATGAAGAATGAATCTGAGATGTGTATAATTGGGGAGATGAAATTTTTCTTAGGTTTGCATATTACTCAGAATGATAAAGTTATTTTCATCTATCAAACTAAGTATGCTAAAGAGTTGTTGAAGAAATTTGGTATGGAAAATTCTAAACCAGATGGTACCCCTATGGTTACAAGTGAGAAATTGACAAAGAGAGATGTATCAGCTCCGATAAATCATACAAGGTACAAATATATAACTGGAGGTTTATTATATCTAACTCAGACTAGACCAAATATAATGAACACTTTTTGTATTGTATCAAGATATCAGAGTGATCCTAGAGAGAATCATGAGTGTGTGGTGAAAAGGATTTTTCAAGTATTTGCAAGGAACAACTTAGTATGGTTTGTGGTATCCTAAAGATGATGACTTTACACTATGTGCATATATAGATGTTGATTGGGCTGGAGATGTTAACGACCAGAAAAGCACATCTGGTGGAGATTTCTTTCTTGGAAAGAAACTTGTTTCATGGATCAACAAGAAGAAATCATGTACTTCTTTTACAGTTGAATTTGAGTATGTTGTTGTTGTTATTAATTGTACACAAGTTTTATAGATGAAGCAAATGTTGAAGGATACAAGGGTCAATTGTAATGAACTGGTAGTTATTCACTATGATAACTCTATTGTTATTGATATCTCAAAGAATCCGGTATTTTATTCTAAGACAAAGCACATTTCTATCAACTATAATTTTTTGAAGGAGAAGGTGGAAGCAAATGAAGTCAAACTGGTTTATGTGAACACTAAAGAGTAGATTGTAGATATCTTCACTAAACCTTTGCCTAAGGAATCATTTGAGTACTTCAGAGATAGATTGGGAGTTTATGCCCCACCGGTAAAGACTTGAGTGATTTTGATTGGCATCAGTCTAGTATGCATTTATCAGTACTATCATTCATTCTAGATTGATGTGTTGATGCTACTACTCAGGGGGAGTAGTCAGTTGTGTGGTTCAGAGGTTTTAGGATTTTTCTTTGATGTTTATGTCAGATTTATGGCATTGATGTCAAAGGGGGAGAGATATATGTGAAAAATAGAGCTTTACTGTGATATCATTCTCAGGGGGAGTTTGGTTTTTGGTTTAGAACTTCATTAACATATCTTCTTGGATATTTTGTTGGATGTCTTCCATTAGGGGAGACTTGTTTGGCATTTTCTTGGCACTTGGATGTTTTTCACATCTAGTGTTGCCATCAATGCCAAAGGGGGAGATTGTTGGCAATTTGGAGGAATTGATTATGTGTTGCATTGATGTTTTGTCATTGATGTCAACACTAGATGTTTTGTTGTCTACCAGCTTCTGGTAGAGTGGTTGGACTATGATATTGATCTAGAGACCATCTCCGATATTCTCTGATTTGGTCCGACTTATGGTATTGGCTTGGATTGGTTATTCATGTGTTCTTGATGCGTATCACATTTAGTTGGTTCGATATTTGATGATTTGGATGCTATCATTTGTTCTAGTAAGCCTTTTGGTCACCGGTAAGGGTTTTACCGACAACGCTTTGAAGAAGATCTTTTTATGAATCTGATAAGTTGTATTGGTGTGGCTTCTAGAAGGTTATTAGGATGCTGATGGTTATCATTTTCATGTTCTAATTAATCATGGTATTTCATTTGGCTTATGGCAACCTATATTGGGGCTAGTGTTATTCTGCTAGTTTATGGACCAATTTGTGTAACGTGTGGGTTGATGCTCCTGATGCGTCACCAGTTGGATTTATTGTTTGGATTATGTTGTTTTGTTCTTAGGCCAACTTGGTTTATCATTGGTTTGCAGGGTTATGTAACGGATCTATGAGGTGGCCTACCTAATTATTTAGGTCCCGGGTTGGTATAAATATGATATAAGATCTCTTTGTGGATCATGGTATGGTATGAGTTTATGAGATATAGGATTATCTGTGTACGAATAATGTTGTAATCATATGCAGTGGTTTTGGTTGATCATAGGTGATAAAATTAAGTTTGTGAAAGAGTTTTAAGACCTCTGGTATTGAGATTAACCAGAACTGTACTCAGGCATAGGAGATGATATTCTTGCAGTTCACTCTTATTTCCGGATTGTAGTTTGGATTTCTTTGTAGTCAGTGAGGCTCCTTTTGTGATGAGCAATGTGCTTTAGGAAGTGTGCCTTCCTGCATGTGTAGGCCCCTCTTATTGTAATCACATACTTGTTGTAGAAGTATTTTCTGACTATGGGTAGGATTCCCACTATGGTTTTTCCCTTTACCAGTTTTTCCACGTACAAATCTTGGTGCCATGTGTTATGGATGGTTGGTTAATTATTTTGTAATTTATGTTTATGCTTAACTGTTACATCTGTTATTCCAATATTTGGTTTATTCATTTTGGTAGAAGGTTTTATTCATTCTAGTATTTGGTTTATTCATTCTGGTAGAAGGTTTTGTGAGCTTAAATTTTTATAATTTGTTAACAACTTATTCACCCCCCCCTCTTAGTTGTCCATCGATTATCCTAACAATGATGTCCTAATTGTTCATATGTTGTCCTAAGGGGTCATCTGGTGTCCTAACACCATGTGTGGCCCCTTAGGACCTCATACAACACCTAACAACACCACATGACCCCTTAGGACAACATATGAACCATTAGGACCATATCTATCCCTAATGATTCATATGTTGTCCTAAGGGGTCATGTGGTCTCCTAACACCATGTGTGACCCCTTAGGACCTCATACAACTCCCAAAAACACCACATGAACCCTTAGGACAACATATGAACCATTTGGACCATATGATGTCCTAATGGTTTGAAACATCCCATCATTGTAGACGACTACTTAATATAGTAAACACTATTTTTAATGGCCTTTTGTAGTTGTATAAAAAACTAATAACCTCCCCCATTCTCTAATCTACTCTTTTATTAGAAGAAATGTAATGCAAATTCCCTCTATCCATGAATTTGTAATGCTCATTCCTACCCAAGCTAATAAAATCTTTAAAATGGCTCAATTTTAGTACTATATCCCTTATTTGTCTACATAGCTCAAGGAAAAATATGGATCATTAAATTGAAGTGGGAATGATTGCACATTTACAAATATCCAAGGGACCACCCATCCACATCATCACTCATATGACCACCTTCTTATCCCTGTCGACTAGTAGTGAGGAATATGTCATTTCACCCACCATAAAGAATGTGGATTCTTTTGACTCTATGAATATAAATAATGAAATAGTGTCCAAATTATCACCATGAAAAGGGACAAGGTATATCATGACCAAAGCCAAGTTAATTAGTTGCTATTAAGAGAAAAAAAATGTCTCCAAAATCATCCTACCCTAATTATCTTCTAACATATATTTTAATCAACCATAAAAACTTTCAATAAGAACATGTAAAGATAAATTATTCCAAGACTCCATGGTTTTGTTTTAAACCACCATCAAGAAACCATTAGACCTAAAATCCACATGCTTATTTTCCATATGTATTTCTTACATTAAAAAAAGTATTTACACACATACATTTTACTATTTTCTGATGACTTGTATCATGTCACTAACTCAGTGCACTTTGTAAAGCACCTACAAGACTAACAATATAATTTTCCTTTGTTACAAGTGCATGAAATAATGCAAATTGCTCATATAATCAATCAACTGACCTTGTCTTTTCTCTAAGTACACTTAGAACACATGTTTAGCAATAAAACCAACCTAAATTGAATATATAATCTAATTTTAGATCATGTATCCCTAAACAAGTGGCTTTTGGTCCCTAAAATCCTTGGAACACAATTAAATGTTGGAATACAACCTCTATCTCTTGATCTAACATAGAAGGATCAACATGAGCACAATTGGTCATCATTAATCATTGAAAATACCTCCATATAATCCAAAAATTTCAAACCAAAACTATTAATTTCTACATACTTTATTATCTTTAACCATATGACCAAGGTTTTACCTTTTGAGAAGGCCTTAAAGCATGCCACAAACATGATATCTATGTTGTCTTATGTTGATCAAGATGCTTTTATACTTGAGCTAAGACTCTTTTAGTCTCTATTTATACCTAGAGTTGTATCTATCTCACCTTTTCCATGAACTTGTGAGATTTATCAACCTCAAAGTCACTATTTATATCCCTTTATGGATATGTAATGTCCCCTTCCACGAGGTAAGTATTAATGAAGACCCTTAGTCTATTTTTGGATCCTCATAAGCTAATCAATATTTTTGGAAGGGAATAAGCTATCTTAAATTAATATTTTTATATGCAACTTTATCTAGCTAATTATTTTTATCAAAGCAACTTATTTTGAGCCTAAAAGAGATAATATTAAAAAGTCACTTTTGATAAGTATTTCTTCCAAACCAATACTATTGGATTCATTCAAAGGTAACTAGAATATAGAAAGATAAATTATAATTATAGGTTTTAATTTGGGGAGTTCATTGGTATTTTAGATTTAAAAAATTGAATACAACTTCTTGCAAATGTTTACCAATTTATTAGAGAAAATAAGTTTGATCTTCATTGTATATTTTGGCCACCATTTTTACAAGTTTTACAAGATGTTTGTACTATAAATATATTATTTGAATTAGTATATTATGATCTAGTATTTCTCTCTCTTCCCTTAATTTGAATTCTCTTCATGTGTTTGTTCGAGTTGCATGTTTTAATTTAATACTCAAGATTAATTATATTTCTCTCTCTTTCTCTCTCTCTCTATCTAGATGTCTCTCTCTCTTGAATATTAAATAAAATTAAGAAACAATATAAATTTTAACAATTTTAATTTAATATTTTAATTTTAATGTTATTCATGTGTGTGTGTGTGCTCATGTACAGTTACATAAATTCTTAACTTTATGGTCCACCTAGATAGATGGAGGATCAGGATCCTCATGCACAACCTGCATAACAGGGACATGTGCCAAATATGGGTACCATATTTCATCACAGTGACCACGAGATGAAGAAATTGAAATCCATTTTAGATGATCTATAGATAGTTGGCATGTACAAGCATACATGCCAATCCATTTATGATAATTTGCGGAAATTGAAGGATAGTATGGGGAGCCACATATCATATTACCCATAGTTTATTAATTTATTTGTTAGACAATTGAGGGATGAGGTGAGGGGTATAGATACCTTGGAGGACATGTAGAAAGCAATCCCCAAGAAAATCATTAAAGAACATTTTTTCCCCTAGTATCAGGAGAGGAGCAAGGTGAGAGGATAGCAGGTGACACGATGCATTAATCCACTAGTGGCGGCATAGATATACCCATTTTTCTTAGCTTCTCATGGTCGTTATCCTAATAAAGGCCAGATCCCATTATACTTTTCTAAGAAAGTGTACGTTGAGCTTCGCTTGGGTATGAAACCCAACTACCTTCACCTTCCAGGATATTATGTATAGAGGAGGGATAGAATTGCTGATAGAGATTTATATTGTAGGGGTGATAGACAGGGTGCCCACACACAGGTAGCTTATTGGTCAAATATTTTTGGAAATAGCCTCATCCCTTGCCCTCATAGTTTATCACGTTGTGATTGCTTCTCAGACAGAATCAATTGATACCATTGGAGATATTGCATCAACAGCTGCCACAGTTTCTTTAGATAGGTTGTGTAGATACATGACGATCCGACCATGTTTGAGATCATCCACAGGTGCATCTTCCAGTCACGGGGTGGTTGATTTAGATCAATATGTTACTATTGGCATTCTCTCACCAAGTGATTTAGCAGGTATATCAGGAGGTGCTCAACATATACAAATGTCTCAGTATTATCTGAGGACCTCTTACATGCATATCGTTTCATTTCATCCTGACTTTGGATACCATTGGCTAATGTCATAGATGAGATTCTTAGAGACACGTAGGCTACTGCATCAACTCATATGCTAGGACATTATTATTATTCCCATCACTCTACATATGCTCAGGGTGACCCACCTACAAATTAGTCTATTGTTGTAGAGGAGGAGATATGGGTTGATCAGGTCCATATCATAGACGAGGGCTTGGATTCATTTGATAAGCAGCTTCAATATTTGGGCGAGATTGGTTATATGGATATTCTACTACCATCAGACACATCATCGATGCCCATTCATCTACATAACCCCTTACACTCCTCACCCATTCGTAGTGCCAGAGAGAGATATGCATGTTAGGTCACGGAGACAACTGAGAGGGGGGGGGTGAATTAGTTGTCAAATAAATTCAAACCAAAAACAACTTAACCAAACTTAATGCTTAATACTGGTAAACCAAACTTTAATGATAGTAGATAGTTTATCAGTTAATTACAGTACCGATAAAGATTAATGCATGAAACAGAAAGACAATAACATCCACAACACATAACACCAATAATTGTACGTGGAAACCCTGTAAGGAGAAAAACCATAGTGGGAAACCTTACCCACAATCAGATGATACTACTACAGATAGTATGTGTATATGAATGGGGTCTGCACATGTAGAAAGGCCAAGCACCTAGAGCTCACTTCTCAAACACAAATGGGAGTCACACTGACTATAATTGGATGGTTAAATCCAATGATGATGTACTACTCAAAATAGCATCTTCATATGTTGGATTCAGTATTGGTGTAACTCTGATATGCCTTCACAAAACCTTCCTTCAACCTTCAAATGATGTCTATGTGTATTACTCTACTTATTCTTGCATATACCGAATTACAATCCTTTTCACATTCGTACACTGATCTCACAAATGAGATCTTACATTTATATCATAACCTAAGACCAATTTTAGTAGGTCAGCTCTAATAAGAACATTTAAAAGTAAAACAATAACCGATGCAATATCTGATTCAACATGATAGCTTAATGCATTTACAACAATAATAAATCATCTCCATAGCATGTCATGCTGATCTAAAATAGATAAGCCTATCGGTGCTTATCCTAGACCTATTTGCTAGTAACAGCAAATATGAAAACATGAATATACCAATGAACAAATCTTCAAGAGAAAGTGTCCAAATGATGTCTTCAACACAACCAAGTGTTTTTCATGGCATTCCAAGTGCCAGTGGACAATATATCCTGCCGGTGAACCAAATACCGGTGACTGTGCATAAGTCACTTGCTTGTCGGTGAACATTGCCAATTCTCCAAGAGCCAGAGTTGATAAGTGTTAATAGGTGTTTGACATCAATGAAAAAACCATATTAACATATCTAAAATACCAAGAATGCAAATGCAGGTGATGTGGTTGATATGATCGTAGGAGATGATTTCCTGATACACAGGTACATGTGCACGTATTTTTTGATAAATAAAAAATGTTGATAAATGCATGTATATTTTTAATGGATCATACAATTTCTATAATTTAACTGTGAGTATCATTTATTGTTCAAACTAATCCTAAAATGTGTATGTAATAGTTACCTCATGTCACTCTTAGCTTGAGCTCAGAGCGTGTGTGCAGACGAGATTCTTTCGATGCTACACCTTCTAGTGGACAGGTTATGGATTTTGAACATCTACATTATTTATAGTATATTTTAATAGTCTATTTTCTTTAATATCCATACATTAAGAGATATTTAATTTATGTTCTACTTTTGTAGGGGTTGATTAGACATCCACTAGATGATCATTACTCACACTCGTAAGGTTGCTAAGTTCGTGGCCGATATGATTCAGACCCATCTGCCACTTTCTAGATTGTGTCGGGTTACACAATACACATGTTTATCATTATATATGTCATGCCCTGTTATGAGGCCCAGAGGACTTAACAATAAAAGCAATAAAAATGTGAATAAATATTTTTTAAAGTTTACATTACTCATGCATGAGAGATACATTCATCAAGATAAATAATGATACACAATTAATAGCTAGCAATCGTCCTCAAGGCCCCATAACGATGTAACTCAAGGTAGAACATCATCTAATAAAACCCAACAAGAACTGCTATACAAATTACAACATTTCTCGTTTATATAGGTAAAAGATATAGATACATTGCTTGAGAATATACATATGAACTTCAAATACATTACAATGGATCCACAAGGATATAATCTCCAAGAGTCCCATTATGGGATAAATACATGAATCTGGTACAATAATAACAATCTTCAATATTTTCTTGAGCCTCTTGATCATGAAGAAAGATGAGCCAAACCTAATGGGTGCAAATAGCGCTCCACCCAATCGTGTGGTACCACTAGGTCCACCCCCCGTGCTAGGAGGTATTAGCCAAACCCACAAGGTGGAAGCAAAACATACAATGGTAACAATCAAGAACCACAAAATTATCCACAAAGATACACTCACAAGAGATTCCACAAGACAGAGTATACATGAGTCTCACAAGAGAATCAACCATACAGATTACACAAAAGACTCACAATAGTAACATCACAGGAGTCACAAAAGATGATAACCAACTTCCATAGGCCCAAAGAAATCCACAAAAGGATAAACCAACATAAGTTAACTAACCACTTCCAGAGGCACAAAGCAATCCACGGAAGGATAAAAAGACACATATTACCACTAGGTAGCAATAGGGAAGAGTGTCATCACTAGGTTGTCATGAGTTACCTTGATAGGTCTTCACTAGGTCCCGGCCCCCATCCTGGGTTACCCTGGTGACCTCTCCCAACCCCTAGCCCCCATACATACACTAGTGGACCACACCAACCTTTCATGGAGACAAGATTGGTGGAAGTCATTCCAGGCCCTTCTCTACTTACCCCAAACCTATACAAGTGTTTGCGGGTAAAAGAGGCAATAGAAAATTATCTTTATTAATGTGAACTAACTACCCTCCCAAGTTTATTAATTAGGTTTTCACTTGTTTACAAAACTCCCATTGAGTTACCCTGGCGACCACTTTGGGTCCCAACCCCCAATGGAAGCCACTCCCCCAAGATTCCACCTAGGAATCTAAGCAACACCATGGATCAAACCGGATATCTCAAGATGGTAGGGCACCAAAAATACCATAGCAAGGCTAGAATAATTCATCATACAGGGAGTATCCAAAGAAGACTAGGAAACAACATCCAGCTTCAAAATCATTCAAGGCTTGAACTCTTAACATCAAAAGAAAGGCATGACTATACATAAAAGAAACCATAAACTCCCCTCCTAAGCTTCTAGAATTCAAACACATAAAACCACACATCTAAGTATCCCATAATGAAAGACAAGATCCAATAGAAAAAGCAAGGACTCATGTTGCCACAAATAAGAGAGTTCATTCAAATCTACCAAATAGTCCATAATAACACATAAACATCACAAAGTTCCAAATCAACATTAAATTCATTAATCCTTTAGCCCCTTTTTATTGACACCATAATATATCACAAACATTGTAATCCATTCCTACTAATTGTGCTCATTATATTAGATCAAATGCATATTAAATGAAGATTAACCAAGTTCAAAAGTAGACATAAACATATTGTAGACACCTAAAACTTGCACATCTAATTAAATGAATTTTATTTGTTCTAATTATTTCTTATTCACCTATTAGTTAAACTAAGGTTTAACTAATATCCCCTTTTCTTCTATCTAGCCATTTACAACATTTGATTAAATCCCCTCTCTTCCATTAATTGAATAAATTCTATTTATTTAATTAAATTCTCTTTCCACATTTTAATTCAATTTACATTTAATTAAAATCATTTCTTGCATATAAATAAATCAAATTTATTTATAAATCCCCCCCACTTGTATTTTCCTGCAAATGCAAGTTGCATCTATTTTAGTTGAAATAAAAATATTTATTTTAATTAAAATCCTATTTCTCCCACTTGCCCCTTCCTACATTTCCCAGTTGCCTTCTAATCATTCTTCTAAAACCTTTCTAATCCCAATTAATTAGCCTTAAATTCTTCTAATCATATCACATCCCTAAATTTGGGGAAGTCACTTCTCAAATTCGAAAGAAAGTCTTATAAATGTATTAAAGACTTTGTAATGCCCATACACTAGTCAGACTTGTAAAACCCATTTGACCTTGGTTGACTTCCTACGTGGCATTCTTGAATGGTAGGTTAACCGTGATGCAATGTGTAGTTTAGATAATATAAATAATTGTGCATACTTATTATTGTGCTTTTGCATCGATTCTTGTGTAAATGTAATTGTTCCTAACCCTTGTGATAAAATCTTGAGCTAACGCCTTCATTGAATATGTATATGTATATGTATGCTTGTGTGATTCATGGGTGTAGAAGATTGCAGGTACGACACCGCCTAAGGCGAGGTTCATCTCCTTCGGGGTTCGCAGGTTTGAGTAAACCTCCTCCATCCTTAGAATTCGGATTTGGGGGTCATTAAACTCTCGTCTTGCCTTAGCCATGGTCAGGTGAGCATCGTGTGTGGATTCATGGAGCTTTCCTTGCATTGGGTTGCGTGTCATGTGATTTGGTGGACTTCCTCGATTTGCGTGCCTTGCGCGGGGTAAGTGGAGTTTGTTACCCTAAGTATTTAATTCAATTTAATGAGTAGAAGTACGCACTAGTATTTTGGAAATTTAAAATAGGTAGTTTCTTTTATATGAATAATCGTTAATTTAAAAAGAGATCACTTTAATTATAATTGTAGCAAGCTTAAAGCATTTTAATTGAAATAATGTGTTCATTTATGCATTAAAAGTTGAGGAATTAAAATAAATAGATTTCTTTCATAAGATTAGTCATTTATTAAAAAGGTCGCTTTATTATGTTATAGCGAGCTAATTTAATAGCTAATTTTAAAATAACGAATTTAATGAGTTATGCGTTTTAGAAAGGAAAGATTTAAAGTCATTTGGGAAATAGAAATAAATTCATCATTTTCACATTTTGGAATAGAAAGGACAAATTTTATTATTTAAAAGAAAATTATTATTCTTTTTACTTGCAAAATTGATATAGTATAAAGGATTGATTTTTGAAGTTTAAATTAATTTAAATACCTCACCCTTGTTAACAGTTCAAAATATAAAGGGTTGGCTAAAGCAATATGAAGAAATTTAAAATTAGAGTTAAATAAGAAATGGAAGCTTTTTAATTTTAAAAGAAAAACAAATAAGAAGTATTGAATAATAGAAAGGAATGATTTCCATTTTTCATTCTCTTTTATTTTAAAAATAAAAATGCCTAAATTCGAAATTGAAAATTAGGGCAAAAATAGGGTTTCTCATTTAACCTAGTTTTGAAATGTTTTTGGGGGGGTTCTTTCTTGAGAGCTTTTTTTTTTTTGGAAAAAAATGGAGATGGGGGAAAATTTTGGAAAATGGGAGATTGGCGTTGAGTTGCAGGTGGATCTCTTCATCAAAATTCTTGCCCGGAATGCGTTATGAGGTAGGATTCAAATCTACTCTTTTATTTATTTGTTGAATCAAAAAAAAGGGTATTTCCCATGAAGGTTTTTGAGGTTTAGTTTTAGCTTTCTTTTAAGCTTGGTTGTTCTTGAATCAAACTTTTGTTTCTTAATAGATTTTGTGGTTTTAATCTTGATGAGGAAATATATTTTTCCCATAATGAAGTTTTTGGTAAAATCTGGAAAATGAATGGATCTGTGATAAATGGTTAATGGAGGATTTATGATATTTTAGTTATTTCATTTTGTGATTTAAAAAAAAAAAAATTTGCTGGAGTCGAGCTGGACTGTATTAAAAAAAAATTTGCATCCAAAAAAAAAAATATAAAATTTAGGGTTTCGGGGGGGGAGCCGAAGCTCAACACGCCCCCTTCCCCGCGGCGCCGCTGTAGCCCGTAGACCTACGTCCACAGTGTGGGCCGCAAGCTGCGTCCACAATGTGGGCCGCAGGACCTGCGTCCATAGTGTGGCTCACAGAACCTGTGTCCAAACTGTGGGACGCAGGGACCTGCGTCTTAGGTTAGGTTTTTCAAAAAAGAAAAAAAAAAAATAAAGGTTGTTTTATTTTTTTATATATTATTTTTTGTTGCTAAAAAAAAAATAAGATAATAGATAATATTGATATTTATAACATGAAAGAAAAAAATGTCATGGGGAAGTTTAAAAGCAGTTGTAATATATTTGTAGGAAGACCTATTTTGTTTGAAAATTAGATTTTAAGTGTCAAAAATATATATATATATATAGACACACGTAAATACAAAGTTTGCGTATATTTAAATTTGTTGATAAAAGAAAAGGGGGTATTCATTAATCATGGATTATTAGATTTGTTTTAGTTAACATTAAATTTTGGGGTCCAATTCAAATCGAGAGTATTCTTTGGAAAAGAGATTAAATATGGTCTTATTTGGAGATCTTTGAAATAATCATACTCTGGTTAACGTTTGGCAATACATGTTAATGAGAAGTTTTCATGGAATATGAATCTAAATTTATCTTCGTATATTTTGTTATTACTTCAACGATATGCTAGTAGGATGCATGTAAATTTGATATCGTATCGATTTAAAAAGAAAATGTTGTAAGTTTAAGTTCCGTAGTTGCCTTGCTTAGGGTGGCGGCATACCTTGATGTATTTGTTTCAGACTCTGTCATCTAGTTACTTGTGTTGGTCATAGCCGGATTACGCCCCTAGTCAGAGTATCGTCAGTCATTAGAACCTATATTTGCTTTGAAGTGTTTCAGTTGGATCCGCTTTAGAAGGGATCATTTTGTAAATTCCGACCGAGGTGTCTATTGTATATTGGTTGTGTTCGCCTAAGAGGCAAAGATGTAAAAGACTTATAAATCATGTATTCCTAACAATATAATACCAAAGGGGTCTTGCAATTGAGCAGACCCGGAGATGTAGCCCTTTAGGGGTGAACTCCGAGATCATATCTGTGTTATGCGATGTTTTACCTTCCTTTGTTTCATGCTTTAAGTTATCATGTATGGTTGTTATCTTGTAAAGTGTACGATGGAAATTAACGAATTTAAATCTAAGTGCATAAAATTATTCATCTTGGCAAATGTAGTAATCAGGTTCATGGAAGATTGTAATTAAAATTATGGAAAAGTATTTTGATAATGTGAATTAAAAGTAGTAATAGTGGGAAGAATCTTGCTAGGTTACATCATTGGATTAACTTGTTATTAAGCATGTAAATTGAACAAGTGAGTATGGAAAACAAAGTTAGAGTTGATGTTAAAACTCCTAAGTTGAAATCTAAAGGATGAACGTCATATAGGTATGTACCTTTATCTTCTTAAATGAGTAACGCCATGTTAATTATGTTTCACTACATTGGATGAATTTGTTTAGTTATTTCACATTTTAATCTTAACAAATAATCCCTACCAAATTAACTTGATAATTGGGTGAACTCAACTATTGATCCATCATTATAACCCTAATAAAAGAATCTCTTATGGTCACTAAAAATGAACTAATATGGGAAGTAATTGTATAGTTGTTTATATCTAAATCTTAGTAAATGTACCTTTTCATATTAACTTCATTTAACCAAAAAAGAGTGATATGCAACAAGATAATTGTATTTTAATCCTAATGGAAGAACATCACTATGAACTTATATTCTAATCTTGAAATGATGAATATCATCTTGCTAACTATATTTTAACTTAAGGGATGCTCTCATGTGTCCTAATACATTTTCACCTTAATGAATTTAGCCATCTATTAGCATTATTAAAACTTCACTGAATTCTATGGGTGCTCACATTTTATCTTTCATAAAAGAACTACAACTCATTAGTTGGCTATGCATGAAATCAAATGAAGGGACCTCACTCTATTAATTGTAGTTTAATCCTTAATGAATGTATCTCATCTTATTAACCATACTTTTAATATTTAAGAAAAACATCAAATGTGGGTGGTTATCTTAAAACCCAAATGAATGAACTTTGTTATAGTTATCACATTGAACCTTAATGGAGGTCTCTTAAATTAAATAGGTGTTAATGTGCATTGAGTAAATAATCCTCTCGATGGCCTCCTAACCACCCAAAGTAAATGAATGCTTCCTAAAATTCTAAGATGTCATATCATTGAACATATATATAATCATGTCTTATGCATTATCTCACAATTAGGATATCCAGATTAATGGATCATTTGATGCAAGATGAGTTAGGTGCTAGGTTATGTAATCGCGTTGGGAAACTCCTTAGGATCGTTTAGTCATCCGCTGTGCTATCTATGTTTTAGATAACTCCAAATTATCTTAATGTTGCAACTTTTCATTAACGCTCTTAATTATTATTTTAAAAAATATATATATTTACACTCTATTCGAGTGTTTTTAACTTAAACCCTTAGGGGTTTCCTGGCGGGGCACTACAGACTTTATCTCTTCAACAAGTTAACTTATTGAGTTCCCTATATTTGTAAGGCTTTTACAAATTTGTCTACAAATTCTCCCAAGCCATTAATGGTTAACTCAACCTTACCACATGATTAGAGACTTTCTCTCTAACTCAACCCTCATCTAACCCAGGGGTCTCATCAAGCACTCATTGCTTTGACCCTAGTTATCCTATTAACCCTTGCACAAGAGTTTACCCTTTCGGTAAAATCTTTATCCACCGGTTAATCCTAATTAACCCTAACCACACTCTCCTAGGGTGACCCTCATGTCTTCTCAAGCATTTAATGCCTCTTACATCTCCTCTCAAGCCACCTCTTGTTGACAATTGTCACCATTTCATTGGTGAAAATTGTAAACATGGATTTAATAGATTTCAACCCTAGCCCTTGTTAAGATTTATCAATCTTAACGATCCATTTCCCTATTTTTCCTATAAATAGGACTCATTTTCTTCATTCTCCATATCTAGGTCTTAATGCATCTAAGTTATAGTCTCATTTTATCAAGCATTTTAGCCTCTCTTTGATAATAGGAATTAGATCATTTTAATAGCATCATAGCATAGATTTTATCATGTTTAACATATAATGTTAGTTTCACTTCCATGCTAGTTCTATATCATCTTCATATCACTCTCATGCTAGCTTAATATCACACTAATCTTGTTATTTTGCACCATATCATAGTTCTATATCAATAGAATTCACTAATATCTTAGTTGCATAAGAATTTAGGTCTTTTATCATATATCCCTTATTCTTTAGGTAGTCATCCTAGAGATCAAGTGCTCTTCCAAGCTAAGAGCCACCTTTATTTGAAGGATCCTTGGAGATAGAGAACAATGAGATGCTTTTAGAGTTTTTGGTTGATTAATATGTTTTTCTCATTTGAATCCTCTAACATAATATTTCATTGGTGTGTTTGTGTTGTTTGTGTCTCTTTTGTAGGTACAAAAATCTGAGCATACATTTTTGGTGCCCATCGTGGAGTTTGTCCCCAAAACTAATATCATTTTTCTTATAGGTTGAACACAAAGATCACATCAAAACATTATATTAGCACGTCAGATAGTTTTTATAGGGCATCCATAGCTTAGATTAGTGCATCCATGGTACTATTTAGCATATAGTAACTACCTTTCAGTACATTGGATCTTCTTTTAAGTGCTTAGCCCTCTCTAATATTTTAACACATACCAACACTAGTTTAGCACATCCAGGTCTCAAAGTAGTGCATCTGTCCGATCTTTTAGCACGTAGACATCATTTCTTAGTGTGTATGTTCCACACTTTAGCGCATAGAGCTGAAAGAGATAAAAATATTTATAACAAAGTCAGAAATTAGGCTTGTGAAGCCCACCATCAGGATTGGATTTTGGCTAACTGATTTGGTTGCAGGTTCTAACAGTTTTTTTTTTTCAGGAGAAGTTAGATTAGTTTTCTTTGCTTACATTTAAATTTATTAAAAAGAACTCACCTTTACTTTTCTTGAAAAATTTTTTTAAAAATCTCACATTTCATTTGGAAGCTTAAAAATAACCTCACATTGCTATCTTAAAAGCTTTCAAAGTTTGCAAATCATTGTTGATTCATTTGGTGAATTTATTTTGGTTGTCTAGGATCTTCTTTGTTCAAAGCTTTTCCTATCTTCACACATTTCTATCTTTCTATAAAAAGAACCAAATGTCTTTTGGAGAAACATCTCCAAGGTAGCTTTTAGAAAACAATTGTGGTATTGGATAAAAGGAAAGCGTGTATTTTGCATTTTGAAGGTGTTAGGTATATGCTCTCCCCTTGATTGGGTGACCAAAAATCCAAACTCACTATTTCAAGTTTTCTTTCAATTCATGCAAGTAGAATACAACCTTTAGCAGGCTTTCCCTCCTGAGAAGCCCATAAGACCGGTGAGAGGGGAACAACCTAAGTGGGGAACAGCTTTATCGCCAAGTATTCCAACCCAGTATAATCAAATGTGGAGGCTAATGAAAATCCCCTCTAACATTTTTTCTCAGTGATTATCCTTCCCCCAGTATCCTTGAGATATGTAAAGCCTTTGATCTAAAGGTTGGGAAGCCTCCCAAGGGAGTTTATCACTGAAGACCAAACGAAAGCCTAATTATGAACTTTAGAACTAGAAGCCTCACCAAGTCAGTATCCAAACATTAATAATATCATGTAGTGCAAGGGTGTGGAAGAATCTTCCCCCAAGACACTCACCATACATCCCAGGATAACGATTCAATTGAGGAGCAATCCTCTTTGAATTAATTTCCAAACAAAGGCAAAAAAATGGGTGCCCTCTAGGGGGTGACATGGTTGTTTGAGTTGAAGGACTATCAAGCGTGGGATATGGTATTATTGATGAAACTTGATTAAAGAGTCTATTTGGTGTGTTTTTCTTGTATCCAACTAGTGAAAACATCAGGGATTTGAACACATTCAAAATAGAAAATACACTCAATGTATAGATTTAGGAGCAAAATGACCATTGTCTTCATGCTTGTTTATTGTGTATTTTGTCAAAGTTACTAAAACATCTTGCAAGAAAATCAAACATCACAATCAGTTTTCAACTAGTCACATTTAGTAAATCCACAAAATAACACATCTTCTTATTCATGTGGTGCATTTGAGCATGTCTCAGGCACATCTAATTCATCCTATAGCGCATTTAATCAACCTTGAGGCACACACAACATATCATGTAGCACATATGAAAAACATAGATGTGCATATAATCATTTAAGTGGTGCTTACATTGAATCTCTTAGTGCTTTTGATCAATTTTGTAGCGCATTTAAGTGGTGCATTTGAGATAGAGCCTTATCTGAGCAAGTTTTTGAAATCCAACAACTGATCCAAGTGTTAGGAACCAGAAGGCAACTTGGGGGGGGGGGGTGAATCAGTTGTCAATGAATTTCAACCCAATCATAACTTAATCAAACTTGATACTTAATACTAGTAAACCAAACTTAATGTTGGTTAATAGATTAACAGTTTATATCAATATCGATGAAACTTAATGCATGAAACAAAAAGAGAAACAACATCCACAACACATAACACAGAGATTTTGATGTGGAAACCCTGTAAGGGGAAAAATCACAGTGGGAAACCTTACCTACAATCAGATGATACTACTGTAGATAGTATGTGTATACAAATAGGGTCTGCACATGCAAAAAGGCCAACCGCCTAGAGCACATTGCTCAAATGGGAGTCACAATGACTACAGTAGGATGGTTAAATCCTAGAATAATGTACTGCTCAAAATAGCATCTCTAATGCTAGATTCAATATCAGTTAAGCTCTGATAAACACCTTCAAGCCTTCCTTGAAATTTCTCTATGGTCTTCTCATATGATCTTCGATATTCGCACATACCATGTTACAATACCATACCATAACCTTACATACCATATCCCATGTCTCATCTCACAAATGAGATCTTACATATATACAAAACCTAAGACCAATTGTGTAGGTCATCTCACTAAAAATATTACAATAAAATCAATTACAAATAAGTCTGGATGCAATGCATCATGTCGGCTTAATATATTAACAACAATATCCAATCAATAAATCATCTCTACAATGTATCATTCTGATTTGGAATAGATAACGCATACTAGTCCATAACCTAGACCAATCTGTCAGTAATAGAAAGTATGTCAACCCGATTAGGCCAATAACCAAAACACCAAAACCAAGTATCCAAACCATGTCTTTAACATAATCAAGTGATCTCCAGATGATAACAAGTCATCATCAGTTCTGGTGAACCATATAACCTGTCGGTGAACAATATATCGATGATTGTGCATAAGTCACTAAACTTGCCGGTGAACACAATGTCTCAGTTCAACAGTAAACCAATATAACCATAGTGCCAAATCAACAATGTAGATCTCCAGAAGGATAAGTGATGACATCAATGACAAAACTTATGCAACACATCCATAATACCAACAATCTCCCCCTTTGGCATTGATGGTAACACTAGATGGAAAAACATCTAAGTGCCAAAACAGAATGCGAAAAACCAAAAACCAACAATCTCCAGAAGAGATCAATACCATAAATCAAACACCAAAATACAAAGAGTAAATAACTCTCCCCCAATGAATAATGTCTCCAAAATACAAATTTTTTCCATAGATATCTCTCCCCCTTTGACATCAAATGCCAAAGCAATAAAAAATACCAGAACATACAACCATCTAATACAAACAACTACTATCCCTGAGAAGTAGCTCTCCTCCATCAAAGCTGAAAAAAATATTTCTCTGTTAGTTTCTATCAGTTTGATGTCAATCTTCAACTATCTAAGTCTCTACCGGTGAGGGTATTACCCCAAGCTACTCTTTGAGATATTCAAAAGTTTCCTTAGGCAAAGGCTTAGTAAAAATATCTGCAATCTGCTCTTTATTATTTACATAAACCAATATTACTTCTTTTGCTTCAACATTCTCTTTCAAAAAGTTATATTTGATAGAAACATGTTGAGTCTTAGAGTGAAATACCAGATTCTTTGATATATCAATTGTTGTTGAGTTATCACAATAAAAGATTATAAGTTCTTTGCATTTTACTTTTATGTCCTTCAACATTTTCTTAATCCATAATACCTGAGTAAAATTAGTTGCTACTACAACATATTCCAATTCTGCTATTGATAATGATGTACAACTCTGCTTCTTGCTTATCCATGAAATCAATTTGCTACCAAGAAAGAATGCCCCACCAATGGTACTCTTTCTGTCATCTACATCTCCTACCCAATTTGCATCATTGTATGCACATAAATCAAAATTTTCATCTTTAGGATACCATAAACCAAGATTTGTTGTGCCTTGTAGATACCAGAAAATCCTTTTTACTGTTGATTCATGATTTTCTTTAAGATTACTCTAAAATCTTGAAACAATACATACTACATTCTTTATATTAGGTCTTGTTTGTGTTAAATACAGTAAACCTCCAATCATAGATTTATATCTTGCTGGATTAACAGGAGCTGAATCATCCTTCAATGTCAATTTATCAGTTGCAGTCATAGGAGTACTTACCGGTTTAGATTTTTCCATACCAAATTTCTTCAGTAGTTCCTTCAAGTATTTTGTTTGACATATGAATATACCTTTATCATTTTGTGAAATCCGTAATCCTAAAAAGAAAAATTATCTTCCCAATCATAGACATTTCAAATTCTTCCTACATCTTGTTAGCAAAGTCCTTACACAATCCATATTCTCCTCCAAAAATGATATCATCAACAAAAACTTCAATAACCAAGATGTCATCATTACTCACTTTGAAATATAAGTTGTTATCTGCATTACCTTTAGTGTAACCAAGCTTCAAAACATATTTGTCCAATCTAGCATACCAAGCTCTAGGAGCTTGCTTCAATCCATACAAAGCTTTCCTTAATCTAAAAACCATATCCTTAACATTTGTCAATGAAAATCCATCAAGCTGTTGAATGTAAAAATCCTCTTCAAGATCACCATTCAGAAATGCACATTTTACATCCATCTGATATACTTTATAGTTCTTATGAGCTACAAATGCAAGAAATAATTTAACTGCCTCAATTCTAGCTATCGATGCAAAGGTTTCATTATAATCAATTCCCTCTTTCTATGAATATCATTTACACACTAATATTTCTTTGTTCTTGATTACCTTACCATCTTCATTAAGTTTATTTCTAAATACATCTTCCATTGCTTTAATCCAATGTTTATCTTGACATGCTTCAATAACATATGCTAGTTCAATTTGAGAAATTAAGCATACCTCTTCATTTTCCAGTCTTCCTCTTGCCATAACACCTTGATACTTATTCCCAATTATCTGATTTTCTGAGTGATTCAGTCTTACATACCTGGGTTTATTCACATGTTATTGTTGTTCAGGCACTATGGAATTCTTTGATGATGTCAGTGTGATTGGATCCATATTCTGTACCGGCGCACTCTGTACAGGTTCATTTATGATCATCTCAACTGTCGATTCAGAATCTATAGACCTTGAATTTCCTCTAAAGTGTTCATCTATCTTCACATTAGCACTTTCAATGATCTTTTTGCAATCTTTTATTAAAACATCTATATGCCTTGCTCTTAGATGAATAACCAAGAAATATTCCTTCATCACTTCTAGGATCAAATTTACCAACATACTCATCTCTCCTAATATAGCATTTGTTTCCAAATATTCTAAAGTATTTAAGAGTGGGAGTATTACCAAACCATAGTTCATAAGGGGTCTTACTAGTTTCACCTTTGATGTGAACTCTATTGAAAGTGTAAACTGATGTATTCACTGCTTCTCTCCAATACACATGAGGTAGATTTGCTTCCAATATCATGCTTCTAGCTGCTTCCAGAATAGTTTTGTTCTTCCTTTCCACAATTCCATTTTGCTGAGGTGTCCGGGGTGCTGATAGTTGTTTTCTGATTCCATTTACTTCACAAAATGCATTAAATTCCTTAGATGTAAATTCCCCTCCTTGATCAAATCTCAAACATTTGATTTTCTTACCAGTTTATTCTCTATCATTTCCTTGAATAGTTTGAATTTTCCAAAAGCTTTTGATTTCTCCCTGAGAAAAGTAACCCAACACATTCTAGAATAACCATCAATAATTAGCATAAAGTATCTATCTCCCTATAGACTTCTTGTTCTTGTCGGACCACACAAGTCAGTATGAATTAAATCAAGAATATTATTGGATTTCTCATAAATACTCTTAGAAGTTGTTCTAACTTGCTTTCCCATTTGACATTCCTTATATACTGGATTATGAGGTTTCACAATCTTAGGTAAATCCCTTACTGCCTTATTTGAACTGATCTTTACAATGCAATCAAAATTCACATGGCAAAGTCTCTTATGCCATAAACAACTTTCATTAATATGTGCAATCAAGCATGTCTTATCATTGTTGTTCAAATGAAAGATATTACCTTTAGTCTAATTATCGGTTGCAATCTCTAATCCTATTTGGTTCATGATTTTGCATTTACCATTTTTGAATTGTAACCGGAATCATTTTTCAACTAATTTACCAACACTCAAAAGATTTTGCTTCAAACCTTCAACATAATAAACATTGTCAGTATTGTACTTACCATCCAAAGATATAGTGCCTTCGCCTTTGATTAAACAAGCTTTATCATCACCAAATCTTACTAGACCTCTACTATATTCCTGAAAAGATAAGAATTTACTTTTATCACCAATCATATGATGTGAACATCTAGAATCTATGATCCATTCATCCTTTTCTTCAATTTTAGCTGCCAGGGCCTGGTCTACCGGTGGAATAGTAGGTGTCGGTTGATCTTCTTTTATTGCAACAAAAGCCCATCCATTGTCTGTCAGTTCTTCATCAGAATCATCAGTAACTCCTTCATCAACATAGTAATAAGATTTGTCTATGTTCTTGTTAAATCCGTATCTCTGATATTCAACATTAGGCTTATATGTGTTAGAAAATGCACACTCCAATGAGAAATTGTAGGTGATTGAAGGTATTGTCATTGATGGCAACCTTGCAATCCTATGGCACCAGCACTGGCAGACTCTACATCGGCAAATAGTTTACCGGCAGCGGCAAAGATGATTACCAGCACCCCAGCTGACGGGATTTTTTTATTACATTTTGTATTTAATTGTAATATATTCTTGTAAGCTGACAAGGTAAATTGTAATAAGACTCATATATAAGTATGAGATCTTATAGATCATTTTGGATGTGTAGACATGGTCAAATTATTGCAGAAGTAATATGTGAATATTAAGGCAGATTTTGGAGTAAGGTTTATGGTTATTCTGTGATCTTAAACCAGTATTGAACCTAGCATAGCAGATGTTGAACTGAAGTAGTACATGATATTGGATTTGCATAATCCATTTTTGTAAGTCAGTGAGACTTCCCTTTTTGTAATTAAGGAGTGAGCTTTAGGCAGTTGGCCTTCCTGCATGTGTGAGCCCCCATTGTAAGCAATATTCATTTATTGGTCAGTAAGTGAATATTGTGGGTCACAAATGCCACCGAGGTTTTTCCCACACTGCATTTCCTCATTAAAAATATTGTGTTATGGTGTGCTTTCTATGTTGTGCTTATTGTTCTTATTTACTGCATTGATTCTAGTTTATCGGTACACTATTTTGGAATGCAATTTACTTAATAAGTTCAGAAAATCCATTAACCAATTAGATACTGATTCACCCCCCCCCCTCTCAGTATCTTTGGGAATCCTAACAATTGGTATCAGAGTCTGGTCCTCTTTTTTTAAAAGCCTAACAGCTTGAGGGAGATTCTGACACCGGTACAGATGAAAAACTTGAGAAAGCAATTGGAAATAGCTCTTGCAAATTATGATGTAGAAAAGTTGAAGAATATCAAACTTGAAGATGATCTAAAGGTTGCACAGGAAATCATTAAAGGACTTTGGGAGAATCTTACTATTGCTAGAAGCAAAAGAAGAGAACTTCATGAGAAGATATAGAGTGATCGTGATGAAAAAGAAACTCTTAATGATCTTGTAAGCAAGTTGAAGCAAGAAAACATGACCTTGAGGAATGAGATGCAAGATATGACTATGAGATTTTGTAAAGACACTAAAGACGGAAAAAAGAATGAAGATGACTTGACTAGGAGCATCAATGATGCTGGAAATGAAAATCTAAGACTCAGTCATGAAATGATATGTTGAAGATAGATTTGATTCACTTGGAACATGATAAAACTGAACTCATGAGATAGAAAGATTTCTTGGAAAATGAGTTGGCTACTGCAAATCAACATAAGGAGAAATTCAAGAAAATTTCAGAAGAACTTGATGACATGCTGAAAAATCAAAAACCTAATGGAGATACTAATGGACTTGGCTTTGAAGTCAAAGAAAGCTCTGGTACTACAAACAATCATGATCACAGTAAATCGATAAGATAACCTAATGCCTACAAATTTAATGGGAAATGATTTAACTGTAACAAGTATGGTCATAGAGAAAATCAGTGTAGGTCTAGAAACTATACTAATGCACCCACCAGTCAATGTACTAAATGCAACAAAATTGGTCATAATTCAGAAAATTGCAGAATTAATGTAAGATGTTATGTTTGTGGATGATTTGGACACTTATCTAATCAATGCAGAACACATACCGACATAGGATATGGAGAAACTATTCAAAAAAATAATGTGACTTGTTATACTTGTAACAAGATTGGACATATTGCAAAATTTTGTAGAAGTAAGGTATCATCAGCAAATAACAAAGGACCTAGTTTGAAAGGTAAAGAAAAGGTTGATGAGGTAAAGCAAGAATTTTCAAAACAATGGATTAGAAAGATAGATCAGAATGTTAATGAAGCTATTCCTTCACTGGTAGAACAGAGTATCACTCCACCGGCAGAAGATTCTTCATCTAACTGAAAAGAAATCCCTTGGGGGTATGGCAACAAATTGAAAACATTCTAGTTTACCCTCAGTTGATGGTAAGAAGATGAAATGCTTCTTTATCGGTAGATGAGTTAATTTTTCACTTAACCGGCAGGCATTTATTATGGAAGTTGAAGGAAATGACATTATAAAGAAAGTGTTTTTCACTCTTTTTCACTCACCGAGCATTCAAATTCCCTAAGAGTGCGAAAAACCTGAGCGAAGGCATCCACAGCGAGAGGTGAAGAAAAATCATTCAAGCATTCAAACCTAAAGGGAGATTAAGGTATTTATACAATGGCTTCCTCCACTGCACCTGAATTCATTGCAAACCCTATTGTAATTGAAGTGGTTAAATGCTCTAGGCTCGTATTTAAAATCATTCCTGAAGTAGCGAAGTAGGAAGATACCTTAGGAGCATTTTCTAAAATACCCAAAGGAGTTGCTTATGTTGAAGACCCTGGGATATACATAAATTGTCATATTGAAGAACTTGGTGCTAATGAGATTATGAACATGTATAGGACTATAATTTATGATGAAAATGGTAATGTGAAACCAAAACACAAGATAATTGAAACCCTAGGTTTTGTGGAGATACTTAGCATTCTTGATTTTCCCAAGGAAGTTATAGGGATTGTATTGAGCAGAGTTCATGGGGAGTTCTTTTGGCTAGATTCCATCCATAAGATTATAAAAGATGCAGTTAGGGAAATGACTGGCTTACCTTCCACTGGTAGCAAACCAGAAAAAGGAAAGGTCTCTAATGACACTATGATGACCCTAACCAGTGAAACACATGATAGAAAATCCTTAAGAGTCAATGATGTGAAGGATATTAATGTCATATTCATTAGCATGATTCTAGGATATAAGACTACACATGCTAACATATTAAACTTTGTTTCTAGTTTATGTATCAAAAGTGCTTATGACATGGTAAACAGTGATACAAAATTGACATATATGAATGGCTAAAGGATGAACTAATTAACAATCTAAAGAAAATTAAAGGAGCAAAGAAAGGCACATTCGGATTTGGTAACTTACTTGTATGTCTATTTCTATACATCACTAAGGAAGTTCCCAGTATAGGTAGAAAATAATTTGGTTTTGACATACCGGTAGGCAAACAACTTTTGGATATCTTTAACAACATGGGAAATGACAGGGAAAAAAACATAATTGAACACTTTCAGGCATTAAAGGCTAGAATGAAGACTAGGGAAAGACTATCTCAGACCATAGTTGAGAAATACCAAAAGGAAATATGTTTTGTTCTAAAGAAAGATGAAATCTGGATGGAGGCAGTGGTTCCTAGAACAATTTGGGTAACTGAAATGGGTTATGAGGCAAATGAAAACATAATAGAGACATATGATAAAGCCCTCCTTGAAGCCCCTAGAGAACCAAAAGAAGAAGTATTTGGAAATGTTGAGACCATTGAAAGAAGAGTACAAACCATGAAACAAAGGAAAAGAAGAGAAAAAGCAATCAGAAAAGTAACTAAATAGGCAAAAGAAATCAAGACTTGTTGAAAAAGACTGGTATCAAGGAAAGTGACTTGGAAGGGTTACAATCGGAAACACATCTTTCACCAGTTGGTACCTCCTCTAATAGTGAAATACTGGCAGAGTTTTAGAGAGTAGAAAGAAAAAGGAAACCTTCACCGGTACCCGCTCCTACACCCAAGAGAACAAGATGAAAACAATAGGCAGTAAGGCCTCCGACAAAGAAAATAACACCAAGGAAGAAGAAGGAAAAACAAAATATTCCTCCACTTGATAATCTTCTAAATGAAATTATTGAAGATGGAAACTTGTCAAATGTTAGCAAATTGTATAGTACTTTTACAAATGAGGAAAAGGAAAGCATAGAAAATAGTTTTATTTTACAGTTAGATATTTACAAGAAATTTTTTATAGAAGTTGTAGATGACTTACCAAGTGACTTGTATAGAAGATTAGATGGAAGAAGATTAACTATAATGAAACTTGATAAGAAGATTAAGGTAGAAAAATTACTTGCAGTTCACCCAGTAAAATCAGCAGAAGAAATTGATGAACTAATAAGTGAGGCAAACTAGACTATATTTTCCACTAGTTACCAGCATGTATCTTTAATGGTTGGTAGAGTGAATGAGATCACTAAAGAAACAAAAGACAAATGGGATATCTTCTTTGTAGAGAAGGAAAAGCAAGAAGAACTTAAACAGCCAAAGACTTTCAGAGTCTATCAAAAGGAAAAGGATAAAGGTAAAGGCAAGGTAGGTGGTCCTCTGAGCATAAAAGTAATAGATAAATTTCCCCCACCTCCTTCTGATACTCCACCAGTTGAGATTGTTGATACACCACCGGTAACAGATAATATTGAGAGTATGGAGACAACACATGAAGATACCAATCCTGATTCAAAGGTATTATTTACTATGAATATTGACACACAAGAAGTAAACATTGTGGTTGATAAGGAAACAACTGAGAATAAAGATGTGGCAACTAAGCCACCGGCTGAGGATATTGCAGTTGAAACACATGTTGAGGATACAGTTGGAAATGTTGAGATTGGGATTGAAACACACATTGAACAATCAACTGATCCCCTGGATACTAGGAAGATAGATACCATTGATATACACACTGAGAAACATACTGAGTTAGAAAAAGTAGAAATGGATAGTTTAGAGGTACATACAAAGAAATCGGTAGATAACACTCAGACACAACCAGAGAAACTAGCAATGGAAAGCACAGAGAAACCAATTGAGGTACATTCTAAGAAACATGAAGAGAAAAAGGTTGAGATAGAGACAGTGCCACCGGCAATAGCTGAGAAACCCAAACCTTTGCTAGTTGAGATGCAAACTCAAACTGACCTACCAAAGGACAACTCAAGCAAAGAGGTTACTCACACCAATGGATCCCAGATTGTTAAGGCAGTTGGGCAATCATCTGGTTCCTCAACAAAATTCAAACCGACCAATGTAACAGAGGTATTACTAGATTCCATCAAGAAAATCATAGAGTGTAATGCACAGGCATATAAGGCTATTGATGAGACAATTCCTATATTGAAATTGATAGCACCCAAGTACAGTGTGGAAATTAAAGATTCTTTGAGTCAACTAGACACATTGTCTAAGTATATCATCGGCAATCTTTTGACAGTTGATCAAATTAATGAGGAAACATTAAGTGGAAAAATGAATAAAGAGAAACAAAAATTCTTTGAAGAGTCAATAAAGAGATGCAAGGAACACATTGATACATTATTATCAGCACTAGGAAAAACAATAATGGACTCTAAGAAGTTGTACAAGGATTCATGCAAGACTAACATCTTGACAGAGGATATAGATAAAGAGATCAGTAGAGCACAAAAGGAAATAAATGATATTGTTGATAATCTCATTGGTTCATTAGAACCCATATTGGTGATAGAGAAGGAAATTGTAGGCTTTGAAGAGAAAATTGAAAATTTTGAAAAAGATAAGGAGAGATTAAAATTTAAGGCTAAGGAACTAAAATGTAGACTAGGTCTAAAACTTGACATCCTCATCTCCTTGAGAAAAGAGATATCAGAGGCACTTGTTCTAGGACTTAAGACACCGGAAGAGAAAATGCACATACTCACTGGTACCATCCAAAGGATAGAAGTAGCATTGAAGGATAGTGAAAGGTTCACTAACAGTCTAAATTTTGCACTAGCAGATCTATATCAGATACTAACCCACCGGTTATAGGGATCCAACTGAGAACTACACTCAGTTGACATTTTTTTGACAACCTTTGTCATTGATGTCAAAGGGGGAGTAGTAGGAATGAGAAAAATAATGGATAGAAGAGATTATCTGCTCAGGGGGAGCACACAGTTTTGGTAAGGATTTTGGTAAACACATTTTGGATACAATTTTAAATTTTTCTCATGAGTGTCGCCATCAATGCCAAAGGGGGAGATTGTTGGCAAATCCACACTCCAATGAGAAACTGTAGGTGATTGAAGGTATTGTCATTGATGGCAACCTTGCAATCCTATGGCACCAGCACCAGCAGACTCTACATCGGCAGATAGTTTACCGACAGTGACAAAGATGATCACCAGCACCCCAGCTGACAGGATTTTGTTTATTACATTTTGTATTTAATTGTAATATATTTTTGTAAGCTGACAAGGTGAATTGTAATAGGACTCATATATAAGCATGAGATCTTGTAGATCATTTAGGATGTGTGGACATGGTCAAATTATTGTAGAAGTAATATGTGAATATTAAGGTAGATTTTGGAGTAAGGTTTATGGTTATTCTATGAGCTTAAACTGGTACTGAACTTAGCATAGCAAATGCTGCACCAAAGCAGTACATGATATTGGATTTGCATAATCCATTTTTGTAAGTCATTGAGACTTCCCTTTTTATAATTAAGGAGTGAGCTTTAGGTAGTTGGCCTTCCTGCATGTGCAGGCCCCTATTGTAAGTAATATTTATTTATTGGCTAGTAAGTGAATATTGTGGGTCACAAATCCCATCGAGGTTTTTCCCACACCAAGTTTCCTCGTTAAAAATATTGTGTTATGGTGTGCTTTCTATGGTGTGCTTATTTTTCTTATTTACTACATTAATTCTGGTTTACTGGTACACTATTTTGGAATGCAATTTACTTAATAAGTTCAAAAAATCCATTAACTGGTTAGATATTGATTCACCCCCCCTCTCAATATATTTGGGAATCCTAACAATATGTTCTTTTAGCTTCCTCTCTCAATATTGCATGTCTATCAGGACATATAGATTCTATATGACCAACTTTATTGCAGTTAAAACATTTAAACGGTGCTTTACCTTCACACTTGCTTCCAACTGGACCTTTAGGTATTTTCCTTGCAAATAGTGCTTCAAGTTCTTCCAGTTCTTCATTTTCTCTTCTGATATCTTCAAGTTCTTTTGCATATAGTGCTTTCCAATTAGATTTGTCAAATAATGATGATGATGTTGCAGATGATGATGCTTTGAAGGCTAAATTTGTCTTAAATGTAGCAACAAGATCAAATTCCTCAAGCTCAAATGTTGAAATTTTTCCAACCAAGGTATCTCTAGATATTAATGTATTAGGCAATGTTCTCAACTCATTAATAGTAGTTACTTTCATTTTGTATGCTAGTGGAAAAGATCTTAAAACTATAGAAACAATTTCATCTTCGCTTAAGGATCCTCCACAACATTTTATTCGTAAAACAATTTCATTAACTCTTTCCATAAAAGCAAAAAGAAATTCATCTTCTCCCATTTTCAAATTTTCATACCTGACTGGATAACATTCCAGTTTTGCAATTTTGACAGTGGCATCTCCTTCATTCAATGTCTCCAATTTATCCCAAATAGCTTTAGCAGTAGATCGGTCTGATAATCCCATGATTTGCAGATCTGATAATGCACTCAAAAGTGATTCTCTTGTTTTGCAATAATTTTCTTGATCTTTACCCAATGTTGGTGGATTAGGTTGATTCAGTGTAGGACCAACATAGCCCTTTGTAACTTCCCATATATCTCTTCCAATGTAATTTAGATGTTTCTCCATTCTGATCTTTCATATACCATAGTTAGTTCCATCAAGTTTAGGATTGTCCTTCCTGAAAATGTTTGTTGCCATAGGATCTCATCAAGTTGTTAGGCTTCTGCAAAAAGAGGACTTAGCTTTTATACCAATTGTTAGGAACCGGAAGGCAACTAAGACCGCAGGGTGAATCAGTTGTTAATGAATTTCAACCCAATTGTAACTTAATAAAACTTGATACTTAATACCGGTAAACCAAACTTAATGTCGGTTAACAGATTAATAGTTAATATCAATACCGGTGAAACTTAATGCATGAAACAGAAAGAGAAACAACATCCACAACACATAACATGAAGATTTTGACATGGAAACCCTCTAAGGGGAAAAACCATAGTGGGAAACCTTACCCACCATCAGATGATACTACTACAGATAGTATGTGTATACAAATGGGGTTTATACATGTAGAAAGGCCAACCACCTAGAGCACACTACTCAAATGGGAGTCGCAATGACTACGGTAGGATGGTTAAATCCTAGAATAATTTACTGCTCAAAATAGCATCTCCAATGCTGGATTTAGTACTAGTTAAGCTCTGATAAACACCTTCAAACCTTCCTTGAACCTTCTCTATGGTCTTCACATATAATCTTTAATATTCGCACATACCATGTTACAATACCATACCATATCCCATGTCTCATCTCACAAATAAGATATTACATATATGCAAAACCTAAGACCAATTGTGTAGGTCAGCTCACTAAGAATATTACGATAAAATCAATTACAAATAAGTCTAGATGCAATGCATCATGTCGGCTCAATATATTAACAACAATATCTAATCAATGAATCATCTCTATAACGTGTCATGTTGATCTAGAATAGATAACGCATATCGGTCCATAACCTAGACCAATCTGTCGATAACAACAAATATGTCAACCCGATTAGGCCAATAACCAAAACACCAAAACCATGTATCCAAACCATGTCTTCGACATAATCAAGTGATCTCCAAATGATAACAAGTCATCATTAATGTCAATGAACCATATAACCTGTCCGTGAACAATATACTGGTGACTGTGCATAAGTCATTGAACTTATCGATGAACATAATGTGTCAGTTCAACAGTAAAACAATATAACCATAGTGCCAAATCAACAATGTAGATCTCTAGAAGGATAAGTGTTGACATCAATGACAAAAATAATGCAACACATCCATAATACCAACACCAAGTACCCATTTAAGAGGACTTTCATTTTCAACTATCTCAGATAGATTTCTTCCAACAGATTAGAGTATCAAACAAGTGATCACAAGTTTCACATTATCAACTCAATATCAACATCAAATACTTAGTCTAGGTATGCAAGTTAGTCAAATCAATCTAGTTTCCAATATCGAGGAACTGTATCATATCATTTGACATACTTAGTCACATCAATAGGGGAATATCGAACCCTCTATTCGACTTAGTAAGCTTGGGTGTCCAAAACAATGTATTTATTTACAAGTCAACCTATCAAAAACATCAAATTTGATCATTTGTATGACCATTCATCATCAAACCGAGAAAAGGGAAACTCATTCAAAGGAAATGAATCCTAGCATAAATCAAGATCACAATATCATGTCTTTCTAATCTGATCCCATCTTCGATCAAGATCCCACCTGTCAAGAATCTTATGATGATCCCCTAATCTGTTGGTATCACATCCATGATGATCCCCTTTCATCTCAAGAGAAAAGTCCCATTCAACATCTATCTCCTAAGAAAGAGAATGATATCCCTTCCATATCCTCCATTGATCTAATTGAAAATAAAGAGAAAAAAGCACAAATGATCCTATTACAAGTCAAGATCAAGGTATCCCTTCATCACCAAAATCCATTTTAGGTCCTTTCATTCCAAAGTCAAAGCCTTCCTTCCATGTATCCATCTTATGACCTTACATCCACCCATCCAAAATACCTCTATATCATTCCTACCCATCCATGAATCCCATTCCTTTCGAAAGAATTTTGGATGTTGAGAATAAAATCCATAAGTCTAAATATCTACGTGCATCCAAAGATCTTCATGTTCAATCTAAAAGACATGTCAAATCAAAGAAAAATCTGATCCAAAAGGAAAAGGCAATATCCAAAAGCCTACAAAAACCCTTTAAGGAAAAAGAAAAACCAAAATCAATTTGAATGCCCATAAAAGCATTATAATCCAAAGAACAATCAAAATAGGCATCTAGACTTGTTATTCCAAAAGCTTCCTTCAACCATCTATCTAAACATCTCCCACTTGCCAAATCTATTCTTCCATCATTTCCTGTATCTATTTTGAGTCCTTATGTCCCAAAATTCAATTTTCCTCCATCACTTCATCACCTCTCAAGTTGTGTACCAATTCTCATCTTGAAGACATTTCCATATATCCTTGCATAAATCTTCAACCATCCTATCTATTATCCAACACCTCTATTCCACTTCTTCCATCCCTTTCATTCAATCCTTTGCATAAATCTTTCATCTCTAAAATATGCATTAATGTCATTTTTTCACATGCTCACCCATTCTCGAATCTCATGCTCAGTCCATTTCCTAGATATCTATTCATGAAACACTTTAGAATCAGAGGTTGTTCCTCTTTAACATTATCTTTTGGTTGGAATGCATGTACTCAATCCAGAAAAGAACCACTTATCGTATCTTGGTACCAACATCTTTTGATTACTATATCTCATACACTTAATCAATTGCTCTAAATCATTGAGATCTCATAGTCGAAGATGTGGCTAGTGAAAAATCTAAAATCTTGCTTCAACACCACTATAATTATCAAACCCATGTAATTTTTATCACTTACAATCCAATGCTAGAAAAATAATAAGAGAAAAAGGCAATATCATATCTCACCATGGATTGGTGATTAGTGTACATATTCATATCGAAATTAGTGTCTAAAGCTGGGGGCAAAATCCTAACTTCGCTAGGGGCATCTCACTTTATGGGTTTAAACAATTAAACAACTACAAATGTGGGCATCTGAACAAAAACAAAGATCATGACTATCAATGGTAAACATAAAAACATTAACTGAGAAAACGAAATAAAGATATATTTGCAAGATGTTTTATCTGACAAAATACATAGGGTAGCATGCATGTCTATCATGGTAGTTTTTTATTTTTGTTATCATATCTCCTAAGTGACTCAAGGATGTCTTGAAACTAGAGAAGTAAGGAAGGAGTGTGATATTTTATTTGTCTATTTTTTGTGAGCGAAGCCTTTTACTATGCAAGTTTGTCTTACAACATGATCAAGTAACATATCACTAAGGACATTTTAGATTTGTATAGGACAAAGGTTAACTCTTTTTTGTTTATGCAAGCAACACTTAGGCCGTCTTGGTTCAATTATACCTCGATGGTTGTGTCATCTTGAAATATCAAAATCCACGTAAGTTATACTCAAATCATTATGGTTCAATTATACCATGATGCTTGTACAAACTTTCAACATTTTAAAGGCTCGGTGATGATAAAAGGAGCACAACAAACTTGATTGACATGATGACTACAATTGCATTTAGTTCCATATCATTTAATCATTGCATTTAGTTGCATATAATTTAAATAATACATTTAGTTTCATATCATTTAATCATTGCATTTAGTTTCATATCATTTAATCATGGCATTTGGTTGCATTTCATCATCATCATCATCACAATCATCATTTAGTCTCATTCATCATTACGTCCATCATATTCATATCTATCACATCATCATGGGAGCATTCTTCACTTTCATTCTTCATCATTCATCCAACTATCATCTATCATGTCTTATACAGGATATATCTTTCTTGAAACCGGACGGTTTATCATCTATCAAGGCTTATACAAGATGTATCTTTCATGAATCCGGACATTTTGATCATGTCTTATACAAGATATATCATTCCTAAAACCTAACATTTTGATCATCTTTGTCTTATATAGGAGATGTCATTCCTGAAACCAAACTTGATCTCATTCCAATCAATCCAATCCAATCAAACCCATGCATGTCATCAACTATCCACTCTTCTATCCTTCATATAATATTCATCTTCTTTTGAGAGATCATTCATGTCTTTAATGCATGAACGATCTCCCGAGGGGGAATAGTCATCATATCAACATCATATTGGTATTAGTATTCATATATGGGGCATCATATCAAAAATTTTGGCAATGGCAACAAAATCATAAATTTTGGTGACATACCGAGCAATTTTTCTTTGAATCAACATGCGGTCACACGTCACTTCAAATAGGGGAAAAATGTAGACACCTAAAAATTGCACGTCTAACTAAATGAATTTTATTTATTTAATTATTTCTTATTCACTTATTAGTTAAACTAAGGTTTAATTAATATCCCCTTTTCTTCTATCTAGCCATTTACAACATTTGATTAAATCCCCTTTCTTCCATTAATTGAATAAATTCTATATATTTAATTAAATTCTCTTTCCACATTTTAATTCAAATTACATTTAATTAAAATCATTTCTTGCAAATAAATAAATCAAATTTATTTCTAAATCCCCCCCACTTGTATTTTCCTACAAATACAAGTTGCATCTATTTTAGTTGAAATAAAACATTTTATATTAATTAAAATCCTATTTCTCCCACTTGCCCCTTCCTACATTTCCCACTTGCCTCCTAATGATTCTTCTAAAACATTTCTAATCCCAATTAATTAGCCTTCAATTCTTCTAATCATATAACGTCCCTAAATTTGGGGAAGTCACTTCTCAAATTTGAAAGAAAGTCTTCTAAACTCATTAAAGACTTTATCTCTTCAACAAGTTAACTTGTTGAGTTCTCCAAATTTGTAAGGCTCTTACAAATTTGTCTCCAAAGTCTCCCAAACCATTAATGGTTAACTCAACCTTACCATGTGATTAGAGACTTTCTCTCTAACTCAACCCTCATCTAACCTAGGCATCTCATCAAGCACTCATTTCTTTGACCCTAGTTATCCTATTAACCCTTTCATGAGAGTTTACCATTTGGGTAAAATCTTTATCCACTGGTTAATCCTAATTAACCCTAACCACACTCTCCTAGGCTGACCCTCATGTCTTCTCAAGCATTTAATGCCTCTTACATCTCCCTCAAGTCACCTCTTGTTGACAATTGTCACCATTTCATTGGTGAAAATTGTAAACATGGATTTAATAGATTTTACTCCTAGCCCTTGTTAAGATTTATCAATCTTAACCATCCATTTCACTATTTTTCCTATAAATAGGACTCACTCTCTTCATTCTCCATATCCAAGTCGTAATGCATCTAAGTTATAGTCTCATTTTATCAAGTATTTTAGCCTCTCTTTGATAATATCAATTAGATCATTTTAATATAATCATAGCATAGATTTTATCATGTTTAACATATCATGTTAGTTTCACTTCCATGCTAGTTCATATCATCTTCATATCACTCTCATGCTAGCTTAATATCACACTAATCTTGTTATTTTGCACCATATCATAGTTCTATATCAATAGAATTCACTAAGATCTTAGTTGCATAAGCATTTAGGTCTTTGATCATATATCCCTCGTTCTTTAGGTAGTCATCCTAGAGATAAAGTGCTCTTCCAAGCTGGGAGCCACCTTGATTTGAAGGACCCTTGGAGATAGAGAAAAATGAGACACTTTTATTGTTTTTGGTTGATTAATATGTTTTTCTCATTTGAATCCTCTAACATAATGTTTCATTGGTGTGTTTGTGTTGTTTTTGTCTCTTTTATAGGTACAACAATCTGAGCATACATTTTTGGCGCCCATCGTGGAGCTTGTCCCCAAAACTAATATTGTTTTTCTTGCAGATTGAACACAAAGTGCTAGGATAACTGGTGAACAACTGAGAGGTGGGGTGAATCAGTTGTTAACAGATTATATCATTTAATCTAATTAATATCCTTTAACCAGATTAAGTACCAATAAAATAGAAACAAATATCAGTAAGCAATTAAACTTAACAATGAAACAAATAATCAACACAATGCAACCATACCACATAACACCATTATTTGTATGTGAAAAACCTGGAAAGGGAAAAACCATGGTGGGAAGCCTACCCACAGTCAGATGATACTTCTATAGAAAGTATATGATATAATGAGGGGCCTGCATGTTAGGGTTTCAAGCAAATCCGAAGCAAATATCAACTAACAATTATATGCAAATTTAAATACAAAAGATAAAGAAATAAAACAAGACGCAGATAACACAGAGATTTAACATGGTTCACCCAGAATGGGTTACGTCCACCATACACAGTCGTCCAATCTTTCTTATTATCCAGCAAAAATAGCACATCAAACTTACAATGCCTTAAGCATCCCAGCCGCTTACAACATGCGTTTTTAGGGCAACAAACAAAGTCAGCCTTTTTAGGGTTTTATTACAATGTCGGTTTTCATCAACAAAAATGGCAAAACAAAATTTCTCGGGGGCTGTCACCCCCAAACCCCAGCTCGGCCCTGAACCCCGGCAAGGATACGTGTTGAGTGTACAGTACTTTGCTGATCAGTCGCCACATTTCAACAATCTCCCACTTGGAGACTAATCAAGCTCCACACCGAACAATCTCCCACTTGGAGACTGAAACTACATGACACCATTATACATGCAATATCCACTAGATAAAACACTAGGACTCAAATGGTATACATTCCATAATTATCAATCAAGAAGACCAATAGAGACTGATGAAGAAATTAGCTTCTGCTATGGAACTTCCTTCGTGAACATATCAGCAGGATTCTCACTTGTGTGAATCTTCTCAAGTTGTAACTGACCCTCCTCCAAAACAGTCCGGATGAAGTGGTACCTGAGCTGAATGTGCTTTGTCCTTGAATGAAAAGCAGAGTTCTTCGCAAGATGAATGGCACTCTAGCTATCAGTATATAATGGGCGATCCTCCTGTGTCTGATCCAATTCCTCCAGAAAACATTGTAACCAAATCATCTCCTTGTTGGCTTCTGTAGCAGCAACATACTCAGCTTCAGTGGTTGAAAGTGCAACAACCTTTTGCAGCCTAGAAATCCAACTGACTACTGTTCCCCCTATAGTAAAAACATACCCTATAGTGCTCCTTCGTGAATCAATATCACCTGCTAGATTAGAGTCAACAAATCCACTCAAAGTAGCATTAGATCCTTCGAAACATAATGCCTTTATAGTGGTTCCTTTCAAATACTGAAGGATCCATTTCACAGCATTCCAATGTTCCATACCCGGATTACTCATAAACCTGCTCACAACTCCCATTGCATGTGCAATATCTGGCCTTGTGCATACCATTGCATACATCAGACTGCCAACAACTGATGAATACGGGATGTTAGACATTTTCTTTACCTCTTCCTATGCCTTTGGGCACATCTCCTTAGTCAATTTGAAATGACTAGCCAAAGGTGTACTAACTGCTTTTGCATCCTGCATGTTAAATCTTTTGAACACCTTCTTTATATACTCACTTTGGGACAAATTCAAGGTTCTATTTTTCTTGTCCCGTGTAATCCTCATATCGAGAATTTGCTTAGCTACACCCAAATCCTTCATAGCAAATGACCTAGCTAATTTATGTTTAAGATCATTTATGTGTTCCATGTTAGACCCAGCAACAAGCATGTCATCAACATAAAGCAATAGGATAATATAACTACCATTATCCAATCTCTTAAAATATACACAATGATTAGAATGACATCTATGATAACCATGTTCAACCATGAAGCTATCAAATTTTAAATACCATTGTCAGGGTGCTTTCTTTAGGCCATAAAAACTTTTCTTCAACCTGCACACTAAGTTCTCCTTACCTTTGACCTCATATCCCTGTGGTTGCAACATGTAAATTTCCTCCTCCAAATCTCCATGGAGAAAAGTTGTTTTCACATCTAATTGTTCAAGATGTAAATCATCTACAGCCACAAGACTAAGTACAGTTCTAATTGAAGTCATTTTTACAACTGGAGAAAATATTTCATCATAATCTATACCCTTTTTCTATGCAAAACCTTTTACCACAAGTCTAGCCTTATATCTTTTCTGACCTCCTTCCTCCTCCTTCAGCTGATAAACCCATTTGTTAGGCAAGGCTCTTTTTTCTGCAGGTAAAGGGACTAAGTCCCAAGTCTTATTTTTCATCAAAGAGTCCATCTCCTCTTTCATGCCTAGCTCCCATTGTTGTTTAGCATCCACCTGCATTACTTCTTCATATTCTTCTGGTTCACCAGAATCAGTTAATAATATAGAATACAAAGAAGGAGAAAATCTTTCAGGGGGTCTACTTGACCTCGTAGAACATCTAACACTTGCAGGAGTTTGTGGGACATTCTGTTGTTGCTGAGCATTAGGTACCTATGGCATTTCATTTTCAGGAATCTCATCCAGCACCACATATTCTTGCTTGTCCTGTTCATGCTTCTTTTCCTACATCTGTTCTTTATACATAACCTTCTCATTGAATATAACATCTCTACTTCTAGTTATTTTCTTATTTTCAAAATCCCATAACCGATAGCCATATTCATCTATCCCATATCCAATGAAGGTACATTTATGAGATTTAGCATCAAGCTTGGTTCTGTTTTCTTTATCAACATGGACAAAAGCTTCACAACCAAAGGTTTTCAGAAAATAATAATTTACCTTTTTACCAGTCCATGCCTCATCTGGAATACCACCATCTAAAGGGGTTGAAGGTCCTCTATTTATCAAATAGACAACAGTATGTACAACATCTACCCAAAAATGTAAGGGCAATCTAGCATGCAATCTCATGCTCCTCACACATTCCATGATAGTCCTATTCATTCTCTCTGACACACCATTTTCTTGTGGAGTTCCTAGAACTGTCTTCTGCTTTCTAATCCCATTTAAGGAGCAGTAATCTTCAAATGCCTTGCTGCAATACTCACCTCCATTATTTGATTTGAGACACTTCAACCTTTTTCCTATCTCATTCTCAACGAAAGCTTTCCATTTCTTAAAAGTTTCAAAAACATCTGATTTTTGTTTTAGGAAATATACCCATGTTTTCTGGTTGATTCATCAATAAAAATAACATAATAACAAGAGCCACCAAGAGATGATACTTGAGCTAGTCCCCATACATCTGAATGCACAAGCTCTAACTTCTCACTCTTCTTCTCTTTCCCAACCTTGAGAAATCTAACTCTTTTCTATTTGCCATAAACACAGTTTTCACATAACTCTAAATCAATCTTCTTTAGTCCTGGCAATAGATTTTTGGAGTGAAGGATTTTCATCCCTTTCTCACTCATGTGCCCAAGCCTATAGTGCCACATTATCGAATATGTTCTTGCAACATCTATTGTTGCTGCCCCTGCAATAACTTTATCTGTAGCAGCTAAGGTAGAGTATCCATCTTATGACCTTACATCTACCCATCCATGAATCGCATTCCTTTCGGAAGAAATTTGGATGTTGAGAATAAAATACACAAGTCTAAATATCCACATGCATCCAAATATCTACATGTTCAATCTAAAAGACATGTCAAATCAAAGAAAAATCTAATCCAAAAGGAAAAAGCAATATCCAAAAGGCTACAAAAACTCTTTAAGGAAAAAAAAAATCAAAATCAATTTGAATGCCCATAAAAGAATTACAATCCAAAGAACAATCAAAATTGGCATCTAGACTTGTTATTCCAAAAGCTTCCTTCAACAATCTATCTAAACATCGCTCACTTGCCAAATCTATTCTTCCATCATTTCCTCTATCTATTTTTGGTCCTTATGTCCCAAAATTCAATTTTCCTCCATCACTTTATCACCTTTCAAGTTGTGTACCAATGCTCATCTTGAAGACATTTCCATATATCCTTGCACAAATCTTCAACCATCATATATAGTATCCAACACCTCTATTCCATTTCTTCCATCCCTTTCATTCAATCCTTTGCATAAATATTTCATCTGTGAAATAGGCATTAGTTTCATTTTTTCACATGCTCTCCCATTCTTGAATCTCATGTTCAGTCTATTTCCTAGATTTCTATTCATGAAACACTTCAGAATCCGAGATTGTTCCTCTTTAACATTTTCTTTTGGTTGGGATGCATACTCAATCTAGAAAAGAACCACTTATCGTATCTTAGTACCAACATATTTTGATTACTATATCTCATACACTTAATCAATTTCTCTAAATCATTGAGATCTCATAGTCGAAGACATGGCTAGTGAAAAATCTAAAATCTTTCTTTAGTGCCACTATAATTATCAAACCCATGTAATTTTTATCACTTACAATCCAATGCAAGAAAAATAATAAGAGAAAAAGGCAATATCAAAAGATCAAAAGCATGAGAAAGAAAAGAAATATCAAGAAAAGAAAAGAAAAAAAGTAGCATCAAAATTCTTGGCTATGGGAACATGCAAATAACTCCATTTGGACTATGGATGCCAGGCTAGCAATGGAGCAATATTTGTGAGATTAAAATGATAACCTCGTCGGGGCTATGGACGCTTATTGGCAACAAGGCTCTATCCAGGATGTTTTTGAAGTCAGAGTAGCTAATGTAGCTAGCCACGTCGGATTCTAAAGATTACAATGATCATATGAGCCAGAATGAACCCACTTGCACACACATGGGTAATCAAAGACTAAGTACCTTGATCTAGTTTAGGATTCTTCTTCCCTTTTGAGTCTTCTTCCTAGTCGCTAGATATGTTTGGTGGAATTTTCTGGAGATCTAAGTGTATGTTGGGTCTCTATCTTTGAAAAGTTTGGGAACACTTATTCGGGTGGTGCTAGATGTTGTGACAATCTAACATATCATCTTTTTGCAAATGGAGACCTCTATGCTTGGGGGTAAATTTTCATCCACTCTATTCTTCATACCATATCTCCCATTATCCTTCCTCCAATATCCATTACCCTATCTAAATTTATCACTCTCTATGATCTTGCTCCACTTTATCCATACCATCTATCCTATCTATTCATTGCTTCCATCATCCAATGCTATCTATGATCTTGCTTCACCTTATCCATACCCTCTAATCCATATTCATTATCCTATCTATTCATTGCTTCCATCATCCCTCACTATCTATGATCTTGTTTCTCCTATCCATATCCTATCTCCATCTATATTCCCTTTTCCATCCTTCATCTTAATCAAAACTAAGGACAAAACACAATTTCAAAAATCTCTTGATGTGTCCCTTCATGTTCCATAATAAGCTACCTCCATCTTTCACCCATTCATCTTCACCTCAACAATTCATTCATCCATTCCTTGTCTTGCTAGACATTGGGGAAACTAAGTACATCTTGATTCTAATCCAAAAAAATTCTAAAAATAACAAAATTTCTAAAAACTCGAAAAAATCAAATAAAAATTAAAAATCAAAGCATGAAAGCTATTGGCATTTTTGATGATTGATATTGTGATTGTCATTGATGGACACACACTTAATTTGAGATCACTTTTTGTATGTATGAGTTAAACCTCAACCGGTATTTGTTCCAAACCGGTATGATGTATTATAGTCTTTATACCATCGGTGTTTTGCAGAAAGTGTTTACCGATCTGAAGCGGTATGAAGATCCCAATCGGTTCAAGGATCTCAAGCGGTACAAAGGAATGAAGCGGCACAACACATATTTCCCAGTCTTCATTTTTGTCAAACTGGCAATTGGTATTTTGTTTGAACTGGTAATACTGTATGATGAGTTACCAACCGGCATTTTGTGATGAGTTACCATCCACCGATTGTTTTGCGGTGCCGACACTCTGGCAGTGCTTTTTGTGTCGTGTTAAGAAATATGTCTAGATGCATTGAACATAGGAAATTGTATTGTAATCCTATTGGACCGACATGAAATCAGATTCCTTTATAAGGACATCATGTCTAGGGTTTTAGGTTGTTGCTAGGGTTTAAGGTGGTTGATGAGTTTTTGTAAGTGTGATTATACAAGAGAAGTTTAGGTCTGTGAGAGAAGATAGAGTGTGAATGTGTTGAAGACTGAAGTAATGCTGGAATGCATTAGGAATGAGCTATCAAGGATCTAACCAAGAAATTTGTGCTATTTTCTAGATCACTCACTTGTTGATTACTCACAACTTCAACAAGTCTGAAGCCCTTAACCGGGTAGGCCCAGAAAGCCTTTTGTAAATCCTCTAACAAGGTGGTTCACATCTGTGGATCTAAAATCCTCTAGCAAGGTAGTCTTTAATCGGACTTATCTCCCAATAGAGATTGAGATTCCTAATAGGATCTGTTCTGGTAAAGAACATTGTATGACCTTAATCGGTCTGACCTTAACCGATCTAGTTCCTATTCTGCAGATAGTTACTTGTCAGTTTCATCTCACCGTGGTTTTTCCCATTTGGGTTTCCATGTCAAAATATCTTGTGTTATGGTGTTTGTGCTTCTGTGGGTGAATGCATTATTTTCTATTTGGTTTGCATATGTGCTAACCGGTTTGTTTGCTAAACTGCTTTACCAATTTACTGTTAGAATAGTAAAGTATTTAAGTATAGTAATTTTTGGCATACTAATTCACCCCCCCTCTTAGTATTCATCAATTGGTATCAGAGTCAACCTTTTTATAAGTTTAACCACTTGGAAAGAGATATGGAAAAATACACTGTAAGGGAACTTACTCATCGGCTCACTCAGTCTGAGCAAGCCTATGATGATCTTATGGTCAAATATAAGGCCTCTCAGGCAAAAAGAAGAGAGCATGCTGAAAAAATGATGGATCTATCTGAAAATAGTTCTTTTGATGAAGCGGACATGGAAAACCTAATTCAAGAAGTAGAAAAGCTAAATGAATCCAATTCCAACCTAAGAAAGGAGCTGGAAGGACTGACTATCCGAATGTGTCAAGAGCTTGAGAACCGGAGGAAAGCTGAAGATCTGGTAAAAGACAAAGATCATGAAATCTCTGAACTGAAGCAAGAGATCAGTGCACTTACCACACACCTCCATGAAAGCAAAATGGGAAAGGAAGACATGCAAGGAGAAATGAACATAGCCATCTCTGAGAATGCAAACATGATGGAAACAAATGCTACTATTTTCAAAGAACTCTCTGAGTCAAAGGAAATACTTGCCAAGATCAACAAGAGTACTATTAAACTTGAGCAAAAGCTTGAATCAACCAAACCTATCAAGAATACTGATGGACTTGGTTACTCTGATCATGAGGAAGGTGAGACCTCTGGTACAAATGTTGAAGCATCGAAGAAGCAACTGGAATTCAAAGGTAAAGGTGTAGCGTCCTAAAATTGCAACACTTGCAATTTTGACTGCATTTCGGTCTTCACGATGGCGACGCAACACGCAACCTGAATGGAGACCCTGAAACTTGCTCATGACACCAAAAACTACATTTTCTTGCACCCTGGCCTGAACCTCCTTTGCACCCTGCTGTCCCGGGAGGTGGGACTAGAGCACCCAGTGCCCTGGTCCTTCAAGACCAGGGTGCCCAGCGCCCTGGTCCCCCAGGACCATGGCGCCCAGCGCCTTGGTCCCTGGGTCCTATTTTGGGCCCGGTCTCTTTTGGACTTCGGGTCTTTATGTTTGCAAATTGGAAAATTGTCTTTCCTGGTCAGCCTAAGGTTGGGAAAATCAGTCTATCAACCCTAATTGGCAAGTATATAAACTACATTTGCCTCTCCCATTTGGGTAAGAAGGACATATGTGTACAAGGTGTGGAAACTATACTCAAACATTCAAGCATTTCTTCTAAGTCTCCATTCAAGGCTAAGTGTTGCATTCAAGACAAGGATTCAACCATTGAAGAGGAGATCACTTACAACATACTACTACAACATACAACATACAACATCTATACCTTCGCACATAAGGATACAAACATCCTTACAACAAGGTATTAGTACTTGTTTTACATTATAGACATTTACATTTACAGCATTGCTCATTTCTTGGTTAATTCCAAAACCGGGGTTTGACCTAAAGGCAAACCCCTAATCCCTAACCCCCCAATCGTCTTCGCTTTTCTATGTGTAGGTTGCAGGTACGTGGCTGAAATTGAAGATCTGGAATCCTTGTGCAGAGACGAACAGATCCCCCTTCGTTTCACGGATTTTTCGGAGGACCGTGGCGCTCGGGCGCCATCGTCCCAGCAACTTTTGCTCAAATTTGCAGGACAGCACCGTATCGACATTTTACTGCTAATTCCAGGTCCGCAGCTTCATCCTATATCCCTATCTCAGTTTATAAGCGAATCTTTGTCACTTTCTATGCATTCCTAGCTTAATTCTTCTATCAACATTCTTTACAAAAGAGGGTAGCCTTGCTGTCATAACCCTTGAAACACATTTAGCATCCAATCTTGCATTGTGTGGGATTGGATCTTGTGGGTTTCAACCCCTCTTTTGAATGTAAAGTCTCTCCCCTAAGTGAAAACCATCAACCCTAGTGAATCTCCCTTCTCTCTCCTTGGAGTTGGAAGAGGGGAGAGCAACTAGGGTTCGATCGTGATTTTCCGCTTTACATTTTGGTGAACCTGACGTGAACATCCTTTCTGATTATTCATAGTTAGATCTGAAAATTGGATTCCTTGGTTACATTTCCATGTTTGATCTTTTGCAAAATTTTAGAGGTTAATTGCATAAAAACCCTAAATTTTCTTTTTAAGTAATTAAACTTGTGAAATGTTTAATTATTAATGCTTGTTTCAGATCTGCCCTTCTATTACAAATTATCAATTCATATTTGTGCTTTAATTTTGAAAATTAAGTGGTTAAGTGTCAAAACCCTAATTTTTGAAACCCTCTTGATTCAACCTTTGTCTGACAATTTCACTGATCAAAACATCTCCAAATCAGCTGTAACTTTGGATTCCGCAATAAAATCACAATATCTTTCATCCCTGAAAATTTGGAAAAAAGTTGCGAGGACCGTGTGCACTCCGAGCGCCATCGTCCCCAACATTTTTTCCAAAATTTCGGGAGCTAGATCTTACTGTATTTTCCTGCTAAAATCCAAAATTTTGGCTGATTTTATCAATTTTAACACCTTCAAAATTACAGTCAAAGTTGGTCTTGTAATTGCTTGGTTTAGGGCTTCTAATCATTCAAAAATTGTTGAAATTGAAATTTGTGTCAAGATTGTGTTTCTTACTGTCCTAAATCTGAAAAGTGTGTTATCATTCATTCGAAATTTCAGTGATTCATTCAAATTTTTGCAATTTGTGACTTTTGAAATTAAGTGCTTAATTACAACAACTTTGATTTCCGCTTTCAAAATTGAATTTTGCGTGAAATTGAGTCAACTTTCAAATTTCAAAACTTGCATTGCTCTTAACATTCCCTCTAAAATCATAAAATTCAAAATTTCAGTTTCCCTCTCTTTTTCAAAATTCAAATTTTGCATTTTTCGACAATCTTGGTAGGGTTCAATATTGAGATTGCAACTTTAATTTGGCCTATCTATAGATCGTAAAATCACTCAATTTTTTCAGATTAGCTCTAAAATCATCATAACTTTCATCCCTGCGAATTTCGAAAAAAGTTGCTGGGACCGTGTGCACTCGGAAGCGCCACGGTCCCTGACATTTTTTCTAAAATTTTGGGAGATTGTCTTGATTGTATTTAACAGCTTAAATCTGGAAGATTGGCTAATTTTACTGAAAATTGCTTTCTCTCTCTCTCTAGTGCATGAGTTTTACAACAATAAGCCCTACTTACACTATTCCCATTAGACGAAGCCGTAGAATTAAGTCTTTCTGAGGTTTAACTACTGAGGAGATGGAACCTAATTTGAATGGTCTTTTTAACGAGGACATGGGTAATTCCTCTAATCCTCCTAATGATGAAGAAGATCTCCATGAGGTTTCTGTAGAACAACTTTCAAAATTGGATAACCAATTTGATGATTTTCGACAATGGATGTCTCAAGAATACCCCGATAGTCAAGCTCTTCCTTTAATTGAGGGTCTAAAACGTATGCTTCAAAGTGATAAGAATGGAATTGATATTTTGCATGGTATTGCACACATTGTGGATTCGAATGTGATGCCTATGAAGAGTTGTGCTGAAAATTTGGGTTATACACAACCTCCTACTCAAGTCAATCATTCTATTCCTTTGATGACTTCTATTGCTAGCATACCTACCTTTACATCAAACATAATGGCTACTTCTACACAAGACATTCCTCCTGTGATCACCAGTCATGGGGGCAACCCTTCTTCTTCAATTAACCCCCTTCCTTCATTTAATCCAACTTCTTCATTCATTCCTTCAATGAGTGTTCCTATTACATCTCCACAAATGAACATGATGCAAGGGGGCAATTCATTCAATCATTCCATTCCTCCTTGTAGTGTTCCTCCTATCCAATCATCTCCTATGACTAATTATCATAGTGTCCCACCACCTTACTCTTTACCTTCTTTCAATAACATAACACCTCCATCTCAATCTAACTAGTCTAATATGAACTCTTCGACTGAAGCGACCATTAACAATCTTGCACAAACTGTCTCTTCTTTACAGCAACAAATTGCCTCTATGAATCAATCTAAGTTTAGTGTGCCCACATTTGATGTTGCGAGCCCACTTTCTCTTGACATTGTTCGAGCTATCCCTCCTAAACATGTTGAAATCCCGCATTTGGAGCTTTATAATGGTAAAGGTGATCCTCTAACACATGTTAAGACTTTTCAAACAATATGTACTGATTTTGCTTATGACCAAAGGTTGCTTGCAAAACTGTTCACTAGAACATTAAGAGATAAAGCCCTACAATGGTATTGCTTGTTGCCTTCCTATTCTATTACTTCTTTCGAACGACTTGCAAATGCTTTCATTCAACAATTTCAAAACAATATAAGTCCTAAAGTTACTTTGATTGATTTAATGCATTGTAAACAAGGTGTTAAAGAAAAAGTGACTGATTTCATTGGTAGATATAAGCATTTGTGTGCTCAAATTTCTTTTCCAGTGCCTGACAATGATATTCAAAGAATCTTTATTTCTAATTTACAAAAAGACATTAGAGACAAACTCCTGTTTTCTGAGTTTACTTCTTTCCAACAGTTGTGCGCAACTCTTCACAATTATCAACTGACTGTGAGTCAAATGGAACAATCACATCCTATGGCTCCGAGTGATAAGGATGATAGTAGTCAACAACCATTTGGGAAGTTTAAACCGAACAGAGAGTCCATTAAATTCAATGAAAACATCATCAACAACAATGTGAATGTAGCATCAGGTGTGTCTCCTATTTCTAAGTTTTTCAAGAAAGAAAGAAAGTTTACTCCTTTGAATGAATCATTGCATAGTATTATGAATAAGTTATTGGAACAAAATGTGCTTACTCTTCCTCCTATAAGGCAAATTGATCCTGCAAAGATTACTTCACCTTATTTTGATAACAAATCTTTTTGTCAATTCATCGTCAACCTGGGCATGATACTGAAAATGTTTTGCTTTAAAGGGGAAAATTCAAGATTTGATTGATAATAATACTATCTCTATTTATGGAGTGAATGATAAAGGCAACAAATCTGTAGCTCCTCCTAACCAAAATCTTCAGATTTTTACTGATCCATTACCTTCTCATACCTCTAATGTGATTGATACTACTGATTCCTCTCTCTCATCTGATGGTCTTGTGTCTATGACTCCGAATGTGATTAACTTTATAGAGCAGCAAGAAATCCCTAAAGAACCTTCCATCACATTTGATTCCAGTGAAACCATTAGGGCACCTGATGGTCCTTTATACATAGTTGCAAAAGTCAAGAATACACCTTGCCGTGGAGTGCTTATTGATCCTTCGTGCATGGTTAATGTTATTACTAAAGAATTTCTTTTTACTTTGCAATTGAATCAAGTGATTTATGACAAAATAGATGTGATTGTGAAACTATTTGATGCATTTTCTTCTCCTGCAATTGGTTCTATTACATTGCCTATTGAGGTCCATAACAAATCCCTTGATGTGAACTTTGCTATTATTCCATCTTCCGAACAATTTCGTGTGAAGCTTGGCTATCCTTGGCTATCTTCCATGAAAGCTATTGCTTCTCCTATTCATAAGTGTTTGAAATTTCCCCATAATGGTGAAATTGTTACTGTCAATCATAGTCTCTTTAAACCAGCTGAAAGAACTTCTAGCGTTCCTATTGATTACTTTTGGCCTAAACAATTCCAATCTCTTCCTCCGCAAAGTGATCATCTTTTCAAATCTTATCAAAAGTGGAAAATAGATATGATCCTATCTCTAAGTGAACCTAGAACACCTAAACTTGATATTCCTATCATTCTTGAGAAGGAAGTTCTTCCTTTGAAAGATAAAACTAATGTCTTTCCTCAAGAAGATTCCCAACCCATCCCCATAGATGTGACTATGCCTATATCTAATAAACCTTCTAAAAGTAGACCTATACCTCCTCATCATGATGGACTTGGTCTCCTTCCTAAACCAAATATTCCTCCTTTGTATGGAGCAGTCCCTCCTCCTTCTTTTTATAGAGAGAAGAGACCTTCTTCTTCTCCTATTATCCAGCCTAAGAGACCACAACCTAAACACCCAAGTGATAAAGATGAGAACATTCCTCCTCCTCAATCTTCTTCACTTCCTACTAAGACTAGATGAAATCATTCTGCATGTGAACGCCGACGAAAGCGTCATCTTAGAGCTCAAGCAACTGCTTCTCAAACTTTGCAATCTCCAAAAACACCTTCAACAAGCGTTATTCCATTTTCTCCAAAATCTCCAAAACATAAGATGCATGATGGTCTTGATCCTGTGCGAATCAAAGACCCTATTTTTATAAATCTTGATGATGCTATAGATGAAAATGTTATTCATGATGAAAATGTTACTTCTCTTGCTTCTGATAGTGAATATGAACTTGTTGATATTGATAACCATTTATCTAATGAATTTTCTAAAGCACTTATCCTAGCTCCTAGACAAGAACAACGTGGCTTGGAACATGAACATAGCCCTTGTTTGGATCTTGTGATAGCTCCATCTGCTGTGTTGGATGTTCCTCCTCTAGCATGTTCCCTGCCTTCCCGAAACATTGATCAGCAAGATCGGGGGGTAGATGACGTGCTAGACTAGTTACATTAGCATAATAGATTCTCTCCTCCTCTCTTGTGTTACTTCTTCTATATGTTATTCTCATTCTTCTATTTGTTGTCCTTAGTGTTGTCTACTTGAGGATGATGCAAAGCATTGAGATCTCTCGATCTCTCTCATGTTGACTCAAAAGACACATGTGTTCCCTTCTTCTAGGTGACCTTCCTTGATTGGGGAATGAAGAACAATTATGCATACATACATATGATATACATGATTTATCATACAGCATACTGACCCCGAGGAAAGCGAAGTCACCTTGTGCTTTGTGTTTTGTGTCTATTATCCTTGGGCTTACCTTACACTTGGGGGCTAAATCCTTGTGATAACGTGCTCCTTTCCCTTCTCATTCTTATATGTATCACTACCTTAAAGCAATCACCCCCGATGAGGCATGTGCGATCGCTTTAACGTAGGGGGGCATACATCCCGTTCATATCTTTTCAAGATACTTGAAAATTTCTTGACAAATTTAGCTTTGCCTTGAAAATTTTTGATATCCTTCTTGCATGACTCATAGTGAGGGAACCTTACTACTGACAGTCATGGTTCTCCCTCGTGATCTTCCCTTTTATTTTGTCAATCGAAGTTGTAAGATCCTTAGTCCACTGGGGGCTTGGTGTATCTTGCCTCCTTGACGTGGTGAAAGTTTTTTTCAATGTTGTTTCCTTGTACTTTACCGGAAGTATGAGCGTACGCTTATACTCCCGCTAAAGTGGGGGCTAAATGTAGCGTCCTAAAATTGCAACACTTGCAATTTCGACTGCATTTTGGTCTTCACAATGGTGACGCAACACGCAACCTGAATGGAGACCCCGAAACTTGCTCATGACACCAAAAACTGCATTTTCTTGCACCCTGGCCTGAACCTCCTTTGCACCCTGTTGTCCCAGGAGGTGGGACCAGAAAGCCCAGCGCCCTAGTCCTTCAGGACCAGGGCGCCCAGCGCCCTGGTCCCTGGGTCCTATTTTGGGCCTGGTCTCTTTTGGACTTCGGGTCTTTATGTTTGCAAATTGGAAAATTGTCTTTCCTGGTCAGCCTAAGGTCGGGAAAATCAGTCTATCAGCCCTAATTGGCAAGTATATAAACTACATTTGCCTCTCCCATTTGGGTAAGAAGGACATATGTGTACAAGGCGTGGAAACTATACTCAAACATTCAAGCATTCAAGCATTCAAGCATTTCTTCTAAGTCTCCATTCAAGGCTAAGTGTTGCATTCAAGACAAGGATTCAACCATTGAAGAGGAGATCACTTACAATATACTACTACAACATACAACATACAACATCTATACCTTCGCACATAAGGATACAAACATCCTTACAACAAGGTATTAGTACTTGTTTTACATTACAGACATTTACATTTACAGCATTGCTCATTTCTTGGTTAATTCCAAAACCGGGGTTTGACCTAAAGGCAAACCCCTAATCCCTAACCCCCCAATCGTCTTCGCTTTTCTATGTGTAGGTTGCAGGTACGCAGCTGAAATTGAAGATCTGGAATCCTTGTGCAGAGACGAACAGATCCCCCTTAGTTTCGCGGATTTTTCGGAGGACCGTGGCGCTCGAGCGCCATCGTCCTAACAACTTTTGCTCAAATTTGCAGGACAGCGCCGTATCGACATTTTACTACTAATTCCAGGTCCGCAGCTTCATCCTATATCCCTATCTCAGTTTATAAGCGAATCTTTGTCACTTTCTATGCATTCCTAGCTTAATTCTTCTATCAACATTCTTTACAAAAGAGGGTAGCCTTGCTGTCATAACCCTTGAAACACATTTAGCATCCAATCTTGCATTGTGTGGGATTGGATCTTGTGGGTTTCAACCCCTCTTTTGAATGTAAATTCTCTCCCCTAAGGGAAAACCATCAACCCTAGTGAATCTCCCTTCTCTCTCCTTGGAGTTGGAAGAGGGGAGAGCAACTAGGGTTCGATCACGATTTTCCGCTTTACAAAAGGTAAGCAAAAGTTCAAACCTGTTTGCTTTAACTATCTTAAAGAAGGACATATTGCTAATGTGTGTAGGAGCAAAGCCTACAATAATTTTCCTTACTTTATAAACAATGTACCTAGATCCAATAAGTTCAATGGTAATTGTTATGCATGCAACAATTTTGGGTATAGAGCATCTGAATGCAGGTCTGTTATAAACAACACTGGAAGATATCCTCAGAGGACTCAAGGAGTTGGTCCAGAACCTTTTGTGAACCAGAATCCCAACCAGTTTAATACCTTTAATCATCAGTCAGGAAGCAGTGGCTATCAAGCGGCAACCGAATGGAGAGCAAACTGTTTGATTTGTCATTGTTATGGTTACATTGCTGCAACATGTAGGAGGAAGAATGGTAACATAAATAATGGGCCATGGAGAGCACCTGGAATGGTCTACTATCATTGCAAAAAACCAGGTAACATTGCCAGATTCTACAGAACAAGAAAGAACATATCCGATGACATCCGATCACTTCGAAAGAAAAGATTGATATTGAAACTATTCAAGCAGATATGAACAAAACCTAGAAAAAGAAACCAGCGGTGTTGCATGAAGAACCAATTTATGCACCTAGTGTGGAAATCACGGAACCAACAAACTAAGCATTAGAAAAGCTTAGGGGGAGTAATCGGTGAAATACTCCGAACCCCTAGTTTACACCGGTAAAAGACCTTAACTGGTATGTGATACCTATCAGTTGACAGAAGATCAGAAATAGTAAAAGGCAAATTAGGGTTTACGCCCTAATAGTGGAGCATTTATTATGGTAGGTGGAGAACTCGTTTACATAGTGATTTACATGGCGATTCAAGGAGTCTATCAAAAACCTAAAGAAGAATCTGAAGCTAACATCTGGTGAAGGAGAGTAGAATGCAAAGCGGTATCTCTACAACCGAAGGAGTGTGAAGCATAGTTCAAATTGCAAAGCCCTAAATTTCAATCTACAAAGGTATTCTTTGAAATTATCTTTTTATCATGGCTTCCACATCACATGATAGCTCTAGTACACCTGTTGATTCTATGGACTTCATTAAATGAAAGTCAAAATACGATGCCCTGTCTCAAGTATCTGTTGGTGTTATAGTAGAAGAAGGCATTTCTGATTACATAGACTGCAAGATTGAAGACCTAGGGTCTCTTGTGATCCATTCATAGCTGAGCTTATTCTATGGAAAGGATAAGAAGATTAAACCAAAATTCAGCATTCTGCAAAAGAAGAAACTTCACAATGAAGTTTACTTTCTTGAAGAATTTTCGGATGATCACATTCACATTATTCTAAGCAGGGTACACGGTGACAAGATGTACTTGGAATGGATGCATGATATCACACCAGAAGTGATTCATGTCGTCACCAGTTTCTATAACACAGGGGAAGTACCAGCCCTAAGGAAGGTCAGCAAGAATGAAATGTCCAAGCTCACTGGTTCAGTGAGTGACTCATGTGTAATGACCGTCAACTCAATCAAGGATGATCTAGTCAAGTATGCCTGCATGGTGATAGGTTACCGGATGTTCTCTGCTAGCAGAATTAATTATGTCTCTGTTGTAGTGGTAAATGTTGCTTACAAGATGATCAAGGAAGATGCATCATTTGATTTGTGCACTTGTATGCAAAGACAACTTATGTTGAATCTTAAGTCGATCAAATAGGACAATGCACTGAGATTTAAGTTCGGACAACTACTGGTTGGTTTGTTCTTTTACTTCCAAGGCTACTTTATAAGAGTAGGTGACATTCAGTGGTCTGTCAACCAACCAGTTACAAAACATATCAAGGAAAGTCTACAAGCAGTTGGAACCGGCTATCTGGAAGCACTGAACAAATACTTTGATGAGTTCAAATGCAAGATGAGCCAAAGGATAATAATATCTGGTGACATAGTCAAAAAGTATGAGGAAGACATTTGCTTCACCATCAAAGTGGATGAATGCATAATGGAGGCCGTTGAGCCTAGGCAGGAAGAAGTGGAGCCTGTGGGCTATGAGGTAATGTATGATATGCTAGATGAGTATGCTTCTACCCTAATCACCTCACCCCTTGATCCTTAGGAAAAGAGAACCGGCACCTATTTGGAAAGGGTTACAATAGTTGTAAACCCTATGTAAAGGAAGGAAAGGCAATGCCTTCAGCATCAGCACCGATTACTGCAACCAGTCCCAAAGTGACCAAGTGGTCACCAGCTAAGAAGAAACCGGAAGCTGCACTTGCCAAAGTCTTTGAAAGGAAGCAGAAGACAAAAAGTAATACACCGGACTCAGATGAAATTGTGTCAGAAGAACCGCCTAAGAAAATAACTAGGCAAATGAAGAAAAAGATAAAAAATGAACCGGCAACATCTGCACCGGTAAATATTGATATTTCTTCGTACAAACCTTTGACACATTGTCAAAGAACTATAAAGAATATTAGGAGAAAATTGCTAAATGATTTAATTGATTGTTTTGATGACTTCAATGATAATGAAAAGGAAGAAGTTGAACAAGAAATCATTAAGTATTTGTGTGTAAATGATCGGTCGCCTTCAAAAATTAGATCTGAGACACCAGATTCTTTGTATAATTCTTTAGACAACAAATGGCGCATTTCCATAGAAAAGGAACAGGAAATGAGGGAGGAAATATTTGCTCAATATTTTCTTGATGTATCAAATTCAGAACTTTTCAAAGTTATGAATAAATACAAAGGCCTCTTCTTCATGAGAAGAAGAAGACTCCTGTTACTGGAAGGAAAGGTTCATGAAGTGATAAAAGATACACATACTCATGCTCAAGAAGCTCTAAAGATGCATCAAGTGGCTGAAGCCAACATGAAAGCTGAGCAAGAACTGGAAACTGGCAAACCGGATGAGGTGTATAATAGTGAAGAAGAACCGGTCACAAAACAAATGGACCCCATTGATGTTGACACCTTAGATGGTGAAAATGTTACTCTAGGTACACCATCAGAAGGAATAGGATAGGAGAAGTAGGTAGAAGAAGAAAAGAAGAAATAGGCAGATGAAGAGGATAAGAGAAAAGAAGATGAAAAGAGGAAAGAAGAAGAGGATAAGAGAAAAGAAGATGAAAAGAGGAAAGATGAAGGGGATAAGAGAAAAGAAGATGAAAAGTGGAAAGATGAAGATGATAAGAGAAAAGAAGAGGAGAAGAAGAGAAGAGAAGAGGAAAAGAAGAAATAAGAGGAAGAGAAGAAGAAGAAGAAGAAGGAAGAGGAAAAGAAAGAAGAGGAGAAGCAAAAAGAGGAAGAGAAGAAACAGGAAGAGGAGAAGAGGAAGAAGGAAGAGGAGAAGAAGAAGGATGAAGAAGAGACAAAGCAAAAAGATGAAGAGAAGAGACAAGAATAAGAGAAAAGAAAGAAAGAAGAAGAGAAGCAGAGGAAGGATCAAGAAGATAAGCAAAAAGCCAAGAACAAGGAAGCAGTGGAAAAGAGCACACAAGTGGAGACCCCAACAGCAACGGGTAGTTAGGCTAAACCGGATGACATTACCAGTCCTATTGACCTCCAATCTACAAATGAATTGGAGCTATTGCAGAGTATTAAGCTTGCTCAAGAGTGATTGGATGCTCTAAGGAGGAAAAAGGAGGAAGATGTTATCCAAGCTACGATGGACACTCTTACCAGTTTGACACCTAGTACGAACCTTCCCAGTACCGATTCCTCACTTGCACAATTGAAGCTCCTATGTACAATTGTAGAAGACTAGGTGCGAAGCCTGGAAGAGGTCGTAGAAGCAAATACCAAGAAGGAACATCAAAAGGCTCTAGACACTGCCTTGGTGAGAAAATTAACAGAGCTCTAGTCTGATCTCCAGAAGGCACAAAAGGACATTAGAGATGCAAAGAATGAGGGCAATCTACTACTCAGCAAGATTTGTCAACCTCATATATTCTATGATGATGTGCTCACTCAGAAGGACAAACTATAAACTGATATGCAGTCATTTATTAGCACCTTCAAGATGCCATATGACTCCTTCTCCACATATAGACAAATTGTTCACCGGCTTCAACTTCAGTCTGCAAGACAAGAGGTAGAGATAAGCAACCGGACACAAAATTTGCAGGAACTTCAACTGGTCCTACTGCCAAGATTGTAAATTCTCTAGAAATGCTATCTAAATCTTGATGCCCTAACGGTCACTCAAGAAATGAGCACAATAGATGCCATGGAAGAACAGGTCTCCCAGATGCAGATAGAGAAAGAGGTGGCTACATCCCTACTTGAATCATGGTCCTTATCCATGAAGCAATTTTTGTAGGACTTTAAATCAATTTTTGATAAATTTTACTCTTTACTATCATAAACACTTATTATTTTAATACTAATGAAATAGGGATTAGTCTGCAATACTTTTTTCATTGTTGGCAAAGGGGGAGAAGTATATAAATTTTGATGTTTTGATGTATACTTTCATGTTATTTCTATTAAGGATTAGTATGCATTGCATTTTCTACAAAAGGGATAGTGTATATGCTTAGGGGGAGTAATTTAATTATGGCATATTCTTTATTGTAAAACACTTAGATGTCAAAATTTTCCTAAGTGTTGCCATCAATGCCAAAGGGGGAGATTGTTGGCATTTTTGATGATTGATGTTGAGATTGTCATTGATGGACACACACTTGATTTGAGATCACTTTTTGTATGTATGAGTTAAAGCTCAACTGGTATTTGTTCCAAACTGGTATGATGTATTATAGACTTTAGACTATCGGTGTTTTGTAGAAAGTGTTTACTAATCTGAAGCGGTATGAAGATCCCAAGCAGTTCAAGGATCTCAAGCGGTACGAAGGAATGAAGCGGCACAACTCATATTTCCCAGTCTTCATTTTTGTCAAACCAGCAACTAGTATTTTGCTTAAACCGGTATTTTGTTTGAACCGGTAATACTCTGTGATGAGTTACCAACTGGCATTTTATGATGAGTTACCATCCACCGATTGTTTTGCGGTGCCAACACTCTGGTGGTGCTTTTTGTGTCGTGTTACCAAATATGTCTAGATGTATTGAACCTAGAAAATTATATTGTAATCCTATTGGACCGACATGAAATCAGATTCCTTTATAAGGACATCATGTCTAGGGTTTTAGGCTATTGCTAGGGTTTAAGGTGGTTGATGAGTTTTTGTAAGTGTGATTATAGAAGAGAAGTTCAGGTCTGTGAGAGAAGACAGAGTGTGAATGTGTTAAAGACTGAAGTAATGTTGGAATGCATTAGGAATGAGCTATCAAGGATCTAACCAAGCAATCTGTGCTATTTGCTAGATCAATCACTTGTTGATTACTCACATCTTTGACAAGTCTGAAGCCCTTAACCGGGTAGGCCCAAAAATCCTATTGTAAATCCTCTAACAAGGTGGTTCACATCTGTGGATCTAAAATCCTCTAGCAAGGTAGTCTTTAATCAGACTTATCTCCTAACAGAGATTGAGATTCCTAATAGGATCTATTCTGGTAAAGAACATTATATGACCTTAACTGGTCTAGTTCCTATTCTGTAGATAGTTACTTGTGAGTTTCATCTCACCATGGTTTTTCCCATTTGGGTTTCCATGTCAAAATATTTTGTGTTATGGTGTTTGTTCTTTTGTGGGTGAATGCATTATTTTCTATTTGGTTTGCATATGTGCTAATCGGTTTGTTTGCTAAACTGCTTTACCAGTTTACTGTTAGAATAGTAAAGTGTATAAGTACAGTAATTTTTGGCATACTAATTCACCCCCCCCCTCTTAGTATTCATCAAAAGCATGGACCATCCATCAAATCAAATCAACAACAAGAAAACTCTCAAAGTCTACAATCAAACTAATCACATGTCTTGTTAATCAATCCAATCTATCAACATCAACATGTCTTATATAAGGAAAGGTACACTCAAAACTAGGCAAATTTGTCTTATACGGGGTAGTCACTCTTTGAAACCAGACATTCCTATCAATCATCGAGTAATCAAAACAATGGCATATATCAATGTGACTACTAGATTTTGTCCTAGTTATCCTTATCTTTATCAATTGATGGCAGGACATGTTTCATCTCTCAAAAAATCAATAAAAATTTTGAAAAATCATAAAAAAAATTCAAAAAATCAAGAAAAAGACAAAAACAATCAAAAACTGCAATAAAAATAAGTGGTAAAAACCTGGCAATAGGAGCTATTTGTGATATCTTGGCTCTTCTATCTATTGGTACATATATCATATATTTTGTATCCATCTAATCTACGCCATCAACAAAGATTCACAAAGTTTTTTAATGCAGCTCAATCTTGGACACACTTAGCATAGTCACTGCCTTGATTATCTGAATAGTTATCTACATCATATCTCACCATGGATTGGTGATTAGTGTAAATATCCATATCGAAATTAGTGTCTAAAGCTAGGGAAAAATTCTAACTTCGCTAGGGGCATCTTGCCTTGTGGGTTTAAACAATAAAATAACTGCAAACGTGGGTATCTGCACAAAAATGAAGATCATGACTATCAATGGTAAACATAAAAACATTAACTAAGAAAACTAAACAAAGATCTATTTGCAAGATGTTTTATCTGACAAAATACATAGGGTAGCATGCATATCTATCATGGTGGTTTTTTATTTTTGTTATCATATCTCCAAAGTGACTCAAGGATGTCTTGAAACTATAAGAAACAGGGAACGAGTGTGATATTTTCTTTGTTTGTTGTTTGTGAGAGAATCCTTTTACTATGCAAGTTTTTCTTACAACGTGATCAAGTAACATATCACTAAGGACATTTTGGATTTGCATAGGAGAAAGGTACACTCAGGTCATCTTGGTCCAATTATGATGATATGATGAATCAATAATGATCTAGTCAACTACTGAGAGTGGGGAGTGAATCAGTACATAGAAAAAAAAATTCACCAAACTTAAACCCAACTCATAAATCAATCACTAAGATAACCGGTTTAAACACTATATCTAAAACTACAATTGCACTGTCAAGTTTATCGGTTGACTAAGATATTAATATAATAGTGTAATCAGATCTGTAACTTAGATACCTTTTATCCAAAACATCAATACACTTTACTAACATTAGTAATAGCTCATTTTAGATCACTTCCGGTCATCTAAACATATCTTAGTGGTTTTACCAGTTAAACATATTAACCATATCAAAACATACACAAAATCATTCACCACTTGACATAATGATTTTTGATGTGGAAAACCATGGTGGGGATAAATACCCATAAGTATTTTGAACTCTTTTGAAGTTTGCCCTGTTAGGAGCCAAGCCTTGTTAGAAGCTTTACAAAAATGTCTTGTTAAGAACAGATCTAGTTAAGGACCACCTGGTTAAGGGATTGACTACAATACCCTGTTAAGAGCAATACCCTATTAGGAGTAACCTCGATAGCGGATTTGAAATCCAAGCTAATGGATCACCTAGTTAGAGGATTTAGATAGCACCAAGTATGTTAAATCTTACCCGGTTAGGAGATTTAACTGTTGTAATTGCTAGAGAACAACAGGGTCTTGCTGATTTGGTAAAAGAACTGCTCTGCTTGATCAGATCCATTTATTCTCCTATCTACCTTCACAACATTCTGCTATTACTCCTTTTGGTTTGGCAACAATCGGACTACCACACATAACCAAAATTGCCAATACTATTACAAAACAACTCATCGACCTTATAAGCGATACAATAGGTGGGTAACACATCACAAAACATAAGATCTCATAGAGATTACAAACATATTAGTTCAAACATGACCTTTTGATTATATAGTAATCATCTACACATTGTTCTAGACAACCTCGATTGCTCCTGGATCACCGCTCATCAAATTTTATAACTCATTGCACGGTTTCCACTTCGTGCAATGCACTTTCTCATTCCTAAGATAAACAGTTATCTTCACGCGCTAAAATCACTTTGAAACTCATCACGTGCAACATGCATACATGGCATAATCATCTTTGGTCACCATTCGATCATAGATCATCATAACCGATTCTCCAAGCTCCATCGATTAGGGTTTTCTTATCAATAGGTTAGGGTTACCGGTTGATCACTCTACTTCAAATACCAATACCGGTTTCCAACACTGCTTCACTACCGATTGCATTACTACATCACTGCTGGTTTCAATACAACTCCACTATCGATTACTATTGACATTAATGACAACACTTATACTTCATTAATGCAATCTTCATGCAATGCCAAAAAAATATACCTCGATGCTTATGTCATCTTGCAATATCAAAATCCATGTAAGTTATACTTAGGTCATTATGGTTCAATTATACCATGATGCTTGTACAAACTTTCAACATTTTAAAGGCTCAGTGATGATAAAAGGAGCACAACAAACTTGATCAACAAGATGAATACAATTGCATTTAGTTTCATATCATTTAATCATTACATTTAGTTGCATATCATTTAAATAATGCATTTAGTTTGATATCATTTAATCATTGCATTTTGTTGCATATCATTTAATCATGGCATTTGGTTGCATATCATCATCATCATCATTTAGTTGCATTCATCATTACATCCATCATATGCATATCTATTGCATCATCATGGGATCATTATTCACTTTCATTTCTTCATCATTCATCTAACTATCATCTATGATGTCTTATACATGATATATCTTTCTTGAAACTAGGCGTTCTATCATCTATCATGTCTTATATAGGATGTATCTTTCGTGAAACCAAACATTTTGATCATGTCTTATACATGATATATCATTCCTGAAACCAAATGTTCTGATCATCTTTGTCTTATAAAGGAGATGTCATTCTTGAAACCATACTTGATCTCATTCCAATCAATCCAATCAATCTTATATATCCAATCAATCTAATCAAACTTATCAATCCAATCAAACCCATTCATGTCATCAACTATCCACTCGTCTATCTTTCATATAATAATTTTCTTCTTTCAAGAGATCATTTGTGCCTTTAATGCACGAACAATCTCCTAAGGGGGCATAATCATTATATTGACATAATATTGCTATTAGTATTTGTAGTACCCCTTCTCGATCGAACTTGTTAGACTTATATTTTACTATAGTTGACTTTTCAGTTGATACATTACTGCTATACTTTATTCAGACTTATTCGATCTTATTTCATGCTTTAACTAGATATGTGATGTATCCTTTCTTACAGTATTTCAGTACTTAAGATTAATGTTATTTTTATGGATTAATGTCATGGACTAACACTTTTACCTTACATATGCGATGTGTTATTATATGTTGTGTGTTTGCAAGTGTATACGATGTGAGGGGATGATTTTTCTTCACTCACTCTAGTGAGACAGGGAAGGTCACGATTCTCCTCCATCGATATGTGTGTCATGTATTTTATATATCTCTATATGTGTGTGTAGTTTGTTGACGCAGGGAATTGCAGGTACAAGTATCGTGTAGGTACGGGGTATCATCTCCACCTGGCTTCATAGGTCTGAGCATACCTTATTTGTCCAATGGGAGTGGAGGAGATAGTTGTTGACCCTAATTTTTTTCCCTCCATTACACTCATGTGAGTGTTGTTAGTTGGTCATCCTTTCCATTTGTTCAGTCTTTGAGTCTTGGTCGTTTGACTTGTTCAGAGTCTTCGTGTGGTTTTTTCTCGATTTGTGTGCCCCCATTGGGTTATAATATTTAATTGAGTTGATGGCGTCATTTCATAGTTGGTGTATTTAGTTTATTTATTAATATGCCTTGGTGTTATGTTTTTAGTTAATTGAATGGGGTTATTAAATTTAATTTGATAATTGCATTATATTTAGAAAAGTGATCATATTTAAATCTAGTAAAAAATAAAAATTAAAATTAATTTCATGCTATTACCTTTTTAGATTTTTTTTTTTTAAAAGTTTAAATTATTGCCTTTATAATTTTTTTTAAAAAGTTGATTAAATTCCATTGAGAAAAGAAATGATTTTAAAAAAATAACTTTTCCATTTACCTTTTTGGAGAAATTAGAAAAGTAAATTTTTAAATTGGAATTTGTGAATGGATGAGGAAAACTTTTCAACCTAAAAGTTTAGGTTAGAAATATTTTTCTCCATATATGCCTGAGAGCTCACGGGAATGTAAGGGGAGGAAAAATTTTGGAGGCCAGATTGGAAACCAGAACTAGAGTTTGGAGGTTGGATACAGGTTGATTTTAGAGTGTCTTCCAGGATTGCTATCACAGGTTGGGTGTTTTCCAATCTTTTTTTTTTTTTGAAAATTTTTAATTTAGCCTGGGAAAATACCTCTCTGTGTTTTGATATTTTGGAAAATCTTTGTTTGGGAAGTTTTTAAATTAGTTTAAATTTGGAAAACTATTGATTTTTGGTTGTTTAAACTTTCCCCTGATTTAGTTTGTTAAAATTGGAAGGAGATTGGTTTTTAAATCACAAATTTGATTATTCTTGTTATTAGTTTCAAGTTTCAAATTTGGAGTTTAAATTCTTTGTTTCCTGGTTTGGGAAAGGGATTTGTTTTCCTGTTGAGTGAATTTGCAAATTTGTGGCGAAAGGAAAGTCATGCCGGCAAGAGTAATTGAATAAATAAAGGTTCACAAGATATGGATGAAATTTCATGTTCTAGGGTTTCAGGGCGTAAGTTAAGTTGGGGAGAGGATGCCCTTGGCAATCCCCTTCCTCCTCCAGATCCTTTTGGTTTTCAGATTGATCACACTCCACAGTGGGTTTTTCAGAATGGTAAATGGGTTGATGTGCTTTCTCGAGATAAAATTGAGTGGCATCGGGGGCATTCTGGAAGACTGAGATCGTCTTATTTCAAAGGGTTTTTCATTCCTTAGAATAATTTTGCCGCACGTTCTAAGTCTCGAGGATTTGGGGGGTCTGGAAAAAACCCTAGGAGTAAAAATAATCCTTAGAAGGGTGTGAAGGGGAATTCTGCAACAATGGCTCAGCCAAAGGTTGTATTACCTTGTGCTTTGAACATGGATAAGCCCTTGGATAAAGAGCCTTTGGAAGAGAAAGTTTGGTTACATATTCCTTGCATTTCAACAGTTGAAGCTCTGTTTGATAAGAAAGTTATGGATTTGCACTCCTTGAAGGTTCTAATCCAGGTTTGGGGTGATAATATTTTACTTCCCAAGCTTCATCATAAAATTCACTCTCTCTGGTATGGCACGCTTTACTTTCAGGTTCTTTCTACGAATTCCTTCATTGTTATTTTGATTTTGTGGATGCTAAACAGTAGGCTTTGAAAAAACCATATTTGTGGCTTGGTCGTAATTTAATCTTTGTGGAAAATTGGAAACCTATTTTTTCTGCATCGCAAGATATTGTAGAATGTATTCCAACTTGGTTCTCCTTGCCTTGTCTTTCCTATGAGTTTTTGGATCTGGATATCTTGCAAAAAATTGGGGATTCGTTTGGGAAATTTATTCATTCACATTTAGTTTTTGAAGGTGGGGTTTTTAGGGTCAATATTTGTGTGTTGCTTTATTCGTCCTCTATGGTCCCTTGCAATTGTAACTTGAAGTCTATTGATGGTATTTGGAGGCAGAGTATTGTTCATGACTCTGCCTGGTTTTCTAGGGCTTATGTGGTTATGGATTTTGTTCTATTTGCTTCCCTCAAGGGTTTGTCTTTTGGAGATAAGGTGTCTCGGCCTTCTAAATTATTTAATTCAAATCTAGAATCTCCTCAGACTAATATCGATAATGGGGGTCTATTGAAATCACCTTCTTTACAAGTACTGATGTTTGTTGACAATGAAATTTGTCCTTCAATAGATGAGCAGAATGGGGATAGTAGGAGGGATTTAGGGTCTCCTCTTTTTAAGGAAGGGTTGCTCATGAACTCTACTTTTTCTCAGAAATATTATCATCCTTTCGTCAATGGAATGGATTATTTCCTTCCTGATGAGGACTTAATTTATAAAGTTCAAAAATTAGTTTTTGGTCATAAAATTACCTTGAATTTGGATGTCACTGACAAAGTTGTGGAAGCAATTGACCAAGATTTGGTCAATTTGAATTCCTCTTTAGTTATCCCCCCGACTTGTAATCCTTTTGACATTATTTCATCAGACAAAGTCCGGAAGGGTGATAATGCCTTGTGTATGATTGAGAATGTGGGGTTTGATCCTGCAATCAATAAACCTCTAATTCAATTCCCTTTATCCCCTTCCTCTCCTTCTCCTTCTCCTTCTCCTGCTAAGCAAGGTAGGAAGTCGAAGGCATTCTATATGCAGTTAGAGATTGATGCTAGTATTCGGTCTATGCTTTTGAGTCCGAATTCGGGATCAGTAAAGAGGAAAACAAAATTTAGTCCTCTGTTTTCTTGGTCTATTTCCTCCAAACATAGTTTGAAGACTTCATTGGAGGTTGAACTGGAGGGTTCTAATATTGCAATTGAGAAGAGGGGATAAATTGTCTCCCCTCGAGAGAAATGAAGATTGTGTCTTGGAATGTTAGGGTCTTAAATGCCCCTAACAAAAGATGCCTCATTAAGTCACAGTTGAACTTAATGAAGTGTGATGTGTTACTATTGCAAGAGACTAAGTTAAGTTCTCAGGGTGCTGATTTTTTGTTTTCTAAATGGAAGTTGTGAAAGTTTTGTGTCTCCCCTTCTGCGGGGGCATCTGGGGGTTTGGCTTTTCTTTGGAATGATGTGTCTACTGAGTTAAATTTGGTTTTTTCTACTCCCTTTTGGATGTTGAATATTAAATTCTGGTTATTTAATGTTTATGGTCCAATGACAATAGGGGGAAAGAAATCTCTTTGGAAATATTTATCTGTTACCTCTTCTCCCTTTCAAGGTCAATTTGTGGTTTTTGGAGGTGATTTTAATGCCATTTCCTCTGATGATGAGAAATTTGGGGGCATTTTGCCTAATAAGTGTATTTTGGAGGACTTTTTTGCCTTTATTCATAATAATGACTTGATGGATTGTAAAACCTTGAATGGTCCTTTTACTTGGACAAATAGGAGAAAAGACTTTTCACAGATTGCGGAAAGGCTTGATCATTTTTTGGTTTTTGCCAATTGGATTTCCTTTGATGTGGATACTGTTGCTATGGTTTTGCCTAATATTAGCTCTGATCACTTTCCAATTAGTTTGTCTATTTTGGATGATAGAGTTCCTAGGCATTCTTCTTTTAAATTTGAGCCAATGTGGTTTCGAGATCCATATTTATTCATGCTTTTATAGTCTTGGTGGACCTCGGCTCCCTTCATTTATGGAACTAGAATGATTTGGTTTGTAAAGAAAATTACTTTTCTGAAACAAGAGATTAAAAAATGGAATGTGTTGCATTTTAAAATATTATTTCTGAAAAGATTAGGATTCAGGAAGAACTCAAAGTTCTAAATGCTTTGGTTATGAACTGTGGGATGGATTTGGCTACTTTTGAGAAACATAAAAAGTTAAATTCTCAGCTTGAGGAGGTTCTCTCTAGGGAAGAAATCTATTGGCAACAGAAATCTAGGGATTTATGGTTGAGTGATGGAGATAGGAATACTAAATTCTTCCATTCTTCTGCTAAATTAAAAAGGCAATGCAGTAGGATCTCATGTATCCAAAATCCTGATGGAGTTGTTCTTACGGAGGAAAAGGATATTGCCATTAAGGTTGTCTGGTTTTTTAAGTCCTTGCTATCTGAGGAGGCATTTGTCTTTAATGATAGTTTTGCTTCTTCTATTCCTAGACTAATATCTGATGAAGATAATGTAATATTAATGGCCCCTTTTTCTATTCAAGAAGTAAAGGAGGTTGCTTTTTCAATGGCACCTGATAAGGCCCCTAGACCTAATGGTTTTACTTCTCTCTTTTTCAAAAAATTTGGCCTTTTCTTGGGGAAGACCTTCGTCTTGTTTTAGAAGAGGCTAGATGCAATAGGTCTATTTTGAAGGAGCTTAACACAACTCTTATTGCTATCATTCCGAAATTAGAGAATCCTAAATCTTTTGTGGACTTTCATCCAATTGCGTTATGTAATACTTTATATAAAATTATCACTAAAGTTATCTTTGTATGGCTTGCTAAGCTCATCCCAAAGATTGTTTCGGGGGAGCAGGAGGTTTGTCCCTAGTAGGGAAACGGTGAAAGGTGGTATTGTGGCCCATGAGATTTTGCATTCTATCTCTCATCTTTCTATTCTAGATATGATACTAAAATTGGATATGATGAAGGCTTATGATAGGGTAAGTTGGTAGGCTCTCTCTTGTGTGCTTAAGAGTTCCAGGTTTGGGGTAAAATGGGTTAAATGGATTCAGGCATGTATTAGACAGGTTCTCAGTGATTTTGAATAGTTCCCCATGTTGTTTTTCTTCTTCCTCCAAAGGTCTTAGGCGAGGAGACCCGTTGTCTCCTTTCTTGTTTATTATTTTGGTTGAAGCTCTTAGTAGAGCTATCTTGGGAGCTGGGGATAGTGGCCTCTAGAAGGGGATTTCTATTCCACATATGGCTCCTAGTCATGCTCGTTGTTTATTTGCTGATGAAACATTATTATTTGGTAAAGCCTCTATGGGGGAAGCAAAGGTGATTAATAGGATCATTTTGGACTATTCTTCATTTTCTGGTCAGAAGGTAAATCGAGCCAAATCTAAGATTTTTTTTCTTAATGTTTCCCCTTTGGTGCAGCCAGGTTGACTCATTTTTGGGATTTCTCTGTTGGCTAGTTTCCATGTAAGTATTTGGGAATCCCGTTTTTTACTGGATCAGAGAAGCATAATTTTTGGGAATGGATTTTGGTGGCTATTTCTTCAAGGATACTTTCCTAGACTCATAAATGGCTCTCTTTTTTTGGGAAAATTGTGCTTATTAAGGTTGTTCTAAATGCGGTTCCAATTTATCTATTATGTGTTTTGTAGGCTTCTAAGAAATCTGTGATTGCTCTGCAATCAGTATTAAGGTCTTTTTCATGGAATGATAATATTTATAATAAGTCTAGGATTACTTTGTTAGCATGGGATAAAGTTTGTTCTCTGAAAGATAAGGGTAGTGCAGGGATTAGGGATCTTGGTAAATAGAATTTGGCTCTTGGTGCTAAGTTGGTCTAGAAATTGTATAAGCAACCCTCTTCCAAGTGGGCATCTTTATTATCTGCAAAATATTTGAGAATTTGTTCTAGGGAGGCCATCTTTACTGCCTCTTTGCTCCCTAAGGGGTCGATAATCTGGAATTTCATGGTTGAGTGTAGATCTATTATTATTCCTAGGTTCTCTTGGCTTATTCATAATGGTCATAAGGCTAGATTTTGGGAGGAAATCTGGAATGGTTTTCCAACACTTTCTAGCCTAAGGGATTGGTCACCTCTTATGACTCTTCTCAAATCTTCTTGGGGCATATTTGTGGCTGATTATTTTTTGTGGATTCTTCGGGTCTTGCACCTGTGGCGAGATGGAAATCAGTTGACTTTCTCCCGGTGGATCAAGATCTTAAATCTACTTTTGTTGAAGAATTAAAGAAATGCCCTTTGCTTTTTTCTAAGGTTCAAGATGAGCTTATTTGGGTCTATTCAAAATCAATGGAATATTCAATTAAGGAGGGGTATAATTATTTGTCTGCAGGTGGGGACTTGCCCTATAAGTTATTCTGGCATGTTGCATATCTTCCAAAAGCAGGAGCTTTTGCTTGGTTAGTTGTTTAGGATAGAATTCTAACTGGTATGAGATTGGATAGGCTTGGTGTTACTATTGTATTTCCATGTGTTATGTGTGGAGGGTCTCTGGAATCAGTTGATCATCTTTTTCTTCATTGTTCTTTTTCTTCTCAATATTGGTACTAGTTGTCTAAGAAGTTAAACTAGTGTATTGTGTTGTCTTCAAAATCTAGTTCCCTTTAACATCCTTAAAATGATATGATTAAACTCAGTGCAGAAGAGACATCAAAGATAAGGAAATTCTCAAGACAACATATGAAAAGGTTTGATTGAACCTCCTACACTTCAGACTTGCTCAGAGCCAAGGTGGGTATACCTTTGTGAATTGAATTCACATTTTCAAATATAAACCAATAGCAAACCAGTCTAGAAAACCAGTGGATCTATTCACCTTGAAATCAACTGAAAACAAAGAATGGAAATTATACTTACATTTAGTATTTCGATCAACAAAACATGCAATAAACAACTTCAATTAATACCAGTGCCTTATCCAAGGTCACAGAGTCATCTAAACTCAAATAATACTCCTCAAACAAAACATCTTTATGCGTCCCATTGGCTTGGTTTCTATTAACCCTTGTATATGCCTGACACCTACAAGGATTCAAGCATTCCAAACTAAGCTATGGTCATCAAAATTCAAAGTCTCTTCCAAAGAGTTTACTGGTATGAGTGATCCCCGCATCTTTAATTTCCCTCCTAAACAGAAAGGCTAACGAACACTTCTACTAAAATTGCTTTGCAATCCCATTCAAACAGAATCACCCTGGATTATTCAGAATGAAATAGTAAACAAATTTGTAAACACACTTGAAGACAACACAAAGCTTTACTCAAAACTGATGATCTGTATATTGATATTTAGTTCAAGAAATATTACGAGAAATTTTGAGTATTCTCCATTAGACTTAGAAAAGCTCCGACAAATTTCTGCAGCGTTTTCTTACAATTCTTTTGCGATCTCCCTTTCTCTAGTCCTGGTATCCATTTATAATAACATGGATGCACAAATCTTTGGACTTCTCGAGGAGAGTTTGTTACAATCATTTCTTTCAAAATAATTAGGTTACAAGCCTTTCGAAAAAACAGTTACAAGCTCTTTTCGGCCTCTGCAATTTCTTCAACAAGCTGTTCAGTTGCAACCTCTTCTACTTTTTCAGGGGCGCTCTCCGACTATTCTGGATCATGGGTGGCATATTTAGTTGTCCACTCACCATACACTTCTTCTATCAGCCATGAGAAATTAATCACTTTATCTTTAGTCTTAGTCAACCTTTTCCAAGAATTTCTCATTTTGTTGACTTATGAATTGAGAAAACCATAATGTGACTTAATTTTCTCTATCTATTGTATTGTTACAACAAAGAAAGAAACATCATCAAGATCAATAATTCCCTTAACTCTTGCTGACAATTTAGCTTCTATCTCCTTAAGCCACATTTGTTTGTCCTTTAATTGATCCGGGCTAGCAAAAACTCCTGGGAGCAACTCAAAAACTTGATCAGTGTACTCCTTTTTGCACAAATTAACCTTCCTATCCACATTATCCACCTCTACTGCTAATTGTACTAAGACTTTAGTAACATCAGAAGTGGATTTGATGATGGGATTGGCCCTTGCCTCATCTCAGGATACACACATAAACTCTAAATCTTGCTCCCTAGGCCTCCATTTATCAAAAATAGGTGTCAAAATGGCCTTGTCTCTCCTGAGCTCATTCCATATATCCATAATTTTACCTATATTGTTATAGAGCAATGAGGCATTTATTGTATCTACAAAACTGGAAATTGTAGCTCTTACTCTCTCCTGATACTTCTTTGCATATAAGGCCTGAGCCTGTTTCAAGTTTTCCAATTCTTGAGGAGTAATTTCAACCATTTCAGAGCTGAAGGATGTTGGAGGTGGTGGAAACTCAATGATAAGGCTAGTAGGCGGAGGTCTTGTAGGAGAAGAGGAAATCATCAGTGTTGAAGATTCACCTTGATGGTATTATCCAGTCAACTGGCTCTGCAGCTTGGCAATGATGATATCCTTGCCTCTTACCTCCTCCTTGGCATTGTTATAGGCCTTCAAAACTATTTCCAACTTAACTTGGAGGGCCTCTTTCTCTTTGGCTTCTTTCTCTGCTACTACAACACTAAATTTTGTAGTCTCTAACATAGTGCTAGCAGCCTCCACTACCCCTGTACTCTGCACTCTCTTCACCATCATTCCACCAAGTTAACTTGACCCTAGGGTGTCTTTGCTTTTCTTACTCTCATTTCTCTTGAGAGACCACATGATGAGTCCAGCATTGTCCTTATTGAAAGTAATCCCCTCCATGGGTTTAGTCTCTTTTCTCACTACATCTAGCACCAGGGCATCTGCTATATCCCATTCGGGTAAGATAAGCACTCCAGCTTGTGCTACCATATCTCTTCCTTGCTCAGGGGTGATGGTTTTGAATTCTTCCATCATCTCTTTCTTTATTTCCTCTTCCACCAGGGCTGGATCTTTATTAGGTTGCTCAGCTTTTCTCCTTTCACATCTAGCATTATATTTATCTATGTGTTGTTTCCATATAAATTGCATAAATGCTTCTGATTTGACAAAATTGTTATCAGCTAAAAAGGCACTACTTGCCTGTTTTATCTCAGGATCCCACTCCTGGCCTTTGAGTTCAGTGGTAGTGATATCCATTTCAGCAGCAATGGGTTCTTCTGGCATTCCTTCCTCCACTTCATCATAAGTGTATGCAATTTCCCCTAGACTACCTAACTGTAGGAGTTGCTCAGCTGCTGCTTGCTCATTTCCTATATGGGTAGGGGATTGGGATGGGGAATACAAAGGTGTATCTGATTGCACTTCTTTCCCCACCCTTTTCTTCTTTGGGTTTTCTTGGATGTCAATGACATCTTGTATCTTCCTCTTTCCTTTGGAGGTAGAGGGCTCCCCTGTTGTAGGCATCAGCACACTATAACTGGATTTCTTATGCAATGTGTAATCACCAGGAGGGATTGCCTTGCTGGAAGTTGTCCTACTTAGGATCATTCTTTCCTTCTCAGGGTTGCTCTTGATTACAGCTTTCCTCTTCTCCTTCAGTGTCTGCATCACATCTTCAAAGCAAACAAATTAAAACTTTATTTTCTCTTCTAGTGGGAAAAAGCTAGACAATGTTATAGCTAGCATCAAATTGATGCACAAAATCCAAGGCTTTCTTATAAGCCACCCACTTCTCTTTCCTTAGCTCCTGCTCATCTAGATCAAACTCATTTTTGATGAGGTCTTCAGGAAACTAGAATTGATGAGGCCTACCTCTGCATGCTACCTTCTTCCTAAACATACCATTGAAGAAGTCTTCTGGATCAGCACACTTGGACACTGTAGTGGACAAATGATAAGGCTTGAGGAAATCCTCAAAGCAATTCCAGCCTCCTTTTGTTATTACAAATTGGTGAGCTATGGTAACTGCAGGGAAAATAGTCCCTTTACCCCTGCCTGTTAACTCTGCCTCTTGTAAGCCACCAATTTTTCTAAGGATCTCTGAGATTCCTACTTTGAGAGGGACCTAGTAAGGTAGAAAAAATGGGGTGCCTCTAAAACAAAACACTCTGAAATTTGTGAAGACTGGATACAAATAAATGTCACCCCAGTTATTAATAATTTTTATGTTCTCTGTGAATTCTTTTGGTCTTATGAATTCCAGAAGAACTTTGGGGATTCCTGGGTTCTTAGAGCAGAGGAGAGTCCTTATCTTGGATGCAAAATATTTATCAAACTTCAAAAAACTGGCATCCTCTCTATCCCATGACAACACAGTACTCCATAATTGTACCGGCATTTTTTCTCCTTCCTTCTCCTTAACAAGGTCCAGTCCACTGGCAAAGTAATCACCACCTTGGAAGAGAATAAGATGCATCAGGAGTGAGTACCATCCAAAAAGCCTATCCACCTTTCTATTCTTGATTCCTATTAACCCTCCATGAATAGCATCAGCAATATAAGACGCATAATCAAATGTAATTGCAAGAGAAGGATTCAAAATCTGAGCAATCATTAACAAGTAATGATTCAGCATATTTGCTTCAGCATCTTCTCCCAAAACTTGGCAAAGTGCCCAATACATCCCTTTAGCCCTCAGGGTGAACATACTTAATGAAAAGGGCTCTTGTGTGTTGGGTCCTACAACTGTTAACCCTCCTATTTTCACAAAAAATTCCTTGAGAGGCCCATTCCTTAGATGACTCCTCTATGCACCGTAAATTTGGGCTAATGATGTGAAATTTATAGGTTCTAGAAAATTGGTGAACTCATTAAGCCCAAAAGTTGTCCTGAACTCTTCAGCATTAATCTCAACAAGGGTTTTCCCATGTACATCCTGAATGCTTCTTGTGACTGGATCATAGTTGAGCACAATTTGGGTCAGAAAATCTATGTCCATAAATACCCCTGGGACAACTAATTTCCCGACATCTAATTCCCAGATACTGTTTTGTAGGGTAGGAGAATTTCTCATTCCGAATCCAACTTTAAACAACCCCAACCTAGACAATCCAACCTGTGGGTCTCTCAACCAGTTACCCTTGTCATATAATCCTTCTCCTATCTTTAAATGGGGAGCCTTGGGCACTAACTCTTTTGCCTTTGAACCCTGATTAGTTGACAACGTCAACTGTTCTAAAAAATCATCATAGACACTCCTTTTTGAATAGTTAACTTTGCCAGAAAACTCTCTTTTAGGAGCCATTTTGAAAACGTAAGAAATGAATACCACTCCTAAACAATTCTGTGAGGAATCAATTATCTTATCTAAAACACTACACAGGAATTGCTATACAAGAATACGAGAGAACCTGTTCTTCGCTTGAAGGAATTTGCTCTACAACTAAATCGACTTGCTCTATACCTGAAGAAAATAACTCTGCATCTGCTCTTTTGCAAAATCCTTTAAAAGATATCTTCACCCGGATGATAGGAAATCAAATATTTGTACTCAGGGCCTTAACTACAACATTGATTTCGCATGCTTCGGTCATCCCTTCAAAATTGAATTCATACGAGAATTCATATTTTTCACTCCAACGGGTCACAACGTTCCTACAAGTGTTTCATTTTGCTCTTTCGCAACTTTGTGAAGCATAACTATCAGGCAGCTTAGTCCTGCGAAATAGCGTTGACCGTCCAATCAAAAGAAACTTGATCGAGCATTAGATTAACTAACAACTTTGGCTCAGCGTCGGGTCCCACTTCTCTATTAGCTATATGATACCACATGGCACCCAATCATTGGCCTTGAAATTTCCATCGCATTCGACTTAACGCTGGCCGCGTGTCTTTCTTTTATGCCGCTGGTTCCACCTTGGCGGGCCCACACTTTCTCCTTAGACCACATGTCATCATGACATGTGGATGGCTCTCATGCACTCTCGCTATTTCTTGGGGTATAAAGAATGAACATCTTACCCTTGCGAAATAGCCCAGGCCGTCGGATCATCTCTTAAGTTGATTGGCTTTTAATCATCTGAAAAGGCTTTCGGGAGGGGTGGGCCCACTGACTCACTATGAACACCTGGCACCTAGTCACCTTCAAAGCTGACTTGTCACTTTTGCATTGGCCGAGAAAAAACCACGGGGCCCCAACAAACTCTTAACAGTTGTATCCTCTAGGGCCACCATCATGACATGTGGATGGCTCTCATGCACTCTCGCTATTTCACGGGGTATAAAGAACGAGCATCTTACCCTTGCGAAATAGCGCGGGCCGTCAGATCATCTCTTAAGTTGATCAACTTTTAATCATCTAAAAAGGCTTTCGGGAGGGGTGGGCCTGCTGACTCACTGTGAACACCTGGTGCCTAGTCACCTTCAGAGCTGACTTGTCACTTTTGTATTGGCCGAGAAAAAACCACGGGGCCCCAACAAACTCTTAATAGTTGTATCCTCCAGGGCCACCATCATGACACATGGATGGCTCTCATGCACTCTTGCTATTTCGTAGGGTATAAAGAACGGGCATCTTACCCTTGCGAAATAGCATGGGCTATCGGATCATCTCTTAAGTTGATCGGCTTTTAATCATCTGAAAAGGCTTTCAAGAAGGGTGGGCCTGCTGACTCACTGTGAACACCTGGTGTCTAGTCACCTTCAAAGCTAACTTGTCACTTTTTCATTGACCGAGAAAAAACCACGGGGCCCCAACAAACTCTTAACAGCTGTACTCGCCAGGTCATCTCCATCTGCGACCTGACTCACCTCTGGGGCCCGCCTTTTAGCCTTTAATCCTGACCCACTGACTATAGTGATTTGTGCCATGTGCTGCCATTTTACTCGCTATCAACAACTAGTTGGACCATCTATGTGGCATGCCATGTGGTTTTCACAACTTCGCTGGTTTTAAACTACGTACAACTTCGCCTAGCGAAATAACGCGAGTCGTGGATCCATCCGCGAGATGCGCACTGGTTACTGGGCCCGACAACTTTAGGAGAAAAACATACGAGGCATAAATTTTTTGATTAATTAACATAACTGCCTAGGCAAATAACAAGGGGGGACACTTCCTACGACCCCACGACCCCTTACTTAAGTGAATAAAGTAACGAAAGATTAGAAATCAGAGGGTTTAAAACAAACACAAGAGGATCTAAAATCAAAAAAACCCTTAAACCCTTGAGGTCTAGAACAAAGCTGAAGCATTTGAAACTGCACCCTATTCAAAATTTCAACAAACCATAGCCAATCATGGGAAAAGAAAAGCCCATTTTTAATCAGTGATAACAGCGGCTCTGACTGGGGATGGTTGATTGCAAGGTCAACACAAGAAACTCAGAAACTCTGGAGAAATAAACCAAAACATAGACCAAGACAGAAAAGTAGGAAAGGAACAAAATATGTACAAACAAAGGACCTACCATGCATGGACATTAAGAGAAATAATGCTTCAGGAATTGTCCATGCACTGGAAATTCCTGCATTTCATCATCCATATTCTTCAAGAAATATGAATCCTTACCATTTAAGTCACAAACCACAAAAGGGCCAATCCATAGTGATTCAAATTTCTTATGCTTTCCCTTATCCTGTCCTTTTACATTCCACTGAAGAACCATGTCATCAATTCAAACTTCCTTAGTGATGTCCTTTTATCAAAAAGATACTTTGACTACAACTGGATCTTCTAATTTTTCTTATGGGCAGAAGTCCTAAGCTCCTCCATTTCTACAATTTGGATCATTTTGTTTTCCATTGGTTCAGATACCTCCATGTCCTCATCTTGCAAAAACTTATACACTGGAAGAAGGTTATTTACTGGCAACCTGGTCTGGGCGCCATAGACTAATTCAAAAGGTGACATTACAATGGATTTCTTAATTGTTATTCTATCTGCCCATAGAGCTAACTTCAGCTTTTGATCCCAAGATCTTTTATTGTCTTCTAGGATTTTTTTGATGATATTCAACAGGCTTTTATTGCTGGATTCTGCTTGTCCATTCCCTTGAGGGTGATAAGGTGAAGAGTATGACATGAGTATACCATGACTAGTACAAAAGCCTACAAATTCTTCTAATCTGAAACACATGGCATTATCTATCACCAATTTTGCAAGTGTTCCAAATCTAGTTACAATATTATCCATCAGGAAATCAATGACAACTTTACTAGTAGCTCTTCTTGTAGGGATGGCTTCTATCCATTTGGTGAAATAATCAGTGGCCACTATGATCCATCCATGACCTCTCCCTGACTTCTCAACAATTTCTCCAATAAAATCAATGCCCCACTGGACAAAAGGAGCTTCTACAGAGACTGGATTTAGGGGTAAAGCTCCTTCATACTTGAGCTTGGATGAGAATCTCTGACATGGGTCGCATCTTTGAACATATGCATGGGTATCTTTAAATAAGGTGGGCCAATAATACCCAGCCCAAATTATCTTACCAACAGTAGTCTTAGCAGAATAGTGACCTCCACATACTCCATCATGCATTTCAGTCAACACCTGTTTAGCTTGAAATTCATCCAAACACATTAGTAACTCTCCATCTCTTTTTCTCCAGAAAAGATCACCCTGAATGAACACATATTTTTGGGACTTGAGTTTCAGAGTTCTTTTTCAGATTGTATGTCATTTCTTCTGGGAGGGTATCACCTCTCAAAACTTGGATTATCTCTATATACCAGGGTTGCCTCTCAATAATAGTGACCAAAGCATCTCTAACCTCAACATTGTGTATTTCTACATTCATGAGATTCGACTTAGTCATGAGCTTAGCCAAACCTAAACCTCTCACCAATTTGGTGATCTTTATCTCCAAGTTGAATTCCTAAATTCTATTAATCCATCCGCATCTCTTCCCAGTAACCTCAAACTGAGACAAAATATCTTTAACTGCAGCATGTGGGACATAGGCAATGATATTTGCATTCACTAAATATGGCCTAAAAGCCTTAACAGCTTTAACTAGGGCATAAGCTTGTTTCTCCATGGTTTCATATTTTAGTTCTGCCACCTACAAAGACTTACTATAGAAGGCTATGGGATGTTCATATCCTTCATTGTCCTTTTGTAGTAATATTGCAGCCACCGTATGATATGAAGCAAAAGAAAACAGAGAAAAAGGCTTACTATAATCAGGAGATTTCAACACTGGTGCCTCCTGGATTGCCTTCTTAATCTCAGCAAAAGCTTTTGAAGCTTCTTGATCCCAATGAAATTTTGTATCCTTCTTAAGCAATTTGACGATAGGCTTCACTATCTCTGCAAAGTTTGCAATGAATCTCCTGACAAAATTTACTTTACCTAAAAAGGATTGGATACCTTTCACATTTTTAGGTTCAGACACCCTATTGATTGCTTCAATTCTCTCAGGGTCTATTCTTAACCCCTCCTTAGAGACTATGTGTCCCAGTAACTTTCCTTTAGTGACCCTAAAATGACATTTCTTGAGATTCAGTGATACACCAAATTCCAAGGCTTTATTGAACACCTTCTCTAGATGTCCACAATGATCATCAGCCTTTTTAGAGAAACAAGTTAGATCATCTTGATAAACCACCATGATGATGTTTATGAATTCTTTGAAGGCTACATCCATAGCTCTCTGAAATGTAGCTCCTGCATTTTTTAATCCAAATGGCATTCTCACATATACATAAGTTCCCCATGGAGTAGTGAAAGCTGTCTTAAACTGTTCAGACTCCTTTACCAACACTTGATTATATCCTGAGAAACCATCCATCATGGATAAAGAATCACAACCTGTCACTCTCTATAGCATGGCTTCCATATTTGGGGATGAGTAATTATCTTTCAAGGAAGCAACATTTAGATTCCTAAAATCTACATACAATCTGATGTCTCCATTCTTCTTCCTCATTGGGACCAAATTGGAGACCCATGAAGAATGCCTTATTGGTTTGATAATCCCTCCTTCTCTCAATTTAGTCAACTCTTGTTGCATTTTAGTTTCTAACAAGGGATTGATAGGCCTCTATTTCTGTTTGAAAGGCTTAGCATCTGGAAGTAAAGGAACTTCATGCTGAAAAAGATCTTGTCTATATGCCTTTAGGTCTTCATAAGACCAAGCAAAGACATGCTTATACCTTTTCAATAAATTAATAAGGTTAGTCCTGACATGAGGGGGTAATTTCTTTCCAATATATACCAACTTAGGGGATGATTATGTCCCCAAGTTTACCTCCTCTAACTCTTCCAACTTGGTGGTAGATTGTTTATGTAAATGACTATCATTATAACTAAACATGCTCTCCAGCTCCACCAACCCTTTAGGTATTTCCTTGGTTTCCAACTGGACCACATCATTTCCAAACACTATCTCTTGGTTGTCTACCACTTCCACCAATGCATTACAATCAATCTTTTGTCCATCATAATCATCAACACATTGAATAAACCTAAGAATGTCTTCATCATCAGCAAAAACTTGCCAATTGTACACATTATCAGGAATAGCAAGCCTAGATTTTATTTTCACAGTGGAAATACCGGTTAGCGTTGCATCATCATTTTTCAAAGCAACATTAGCTAGGAAATCTGCCATAATATTTTTTGCTCGCTCTATCCAATTAATAGAAAAATATCAAAATGCTCAATAACATCCCAAACAGCATGCTTATACTGCTTTAATCCATCATTCTTGGATGCATATTTAGATCTCATCTGAGAAACAACCAATTCTGAATCCCCCATTACTTTCAATAGTTGGATTCCATGCCTTTTTGCAACCTCAAGTCCTAGTAATAGGGCTTCATACTTTGCAGTATTATTTGTGCACTGGAATGCCAATAAAAATGAGTACTTGAAAGTTATACCTGATGGGGACACAAAAAGAACCCCTACTCCAGATCCTTCTTTAGAGCAAGCTCCATCAAAATACATCTGCCACAACCCATACTATTGTGCTTGTAGGTCAACCACAATAGGGTCAGTATTCTTCAATTGAGGTGAAATTGGTTGAAGTCTAAAGTTATCTAAATCTATATCAATCATACAATAAAGCATACTAGGGTCTACATTTTCAATTACCCTAGGAGCTCGTGGCTCTCTATATAATTTGACCTAATTACCACTAATAGGAATGGTAGCATAAGATAAGTCCAATTGGACATTTCCCCCTACTGCCGCTGCCCACTACCTGGAAAGTAACATACCATAGTGGGGTTTAGTGTCAGTAACAATAACATCCATTTTGTAAGTGGCTTCAAGAAATGCTACTATTTTTACTTCTACATCTTTCATTGTACCTATCACAGGTACTTCTCTGTTATCCATGGCATAGCATTTCCCATACACAGTGGTTACTGATAACCCTAATTCTTTCATAACACCATAGGGCATTACATTAGCAGCACCTCCTGAATCTATCATGCAGTTTTTAATCAACCGGTTATTGACTAACAAGGTAACATAGAAGGGATCTACCTGAGAAGGCTCCTGAGTGATAGTGGTTCCAACATAAACCTCTGGGGTTTGGAACTCTTGATCCTTTCCAACTTTAGCTAAACCGGTGGGTAATACTGTGTCACTATCAGATATACTAGAGAATAAAGACAAAGCTGCATCCTTATGTTCTTTAATCTTTAGCAATTCTACTAACGGAACAGTGACTTTCATTTGAGTTAAAGCTTGGGCCATATCAAATGTAGAATTATTGCATTTTTCAGTATTAACGTTAACTTTTTCTGTTTTGAATTGACTTGCCTTTCTCACTGTCTCTGCTCCTTGTACATCACCAACATTTTTATTATCTTTGCCTTTATGTACATCTTTAACTTGTTCTCCTTTCTCTTGGCTGACCTTAGGAACAGTAGTAGCACTACTTGATGCCCCCCTTTTTGTAACTTCCTTTACAAACATAGAACCCGGCTCACCCTGATCAGTGTCTCTCTTAGTGCTTCTCAGATTATAGTTATGTTTTGCTTTGGCAATTGTAGCCTTAGTGAGATTTCTAACTTCTTCCTCACTAGGCCTCCTAAGATGAACCTCTTCATCTTCAATTGTCACCACATTCAATTTAGGATGCCAACCTAAGGCTAACTGTCCTTGCACTAGCTTTTCACTATCCAACACATCACTGTATTCACTTTGCATAGATTCCTCATCACTTTCTATGATGGTTTCAAACATATTAATGTCAGGCTCTGCTTTTGGTCTCATAGATTCCTCAAGAGCTTGAGCCACTACACACTGATGAGGAGAATGTGGTCCATCACAAGCAATACACCAAGGAGTATTTTCTATATTGTGAACATTTTTCCCTTTCAAGGGATCCGGTGTGTCTTGACTTTGGGTAATTTTGGGCTTCTCAATTTGGGGTTTACCATCCTTCCAATTAGTATTATTGAGCATATCATGTAATCTAGGGGGTCTATCTTTCCAGTTATAATGAGGTTTATCATTTTTGTTAACCTTGACAGTCAAATATTTCATAGCAGTAACCAATTTCTCTATTTTATCATCCTCTTTAGCAACTTTATTAGGTTGTTGTTTGGTTTCTTGCCATAATCTACCATCTGTCCTTCTTCCTAATTTTCCAAATGCTTTTTTGTTACTTTCTACATTTATGGCAATTCTAAACGCTGTTGAAAATATTCAGGACTAACCAAGTTACTGAGAGGGGAGGGGTGAATCAGTAACTTTTAAAACTTTTAATTCATTTCTGCACTTGCATATATTAAACCATTCATTCATTTAATCTACTGCATGCATGAAAATATAATCATTCACAACACATAACACAAAGATTTGGTGACCCAGAAACCTTCCAAATAGAAAGTAAAACTGGGGTGGGGATGGTACCCACAAAACTTTGGTACTGCAGTAAAAGTTGGCCGGTTAAGGCTTACAATGATCACTTCTGATGATCTGCCCTATTAGAAGCAAATTTGGACTGCTAGGTCCACCTTGTTAGAGGATTTACAAACATACAATGAAGTATGCACTCGGTTAAGAGATTTACAAAAGACTATTAAGTCTACCCGGTAAAAGGATTTACAAACTGATTCAACTGTTAGGATGAAACAGTAGATCTTGACTTACAACTTTATTGCTGATAAGATCCTTTGAGTATTGATCTCCTTCTGAGATAGATATGTCGATTCTGCTCCTTTACTGACTCTGCGAAAATGTTCTGGTCTGCTGCCTTAATGCAGTTTCTGCTCTGCTCTTTCTAATTTCGCATATATATACATCTTACATACATACTACAAATGGTATAATACATTACATATATATACCATCCATAATTACATTTACATTTCATAAAGTCGGCCTCATACAAATTAATAACATAAACTCATTCTTAAGTCGGCCTTACATAGGTGAACAAAATATTACTGAGTCGGTAGATACTCGGTTCCTCAAGCTGGCTCGGTGATCTTCTGATACACGGCGTCCACTACAGTACTCGGCATCGTCATGCTCTCGGTAAGAGTAGAAGCTCGGTCCATACTAGTCCCGAAGTGTAGCTTGGAACTCGGTAGCTGTGGTGACTCGGTAGATATAGTGTCACTCGGTAACCACTGGTGACTCGGTCTGAACTGACTTCTCGGTAACTGCTGTTTGTCTCATATGCTCGGTGATAGTCTTACTGCTCGGTTTGAATTGTTTAATCGGTGAGCTTTGTTGAATGCTCGGTATAGGCTATGGACTGAGTGATGAGCTCGGTAACATTCAAAATTGAATAAGTGTTTTCACTAAGTGTATTCACTAATGACAAATATATCATTATTCCAACAATCTCCCCCTTTGGCATTAGTGACAAAAACACTTATGAGACAAAAATGAATCTGTCATGCTGACTTGATTCTTCAAAATTGATACCAATTGTAGATTGCTGTATATACCTGTATATCTCACTGTACATAACTCACCCATAGAATATACATATGATTCTATACACTTATCTCTATACCAATTGTTATTTACATTCTCCCTTTGTCTCTAATATGTTCCATATTCTCCCCCTTTTTGACAATAATGCCAAAGAATAGATAACTCAAATAGAAATATTAAAGTGTGAGATAAACTCTGAGTGTACTTGTTTGATATGAGCCAAGGTCTTATCCCAATTTTCTTGCAAAATTGTGCAAATAGACAATGCAACTTGAACTTTGGCTGATAGTTCAATTACATGCTCTGCAACTGAAAAACTGTTATCATGGATCAATGTTTTGGAATGTGTAATGTGTTTCTGCATTGTATCCATGTTAGGAAGGATCATATTCTGAATATCTAACAATGTAGACCGGATCCTTGCATCTTCCCTGAGCAATTCTGATTGCTTATCTAATAGGAATCTGATGTTTGAATGGTGAGTTGAGCTTGAGCTGGGGTCAAGCTGCAACTGTTGTGCACTTACTTTCAGATCATCATCAATTTTCTTCAGTTGATCTCTGATTCCTTTTGTGAACTCGGTAACATCACATAACTTTGCACAAAATGAAGTTATATTATTAAAATAATTTTCTAACTTGGCCAAAATAGTGGTCAATTCAACTTGTTTTATTGCTATCTGCTGAGCAATGTGCTCAAGCACCTTGTTATCAAATTTCTTCTCGGTTCTTTCTATCAGTTTCTCTTCTCCTGATGAGTCCTCATTGAATCTGTTCACAGCCTCTTCGAGTTGTAGCAAAATGTGTTGAGAGGGATCAACTTTTATACCTAAGGCATCTGTGAGAATGGTCTTTGCACCGTTTATGATGTTGAATTCCCTATCTCTCTCACTTCTTAGTTGTTTTTGTTTTGCTTTCTGTTCTAACAACTGGCTGATCAATCTCATTTCATCAATTGATGTAGTATTGAGGTCTATTTGTGGAATGACAATCTCTTTATCCAGATCTATATCATCCTCTATAGCCTTGCCGGTAAGCAGAAGTTTTAAAGGTGTCTTTTGTATTACTTCTGTGCTTACTTCCTTATCCTTTGATGTAGTTACAATGGTTGATAAGGTTGGAGTAGCTGTTATAACTAGAATGGGATTTACTAGAGGAAGACTCATGGATGTACCGACTGTTCCCAAAATTGATGTACATGCAGGAGTGCTAATTGGTGTGATCATTTGTGCTAAGGAATGTGTCAAAATTGGAGAGGTTGCAAAACTTACTATACATGCTGCAGGAGAAGTTGTGATCTCGGTGACTGAAGAAGTCACTTGCTGCTCGGTAGAGGCAACACTCTGCATCCCGGTAGATAATGACATGCTCTGCAGCTCGGTGGATGAGGTAACTGTTGGGGTCTGGAGCTGAGAGGTGATTGGCAAGGATTGAGCAATAGATGTAGCTACTGTGCTCACAATCCTACTGGCTGAAGCTGATGATGCAACGCCTTTCTACGGTGAGTGAGGAAGAGATGCAATGACTTTTGCTGCTACCTATTCAGGATCATCTTCTTCATCACCTATTATTACCGTGTCACCTTCTTCCTCGGCTGCTTCTTCTTCTTCCTTCTTCTCTTCATCCTCTTCATCATCTTTATCACCCTCAATTGTTACCATGGGGTCAGATGGCATTGGCAGATTATATATCCTTTTCCACACAATTGTGGCATTATTTACTATTGCTTCTATCTGCTTGGAGAGAACTAAGAAGGTATGAAACCTAAGTGTCATTTGGTGTTCATTCTCCTTTAATGCCTCTTTTACTTCTTTATATGTCAGGTTCGGTAACAACTGTTTTAAGGTTTGTGCATAAATGTCTTTGACAGTTTGCACTGCTGAAGTCCATCTTGGTCTAATCCTGACTAGAAGCTCATTTGGAATTTGAGAACTGATATCATCTGGGGTATATTTCCATTTACCCATTGTGTTCAGTAAAAGTTCCTCGATTTGCATCTTTTCTGCATCTGATCTACTTTCATACTTCAGTGCCTTGAAGTTAGACATGCCAGATCCTTGTTCCAACTGTTTCAATTTTTCTTCGAAGGTAGGAGGGGGTTTCCTAAATACAACTTCACTTTCTTTCTGCCCTTTCCTGGTTCTCCTTGTGAACACTGCAGTTTTAAGTTTGGGCTTGGTGATTACTACTTTGCCTTTCTTCTTTGGTGTTTCTGCTTCCTCTTCTGATTCCTCTTTTGTTTCTTCTGTTTCTTTAGCTGCCTTTCTCTTGGTACTAGTGATGGCCTTTGGAAGCTTGATTTCAAGCTCAATTCTGGCTTTGGCCTCATCATAAGTGCCAAATGCAGGGGTGTTGGGAATGGTTGGTTCATTTATCAGGGCTTCTATTATATCCCTTGCTTCATCTATGTTAATTTCATAGGGCAATGGTTTTACCCATGCCACTCGGGGTATGGCTGCCTGGATGTAAACTTTATCACAGTCTACCATGAAACATATATCATCCTTGTAATCTTTTACCAACTTAGGAGGAATCCTGAACCTGTTGTTCATTTTGTCCTTAAATTCTTCAAAATAATTATCCATTACTGTCTCAAAATTCTGACCTATTTCTGCTATAAACTCATTTATCTGATACAAAATTGGAGTATCCTTCCTCCATACTACTGTGCCTTTAGAAGGGAAAAATTTTTGTACATAGAAAAATATACAAATCAACAAAGAACCAAATTTGCATGGATTATTCTTTGATGTCCTTATACTGTCCATGTTCTTGTTGAATTGTGTTAGTAAAACCTCTGCTAGGTCAAAATCCATGTTCTTCTTTACTACCTTGTAGGCAAGGTCTACTGCCTCACATGCCACACTATTTAGCCTACTGGAACTATTTAGCTTATATGCAATGATAATAATACCAAATTTAAGTTCAACATCAGATACATTGTTAATTTTTAATCCTCTGCCATCCCACTCGGCAAGAGTTAACTCCTGTAGTTCTACCCGACCTAGGGTTTTGGTGGATTTTGCTTTGTCTGACATCGGTAAACCTGTGATCCTATGAATCATCTTCTTTGTTATTAAGATAGGTTGATCTAACCATAGTTGCCCATCATGTACACGGCTCAATACATACCTAATCCATTTCACTTGAAAATTTCTTGGTAGGTGTGGGATATGGGTCAAACCTTTGATTTCCAAATGTCTATGCTCGGGTTTTAGGGTTTTGTCAACACATAGCTGACTTAGGGCATTGTCCATTTCTAAAGTCCCTAACTCCTGAATAGTGCATTTGAAATGAGTACGAATGTCATTGATAAGAAGTACCTTGGAAGGAATTCTGGACTGTGCTCCACTTGGGTCGAGTGATTCTGCGATTGCTGGAATGAGTTTGAAGTTCGGCGCTGTCCATTTAACTCCTTTCACTAACATATTGGAAGTCTTCTTCACCTTGCTCCTGCTGGTGGTGCTAGTGGAAGTCATTGCTGAATGGAACGAGTTCTTTTTAGATCCTTCGCTGCAAATTCGTCTTAAATCTCCTTAAGCACTTTGAAAACCTAAGCTCTTCAAATGCTGAATAACGCGGTGAAGAATGAAGTCGATTTTGCCCTTTTTATTAAAATTCTGTCATTAATGCTTGATAAGTGGGTAGGTGAGATGACTTAATGAATTTAGCGATTGCTCGGTAAGACTGACCTAACTCGGTAAGGTTTGCAGTTTTACCATGCTCGGTAACATTCAACTCGGTAAGTGACTTTTCTGTATGTATCGGAAATACTGATTTCATCGATTATGCTTTTGTATTTTGGAACTGCTTATGGTAAGGCTTTGAAAATGTAGTTCCTTATCTTCTTTAATGGATCTAATTTGTAATGGTGGGGTCACCCAATTATTGAGTGACAGGACCATTGCTTGAATTATCCTGCTCAGTAGATTTAGGAACCCACTGCTGTCTCATTTATTTCCAAATGTTGTCAGCTTTAGCTTTCTTTTCATCTTCAACCTTCTTTGTGTTCATGCAGTTCTTTGCTATATGTCCGAGTTCAGTGCATGTATAACATCTTATAGTTGTATCTTTCTTCCTTAGATGATGCCTTGTACAATTCATCCCAATGTGTCCATATTCTCCACAATAATGACATCTGCACCAGGTATTGTAATCCCAACCAAATATTGCTTTGACAATTTGTTCTGCTGGAGTGAATGTCTTTGTTCTACATTCTGATGCCTTGTGACCTTGTTTCTTGCATTTGTGACATTTGCCTTCAAATTTTGGTTTCTCCTTGCATTCACTAGCCTTGTGACCATGCTGATTACAGCTGTAGCATTTGCCTTTGAATCTTGTCTTTCCATTGCTCCAACATTTGTTTGATGTGTGACCTGTCTTACCACAGTAATTGCATGTAGGCCTTTGATTTCTTTGGCTACCTTGCTCAGAAGATTCACCTTCTTCATTGTAACCAAGACCAGCTTTACCTTTTTGTTTGTGAAGATTTTCTTCATTTAATTGATCCAAGTCTGTTTGAGATTTCATCATCCTTTCATTTGCTTGCTTTTGAATATCTAGCTCATTTTTCAAACTTTCATTCTGTTCTTTGAGAATTCTGATCTCTTCATTTGCATTGGAGAGTTGCTCGGTGAGATCTTCATGCTGTACAATTTCATTGTTTCTTCCCTCTATTTCATTTTGCATTTTATTCCTTTGTTCCAAGATTTCACAAAATCTTGCAGACTGAATTTCATGTTCTCTTCTTAGCATCCTTACTTCTTTTTGCAGTAATCCATTTTTTTCTAGGAGTTCTTTGATTGCATTGTTTGCTTCATCTACTTCATTTGAACTACTTGTAGGAAAGAGATCTTCAATTTTTGTTTCAACATACTCATGATCATTTATTTCTTTTGCTAGTTCCTTTCTTCTTTTTAGGGATTGGGAAAGATGTTCTCTTGCTTCTTTGAGTTGTGCTATGGCCATTTCCAGATCTAGCTTTTCATTCTCAATAGCTTTATCAAGTCTGAATATTTCCATTGTCTTGATCTTTTCTCAAGTTGTCAAACTTTTACTCTGAGAACCACAAAGCTCTGATACCAATTGTTGAAAATATTCAGGACTAACCAAGTTACTGAGAGGGGAGGGGTGAATCAGTAACTTTTAAAACTTTTAATTCATTTCTGCACTTGCATATATTAAACCATTCATTCATTTAATCTACTGCATGCATGAAAATATAATCATTCACAACACATAACACAAAGATTTGGTGACCCAGAAACCTTCCAAATAGAAAGTAAAACTGGGGTGGGGATGGTACCCACAAAACTTTGGTACTGCAGTAAACGTTGGCCGGTTAAGGCTTACAATGATCACTTCTGATGATCTGCCCTATTAGAAGCAAATTTGGACTGCTAGGTCCACCTTGTTAGAGGATTTACAAACATACAATGAAGTATGCACTCGGTTAAGAGATTTACAAAAGACTGTTAAGTCTACCCGGTAAAAGGATTTACAAACTGATTCAACTGTTAGGATGAAACAGTAGATCTTGACTTACAACTTTATTGTTGATAAGATCCTTTGAGTATTGATCTCCTTCTGAGATAGATATGTCGATTCTGCTCCTTTACTGACTCTACGAAAATGTTCTGGTCTGCTGCCTTAATGCAGTTTCTGCTCTGCTCTTTCTAATTTCGCATATATATACATCTTACATACATACTACAGATGGTATAATACATTACATATATATACCGTCCATAATTACATTTACATTTCATAAAGTCGGCCTCATACAAATTAATAACATAAACTCATTCTTAAGTCGGCCTTACATAGGTGAACAAAATATTACTGAGTCGGTAGATACTCGGTTCCTCAAGCTAGCTCGGTGATCTTCTGATACACGGCGTCCACTACAGTACTCGGCATCGTCATGCTCTCGATAAGAGTAGAAGCTCGGTCCATACTAGTCCCGAAGTGTAGCTTGGAACTCGGTAGCTGTGGTGACTCGGTAGATATAGTGTCACTCGGTAACCACTGGTGACTCGGTCTAAACTGACTTCTCGGTAACTGCTATTTGTCTCATATGCTTGGTGATAGTCTTACTGCTCGGTTTGAATTGTTTAATCGGTGAGCTTTGCTGAATGCTCGGTATAGGCTGTGGACTTAGTGATGAGCTCGGTAACATTCAAAATTGAATAAGTGTTTTCACTAAGTGTATTCACTAATGACAAATATATCATTATTCCAACAAAAGAATCTTTCAAGTTATGGGGATTTTTATCTCTCAATATATAGGCCATTTTGGAATCAAATGCATTGTAATATGTATTAAGACACATGTTATCATCTAGCCTCATCACTTGATACAATTTGTGCATGGCCTTCTGGAATATGGCATTGAAATCAGTGACCATTTCATTTTCAGATTTTCTAATATTGTTGAACTCATTTAGCATGAAACTCACATTAGTCTTGTCACCATACTGCTCTTGAAAGCAATTTTTAAAACCTTCCCATGAACCTATGCTATTTACTGGAAGACCTTTGTACCAATCTCTTGCATCATCAACCAAGGATTGAACAAATAGTTTCATAATAACATCTTCATCTACTATCTCATAATCATTTATTAGATCCCCAAAAGATTTCAGATGTTCCTCAGCACTAATTACATTGTTCCCAACAAATTTATGGAGTCTATCTCTTAACTCAGTGGGAACATGATTTGGATATCCCAGGATCTCATCAAAGAACAATTGTCTATATTGTTCTAAATTGATTGGTCTTCTTTGAAAAGGGGTAATAGAACTATTATTTCCCATGGTCATTTTAGCTTTTGGGATTGGAGATTGAGGTGCTTGGGTATATTGTTTATTCACAGGTATTTGGCTTACTGAGGCAATATTAGCTTGTACTGCAGGTTGAGTATTAACTTGAGGAAAGGAAATGTGTTGGGGATTAGGCTTGCTAAGATCTTTTGATGGGAATGTAATAGGGGGAGCCTTTAAGTAATTAATCTTTCTTTTAACTTCTTGATTCATTGCTTCTAACTCAGCCTTTTCTAGTTCCATTTGGAGATCTTCCTTTTCCTTCCTCATCCTTTCCATCTCTCTCTCATGTGCTAGAATCCTATGAGAAATCTCTTCTGCAGTTTTAGATTCTATTCCATCATCTACCCATTTCTGTTTTCCTTTATCTAAATTGGCTTTAGGAAACTGGGAGTCATTAAATACTTCCCTAGTTGGCTGGGCTATTGACTTACAAGCTTGTTTAGTTTTGGGAATTAGAATTTCTCTAATCACAGGGCCTTCCTCGTCACTTTTTTCTTTCTCTTCAGCAAGTACTTCAAGATCAGCTATCTATCTAAGAAGCCTATCCCTTTCCATTAGTTTGGCTTTAACTTCCTTCTCCTTATTTGCCTCCTTTTGGGCTCTTAAGGATATTAAATTATGGACTCTTCTATTTAAATCTTCAATCTCTTGAGACACTTTATCCTCATCAGGGAAGTTTTCTTCAGAGTCTGATGCATTAACTTGATCTATGTCAATCAGACTAATGTTCCCATCAATTGTCCTAGGAACAGAGTGCCTAATTGCATTTGAATTGGTTCTATCTTTTGCAGAAACACTAACATGAGATAGATCTTGATTTAAAATAAGGCATCATTAATATTTCCAAACAATCCCAAATGGAAACCTAAAATATCATGCTCTGAATCTCTGGAAGATGAATTAGACTTTGCATAAACAGGTCGATCAGGCGTCTTACCAGTATTATTTTTTTTCTGCACCCAAGCAGCATTTGATGGCTCATGCAACACAGATCTCTTCTAGCCTCTCCGTGACTGTTCTGGCAGACCTTCTTGCAAAGTTTCACAAGGATGTTTCTTCATGAATGATCTTGTGTTTTTTGCTCCTTGCATCTCGCTTGTCTTCCTTTTAGAAAAATTTGTATCTCACAAGGACTGGTTCAAAAGTAATAGAGTCGCCACCCAAAAAACTATGGGAATAATGAAAACAAGTAGTCTTATCCACAAACACAAAATAATTTTCTTTACAAGCCTCAACACAGATCTGTGCTTATATCTTTATTGTAACTCTCCCCAGCAGAGTCGCCACTTTTGTTGTCTTCAAAATCTAGTTCCCTTTAACATCCTTAAAATAATATGATTAAACTCAGTGCAGAAGAGACATCAAAGATAAGGAAATTCTCAAGACAACATATGACAAGGTTTAATTGAACCTCCTACACTTCGGACTTGCTCAGAGCCCAGGTGGGTATACCCTTGTGAATTGAATTCACATTTTACAACATAAACCAACAGCAAACCAGTCCAAAAAACCAGTGGATCTATTTACCTTGAAATCAACTGAAAACAAAGAATGGAAATTATACTTAAATTTAGTATTTCGATCAACAAAACATGCAATAAACAACTTCAATTAATACCAGTGCCTTATCCAAGGTCATAGAGTCATCTAAACTCAGATAATACTCCTCAAACAAAACATCTTTATGCGTCCCATTGGCTTGGTTTCTATTAATCCTTGTATATGCCTGACACCTACAAGGATTCAAGCATTCCAAACTAAGCTATGGTCATCAAAATTCAAAGTCTCTTCCAAAGAGTTTATTCGTATGAGTGATCCCTGCATCTTTAATTTCCCTCCTAAAGAGAAAAGCTAACGAACACTTCTACTAAAATTGCTTTGCAATCCCATTCAAACAGAATAACCCTGGATTATTGAGAATGAAACAGTAAACAAATTTGTAAACAGACTTGAAGACAACACAAAGCTTTACTCAAAACCGATGGTTTGTATATTGATATTTAGTTCAAGAAATATTATGAGAAATTTTGAGTATTCTCCATTAGACTTAGAAAAGCTTAGATAAATTTCTGCAACGTTTTCTTACAATTCTTTTGTGATCTCCCTTCCTCTAGTCCTGGTATCCATTTATAATAACATGGATGCACAAAGCTTCGGACTTCTCGAGGAGAGTTTGTTACAATCATTTATTTCAAAATAAAGAGGTTACAAGCTTTTTGGAAAAATAGTTACAAGCTCTTTTCGGCCTCTGTAGTTTCTTCAACAAGCTATTCAGTTGCAACCTCTTCTACTTTTTCAGGGGCGCTCTCCGACTGTTCCGGATCATGGGTGGCATATTTAGTTGTCCACTCACCATACACTTCTTATGTCGGCCATGAGAAATTAATCAATTTATCTTTAGTCTTAGTCAACCTTTTCCAAGAATTTCTCATTTTGTTGACTTCTGAATTGAGAAAACCATAATGTGACTTAATTTTCTCTATCTATTGTATTGTTACAACAAAGAAAGAAGCATCATCAAGATCAATAATTCCTTTAACTCTTGCTGAAAATTTAGCTTCTATCTCCTTAAGCCACATTTGTTTGTCCTTTAATTGATCCGGGCTAGCAAAAACTCCTGGGAGCAACTCAAAAACTTGATCAGTGTACTCCTTGCACAAATTAACCTTCCTATCCACATTATCCACCTCTGTTGCTAATTGTAATAAGACTTTAGCGACATCAGAAGTGGATTTGATGATGGGATTGGCCCTTGCCTCATCGTAGGATACACACATAAACTCTAAATCTTGCTCCCTAGGCCTCCATTTATCAAAAATAGGTGTCAAAATGGCCTTGTCTCTCCTGAGCTCATTCCATATATCCATAATTTTACCTACATTGTTATAGAGCAATGAGGCATTTATTGTATCTGCAAAACTAGAAATTGTAGCTCTTACTCTCTCCTCATACATCTTTGCATATAAGGCTTGAGCCTGTTTCAAGTTTTCCAATTCTTGAGGAGTAATTTCAACCATTTGAGAGCTGGAGGGTGCTGGAGATGGTGGAAACTCAATGATAGGGCTAGTAGGTGGAGGTCTTGTAGGAGAAGAGGAAATCATCAGTGTTGAAGACTCACCTTGATGGTATTGTCTAGTCAACTGGCTCTGCAGCTTGGTAATGATGCTATCCTTGCCTCTTACCTCCTCCTTGGCATTGTTATAGGCCTTCAAAATTGTTTCCAACTTAACTTGGAGGGCCTCTTTCTCTTTGGCTTCCTTCTCTGCTACTGCAACACTAAATTTTGCAGTCTCTAACATAGTGCTAGCAGCCTCCACTACCCCTATACTCTGCACTCTCTTCACCATCATTCCACCAAGGTAACTTGACCCTAGGGTGTCTTTGCTTTTCTTACTCTCATTTCTCTTGAGAGACCACATGATGAGTGCAACATTCTCCTTATTGAACGTAATCCCCTCCATGGGTTTAGTCTCTTTTCTCATTGCATCTAGTACCAGGGCATCTGCTATATCCCATTCGTGTAAAATAAGCACTCCAGCTTGTGCTACCATATCTCTTCCTTGCTCAGGGGTGATGGTTTTGAATTCCTCCATCATCTCTTGCCTTATTTCCTCTTCCACCAGGGCTGGATCTTTATTGGGCTGCTCAGCTTTTCTCCTTTCACATCTAGCATTATATTTATCTATGTGTTGTTTCCATATAAATTGCATAAATGCTTCTGATGTGACAAAATTGTTATCAGCTAAAAAGGCACTACTTGCTTATTTTATCTCAGGATCCCACTCCTCGCCTTTGATTTCAGTGGTAGTGATATCCATTTCAGTAGCAATGGGTTCTTCTAGCATTCCTTCCTCCACTTCATCATAAGTGTATGCAATTTCCCTTAGACTACCTAACTATAGGAGTTGCTCAGCTGCTACTTACTCATTTCCTATATGGATAGGGGATTGGGTTGGGGAATACAAAGGTGTATCTGATTGCACTTCTTTCCCCACCCTTTGCTTCTTTGGGCTTTCTTGGATGTCAATGACATCTTGTATCTTCCTCTTTCCTTTGGAGGTAGAGGGCTCCCCTATTGTAGGCATCAGCAAACTATAACTGGATTTCTTATGCAGTGTGTAATCACCAGGAGGGATTGCCTTGCTAGAAGCTGACCTACTTAGGATCATTCTTGCCTTCTCAAGGTTGCTCTTGATTACAACTTCCCTCTTCTCCTTCAGTGTCTGCATCACATCTTCAAAGTAAACAATCAAAAACTTTATTTTCTCTTCCAGTGAGAAAAAGTTAGACAATGGGTCATTGCTAGCATCAAACTGATGCACAAAATCCAAGGCTTTCTTATAAGCCACCCACTTCTCTTTCCTTAGCTCCTACTCATCTAGATCAAACTCATTTCTGATGAGGTCTTCAAGAAACTAAAATTGATGAGGCCTACCTCTGCATGCTACCTTCTTCCTAAACATACCATTGAAGAAGTCTTCTGGATCAGCAAACTTGGACACTGCAGTGGACAAATGATAAGGCTTGAGGAAATCCTCAAAGCAATTCCAGCCTCCTTTTGTTATTACAAATTGGTGAGCTATGGTAACTGCAGGAAAAATAGTCCCTTTACCCCTGCCTGTTAACTCTGCCTCTTGTAAGCCACCAATTTCTCTAAGGATCTCTGTAATTCCTACTTTGAGAGGGACCTGGTAAGGTAGCAAAAATGGGGTGCCTCTAAAACCAAACACTCTGAAAATTGTGGAGACTAGATACAAATAAATGTCACCCCAGTTATGAACAATTTTTATGTTCTCTGTGAATTCTTTTGGTCTTATGAATTCCAGAAGAACTTTGGGGATTCTTGGGTTCTCAGAGCAGAGGAGAGTCCTTATCTTGGATGCAAAATATTTATCAAACTTCAAAAAACTGGCATCCTCTCTATCCCATGACAACACAATACTCCATAATTGTACCGGCATTTTTTCTCCTTCCTTCTCCTTAACAAGGTCCAGTCAACTGGCAAAGTAATCACCACATTTGAAGAGAAAAAGATGCATCAGGAGTGAGTACCATCCGAAAGGCCTATCCACCTTTCCATTCTTGATTCCTATTTACGCTTCATGAATAGTATTAGCAATATAAGAGGCATAATCAAATGTAATTGCAAGAGAAGGATTCAAAATCTGAGCAATCATTAAAAAGTAATGATTTGGCATATTTGCTTCAGCTTCTTCTCCCAAAACTTGGCATAGTGCCCAATACATCCCTTTAGCCCTCAAGGTGAACATACTTAATGAAAAGGGCTCTTGTGTGTTGGGTCCTACAACTATTAACCCTCCTATTTTCACAAAAAATTCCTTGAGAGGCCCATTCCTGAGATGACTCCTCTGTGCGCCATAAATTTGGGCTAATGATGTGAAATATATAGGTTCTAGAAAATTGGTGAACTCACTAAGCCCAAAAGTTGTCCTGAACTCTTCAGCATTAATCTCAATAAGTGTTTTCCCATTTACATCCTGAATGCTTCTTGTGACTGGATCATAGTTGAGCGCAATTTGGGTCAGCAAATTTTTGTCCATAAATACCCCTGGGACAACTAATTTCTAGACATCTAATTCTCAGATACTGTTTTGCGAGGCAGGAGAATTTCTCATTCCGAATCCAACTTTAAACAACCCCAACCCAGACAATCCAACCTGTGGGTCTCTCAACCAGTTACCCTTGTCATATAATCCTTCTCCTATCTTTAAACGGGGAGCCTTGGGCACTAACTCTTTTGCCTTTGAAGTCTGATTAGTTGACAACGTCAACTGTTCTAAAAAATCATCACAGACACTCCTTTTTGAATAGTTAACTTTGCTAGAAAGCTCTCTTTTAGGAGCCATTTTGAAAACATAAGAAATGAATACCACTCCTAAACAATTATGTGATGAATCAATTATCTTATCTAAAACACTACACAGGAATTGCTATACAAGAATACGAGAGAACCTGTTCTTCGCTTGAAAGAATTTTCTCTACAACTGAACCGACTTGCTCTGTACCTGAAGAAAATAACTCTGCATCTGCTCTTCTACAAAATCCTTTAAAAGATATCTTCACCCCGTTGATAGGAAATCAAATATTTGTACTCAGGGCCTTAACTACAACATTGATTCCGCATGCTTCGGCCGTCCCTTCAAAATTGAATTCATACGAGAATTCATATTTTTCGCTCCAATAGGTCACAACGTTCCTGCAAGTGTTTCTTTTTTCTCTTTCGCAACTTCGCGAAGCATAACTATCGGGTAGCTTAGTCCTGCGAAATAGCGCCGACTGTCTTATCAAAAGAAACTTGATCGAGCATTAGATTAACTAACAACTTTGGCTCCGCGCTGAGTCCCACTTCTCTATTGGCTATATGATACCACATGGTGCCCAATCATTGGTCTTGAAATTTCCTTCGCATTCGACTTAACATTGGTTGCGTGTCTTTCTTTTATACCGTTAGTTCCACCTTGACAAGCCCACACTTTCTTCTTAGACCATGTGTCATCATAACACATGGACGGCTCTCATGCACTCTCGCTATTTCACGGGGTATAAAGAATGAGTATCTTACCCTTGCGAAATAGTGTGGGCCATCAGATCATCTCTTAAGTTGATTGGCTTTTAATCATCTGAAAAGGCTTTCGGGAGGGGTGGGCCCGCTGACTCACTATGAACACCTGGTGCCTAGTCACCTTCAGAGCTAACTTGTCACTTTTGCATTGGCCAAGAAAAAACCATGGGGCCCCAACAAACTCTTAACAGCTGTATCCTCCAAGGCCACCATCATGACACGTGGACGACTCTCATGCACTCTCGCTATTTCGCGAGGTATAAAGAACGATCATCTTACCCTTGCAAAATAGCGCAGGCCATCGGATCATCTCTTAAGTTGATTGGCTTTTAATCATCTGAAAAGGCTTTCAGGAGGGGTGGGCCCGCTGACTCACTGTGAACACCTGGTGCCTAGTCACCTTCAGAGCTGACTTGTCACTTTTGCATTGGCCGAGAAAAAACCACGGGGCCCCAACAAACTCTTAACAGCTGTACCCGCCAGGTCATCTCCATCTGTGACCTGACTCACCTCTAGGGCCCACCTTTTAGCCTTTATTCCTAACCTGCTGACTGTTGTGACTTATGCCACGTGCCGCCATTTTACTCGCTGTCAACAACTAGTTGGACCGTCTATGTGGCATGCCATGTGGTTTTCGCAACTTCACTGGTTTTAAACTACGTGCAACTTCACCTAGCAAAATAACGTGAGTCGTGGATCCATCAGCGAGATGCGCACTAGTTACTGGGCCTGACAACTTTAGGAGAAAAACATATGAGGCATAAATTTTTTGATTAATTAACATAACTACCTAGGCAAACAACAAGGGGGGGCACTTCCTATGACCCCACGACCCATTACTTAAGTGAATAAAGTAATGAAAGATTAAAAATCAGAGGGTTTAAAACAAACACAAGAGGATCTAAAAACAAAAAAAACCCTTAAACCCTTGAGGTCTAGAACAAAGCTAAAACATTTGAAACTGCACCCTATTCAAAATTTCAACAAACCATAGCCAATCATGGGAAAAGAAAAGCCCATTTTTAATCAGTGATAACATACTGCTTTATGTGGTGACCTTAGGTCCCAATTCATGAGTTGGCCTCTGTTATATTCATCTTCATTTTATGCTTGTCTTTGGATAATTGCTCCTTCTATTCTAATTTGGAAGATTTAGCTTGAGAGGAATAACAGGAGTTTTAGGAAACACTCTTCCACCCTATTAGATGTGCTCTTCTGCATAGAAAAATATATCTCTGAGACTACCTTGGCTTTCATTTACAAAGGTGTTAGTCTTCAACACACTTTTACATCATGGGATAATTGGATTACTAGGCATTGGCTAGCTTTGCAAACGCTCCCCATGAGCGGGGCTATTTCTAAAACAAGGTCTCCTTCAATTAATAAGAAAGAGGTAGTTTGGTTGCCTCCCCTTTCTTCCAAGTATAAATTTAATTTGATGGAGCTTCTCATGGTAATCCTAGGAAGTCTTCCATTGGTGTTGTGGTTTCCAATAATAGGGCTTGTATTATTAAAGCACAGTGTTATTGTATTCCTAATGGGACCAATAATGTGGTTGAGTTACATGCTCTATCAGTTGGGCTTGATTTGCTCCTTTCTTTGCACTTTTCAGATGTCATTATAGAAGGTGACTCTCTTGTTGTTTTTTATATGATAACAAATCGTTCCTCGAATTCTTGGCATTTTAAATATTTGTTGGATAAGATACTTGCACAACTCAATATTTTAAATTCCTTCTATATAGCTCATTGCTACAGGGAAGCCAATAGGGTTGCAGATTTCTTAGCAAATAAAGCCTTAGATGAAGATATTCAGTCTTTGGTTGATGTTGATGTTAGTGGTTTACCCCCTCATCCTGTAGAATATTAATTATTTGTATACAACCTTTTGGCTTAGCTTGGACCTTGTATATGTTTGTGATTATAAATAGGTATGCAGTTTAGTGTGGTGGTGTTTGAAGCCTTCTTGGTCATGTCTTATATCTCCTCATTAAGTCAGCATGTTTGCTTGTAATTCTAACCTTGGTACTAGTCATGGCCTAGTTTAGGGGTTGTGGTTTTTGGTTTGGGGGGTGTCTTGCAATCATGCTTCATCAGTACTTTGTTTCTGCTATTTTGCTCTCGTGTCAATTTTGTTTTTGGGTGTCCATACTATGATTTCATCTTCTTTTGCAATGTGGCTCGTGCGTTGGTTTTAACTTGTTTACTTTTTTTATTTGAGTTTTTGTACTATCTAAATGAAGTTAATGAATACATAGATATCTGCATTTGCAGTGGCAGCTCGTTCATAGGCATATTTATGATTGATTTATTATTCTTTGAGGTGGCAGTTTGGGTATGTTTCTTTTTCACAAGGCTTTGGAGATTTGCTTCGTGTGTCAATCTTGATTTATCATAAGATATTTTGTATGAGCAATGGTCATGCTTTTCTTTAGGACATTTTCATCATTCTTTATGAGGTGGCGGTCTGCGGTAGTTTGTTGGCATGATTTACCGTGGGCTAGCTTTTGCTGATCTTTTTCTGATATCTTTCTCATCCTTTGGAGGATGTGCATATTTATTTATGATGGCTTTTGGTTTCTTTATAAGCCTTCTCTTTTTCTTGCATCACATTATTTCTTTTTTGATGGAGGTTGCTGGTTATAGAGTCTTGCTTCCTGTTAAGCACTGTGATTTTCAGGACTCTCATGGTTTTGATGATGAAAAGCTTGGTCACCTGTTTAAGAAAATTTCTTTGGATTTCTCTCTGGATTTTCGCAAAGTGGTGGCCACATGATGGTTGGTGGAAAATGCAGATAGTTTTATTGTTGAGGTTGCATCTCACTTTATTACTATCTGTATGGACATACTCTTGGATTGTTCTATGGTTAGGGCGCTATTGGATGCATACATTAATCCCTTTATTTATTTTGCTACTGATATGGATAATGCTTTGTCTCTCTATCATTTTGAGTTTGGTGTTTTTCCTTATGGTGGTTTCCTATCTTGTTCTCAATTACTATCTTCTAGCTGGCACGGTGAACTTCTTTCAATTATAAGAGGAGGCTTGATTTCTAATCTTTATGATGATACTATGTTTTCTCTTGTAGCTTTTTTAGATCATATTTCACCAGATATTTGGCAGTGGCTGTTAATGTGTTTTCAGGTATTCACTTTCTCCTGGATTTATTGAATGCGGTTATGTCCTCTCCAATTACAGTTTTGCCTCTTTAGACTGTGGTTCCATCAGTGAACAATGATGACATTATCCACCCTCTCTCTCCTCTGTTGGAAAGCATCAGTTCTTGGTTTCTATATTTTTTATGGTCTATTCTCTCACTCAGAGAGTGCTTGTACTCATATACTTTGGGGGGGATGGGATTTTTGTTGCCCAATATGGTTTTTGGGGGTTGGATATTTCTCTTCGTTCCTTGTTCTTATCTAGCTATACTATTTATGAGAAAGATGGGAGGTTTTCTTTGCCTGGTTCTTTCCTACCGATGCTCTTTGAACCAAGTTGTAAAAATTATAAATATTAATAAAATTTAGTGGTTCTCCACTTTTTCTTTTTTTTTTTAAAGTCGTGCTGGCAAAATTTTTGGAAAATTCTTCTTCCAATGTGTGGAGAAAATTAGAAATTTTGGTTTAAAATTCTCTCTTATGGTTTTTTTATCCTCACGATTTTGCCTAAAATCTGCTATTTGGGAGTCTTCTATTTATCTGATATGCCAAGAAATTTTATTTGAAAAAGATTAGTTTAAAAAAAATATATAAAATTTTATTATACTCTATTTTTCTTAGAGTGTTGGGTAGAGAGAGTTTTAATATTTCAAAAAAAAAATTAAAAAAATATAAAAATATATATATATAAATAGTTGGACCCCACATGGCAGGGTTAACCCACCATGCGGGGGGAATGGTAGCATTACTACCGTAGGGTAGCAATGCTACCAAATACAAACCTACCTTCCTTCTTCTGCATGTTCGGTGGTTTCACAATGCTACCGGTAATGTTATGCATTTCAAATTTTTTGTTATATGTTTATTAATGTGTGTGTGTGTGTGTGTGTGTGTGTGTGTGTGTGTGTGTGTGTGTGTGTGTGTGTGTGTGTGTGTGTGTGTGTGTGTGTGTGTGTGTGTGTGTTCTATATATATAGTTTTGAAATATATATATAATATTGTTTTGGGGTATTTGGAAATAATGTATAATTGTGGAATTTGGTTTTTACGATTTAATATATATTTTTTAATATGATATATTTATATGGTATATATTCGATGAATATATATCTATATACATATATTATATTATTATGTATATTTATTTCAAAATTTATTTTATTTTATTGGAAACATATATTTGGTTTTTTAATTAAATCATGAATATATGTTAGTGGGTTTATTTAAAGTGGAATGTGTTAATTAAAGTGATTATGCATTAACTTTGCTAGAGGGGGTTATTTTTATTTCCTTAAGAGTGGTTAATTTTAGCCTTACTGGACAAATGATGACTCTGAATTTCTTTTATCAACATAGTTGTATTTTCTATAATTCTTAAATATCGATATTTGCAAGTATTTAATGCTTTTGATTGTTTTAAAAATATTGCCTACATTAGGATCTTTAGTGAAAATGGTAGCTTTGGTAAGAGCTTATTTGCATTGCAATTCTTGTTTTGATTTGTCATCTTGTCCTAATGCTTGTTGTACCCTCTCGATCAGGTGTCATTTGTGTAACCCTGTTGATGTGAACCGTTGTGTGTTTTGTTGTAAATGGTCAATCCTAGGTTATTGACTTGTGTTTTCTTCACCTATATTTTTGTCAGGATTATATATGGTTGTCAGTTTTGCCATAGGGTCCTCGTAGAGAGACCGTATTTGTTAGTGTCCTATGAGAGAGTGGCTTTCGAGTGGGTGCCGCACCCGAAATGGTTGGTAGGATAACCCTCGAAAGTCAGTTAATAAGTGATAATCTAATAATTGATTAGGGGGTGGGTAGTTGTAATTCTAATTAAGATATTGTACCCTACACATGGTTGAGTGCTCGTATAGGCTCAAGATGTAGTGGGAAGGCCTGGAATGGAAAATCTACCACCTTGTCTTCACGAAGGGTTGGTAGGGTCCGCATGATACTTAGATGGAGTTGGGGGTTCGGGAAAGGCTACCAGGATAACCCAGGATGGGGGTCAGGACATATGGAGGCCTACATAGGCTAACCATCTTAAGTCATGTGATGACACTCTCTCCTTAGGGTCACTAGTGTATTGTTAGTTCGAGTCACATGAGTATTGTGGATTCATGTTGTACTGTGTACTTGTCTTGTTTATGCTTGCTTGAGGGCCTTCTAATATCTCCGAGCACAGTGGGGTGATTCCATTTTGGGATCACATGGTCGGGGGGTAGTGCCACTTCCCATCAGATATTCTTGTTCATACCTTCATGCGAGGATTGGCTTCATTGGTGTACTTGTGATTCATGATTCGTGTATCATCACATGTTCGTGATTATTGTACATTTGAGACCCATGTGGTCATTGTATCAATAAATTATGTAACCTTGGCATTGTAATTTATGTAATTTTATATGTACTATTGGAATCCATGTAATTATTGAATATTATAATCTTAATTCAGTTGAATGTATGTTATTTCAATTATCTTTATTCTTGTGTAAATGCTTCATTGAAAGTAAATATATTGTATCACCTTAGATCTTTCAATGTGGAATTTAGTTTTATGAATATAATTTAATTAGATGTATTTGAGTTCCCTAATTAGATGAATAATTGGATTAACCATATGATGTTTTTTTAGTTATGAATTAATCTTCATTGGTAACCCTTTAGGAATTCTTGTGTTAGACTTCCGCTTGTGTTATTAAATGTGTAATGTAATCATTAATGCACTTAATCTTTTTTTTTTTTTAATTATTTCACCCTTTAGATGCCTAGTACTGTTGTTTTCCTTTAGGGTTCTTGGCAGGGCATTACAGTATTCATATCTGGGGCATCATTTAAAAAATTTGGCAATGGCAACAAAATCAGAAATTTTGGCAACATATCGAGCAATTTTTCTTTGAATCAATATGTGGTCACACGTCACCTCAAATAGGGGCAAAATCTAGACACCTAAAACTTGTAATCTAATTAAATGAATTTTATTTGTTTAATTATTTCTTATTCACCTATTAGTTAAACTAAGGTTTAATTAATATCCTCTTTTCTTCTATCTAGTCATTTACAACATTTGATTAAATCCCCTTTCTTCCATTAATTGAATAAATTCTATATATTTAATTAAATTCTCTTTCCACATTTTAATTCAATTTACATTTAATTAAAATCATTTCTTGCATATAAATAAATCAAATTTATTTATAAATCCCCCTCACTTGTATTTTCCTACAAATGCAAGTTGCATCTATTTTAGTTGAAATAAAACATTTTATTTTAATTAAAATCCTATTTCTCCCACTTTCCCCTTCTTGCATTTCCCACTTGCCTTCTAATCATTCTTCTAGAACCTTTCTAATTCCAATTGATTAGCATTAAATTATTCTAATCATATCACATCCCTAAATTTGGGGAAGTTACTTCTCAAATTTGGAAGAAAGTCTTATAAATGCATTTAAAACTTTATCTCTTCAACAAGTTAACTTGTTGAGTTCCCCAAATTTGTAAGGCTCTTACAAATTTATCTCCAAAGTCTACAAAACCATTAATGGTTAACTCAACCTTACCACATGATTAGAGACTTTCTCTCTAACTCAACCCTCATCTAACTCAAGGGTCTCATCAAGCACTCATTGCTTTGACCCTAGTTATCCTATTAACCCTTGCACAAGAGTTTACCCTTTGGGTAAAATCTTTCTCCACTGGTAAATCCTAATTAACCCTAACCACACTATGATGAATACTAAGAGGGGGGGGTGAATTAGTATGCCAAAACTTACTGTACTTAAACACTTTACTAGTCTAGTAGTAAACCAATAAAATAGTTTAGCAAACAAACCAGTTAGCACACATGCAAACCAAATAGCAAATAATACATTCACCCACAGAAGCACAATCACCATAACATAAGAGATTTTGACGTGGAAACCCAAATGGGAAAAACCATGGTGAGATGAAACTCACAAGTAACTATCTGCGGAATAGGAACCAGACTGGTTAAGGTCAGACTAGTTAAGGTCATACAATGTTCTTTACTAGAACAGATCCTGTTAGGAATCTCAATCTCTATTAAGAGATAAGTCTGATTAAAGACTACCTTGCTAGAGGATTTTAGATCCACAGATGTGAACCACCTTGTTAGAGGATTTACAAAAGGCTTTTTGGGCCTACCTAGTTAAGGGCTTCAGACTTGTCGAAGATGTGAGTAATCAACAAGTGAGTGATCTAGCAAATAGCACAAATTGCTTGGTTAGATCCTTGATAGCTCATTCCTAATGCATTCCAGCATTACTTCAGTCTTCAACACATTCACACTCTACCTTCTCTAATAGACCTGAACTTCTCTTCTATAATCACACTTACAAAAACTCATCAACCACCTTAAACCCCAGCAACACTCTAAAACCCTAGACATGATGTCCTTATAAAGGAATCTGATTTCATGTCAATCCAATAGGATTACAATACAATTTCCTAGGTTCAATGCATCTGGACACTTTTGGTAACATGACACAAATGCACCGCCAAACAATTGGTGGATGGTAACTCATCACAAAATGCTGGTTGGTAACTCATCAAAAAGTACTACCGGTTCAAACAAAATACCTGTTTAAGAAAAATACCGATTGTCAGTTTGACAAAATGAAGACTGGGAAATATGAGTTGTGTCGCTTCGTTCCTTCGTACTACTTGAGATCCTCAAACCGCTTGGGGTTTTCATACCGCTTGAGACCGGTAAACACTTTCTGCAAAACACCAATAGTCTAAAGACTATAATACATCATACCGATTGGAACAAATACCGGTTGAGCTTTAACTCATACATACAAAAAGTGATCTCAAATCAAGTTTGTGTCCATCAATGACAATCACAGCATCAATCATCAAAAATGCCAACAATCTCCCCCTTTAGCATTGATGGCAACACTTAGGAAAATTTTGACATCTAAGTGTTTTACAACAAAAATATGCCATAATCAAAATTACTCCCCCTAAGCATATACACTATCCCTTTTGCATAAAATACAATATATACTGCTCCTTAACAGAAATAACATGAAAGTATACATAGTATGCATCAAAATTTAAATACTAGTATACTTCTCCCCCTTTGCCAACAATGACAAAGTATAGCTGAATAATCCCTATTCCTTTAGCATTAATAACTGATTTAAAGAGTTTATGACAATAAAGAGTGAAACTTGACAAAAACTTATTTAAAGTCCTGCATCAATGTCTACATGGATAAAGACCATGATTCAAGCAATGAGGTAGCAACCTCATTCTCCGTTTGCATCTGATAAACCTGCTCCTCCATAGTATCCATGGTACTCATATCTTGAGTAACTGTTAGGGAATCTATATTGAGGTAGCATTTCTGGAGAATTTGAAGTCTTGGCAGTAGGACCAGTTAAAGTTCCTACAAATTATGTGTCTAGTTGCTTATCTCTACCTCTAGTCTTGCAGACTAGATGAAACCAATGAGCAGTTTGTCCATATGTGGAGAAGGAGTCATATGGCATCTTGAAGGTGCTAATAAATGATTGCATATCAGTTTGCAGTTTGTCCTTCTGAGTGAGCACATCATCACAAAATAAATGAGGTTGACAAATCTTGCTAAGTAGTAGATTTCCCTCATCCATTGCATCTCTAATGTCCTTTTGTGCCTTCTGAAGATCAGACTAGAGCTCTGTTAACTTTCTCACCAAGGTAGTGTCCAGAGCCTTTTGATGTTCCTTCTTGGCAATTGCTTCTGCAACCTCTTCTAGGCTTTGCACCTAGTCTTCTACAACTGTGCATAGGAGCTTCAATTGTGCAAGTGAGGAATTGGTACTGGGAAGGTTCATACCGGGTATCAAACCAGTAAGAGTGTCCACTGTAGCTTGGATCACATCTTGCTCCTTTTTCCTCCTTATCACTTCCAGGCATTCTTGAGAAACCTTAATGCTCTGTAGCAACTATGATTCATTTGTGGACTAGAGGTCAATGGGACTAGTAACATCAGCCAATTTAGCCTGACTATCGGTTGCCATTGGGGTCTCCACCTGTGTGCTCTTTACCACTGCTTCCTTGTCCTTGGCTTTTTGCTTATCTTCTTGAGCCTTCCTCTGCTCCTCTTCTTCTTTCTTTCTTTTCTCTTCTTCTTGTCTCTTCTCTTCATCTTTTCACTCCATCTCTTCTTCATCCTTCTTCTTCTCCTCTTCCTGTTTCTTCTCTTCCTCTTTCCACTTCTCCTCTTCTTTCTTTTCCTCTTCCTTCTTCTTCTTCTCTTCCTCTTGTTTCTTATTTTCCTCTTCTCTTTTCTTCTTCTCCTCTTCTTTTCTCTTATCCTCTTCCTCTTTCCTCTTTTCCTCTTATTGTCTCTTATCCTCTTCCTCTTTCCTCTTTTCCTCTTCTTTTCTCTTATCCTCTTCCTCTTTCCTCTTTTCCTCTTCTTTTCTCTTATCCTCTTCATCTGTCTATTTCTTCTTTTCTTCTTATACCTGCTTCTCTTGTCCTATTCCTTCTGATGGTGTACCCTGAGTAACTTTTTCACCATCTAAGGCATCAATGTCAATGGGTTCCATTTGTTCAGTGACCGATTCCCTTTCACTATCATATACTTCATCTGGTTTTTATATTTCTGGTTCTTACTCTGCCTTCTTATTGGCTTGATGCACTTCATGAGTATGTACAATAGTCATCATATGAATATGAGTGGCTTTTTCAACATCCTCAATTCTCCCTTCTAATAACCAGAGTCTTCTCCTTCTCATGAAGAAGATTCCTTTGTTTTTGTTAATGATTTCAAATAGCTCAGAATTGGACAGGTCGGGAAAGTATTGGACAAATACTTTCTCCCTTATTTCCTATTCCTTCTCTATGGCAATGCACCATTTGTTGTCTAAAGAATTATACAAAGAATTTCGTGTCTCAGATCTAATTTTTGAAGGCGACCGGTCATTAACACACAAATACTTAATGATTTCCTATTCAACTTCTTCCTTTTCATCATCATTGAAGCCATCAAAACAATCAATTAAATCATTCAACAATTTTCTCTTAATATTCTTTATAGTTCTTTGACAATGTGTCAAAGGTTTGTAAGAAGAAATATCAATATTTACCAGTGTAGATGTTGTCGGTTCATTCTTTGTCTTTTTCTTCATTTGTCTAGTCTTCTTAGGTGGTTCTTCTGACACGGTTTCTTCTGAGTCTGATGTTTTTGTTTTTGTCTTCCACTTCCTCTCAAAGACTTTGGTAGGTGCCGCTTTCAATTTCTTCTTAGCTGGTGATAGCTTGGTCACTTTGGGACTGGTTGCAGTAACCGGTACCGATGTTGAAGGCACTTCCTTTCCTTTCTTTACTAAGGGTTCTACAACTAGTGTAACCCTTTCCAAATAGGTGTTGGTTCTCTTTGCCTTAGGATCAAGAGGTGAGGTGATTAGGGTAGAAGCATACCCATCCAACATATCATACATTACCTCATAGCCCATAGGCTCCACTTCTTCCTGTCTGGGCTCAACGGCCTCCATTATGCATTGATCCACTTTGATGGTGAAGCAAATGTCTTCATCATACTTTTTGACTATATCACCGGATATTCTTACCCTTTGGTTCATTTTTCATCTAAACTCATCAAAATATTTGTTCAATACTTCTGGATAGCCGGTTCCAACCACTTGTACACTTTCCTTGATTTGCTTTGTCACCGGTTGGTCAGCAGACCACTGAATGACACGTACTCCTGGAAAGTAGCCTTGGAAGTAAAAGAACAACCCAACCAGTAGTTGTCCAAACTTAAATCTCAGTGCACTGTCCTATTTGATCGAATTAAGATTCAATAGAAGTTGTCTTTGCATACAAGTGCACAGATCAAACGATGCATCTTCCTTGATCATCCTGTAAGCAGTATTTACCGTTGTAGTAGGACAGAATTAATTTTTCTAGCAGAGAACGTCTGGTAACCTATCACCATGCTAGCATACTTGACTAGATCATCCTTGATTGAGTTGATGGTCATTCCACGTGAGTCACTTACTACACTAGTGAGCTTGGACATTTAAGTTTTGCTAACCTTCCTTAGGGCTGGCACTTCCCCTATGTTACAGAAACCGGTGACGGCATGAATCTCTTTTGGTGTGATGTCATGCGTCTGCTCTAAGTACTTTTTATCGCCGTGCACTCTGCTCAGAATGATGCGAATGTGATCACCTGAAAATTCTTCAAGAAAATAGACTGCTTTGTGAAGTTTCTTCTTTTCCAGAAGCTAAATTTTGGTTTAATCTTCTTATCCTTCTTGCAGAACAAACTCAACTAGGAATGGATTACAAGAGACCCTAAGTCTTCAATTTTACAATCAATGTAATCTGAAATGCCTTCCTCCACTATAATTCTAGCGGGTACTAGGGATAGGGCATTGTATTTTGCCTTTCATTTGATGAAATCTAAAGAATCAACAGGTGCACTAGAACTAGCATGTGATGCGGAAGCCATGACAAACAGAGAATTTTGAAAAATACCTTCATAGATCAAAATTTAGGGCTTCACAATTTGAACTTTGCTACACACTCCTTTGGTTGCTGAAATATCGCTTTGCGTTCTACACTTCTCCAATAGATGATTGCCTCAGATTCTTCTTCAAGACTTTGATAAATTCTTTGAATCGTAGTGTAAATCGCTTTTCTTCACTCTAAACTTGAAAAACCTCTTCGCTCGAAAGATGATAAGTGAGAAATGATTTGAAAATTCCTTTTAAACAGGTTCTCCACCTACCATAATAAATGCTCCACTATTAGGGCATAAACCCTAATTTGCCTTTTACCATTTTCGATCTTCTGTCGACTGACAGGTATCTCATACTGGTTAAGGTCTTTTACCGGTGTCAACTGAGGGTTCGAGATATTTCACCGTTTTCTCCCCCTAAGCTTTTTGTAGCTTAGTTTGTCGGTTCCAAAATTTCCACACTAGGTGCAGAAACCAGTTCTTCTTGCAACACTCCTGGTTACTTTTTCCACGTTTTGTTCATATCTGCTTGAATAGTTTCAATATCAATATTTCCTTTTGAAGTGACTGGTATGTCATCCGATATGTTCTTTCTTCTTCTGCAGACTCTGGCAATGTGACCTGATTTGTTGCAATGATAGCAGACCATTCTAGGTGCTCTCCATGGTCCATTATTCATGTTACCGTTCTTCCTCCTGCATGTTGCAGCAGTGTGACCATGACAATGACAACTCAAATAGTTTTCTCTCCATCTGGTTACCACTCGATAGCCACCGCTACCTGACTGATGATTAAAGGTATTAAACTGGTTGGGATTCCGGTTCACAAAAGGTTCCGAACCAACTCCTTGAGTCCTCTAAGGATATCTTCCAGTGTTGTTCATAACAAACCTGCATTCAAATGCTCTATGCCCAAACTTGTTGCATGCATAACAATTACTATTGAACTTATTGGATATAGGTACATTATTTATAAAGTAAGGAAAATTATTGTAGGCTTTGCTCCTACACACATTAGCAGTATGTCCTTCTTTAAGACAGTTAAAGCAAACAGGTTTGAACTTTTGCTTACCTTTACATTTGAATGTCGGTTACTTCTTCGATGCTTCAGTATTTGCACCAGAGGTCTCACCTTCCTCATGACCGGAGTTACCAAGTCCATTAGTATTCTTGACAGGTTTGGCTGATTCAAGCTTTTGCTCAAGCTTAATAGTACTCTTGTTGAGCTTAGCAAGTATTTCCTTTGACTCAGAGAGTTCTTTGGAAATGGCAGCATTTGTTTCCATCAAGTTTGCATTCTCGGAGATGGCTATGTTTAGTTTTCCTTGCATGTCTTCCTTTTCCACTTTGCTCGCATGGAGTTGAATGGTCAGGGCACTGATTTCTTGTTTTAACTTGGAGATCTCATGATCTTTGTCTTTTACAAGATCTTCAACTTTCCTTCGGTTCTCAAGCTCTTGACACATTCGGATAGTCAGTCCTTCTAACTCCTTTCTTAGGTTGGAATTGGATTCATTTAGCTTTTCTACTTCTTGAATTAGGGCTTCCATGTCCGCTTCATCAAAGGAACTATTTTTACTTAGCTCCATCATTTTTTCAGCATGTTCTCTCCTTTTTGCCTGAGAGGCCTTATATTTGACCATAAGTTCATCATAGGCTTACTCAGATTGAGTGAGCTGATGAGTAAGTTCCCTCATAGTGTATTCCCCCATATCTCTTTCCAAGTGGTTAAACTTATTGAAAGGTTGGCTCTGATACCAATTGATGAATACTAAGAGGGGGGGTAAATTAGTATGCCAAAACTTACTGTACTTAAAAACTTTACTAGTCTAGCAGCAAACCGGTAAAATAGTTTAGCAAACAAACTAGTTGGCACACATGTAAACCAAATAGAAAATAATGCATTCACCCACAGAAGCACAATCACCATAACACAAGAGATTTTGACATGGAAACCCAAATGGGAAAAACCACAATGAGATGAAACTCACAAGTAACTATCTGCAGAATAGGAACCAGACCAGTTAAGGTCATACAATGTTCTTTACCAGAATAGATCCTGTTAGGAATCTCAATCTTTGTTAGGAGATAAGTCCGATTAAAGACTACCTTGCTAGAGGATTTTAGATCCACAGATGTGAACCACCTTGTTAGAGGATTTACAAAAGGGTTTTTGGGCCTACCCGGTTAAGGGCTTTAGACTTGTCAAAGATGTGAGTAATCAACAAGTGATTGATCTAGCAAATAGCATAGATTGTTTGGTTAGATCCTTGATAGCTTGTTCCTAATGCATTCCAGCATTACTTCATTCTTCAACACATTCACACTCTACCTTCTCTCACAGACCTGAACTTCTCTTCTATAATCACACTTACAAAATCTCATCAACCACCTTAAACCCCAGCAACACTCTAAAACCCTAGACATGATGTCCTTATAAAGGAATCTGATTTCATGTCGATCCAATAGAATTACAATACAATTTCTGAGGTTCAATGCATCTGGACACTTTTGGTAACACAACACAAATGCACCGCCAAAGTATCGACACCGCCAAACAATCGATGGATGGTAACTCATAACAAAATGTCGGTTGGTAACTCATCACAGAGTACTACCGGTTCAAAAAAAATACTAGTTTAAGCAAAATACCGGTTGCCAGTTTGACAAAATGAAGACTAGGAAATATGAGTTGTGCTGCTTCGTTCCTTCGTACTGCTTGAGATCCTCGAACCGCTTGGGGTCTTCATACCACTTGAGACCAGTAAACACTTTCTGCAAAACACCAATAGTCTAAAGACTATAATACATCATACCAGTTGGAACAAATACCGATTGAGCTTTAACTCATACATACAAAAAGTGATCTCAAATCAAGTGTGTGTCCATCAATGACAATCACAGCATCAATCATCAAAAATGCCAACACACTCTCCTAGGGTGACCCTCATGTCTTCTCAAGCATTTAATGTCATGCCCAAAATTTAGGGCAAAAACGGAACAAATTTTTTTTTTTTAAAGATACTAATTTAATTAACAAGTTCACTCTTGCGACAAACGTTAAAGAAATTTTCATTATAAAACTCGAGCTAATTCCGAAATGAACTAAGCATCGATTAATCGTTAATTTTTAATTGCGGAAAACCTACTAGTTAAATTCTATCTCCAAGAGATACTTAGTCAATAGTCTTATTAAATTATTTAAACTGAAGGAAATAGGAAAGATATTAAATTTATCCTCCAATATGTCTATATAGTCTTTTCAAATCTTTTCTTTAAATTCCTCTTCATAATTTATCCCAACCTTAAAATCAGGATTATATAAATATATATACATATATACATATTTGTATATGCATATATTTATATATTTATAATTTAATTACTTATTTAAAATACTCAAAAAAATTCATATATATATATATATATATATATATATATATATATATATATATAAACCCATATATATATATGGATATTTATATATATATATATATTATATATTTGGTTAAAATGACATATTTTAATTCAAAATATAAAAACCATTATATCTTCCTAAATATTATTTCATAATGTTGCCCAACCCTAATTAGGGTTCTAATTTCTTATATAAACATTTTCTAAACCAAATAACATACTTATTTTTTTTATTTAAAAACTAAACTGCCCTAGCCCCTTTCGGGCTAGGGTTTAATCCCTTTTTTCTTAACAGTCTTTCTTTTTGGCTGGGCCGAAGCCCTTGGCGGCCTTGAAAAAAAAAACATGATTTCGCAGGTCACGGAGGAGGAAGGCAGGCCTGGCCGCACGCGCACCACTGTGTGAGCGCACAGTGGGCGCCGCGGCACCACTGTGTGCCCACACAGTGGGCGCCGCTGGCGGCTCCACTGTGTGGCCACACAGTGGTGGCCATGGCCGTCCACTGTGTGCCCACACAGTGGGAGCCGTGAGTGGCTCCACTGTGTGTGCACACAGTGGGTGTCGCGCGGTCGTCCACTGTGCGTACCACAGTGGAGTCCGCGGGGACCCAAAGTTGAATTTTTTTTTTTAATTTTTTTTTTTTAAATATAATATATAAATATATATATATATATATATATATATATATATATATGTATATATTTAAATACACATAACTTTTACATTCATAGTTAAAAGATGAAATTTAATTCAATATAAAATTTATATATTTTTTTTTTAAAAAGAGAATTTTACATGCATAAATTTTAAACTAATATAATAAAGGGAAAAGATAACATTAAGTTTAATCAAAAATATAAATATATATATATATATATATATATATATATATATATATATATATATAAATTCATCTATAAAACTAGCTTTTAAATCAATGTTAACAAAAATACAATTTAAAGTATTTTACAAAGATACATTAAACTTTTTCTGGAAATAAAGAAATTCATTCATTATATTTTTTTTTAATAAAATATTCACATAAAACAACTTTTTTTTTTTTTCCATTTAAAATACTTAAAAGCTTCCAGCATAAATAAACTCCTAATTTGCCTCAATTAAAAATACAGGGAAAATCTAATGAAAACAATTCTTTTATTTCTTTCCAAAATACAAGAAGCTTTTGCATGCAACACAAATTAACTTTTCTTTTTCAAATAAACCAGAAGTAGAAATAACAAGCTTTTCTTTTTTTAACACATTTCTAAATATTCTACCAATTTACAGAATGTTTTCTCTGAATTAGTCACAACAATAAAACTTCAAGTCTACTTTCACAAAATACAACTTGCTTCTCTTTTCTATGAATGAGGCATATTTCTGTAACAACTTTAAACAAACATCTGCAACTGATTTTCAAGTAGCTTCAATAACAACCTTCTATATCTCTTTCATGGTTCCTATTCTCTTTCCTCTGAATTTCCTGC